>NC_132851.1:50075978-50708478 GCF_048164855.1 Canis lupus baileyi | reverse complement strand
AAATAATAAAAATGGCAGTCATTTTAAGCCACTAAATTTTAGGGTAGTATGTTAAGGAAGTAAGTTTTAGGTAGTAGTAGTAGAGATCATGACCTGAGCCGAAGGTAGATGCTTGACCAACTGAACCACCCAGGCACCCCAAAGCTTTAGCCACTAGTAGTACTAATAACTACTATTTAGGGCATATTACACCCCAGACACTCATGCTAAAGCACAAGTAACAAAAATGTATCCTAATGCTTACCTGCCCTTTATCTCTACAGTCAACTGTGGTATCAATTTCATTTGTTCATTTATGCCTCAAATAAAGTCCCAAATATCAAACATGCCAAAGTTCTTAGCTGCAAGCTATAGAAGTCAACTTAGGCTATTTTAAGGAGAAAAGAATTTTCTAAAAAAAAATATACCGAATAGCTTGGCGAATTGTGACAAGGGCCAGAGCTATACAGCCCAGGAATAATGAATGCTTGAAATCACCATGACTTTGGCCTGGGGAAGACACATCTGCTTTTCTTGAAGCTCTAAATGCTCAAATCACTAACAAACGTTGGACCCTGTTCCCTCCCACTGCCAGACTTCCACACAGAGTTGAGTTGGGAGATCAATTCAGAGCCTCTTCCAGTTTTAAGTGAAAAAGGATCCATGCCCATGAGAGAGTACAGCAAAGCATGTATCAGGCATTTCGTCTGTGGTGGTGGGAGGGGGAGTGCAAGACCCATGAGGTGGGAGAGCTCCCACACCTAGAAAGGGGACTTGAGGTACAGATTGGCCAAAAAGAACACATCTGTCAAGTCTTATATCAGTGCTGCTTAAACCTTAATATGTGTATTAACCACCTGCAGCTCTTGCTAAAATCAAATGCACATTCCAAGAGGCTGAAAGGGTGCTTTCCTGAGCCATAATAGATCCTGAGGCCAAAAGAAAAATCAGTAATACTGATCCTTGTCTTGAGTACAAATTCCACTGTGAACAAATATCAAAATTTTAAATAATTTTATTAGGTTACTCTCTGTGCCCAATTAGGTAATCTCGGGCTTGAACTCAGCAGTTCCCGAATCAAGTCATATGCTCTGCCAACTGAGACAAGTGCCCCCAAGTACTCATTTGTATTTTTTAAAAGATACTGCATTAGAACAGGATTTATCTTAGTTTTGTGGCACCCAGCGTGAGGGCCTCACTCCCATCACTCACTTTTACCCTAGGGGAGACCTGTGAGTCAGCAATAAGTCTGGCCTGGGCCCCACGTTGCCTTTCTCACAAGCTTCCAGCCCCAGCCAGTGCTACAGTTCTAGAGCCCACATGTGGAGCAAGGCGGCTGTGTAATATTTTCTCTGAGATGCATACCATTCAATTCCAATTTAGAATTGAGATAAACATTTTATTTGCCACTAAATTTTTTTCTCTAAAACACCTAGTAAAAAATACAAGGTAGCACATAAAATGCCTTGTAATTTTTCTTAACAAAAGTTATGTATGAGCTTGCTTGTGGATAGTTATTGAAATTAGCAAAAGCTTCAACCTGAAAAGGAAATTCCATACGTGCTGAAGATCTTACAGGTATTTTTTATTGAAAGATCACTTTCCTTCAATAATGGACATTTTACATTAAAACTTTATACAACCAAAAATCTCAAAATAATATTAAAATCACACTAAGATATTTTTCATTGTTGTCTCTACTTAGTTTTATTATTGGTAAAAATATCGCAAGACACTTGTAACTAATATTTCTGCTTTAAAATAAGCAATTAAACTAAATGTCACAAGAAGAGACAATACATACTATAATTTGCTGATAACTGGCTAAAATGATAATTTAATTAATGCGTAAGAAACAATTGCACTTGAAAAATTAAAAAAGTAAACAAAAAACTAGTTAATATACAAATTTATGAACAGAGGTTAATTTGTTATCTTTGCCAAGAGAAGTGTATGTTTAAGTTAAAAAAAAAAATTTAACATAGCAATCATTCATTTAAAAAAAAAAGTCTTTTCTTTTTACAGAATTTCCCCCATAGTTTGTTGATCAGAAAAGACTGCAACACAACTAAAGCAAAATAACACTTCATTGGTATTTAGTGCAAATTTGTGGAGTCATTTTACATGAAATATTGAACATGTACCCTTTAGAAGTTGCTGGAAGTGCTGTGACTGTCCTTTCCTCAGTGTACTCTTTTATTTTTGAAGACTTTAATATAAACTTTGTAACTGAGGTATTTCTTCCTACTTTGTTATGTGCTCAGTGGTATGTGAGCCAGTAGTGGTGGACTCATCTAGGATTCTTCATCAATGACCTGATTTCTTCCCCTGTTCTCCACCCTTACTGTGGTATTACCCAAAGTTGACAGAATGAAAGGAAAAGCTCAGAAGAATTATCATAGCACTATAATACCAGGGCTCTAGGTGGAAAGATTCCCATTAAAAAGTGTGTTATGTTAGTAATGAAATCACTGAAAACTAACAAATGCCTACGTGTTTGATTTATAAATGAACAGCAGTATGGAAAACATGCAGTGGAATAGTAACTGCTTCCCACAGGAATAAAAATGATTAAAGTTACACTGATTCTTAACAGTCTGAAGGTCTAGTAAAGAGAATATTAGATCCAACTTGCAAGAGTACAACTATCTGCTTGACCACACCTGACAGCTGCTACCATGAGGCTGAGCCGTCATTCCAGAAAGAAATGCTTTCTTTATGGTGAATGACAGAATAACAATACATTGCCTGTCAAATGAGCTCAGCATAAAGGAAGATAATGATGGATAAAATGTGTTTTTGCAGGAGAGGAAAAAGGAATGCAATTCCCCATGCGCTGGGCAAAGGACATGTACTTCTACTGTGGAGTCAGAATCTAAGAAGTTAGTATTGGCAACGTGTAGGTTTGCTGGTGGTCTATGCTTCATGCTTTTAAATTGCCATGTCCCCTTCTTTGGACCACAGGTATGTGTGGGATAGCAAGGCCACTTAAGACTCTGAGCTGTTTTTTAAAGGTAGCAAGGTGAATGCTCAAAACTATAAATGCTATTGAATAACATTCAACTCGATAAATATGAAATCACTCGATTACGGTAAAGAAAGAAACTTTCCACAGAAGTCCTTACTACAAAGGCTCCAAATCTTGGCTTCCTGTTAATTTTCCTTAAAGACCTAAGGGAGTATTCGGAGATAGTCAATGTGAGTATAGCCTCTCTTACTTTGTAATATCTGGTTTGGGGGGATTGGTTTTACTTTCCTCCCACTTTTCTTCTTTGGGTGAAATGAACCCCCCCCCCTCAGGGTTTTAAAAGCTAGATGACACTGGAAGCAGTGTATCTCAAGGTTCTCCTTTGGAACGGATCAGAAATTCATCTGAAGAGTTTTGCCAAAATAGACTTTCCTGACCCAGACTCACAGGATCTAGTTTGGTGGGCAGGACCGAGATGGAGCCAGGACATCTTAACCACTGCATTTAGATTCTTAGAGATGGAAAGAGAATCTGTAGCTTCCTTTCTTCATGATCCTAAAATAAAAATGTTCCCTAGGAGCCAACTGGGCCAAATGTTTAACACGTCCTTAAGGGAGAGAACTGGTACGACAGGACCTGTGGGACAACAGTGTCATGGGAGTGAGAACTGACTTTCCGCGTTACAGTTCTGGATCAAGGAGAATTCAGAAAAGCAGACATGGGCAGAGCTGGCCGCCAGACTTAACTTACGACTCGCACTTACTGCATTCAGGAGCATGGGCATTCTTGTTTATATGACCCTCTCTTTCTCCATTATGGTAGAAAAGGAAAGAAACTACCAAACATACGGTAGGGTAAATGTTCCAGGTAAAAAAAATCGGAGAATCAAAAAACCATTACAAAGATTGACAAGAGTCATGTTCTAAATGGTGTGTGTGGGTGTGTGTGCAAAGGCTGTGGAAGGGGCATGGTAGGCTCTTGTGAGAAGTTCTTAGTTTGGAGATTTTGCTTCATGTGGTCCCTCGGATGGAATTTTCTCTTGAGAACGAGGAGGAGCTCAAGACACCAGGACCTAGGATTGTGGAAATACACTCTTTACAAGGAACGCCACTGATTCAGTTTCTAAACATTATTTTAGAGCCTATAAAAACATGCTGCTTTTCCCTAGCTTGGTTTCTTTACCTCCTATAAAAAATAAATAACATGGGCAAGAGAAGAGCCAATAAATGGCAACAGGAGTGGATAAAAGTCATTCTACTTAATGATCTGTGGACAGTCGCTCCAGGCCTTGGCTTTCCTTTTGGCCAAAGCCAGCCAGGCTGGTTCTGTTGACACGGGGGCAGCATCTGGGGTTGAGAACCTCTTTGTGACTTCTTTCACCAGCGGCGTGGGGGGAGCTGAATCAGAGATCTCCACTGGATTGCGTTTTGAAGGAAAAGGATAAGAGTAAGTCACAGCCACATTCTGATGTATTAGAAGTACAAGATTCAGTAAGGAAAACCCAGTGAATCACTGGGCATCTTTAGTGAGAAGAATTACAGAAAGAAAGCGACGTGATCAGAACTGTTGCATGCAGAAGTATAGTGCAGCTCCTTTTAATTTCAGAGTTTCTAGAAGCCTAATTTTTTCTGCACAGAAGCTATACCTACATGATAAGAAATACAAGGTAAGTTCTGTGATTCTCGTTATACAACCAGGAGATCAAACCAGCAGTCTGAATTTATTGAACAGGTGAGGTCAAAAGTTACCCTCTCCAAGGGTGCCCTGGGCGCTCCCCCTCCCCGACTCTTGAGGCCCTTGGCTCCCCCTGCCAGCTCTCCCCACTTCCAAGCTTGTCTCACAATTCTAACACTTTCTTTACTAGACCTTAGGGGCCTCTAAGGTGAGGGATCTGGGCTTATCTCTGAGTCTTATTTAGTGCCCATGGCAATGGCCTGCACAGAAACAGAACTCAAGAAATACTGATGGAAAAGACAAATGCTTCAAAACAAAGGTTTGCTTTACTGAGCTGTAGCCGCTCTGCACTGCATTAACTCTGGTACTTCCACAGAAGTCTGGCAGAGAAAGGTGTGATCTCTGACTGGAATTTTATTTAGAAAGAATGATCTCTGTGACACACATATGTTTAGAATCCTCAATTCTTCGGTGTAAGATCAAATGAAATTTTGCCCATGGAGGTTCTTGAGAAATTATGCAGTGCTCCAAGGTGGTTTTCAAATAGAAGTTTTCTTTTTCTCCTCACCAAAACAGTATATATGGCTTTAGTGGTGAAACTTCTATTTCCATCCTATAAGCCAGCAGGTAACAAAGGCATAAAACATGTGTGTGTGTGTGTGTGTGTGTGTGTGGGGGGGGGGGTGACCTCTAGGGAACAGGTTACCCAGAACAGAAAACAGATGGGAGGAAGCTCTTTCTGACTTCTGGCCATCCTCCAAGTGATGTCTATCAAGGAAACAGCTAGAAACATTACTGGATGACTTTAACAATAAAGAATTTTTTTAAAATGTCTTGTGTGTCATGAATAGGAAACACTGCTGTTAATTAATATTAAGGACTCAGCTGAAAAACCCTGCTCTCTAAAGTCATGCTAGTCAGAAACTTGTCATTTGAAATCCCATCAGTGAGTAGAGACCGTCCCACTTTTGCCTGGAGTATCTGAGCCACGTGGGTCACTGATTCAGAGAAGCAGCTTCCATTTCCAACCTGGGTGCAGAGCTCCAAGTAGGGCTTTTCAGATGCAGCCTCCACGCATTTCACTTCTGAGTGTCAAAGGAAATGGGACCCTGAGTCCACTTTTCGGCTCAGGTTTGAAATCAACCCCTTTATATACAATCCCTGCTTTGCTTGGAAACTGCGAAGACCCCATTCCACTTAAAAATTTTTTTAAGATTTTTTATTTTATTTATTTATAGAGACACAGAGAAAGAGAGAGGCAGAGACACAGGCAGAGGGAGAAGCAGACTCCATGCAGGGAGCCCAATGTGGGACTCAGTCCTGGGTCTCCGGGATCACGCCCTGGGCTGCAGGTGGTGCTAAACCGCTGCGTCACCGGGGCTGCCCATTCCACTTAAATTTTAACCTAAACTTCACCCTTCCCCCCAAATCCTATTATAATCTTGCCTTTTCCTTTCTTTAGGTGATTCCTATGGTGTATTGGCTCCCTTGCAGGAGCAAGTTAATAAACCTCATTTTGCTGGGACTAGAGGCAGTAGGGCGTGGAGAGGGCTTATTCGACACTCAGGAATTTAGGGGACCAGTTGATACCACACTGGTAGCTTGAAACTGGCCACGGTGGGAGGATCTACCCCATGAAAACTCAAATGCTCCAAATCTGAGGTCTCCCCGCTCGCTGCAGGGTGACTTAACCACATACCCTCACACCATGATGGTGGGGAGTTCCTGGTGATCTCTGTCAGATGGACAAGTGGACTTGCAGGGCTGAGAGGCAAGGGCCTCACAGGCTGTGCTTGTGCTCACGCTCAGGATGTAGAGCAGCTATGAAAAGACAAGCCTGTAACCATGGTGATGCAGGGTCCATTCCCTACCTGTTACGGACGTAGGAAGAGTGTTGGCCTTTTTCAGCTGTTCTCTGCGCTCAAGCCTGGACGCAGCAGTCTCCGGCTTCTTCTCTTCCAGTTGGGTGGTGGGCTTGTGCAGGGCCCCGGCTCTGCTAACACCGCTGCTCCCGGGCTGCAGGCTGACACTGACCTGGTGGGCAGAGAGGCAGGACAAGTGTGCTTTCCACTGAAGGTCATGGGAAGGCTGGCTCTGCAAGGCCTTGGGGCCTCTGCCTGCCAGCCCCCAAGCCCTGCTCCTCAGGGGCGGCTGGACTCCACCTGGAAGCACGGAGCACTTCAGTACGAAGGTCTCAAAGAGGAGAAACTGCTTCCCGAGGAGAGGCCCACTGAACAGACTGGGCCACAGAAAGCCAGGGCCACAGAGCAAGACTCTGGATTTCCCCAACTCCTCCCGTAACCACGGCAGAGGGGGACGGCTGCTAGGGGTCGTGCAGTCTACCAAGTCAGGTTGACCGAAGAGCACGTGGAGACCAGGCAAAATCACTGAGAACACTTCCCGGGCTTAACGGTGGTCAATCTATTGCTCTGCGCTAAGTATTTCTTCCCGACTCCCAGCTAGCTTCATTTATTTATTTTTAAATCCTCGTGACCTAAAAGAGCCAAACTCGGGGAAGGCAGAGTTCAAGCTGAAGACCAGGCTACTCACATTCTCTTTGGAGAGCTTTTCTGCCTGTTTGGCCTCCCTGGCTTGCTTCCTCTCCTCTCGAGTTGCTTGCTGCTCCCGAAACCCCTTCTGCTTCTGCAGCGCTAACGTTATCCACAGCGGCTGCGCGGTTTCAACCTTCTCCGCAAGTTTGGAGCCATCTAAAGAGTGCCTGCTCTGAAGGACCGGCTTTTCTGTGGAAAAAGAGACGTGATGTTGCAATTATTATTTTTTTTAAAGATTTTGTTTTATTTTTTTAAAGATGTTTTAATTCATTCATGAGAGACACAGAGAGAGAGAGAGAGAGGGAGGGAGGGAGAGAGGCAGAGACACAGGCAGGGGGAGAAGCAGGCTCCATGCATGGAGCCCACTGTGGGACTCGATCCCAGGACTCCAGGATCATGCCCTATGCTGATGGCAGGCGCCAAACCACTGAGCCACCCAGGGATCCCCTAAAGATTTTGTTTTAGATAAGAAAGCAGAGGGAGAGGGACAAGCAGACTGTGCTGAGCATAGATCATGACCTGAGCGGAAATCAAGACTCAGACACTTAGCTGACTGAGCCACCCAAGCGCCCCTCCCCTTTTCTAAAAGGATTTTATCTATTTGAGAACGAGCACCAGCAGGGGGGAGGGAGAAGCAGGCTCCCCAGTGAGCAGGAAACCTGACACCCAGCTCCTTCCCAGGACGCCGGGACCATGACCTGAGCCAAAGGCAGATGCTTAACCAACTGAGCCACCCAGGTGCCCTGATACTGTGATTTAGAAGAAATATATTTGGGGACACCTGGCTGGGTCAGTCAGTGGAGCATATGGCTCTTGATCTTGGGAGTCATGTGTTTAAGCCCCACACTAGGTGTAGAGATTAAATAAACTTTAAAAAAATGAAAAGAGAAATATGTATTTGGTCTTTGTGCCCATTTCTAGAGCACAGAGCTCCTAAAACCCTTGGAATTTCCTAAGTGATCGAGAGCATGAGAGCATAAGGTGTCTCTGGTTCTGTTAAGGAGATGGCTTTGGGACCACCCCTAAGGATGGGGCTGGTTGCCAGAGGAGCCAACCATGTGACTTAGATGAACTGGATCTTTTGTTAGCAACGCCACCCCCCACCCTCTCCACCTCCGTGGAGGGGAGAGGGACCAGAGATTGAGTTTAGTCGCCAGTGTCTGAGGATTTAATCAGTTCCGCCTACGTAACAAAGCCTCCACAAAACCCAAAAGGATAGGGGTTGGGGCGTTTCTGCTTGGTGAGCACATGGAGATTTGAGGGGAGAGGTGTGCTCTGAGGGCACAGAAGCTCCATGCCGTTCCCCATACCGTGCCCTTCTGTATCATTTCCATCTGCCTGTTCCTGAGTTACATCCTGGTTACCTGGCAAGTAAAATGTTTCCCCGAGTTCTGGGAGCCACTCTCGCAAGTTAACTGAACCTAAGGAGGAGGTCGTGGGAATCTCTGATTTAGGTGAATCAGAAGCACAGGCGATGGCCTGGATTTGGGAATGGCATCTGATGTGGGGACTGTCTTGCAGGACTGAGTCCTTAACCTGTGGGGCCTGATGCTGTCTCCAGGTAGCCGGCATCAGAACCAAGGGCTGTCTGGTGGCGTGGAGAGCCACAACCTCCACGAGCCACGATCACGATCTGTGATCAGAACCCGCAAGAGCAACAGCAGGTTTGCAGTGAGGCTGCTCACTTCCCCCCCAACACTTGTGATACGAACTATTCAGCTGCCTTTCCTGACACGAACTGTGCTCTGATGCCTGAGCGACTTCCCTCGGTGGGGAGGTCACATATCTGATCAACAGACACAGAAGCATTTTCCTTCCTTCAAAATAAGATCTCCTGTGTCAGAAAATCTCAGGCCTACAGGGGACCCAGGCTGTTATTTGATTTGTTATTCTTATTGTTTATTAAACCCCTTGCCCCCAAACATCCTACATGGAACCCCAATGTATGAAAGAGGTAAAAGGGATACTGCTCTACTTAGTGAGGCTGCTGGGGGTGGGGGGGGGAGCAGGGCTGTGAGGAATGCGGAAGGAAACTGTGATTTGGGTCGAATGCTCTCCCCCGACAGGCAGGAGGCATGAGTGTCCGCAGCCACCCAGTGCCCTGCCCAAGGCCACCTGGCAGTTAGTGTACAGGCTGAAGCTGGAACCTAGGACTTCTGCCTTCCAGTCTGTGCTTTTCTTGCGGGTGATGGCCTGCCCAAGGCCACCTGGCAGTTAGTGTACAGGCTGAAGCTGGAACCTAGGACTTCTGCCTTCCAGTCTGTGCTTTTCTTGCGGGTGATGGCCTCGCCTATGCAACGGGGGTAAACACGCTTCACAGGTGGTTGGTATCAGAGGTTGAGTAACTAGACTTTTAAACTGAGCAGCTACAGGTTTGACCTCACGTCAAACAAAAGCTACTTAACTTCCCTACAGTTTTCTAACCCACAAAGTAGAGACAATAATGGCATGTGACATGCCTCATCAGGCTGCCCCGAAGATGAAGAGATCCTGGGTCAGGACATTTAGAACAGTGCTTGGCAAAAGTGGCTCTACAAAGTGACTTGTTCTTTACCATTTAGGTCTATGAAAATCACCCCCTTGTTTTCCCCTCAAGGAAAAATTATGTCCTTTTGGAGAGAGAATTATTCTGGCACTGAATCCTTTACTATGCCAAAGGAAAAGGGCTCACTATAGTCCTGTTCTTTTTGAAATCCACTAGAAGTTTACCCTTTGATGATCCAGAACCTTACCAACCAGGGCTCTAAGTCAACTTGACTTTTTTTTAATATTTTATTTATTCATGATACACACACACACACAGAGAGAGAGAGAGAGAGAGAGAGAGAGAGGCAGAGACACAGGCAGAGGGAGAAGCAGGCTCCATGCAGGGAGCCCGACGTGGGACTCGATCCCAGGTCTCCAGGGTCACATCCTGGGGTGAAGGCGGCGCTAAACCGCTGAGCCACCTGGACTGCCCTCAACTTGACTTTACATTGAGGAGAAAGAACCAAAGTAAAATCAAATTAAGAATTCAAGCACCAAAAAGGGGCAGATTCTGATTTTCTATACTTTTAGATCTATGACACTGCACAAAGAGAATTCCTATTTAAGATTTTATTTACCTGAGAGAGAGAGCGCGCACGCACGGTGGAGGGAAAGGGAGAGAGAGAAGCAGACTCCACCCCTAAGCAGGGAGCCCAATGTGGGGCTCTATCCCGGGACCCTGAGATCATGACCTGAGCTGAAGGCAGACATCCAACTGAGCCACCCAGTTGCCCTGAGAATTCCTATTTGTAATGACTTTTGGTCATTACACGATCCCTAATCATCAAATAAAGATTCAGGTGGGATCTCTCACAGTAAAGAAAACCAGCATTTTTTCAGAAGTATTAAAAAAATCTGAAAGGTATTTTTAATTAATCTTTAACCAAAAAAAATCTAAAAAATACAGCTGACATTTGAAAACATGGGTTTGAATTGTGCAAGTCTATTTATGTGTGGATTTTTAAAAATAAACACAGTACAGTAACTGTAAATGTATTTTCTCTTACGGTTTTCTTAACATTTTTTCTCTAGCTTACTTTAAGAATACAGTATAATACATATAAATATGTAAAATATGAGTTAATCCACTGTTTACATTATCAGTAAGGCTATCAGTCAATTGTAGGCTAAGAGTTTAGTTTTTGGGGAGTCAAAGGTTATACAAGGATTTAAGACTGTGCAGGAAGTTGGCGCCCCTAACCCTCACAATGTTTAAGGGTCAACTGTATTCACCACATGCAAGCATTAAGCTTAACCGAGAAGCTTTAGATACATGGGAACTAAAGTTTTGTTTGTTTGTTTGTCTTTTACTCCAGGGCAATGTGACACCTGTGTGTAAAATACCTGAAAAATCAAATTGCCAAGATCCAAATGATTTCTATTTAAAGCTATTATGTGAAAGGAATCCTACACTAAACATTCCATCTGAAGGTCATTAAAACAGCTGGCCAGTTTCCAGACAATTTTGAACTGTGTTTTATCACAGAGTCAAAATACCTTTAAAGTATGATTGCCTGTTTTTTTTTTTTTTTTTTTTTAATTTAAAAGGGTAAATCAGGGGATCCCTGGGTGGCTCAGCCGTTTGGCTCCTGCCTTTGGCCCAGGGCATGATCCTGGAGTCCCAGGATCGAGTCCTGCATCAGGCTCCGGCACGGAGCCTGTTTCTCCCTCTACCGGTGTCTCTGCCTCTCTCTCTCTATCATAAATAAATAAATCTTTAAAAAAAAATAAAAAAAGACAACGGTAAATCACTAGCCCAATTTTAGTTTCCTTAGAACGGTGGCTTGAATAGCATATTTTAGAGTTATGACCAGACTTTAAAAAGGCTGTAACACAATACATGTAAAGGCCTAACAAGTCTGGTTTGTATCTGGGGATCAACAAATAAAAAACCTTTTAGGATGGTAAAATGGGGATCCTGTCTGAACTTCAGCCCGGGTTACCCAAAGGCCTTCAACAAATAATGACTCGACTCTCACATCCTAAAATAAAGTTCTAGATCACCTACTTGGGACTGGCTCAGAGAGCTACCACAAGGTCACAGAAAAATCAGAGTTGAGGTGGAAGAAGCAGGGGTAAAACATTTATTTAAACCTATTCTCTCTCATTCTAAACTCAGTGGACAAGGGGAACCAGAGCCCATTCAGATTCTCTCCCCTTCAGGTTCTGGGGACAAGAGCTGGCCTTTCCAGGGCTTCAGCCACTGCTGCCGCAGGTAAGTACTTGGACAAAGGGCTGCCTTAAGGAGGTAGGAATTTCAGAATGAGATGACCTCTAGAGGACAAACGGGGATTACCACTGTTATTTTAATTCCCACTGTGGGTGGATTCAGAGTCAAAGCCCTCCCAGTGGCTCAGCCTATGGACTGGACCTCACCAGCCTCGGCTTTGGGGTTTGGAATCTCTTTCTAAAGCAGTGGTCCCTGGGTGGCTCAGAGGGTTAAGGGTCTGCCTTTGACTCAGGTCATTATCCTGGAGTCCAGGGGTCGAGCCCCCCCATATGGGGCTCCCAGGTTAGCAGGGGATCCCTGCTCCTTACCCAGCTTGTGCTCACTCATGGTTTCTCTCTCAACAAAAATAGAGTCCTTAAAAAATAAATAAATAAAGCAGTGGTCCACCAAAAAAAGAGGGGAGTATGTGCAAGGCAATTCAGGGGCTAAAGGAAGAAAAAGTTAGAATTTCTGATATATCTGTAAATCTGAAAAGAAAAATTGAAATCAAGCTTTTCTAATATTTAATATTTAGATTGGCACTGACATCCTCACTCAGCCTAAATACCAGAAGGCCATACAGAACGAACGTGTATTTACAGACCCCCGGGGGAAGTTGGAAGCACCAAGCGCAGCGAGGCAGGAGGACTAGGCAGGAGGACACCAAGCGCTGTCCTCAGTGTGTGCTTGCGGCCCACGGCGAGGCTACTAAGAACACAAACAGAAGAACTAGCGGAGCTGACAAGCTCTTTGCCTGTCACTTTATGAAGGCGGCTGGTCGGAGGAGGACTTGGCCAAGGAAAAGAAAAGGTAGCACCGTGATTTGCAACATAGACTTATGTCCACCCCTGTTTCAGGGACCTTTGCCCTAAATGTATATGGTGCTGTGGGGGCTTTAGCTAATGACGGCACCACCGGTACACACTTCACAAATGAAACTGGAGACCCAGGCTTAACATTTTTCTGCTGATGGGGGTGTTCGGTCAGACGCATTGGTCAGCCTGGCCTCGAATGAGGTGGGAAAATGCCAGCGGTCTCTGGCAACACCAACAGGGCCTATGGACCTCGCTCTCACGCTTCTTTTCTAACAAAGACCAATTCAATCAGCAGAGCCTGACAGCCCAGAATCTAGATACTTGGAGAGAAGACAGTAACGGTTTTTGGTAGAAAATTTTAATAATCAAAGGGACTTCTCTAAGAGTAAGAAGCACAACAGAGTTATTTCTTTGGAGAGAAGCTAAGGAGAGGGATGGAGTCCCCCAGACTGAAGGACTTTGACGAGACCATAAAATCTAATGACAAACGCTAATGTTAAGACTAAAAATTGGGCTCCAGTTCAAGATGGCAACATAGAAGGTTCCTGAACTCCTCTCCTCCCATGGACACACCCAATATACAGCTACACAGCAACAAATCCCTTTAAAATAAATCCAAAAGCTAGCCCAGCAATTCCTACACGCTGGGTGAAAGAGGAAAACCCCATGTGGAAGGGGCTGAGGAGGCTGAGGCACAAGCTCACCATAAACCCACCCTCCTGTGCAGCAACCCACAACTGGGAGGCAGGGAACTCACAAGTCCTGGCTCCTCCTTGAGGAACAAAGGGTTTGGACTCCACATCTGGTGCCCCAACTTTTAAGGCTTCTACCTGACAGGCCCACAAAACGCCCAGCTCTGAGAGCCAATGGGGCTGGCGAGCATGAGCCCCACAAGGTGACAGGGAACTAAGGGGCGGCTCTTACCGGGTCTGCGGGACTCCCCTCGGCTACCCCAGCACAGACCCGAGCACGGACGGACGTAAAAACGAAAATGCAAACAAAAGGTTGAAAGTGGGCTCATCAGCAGGACCGACGGAAATGAGGGAGAAAGGGTCTGGAAACTGCTGGTCGACACGCGGTCCGTCTGAGGCGTGGTTAAAAAGGACGGCGGACCTTCCTTCTGCGAGGCAAGTAACCAAGCCGGCGCTGCTGGGGAAGCAGCTCCGGCCTCCGCAGGAAGCTTCCTAAACGGTTAACCCAGAGAGGCCTGCGGGCTTCCTAAAACACCTCGGGAAGAATTTCTCTGAGGAATGCAACTTCCTGGACTAGGACCCAACTTTACCTCCGACTCTACAAAACAGGAAAGAAAAAGCAATAGATGAAGATTCTCAAGGGCCCCGAAGCCAACGCAGGTGACCACAGCCCTGACCGCGGCCCGGCTGGAGACGCCGGAGGGGCAGCGGCAGCGAGGCCCGCGCCAGCTCCTCGGTAGGAGGCCTCGCGCCGCAAGCTGCCGGCACCGGGAGGCACGTGCGGAGCATTTTGCACAAAACCCAGCCGAAGCCAATCATCCACCTGGAAGCTCCTCAGGCCGATGCACCTTGGTGCCACTACGGCCCCGAGACGAGCCCAGCCTCCCGTGCGTCCCTGCTCGGGCCCGGGACTGCGGGCAAGCGCGTGCACGGGGGCCGCATTCCACGTTCCCGGTCACCCGGCAGCGCGGCGGTCCGTGCGGCACCTGAACTTGCCACCCGGGGCACAGCGGGCGCAGCGGGCGCGCCGGGCAGGCGAGGCGGTCCGTGCCCCCCACGTACCTTTCCTCGCGGCCTCGGGGGTCTGGGGAGGCTTCTCGGGCCGCGCGGGCTTCCTCTCGGGGTCCGCCGCTTCCTCGTCGGCCCGCCGGGGCGCCTTCCTCCTCTCGGCGGGCGGCGGCGACGGCGGCCAGGGGGCGCTGCTCTCCCGAGCCTCCCTGCCCGGCTCGGCGGCCTCGGGCTCCGGCCTCCCCGGCCGGCGCGCCAGCAGCTCCACCAGGTAGGGCCGGCTGAGCTTGGCGAGCGGGGAGGACGGGGGCGTCTGGCCGGCCGGCTTGGGCGCCAGGGCGGGCTTGGGCGCCGCGGGCCCCCTGCTGGCCGGCCGGTCGGCAGGGTCCTTCCAGGCGGCGGGCGGCGCCGGGCCGGGCGTGGGGGCCGCGCCCGCCGTCTCCTCTCCCGGCGCGCTGCCCGCCGGCGGCCCGCCCTCCGCACTGTCCCCGGTGCTGCTGTGCCTTTTCTTCTTCTTCTGTTCGGTCTGTTGGTCGCAGTGGAAGCGCAAGGAGTAGTTGGTCCTTCGCAATTTTATTCCAAAGGGCGAGGCCTTCTCCTCCTGGCCAGGCGCCGCGGGGTCCGGCCTGCCCCCGGCCCCGGTGGGCTCCCCGTCCGGCGCGGCGCCGGCCTCCGCGGGGGTCCCCGCTTTCTGCGGCGGGTACGGAGGGCTCGGAACCAGGAAGGACGGGAGGTCTTTGGCAAATTTGCATCCCTCCGTGGCGTCGGGCTCGGGCCCGTCTGCGCCCCGGGGGCGCTCGCCAGTAGCCGGGGGCTGCGGCCCCGACGCGTCCCCGGGCCACGGCGAGGGCCGCCTCCTACCGCCCTCGGCCTCCGCGTTCCGTCGGGAGGTCTCGGCGCCGCCGTCGGAGAATTTCTGCCAAGCGGGCTTAATGGAGAACTTGGCGTTCAGCGGCGGCGTCTTCCGGAGGCTCCCGCGGGAATCCCACCGGGCCCGGGGCGGCGGCTCCTCCGCCGGCCGGCACGGGCCCCCGTCGCCGCGCCGCTCAGTCTCGGCGCCCCTCAGGATTCGGGACCGGATGGACGCCCACTCGGCCAGCGCGGCCCCTGCGGCCGCGGACTCCGGGGCGCGGGCCTTCCCGCTGCCCGCCCGCGGCTCGGCGGCTCGGGGCGGCTGCTCCGGGCCGGGGCCATCCGCGCGCCTCTTCTCTTCCGACAAGCCCAGGAGAGACTTGCACGCCGTGTCCTTGATCTGGCTCAGGTTGACGGCCGGGCCGCACAGCTGCGCTCCGGTGACCAGGATGGCCGTGTGGGGGACGCTGAGGGAGGAGGGCAGGGCGGGGGGCGCTGGGCTGGGCCTGGGGGTCCCGGGCTCGTGGGCAGCAGGGGCGGGCCCCGCCTCTTTCACGGGCGTCACCGGGCTCAAATTGACTTTGGGGAAGAGAATCTGTTTCCCTCCCGACGACACCTGGAAGGTGTAGGGCCTGGGCATGGTCTGCCGCTCATCCACCTCCTGCCAGCGCAGTTCCTCCACCTTCCGGTCGGTCTCCGGCGCGGCAGCTTCCTTCTTCCCCCCGGGGGCCGGCGTCTCTTCCACGGGCGCCTCCGGCTTCTGCGGAGGCTGCGGGCCGCTTTCGGGTCTCATGTCCTGCCGTGCCCGACGGCCGTGCCCCGGAAGACCCCCGCGCTGCGCCTGCTGCTCCCCGGACGGCTCGGCCTCCCGGCTCTGCTTCTCGCAAACCCTTGATTCCTCAGAGTTTTCTCCTTGCTTCTCGAGCTTCAGGTGCTCGCGTTTCCCGGGCTTCTCTGCAGAGTCCACGTGCAGCGCGCTCCTCGAGCCCCTCAGCTCCTCCGGCTGCGGCCGCTTCTCCTCGTGCCCTCGGGCGGCCTCCGCTTCCGGCCGCCGGGGCACCTCCACCTCCTCCCGCTTTCCCAGCTCCGCCCTTCTCTCTGCCGCCGCCACCGCCGCCGTGGCCGCCTCCTCCTCCTCCTCCTCCTCCCGCCGCTGCTCCTCCCTTTCCCTCTGCTCCTCCTCCAGCCGCCGCTGCTCCTCTACCAAAAGCAGCTGCTCCTCCCTTTGCCGCTGTTCCTCGTCCCGCCTCCGTTGCTCCTCTTCCAGCCTCTGCTGCTCCTCACGCCGCCGCTGCTCCTCCTCCTCCCTTCGCCGCTGCTCCTCTTCCAGCCTCTGCTGCTCCTCCCTCTGCCAATGCTCCTCTTCCAGCCTACGCTGCTCCTCCCTTTGCCGCTGCTCCTCTTCCAGCCTCTGCTGCTCCTCCCTTTGCCGCTGCTCCAACTCCTGCTGCTGCTTCTCGGCTTCCTGCCTCTGCTGCTCCTCCAGCTCCTCCTGCCTCCTGAGCTCCTTCAACTCTCTTTGCTCTTCTAACTGCCGCTGCCTCTCAGCCTCCTGCCCTCTCCACACCGCCTGTTCTTGGGCCTCCAGGTGCCTTCCTTCCTCTTGCTCTCTCCACTCTTGGCCTTGGCCACCTTGCTCTTTGAGTCTCTGCTTCTCCTCTTTGCCCTGCCCCTCTTCTGCCTCCAGCTGTAGTTCTGTCTCCTCTCCCTCCCTGTCCTCTCCTTCCTCCTCCAAGAGCTCTTGTCTTCTATTCTCTTCCCAAAGCCTCCTCTCCAGGGCCTGGAGTCTCTGCTCTTCCAGACGTCTCCTCTCTGCTGCCTCAGCCTTTTGCCGTTTGCACTTGGCCTCAAGTTCTAGCCAGTATTCTTCTTGGCATCTCTTTTCTTCTTCGGACTCCAGCAGCTCTGGTTCCTCTTCGTGCCAAATTGGCTTGTCTTCTCCAGAGTGTCCGTTCTGGTCGAGGGACAGCTGACGTGGAAGGCCACCTTGTTCATTTGGTCGATCCTAATGTTGGTAAGGAAAAAAGAATTAGCCTTTGCCTTTGGCACAGGCAACCACTTCCCACCCTATCACAATGTCGGTGGCCCTCTTCATCTCAAAAGAAGGGGCCGCTGTTCCTAAGTATAGAGCTAGGTAAACCCAGGCCAGCACACCAGGAGTAATTGCAAGGGTGGAGGAAAACACATCACCTTCGTGTTTACTCAGTAGCCCCTTTATTGGTCATTCTCACATTCCTTTTGCTCAGTACAAATGAATCGTAGGAAAACCAATAGCCCAGCATTAGAACGATGAGGAAATAAAGTCCACCCTTGTCACACTGAAGAACCTTTGGCTAAGCCATAGCAGGAGAGCTGGGTCACCTTTCTGTGGCAAACCAAGTACAAAGTGTTCAAGAGGCCCTCAAAGGGCAGCCTCTCATTCTGAGGTCCACCAGCCCCCAGGCAGACAGCATGTTAGAAGGGGCGATGGAAAGGAAATGGGCCTGCTGGCCCTTGTTCACTGCAACACACCAGGTCCCTGATGGGAGAGACCTAGGTCCTTCTACTGGCCCCTCCCAGCACCACCTCCTTTGGCAAAAAAGCAAGCAAGGGCATCTGCCCGGTCAGCCTGGAAGGGCTCTACATACCCTGGCAAGTCGCCTGTGCTTCTTTGACACCCTCTGGTTTTTTGGCTTAACGGACAATTTGTGCTTGGCAGCACTGTTGTCCAGGCGAGCGATGGCCAGGGGGATGGCATCTAGGTTGACACTTTCGATGGTTCCAGCAGAAGAGAAGTGCCTTTTTGGCCGAGACGGTTTAACTGGAGCCACCTGTATGGAGATTAAACCACACAGCCCAGATCAGAACAATGTGTGAGGAATCCCAGAGCGGCAGCACTTGCTAGAGACTGCACCTTGCCTGGCCCGGCCCAGGGACCACTTCAAGCAAACAGGGCTCACTGGGACAGCGAAGTGAGCACTGCTTTGGGAATTTTTATTTTTATTTTTTATTTTATTTTTTTTGCTTTGGGAATTAAAAGAAGACTCTGACTTTTTATTTGGCCAGTGACATTTGCATTAACTCATAAAGGTTATATAACCTTTCAGGGACTAATTTTCCTGCTCTGAATAATACGTGGGGAAGGTTAGATTAGATGGGGTGGTTGACAAAACTTAGCCAGGGGGCCCAATCCTGCCCACAGCCTATTTTGGTAAATAAACTTTTGCCAGCACACAGCCATACCCATGGTCCGTTGTCTTCTGTTGCTTTTGTGCTACAAAGGAAGAGGCAGGAGAGTAGCCTGGTTGGACTTTATGGCCACAAAGCCTAAAATAAGACATAGTTTGCTGAGCCCTGGATTAGCTCATCTCTATGTTGAGGACTCTATCATCTAAGACACGGCATCAGACACCTGCAAACGTCCCTCAGCTTCTACCTTAGCCCTTTGAGTCAGGGAACGTGTCTTTTTCATCTTTTCATTCTCCTTTATGCCCAAGTAGCAAATCTCATTTGGCAAGTGCTCAATAAATATTTTTTGGAGGAATGAAAGAACAACAACAAAGTATATCTATCATCTATACCTAGGCCATGAAATTGCTACCCACAAAAATGTTCTAGCACAAAACTGCTACCCACAAAAATGTTCTAGCACAATCACTCCAAAGCCACAGAGCCCTGAGTCGAGTGCCCCAAGCAACTGAAAGGGGGAGGCCCCCAGGTGGAAAAAGGGCGGGCAGAAACGTGCCGCACAGGGGCAAGGGCAGTCCCTCACAGGATGAACTGCAGCACCGTAATGCAGATGCGCAGCCTCAACAAACTGTACATATTTAGAGAGGTCAGAGAGACCACAGCTCAGCCTGCACCCAGAGGGCACCCCTGTAACTACTGAGCATTCCCGGGCAGGCAGCCAGGTGAGGGCTCCCAGCTCCACCCGCCTGCGTGCGGCAGGGGGCACTCACGGCCCTGGCTGCGCTGCCCGCAGCTCCCTGGCGCGGGGGCAGCCCTGGCGAGGCCAGGGTTCATGTGCTGGCACTCATGCTATACATGCAGACCCAGTGGGGCTTAGCTGACAGCTTTGCTTTTTAAAATTACCTTCCATATTTATGCAGAAGATAAAGGACCAAGCCAGGTCCAAGGCCAAATGGATGCTCAGTAAATAAACTTACAATAAGCAGCACAGAAGTAAGGCAAAATAATCCCAGCCTTTGGGCTCCTAGCTTTTATTTATTTATTGTTATCTTTATAAAAGGTATCATATTCTGAACTCCTGTTGAAAAGAGATGAATCAAACATTTATTTCCATCCCCTATTAGATGCATGAATAAAAGACGTTAGAGCCCAATGTGATAGACTAGGGGCACAGAGAAGGATCTGAAGCTGAGATTTAAATGCAAAGCTTCGTTTCTGGTTTATTCCAGCTGGGCTGCTTCACTCTCTGGATGGTGGCACGGTCTTGAGCCATCCGCCCTTCAAAAGATTCTGGGACCTACTCTGCTCACTGTACCAGACCCTGGGGGTATGCCTGGACCCCTGTGCAAGTGGAGACTGCTCATGGCAGTTGACTGGCCTCTACAGGAGAGGGGCACACAGGCCCCCCAGAGTTTCCTGGACACCTGCAGGCCCAGGCCCCAGTTTCAACAGAACATAGAATAGTTAAAAAGCAAAAATACACACAAGTAGAGACATGCCAAGGTCTTTTTTCTTTTCTTTTTTTAAATCTCTAAATAGAAGGAGACTCTTTTCCTTACAGACCTGTGTACCTCCAGGTGTTCTGCAAAGTCTTTTTCAATGGCTGAACAGTGTCCTGAAGTACCCGGCACATTTAGGAAAATGACCAGCGTCTCTGTGCTCAAATATGCACGTGTTGGGAGGGGGCTGTTTTTCAGGGCAGGGGTCAGTCCCAGCAGGTGCACTGCTTTGGAAACAGATGCTCTAACCTCTACCACTGGTTCCGTTCTGAAGGGATTTAAGGTAAGGGGTGAAGGCAGCATTTATGATTGGAAAAATGAGACAGCAGATTGAATAAAGGGGGGGGGGCGGAAATGGAAGTTGAAATAAAGAAACTAAATACATAAGTTCAAATCCTATTACCTTCTCTTCCATCTCACTTCTGGTGCCAGGCAGATTCAGAGGACTCCGAGAACTTGGCGTATCACTGGGCTGGAACAGGAAAGAGAGCACTCGAGTCAAACGCCGGAACAGTGGGTTCTGGGCAGACAACCAGACACCGCCGCGGGTGGAAAAGGCTGCAGCTGGCTTCAGGGAGTCGGCAGGAGGCATGGTGGGGACCTTGCTAATGTCCAGACAAGGACTCCTGAGGCACAGAGTGTACACTTTCTTCTTTTCCTGGTTCGGCACACTTCCATCCAGGCAGTCTCTAAGCTCAGTCTTTGATGTGTTTCCCCACCTCTCAGAGACGCCAGGTGCCACCCCCTAGCCACCCCACCTGGGAAGCAGGAGGGTGTCGCACTCGGCCTGCAACCTCCGAGGTTTGGCTGTGCTCGCTGCCTTCCACCCCCTTTGCCTGCTGGACCTCCCCACTCTATGCCAGACCTCTTCTCTGTGAGAAGAAAAGGACCTAGCGATGCTGTGTGCAAACGACTGGGCTGAGAAGGTGGATGACCAGAGGAGAAAAAGACCTCAGGATAGGAGGAAGAAGAGAAAGGCTGAAGATCCCAGCCCAGCTGCTCACCTGCCCCAGGAATGCCCACACCCCACACCACATCACCTGCACCTTTCTGATGGCCCACCATACCTTCTACTGTGCATGGCCAAGATCTGCAAACAGCTGTTATCGTCCCTCCCAGAGCAATAGTGTCAGCTTGTCCTATCTCAGCCTGTTTTCTGCACCACACTTAGAAGCATCTTTAGAAAACACAAATCAGGGATGCCTGGGTGGCTCAGTTGGTTGGGCATCGACTCTTGGTTTCAGCTCAAGTCAATGATCTCACGGTGGTGGGACTGAGCCCAGAGTCAGGCTCGGCATTGAGCTGAGTGTGGAGACTGCTTGGGATTCTCTCTCTCTTCTCCCTCTGTCCCTCCCCCATTGCTCATGCTCTCTTTCCCCCAAAAAAAATTAAGAAAAAAAAAAAAAAAAAAGAAAATACAAGTTAGATTATGTCAGCATCCTGCTTAATATACTCAGAGGCTTCTGTTATTCTCAGAATAGAATTCACCCTTTTCCTGTGGTCTATACAATCTGGCCTCTATGTCTCGCTATATCCTCCCTTTGCCCCCTCCAGGGTCGGGCCAGCCACACCGACCTGATTTCTTTTGGGACACCGTCAGCCGTCAGCCCCATCTTTGGGCCTCTGTACTTGCTCTTCCCTCCACCTGGAACACAGCCCCCACCTCCAGGTCACTCTGGCTGCTGACCTTATCTAAAGAACAACCCCTGGCCCACCTTGTTACTCACTTTTCCATCGCTCTGTTTTACTTTCTGTGCATTTTTCTTGATCCAGAGTTATTATATATATTACATTTATTATATAAATAAGTTATTGTATTTATCTCTGTTGACTTGCCATGTGACTAATCTGACTCACCTCTGTAATACCCGCAGCTGGGGTAGCGCCTCCTTCTCCCTCAGGCCACAGTCCCTGGCACTTATGAGCTCCTCAGTAACAGTGAGGACATTGCTCAGTCCTTGGGAAATCTCTGCATTAAGGCTGGTGGCTGTTGCTGCCGCCTAGCACTGCAGAGGCTGGACCTAGTGGAGGGATGGGCCCCATCCTACTTTACCCACCACACCGCCCACCACCCACATGTCTGGGAACCAGGAGTCTTCGGGCCGGACAGAGGTGGGCAACAGTGGGGAACGGCCTGCTCTTTCCTTCCTCACTTTGCTTTGCAAATCACTTCTCTTTGTTACTGCCCTTATGACCTATTAGCTGGCCATAAGCATGACTTCTTGGGGCACATCCATTTTAATAACATCCAGCGTAATTTCAGGTGCCTTGGCAGGCAGAGTACCGAAGATGCTTTCTGTTGAGACTGGAAGATTCTGTGCCTCACCTAGAGAGCTCCCTGCTCCAGCTGCTGGCGAGGCCTTCCCTCCTTCCCCACTAGATGCCTGAGGATATCCCTTCTGCTGCTGGAAGGACTCTCATTCTGGGATATGCTCACGGGGTTTCTTTCCAAGTATCAAGACTGAATTCAGATAGGACAATGCTGGACGAATGTGACTTTCTTCCCTCATTAAGTAGACTTCAAGCTGGCCTGTTTGATCATTCTGTCTCCCTAAGCACCTACTTCTTTCTTTTCTCATTTCCCTTTAAATGACTCCACTTTGACAAGTAATTACTCCGTGCTACTAAGTAAGCACTAACTAAGTCCTGGGGAGACAGAGATGTGTAAGATCCAGTTTGTGCTCAAGGAAGTCAACATTTAGAGACAGAGGGAGAACAATTACGCAGATGTGGAGAGTACGGATGTGTAAGAAGCACGGAGTTGGTGCAATGAAGGTACAGAGGAGATAGCACGGCTGGGGGGTAAGGCTGGGTAAGGCTTCCCAGGAGAGGTGGGCCACCCTGAGTCTTGAGGAAGTGGCAGATGCTGTGAGGAGTGAATGCCAAGGGCATGTTTCCACTTCCCCAGGCCCAGCCGCCTCTCCCAGTGGCGACTGACCAGGAAGTGCCCTCCGGCCCAGGGCCACTCATCAGAGAAGCTTCTCTCACATATTCCCTGCACTGCAGCCCCAAAAGCTATTGGATGCCCCTGTCCACTACCCGACATCCTCCCCTCCCTTAGCAATCAAGTCATTTCCTGGAGGAGCCTTACTTTGTTCTCGGTGTCTGAGAGAATGATATCCTCCTGAGTCACAATTTCCATGGGACTGGTCAGGAACAGATCCTCTTCTAAGCTAGCCTCACCACTGTCTGCCTTCTTCATGGGAATGGCATTGGGTGGTGGCTGCCCAAACTTGATGTTTTTGCTCAACTGTCGCTGGAGACAGACAAAAGAAAGATGTTCTGAAGCAGTGAAGCAGTTCATAACAAGTGCAACCAGATGCCCCAGCATATCTAGTAGGCACTGAGGCATGTTCTGTGCACCTTTCTAGACTAAATACCATGCCAGTAAGCCACGATGCAGTCCTGTAATAAGTGAATTTGTTGTCCTGTTTCCTTTCTTTTCCTTTCCCACCTTCAAGCCATGAGCTTTTTCATCCAGCCACCTCTTTCATGGAAATGCCAACATTATCCAGGGGGTAGAGAGTCCATATTTCTGAACCAAAAGTTGGGATACACGTTATGACAAAAATGTTCTGATTAACCTATACATTTATTCATAAAAAAGTCTTCAAAGTATAAACATTGTATAGAAAATAGTCACATGAAATGTAGGAACCACTGGAGGAAATGTTTTGGAGACATTCTCCTTGAATATGCGTTAGCCACCTTCCTCACCAGCCCCTAGCTTGAATACCATGTTCCAGTCCCAGTGGGCACCAAGGTGAGGGAAGCCCCAGGGCTGGCAAGTCTTTCCGTGATCAATGCAGAAATCACGGAAGGCACAGGAATAATTTTGTCCTGCCACAGGGGCTTCTTTTTGCCTTGCTGCAGCTAGGCGCTGTGAACTGTGGGACAGAAGGGACCACGGGGAAGGGACAGAGAGTAGGCAGAAGGGAAGGGCCACGAAGGGATTTGTTATAGGCGGCAGGTAGCGAGAAGGGTGTGTGTGGGGGGATGGAAACAGGGTAGAAATTAGAAGAGAAGTAGTGTTTAGAATTCGAGAAAAGCCAGATTAGAAAAGAAATATATTCTCTGAAGAAGAAAAAATATATATAAATATTAAAGAAAGGGCAAAATATTTAATGGGCTGTGGCAGAGAAAATGAACAACATTCAGAAAGAAAAAAGGCTATGCCGTGGCCACCTGCAAGACCACTGAATTAAATCTGTAGAAGCTCCTGCTTTCATCGGCAGCAGGGTTTCTCAACCTCAGCACTACTGACACTTTAGGCCAGATAATTTTTTGTCGTGGGGAGCTGTCCTGAGCATTGTAAAATGTTTACAGCACCCTCGCCTCTAGGCACTAGATGCCAGTAGCAATTCCTTCCCCATCGAGACAACCAAAAATGTCTCTGTAAGTTGCCCAATATCCACTGTGGGGATAAAACTGCTTGTGGCTAAGAGCTACTGCTCTAGATCTAGGTACTTGAGCTGCATAGTCTTTTTATGCCCATAGAGCTGCAAAGAGCCTTAGCAATCACATAGTCCAACACCCTCATTTTATTAAAAATGTCAGAGGTTAGTGGTGAGAGGTGACTGGCTCAAGCTTATGGAAAGAATGAGTGGCCACAAAGTGATTTGAATCCAGGTCTCCTAAAACCATCTCAGTGTTATTTGCATTGCATTCCACAAGTTCTCACAAATTTGACATTGTGCTTCTTTCTTCTTTTAGGGGCAGAAATAAAGAGATGATGTGGCAATTTTAATACCTTGCCGAAGTTCCCTGGCAGGGGAATCCTTTGAGGGATATGCCCCTTCTGAACTCAAGGGTACTAAATCCACCCACCTGTGCCCAGCTCCCTCTCAGCCTTGCATGGCAGACGGTGAGACTGCAGAGACATGGAAGAGATGAGCCCAAGACTCCCCTCCCCGCACCCCAGGGCACCCCCCAGCATGCCAAGTCAGGAGCACAGAAAGACAGAGGACTTGTATTTGATCTGCTATTCAGCCTGAGCCTGGCTCCCCTGGTGCCACAGGGGAGGAACACACATCCAAAGCCCCGAGTTCAGCCAGTGAAGTACAGCCTGAGCAGCCTGAAAGGGCTTCTGGGAAGAGAAGGCTGCAAAAGGGTGTCTTCTCAAAACGAGTTTAGCAGGAAGCGGCAGTTAGTATCTACGCTATGCAGATCAATAAGCAGGCACGGTTAGAGCAGCCGATGGAGATAGACAAGAGGACATGGTGTAACAAAGTCACAAGCCCAGCTCACTCTGCTGACCTGTGGGAGAGGAACAGGGACCTGGGCAGAAGAGGTGGCATGGTTGGTTCCTGTGTCCTAGTGAAAGCCCTAGCAGGTCCCTCGGAGACTCCCAGCCCAGCCTTTGGTTTACCAGTTATCCCTGCTCTGGGAGTACTGGCCAAGAGCTAGAGAGTGTTCTAAATCCCTGTAGACGGAGACTCCGTTGTCAGCGGCTACCCTCTCTCAGTGCTCCTGAACCACTAAGATGAGGGTATTTCTTCTAGTTATCACAGAATATTCTTTAACGAGCTTCCAAGGAGAACCTGGCCTAACACTCTAATGCCATTCGGTTAGGACTTTTTGCCACCATCACACACAAAAAAAGAATGAATATGCTAATATTTTTCTTCTTTAGGGCACTTTTTAGAATACTGATGTTGCTCCCCCCCTGATGCTTAAGAGACAAACAAGCATATGACACGATGTAATCGCAGTCTAAGTGGAAATAAGCTCCAAGGTGGGATGGGTGTCGTGGTGAGCAGTGGAAGAGCTACGAGACAATGGCAGGAGGAAATGGAGGGAATAAGAACAGGAGAAATAAGGCACACGGGATGGAGCAGGGAAGTGGAGAGGGTGGCGCTGAGAACTGAAGCAGAGAATGAAATCAAAGAGGCGGGATGAGAGAAGGGTGCAGGGGCAGAGGCTGAGCAGGGAGGAGGGTGCAGGGGTGTGGCCATGGGCCTGGCGGCAGGTGTGACAGCTGAGGGTGGAGAGAAAGGGAGGGAAGAAGAGGTGGCGGGAGGGAATGAGAACGTGTGCATATCAAAGGGATGATTTATGTCACAGAGATGTTCATCCTGGCAAAAGAAACACAATGCTGTTGCCTTTGAGAATAACAATGTGCGTTTCTGTAAAGCCGCTGATTTAAAATCCCTCTAGAAAAAATAAATTCAGGCTAGTGGCTGTGAGCTGAGGGGAATGGAGGAGGGGAGGACCCTGGTCATCACAGAAACGCTGGCTGCTTTCGGGGATCGGGCTGCAGCCTCTCTGTCCAGACAAAGGACTGTCTTCCTAGACACACCTGCAGCTGTCAGGGATGAGACTGCAGAAGTACACCAGGGTTAGGACTTAGGGTTCAAGGCTATGGTGACTGATCCTCAGGTTGTCAAGGCCGAGGCTCCTGCACCTGCATGTTTTCCCTCACCTGTGGTTCCTGCTCCAAATGCTTCCTTCAGCTGACTCAAAAGAGACAGGGTTGTCAAGACACTGTGTGATTTACTGACAATTAAAAGGTGACTCCTGAAACCCATTTGGCAATCTCGGGTGTCATGTTATTTAAATAGAGGGATCAGTGTGACTTTCTTTTGTGACTTTCATTCTGCCCGCATTCAGGCATTGTCATGATATTAGGAATCACTGAAAACCAGATGGTTCAGAGGGAGCTTACCCTCGTCAACTAGGACCACTCCCTCCCTTCCACCTACTACCCGGGGGCTCTTCGGATACACTGCACTTACAGCCAGAGAGGAGGGGAGAACGCTGTGCCTACGCTGACCGTCAGTGCTGCCTGTGGCTGTGAATGGGGTTACTGTTGGGACTGGAATGTGAGCTAAAAGGGACTATATTTTATTCATTCAAATTGGGCCATTTTGTTGTAATATGGAATGCCAGAGAATGATGTTATAGGAATGCACATCCATATTTATGAGTCTTTTTTCCTATGGTGTGGGAATTCCAAGCACATCATATTCTGCAGCTCTCACGCTGCCAGTATTTAGGTTCCCCCAGATTTTTCACAGACCATGTCTGTGAGAACAAAGCAGAGGAAAAATAAAGTTGCTGTCTTCTGAGTCAACTACAGATATGCCCACAGTTAAAATGAATTTTTAAAGAGAGGCGGAAGAAAAAGCATGTAGATTTAAAGACATCTGCTCTATGCAGAAGTGGCTAAGAGCGGGTATTTCTTCTCTGTGTCCTTGACAGCTGCAGGAGGTGTCAAAAATCCTCAAATATATGAGACTTTGGCATTTTTAAGTGAGATCCAGCTCAGCAGGAGCCAGGGGCTACTGAAAATGGAGGCTTTCCCTCCCGAGCTGAATAATCCATGGACTAACAGAGTTAGCTCTTCCTGACAAGGGTGTGGCATAATTCTAAGTATCACCTGCAGGCTTGGACCGTGATGTTCCCGCCTGAGTGTCATCATCAGTTGTTACACAACTGGGTCTGACCTGAAATAAGTAGGCACCTCCCTGACCCCTCACCTGGGCAGCTGTAAGGAACCTCAAGGTCACTGAGGTCCAAGTGCACAGAAGCGTGAAGCTCACCAAACTGCTCTGTGCTATGGCAAGTGAGGAGTGATTCCATATAGATGGCAGACTTTAAGAACTGGAGGTGGGCCAGGTCATCCATCATATTCATCCCCTTATTTTTCAGATGGGGACACTGAGGGTCAGGGAGGTATAAAGACTGCACTGGAAGCCACACGGCCAGGTGGTGGTGGGGGAACTGGCACAGATTTTTTATTTCACCCACTGGCCGTGAACAACTGATGGTTGTGTGTAGGGTCTTTGAAAGGGGCGCCACTGTTGGCTTTGTCCCTATAACTATCCTGTATATTAAAGTTTGTTCTCCCTACAAACATGTATTTTTTTAATACTCGGGGGGAAAAAAGAGAGTAATTTTTCTTGTAAAGGTTCAATCATCTGCCACAGAAATTTCGCCCAGTGATAGACTGACTTGATTTGGAAAAGTGTAGGCTTATTATTCATGCTGAATTTAGCCATCCTGCACTCAGAGAGGTTCCAGACTGCTGCAGTGCAAGGTATGGCTGGCGGGCTGGGCTGACCACGTGTGGACACTAGAGGGCAACCTTTCCCAACACAGTCAGTGCACTCACTGTTCTGGGGTTTTCCAAGGGCTGAGAAGTTTCTCAGACCAGAGGAAAATGGCCTCCCCCCACCCCATGGCATTATGATACAAATCTCATTTCAAAAAAATGTCTTAATAATAGTGGCTAATCAGCCTGCCAGGATGTCTACCATCAAATAGGTGTCCATTACTCCTCTCTGTTTTTAATAAACACACATACATAGACAAACACAATTTTGGACATAAAAAACATACATGCCTCTGACATAACTAAACACCCTCATTCCATGCTGGAGTCTACGAGGGGGTGGTCTTTTATGCTGCTTACTAAGCATCAATACCAGCATAACGTTGTCATGAAAAATGCAAAGCATTCATGCAAGTTAATAAAGTTAACTACTATTTCTATGACTTACCAGGAACATACTGCTTAGTCGACTGAAAAATAAAGCACAGTCTTTTGGGGGTGATACAGTTATATCTTAATGTCACTCCAAAAATCACACTTTCTATGATAACAGTCCCCGTTTCCCTCCTCAAAGAGTAAAGTCTCTTTATTTTTTTAAAAAATATAATGATGGAGCTGTAAGGAAGACTGTGAGTACACAGACAGAAGCAACATTAGGCAGACCTTGTATGAGTAGATATTGTCCAAAAGAGAGCACTCAGATTAGTTATTTACTCATATTTTTCTTGTTATTAATAGAATTGTTGCTTCAGGGAAGTTGGCTTACATCTTAATTGTGAGATCAGATTCTTTAAACTTGCGCCTTGCAGTGTTATTAGGAATAACTGACACATATTTTTACCGAGTTGCAACAGTGCAGAATTACATATTTTTTACAACTCCAAACCCACTTCCCAGAAAGGCAGTGGCATGCAGTGTGATGTTAGCACAGACATCATTTAAGACAACACACTATTATCTAATCTTTAAAAAACTCCTCGAAAGCCCTCATAAAATCCAGCTGTTTCATGGACTGAACTCTGGACGTCACTTCTCTTGGAAAGGGCGTATTATGAGCCAGGGCCTCAGAACTTAAGAAAAATGGTCCAGAAATCAAAAGACTTCAAGAAGGAAAGGTAAGGTGGGGAGGGGCCCAAGGTTTTCTGCGGCGATCACCACCCCTTCCTCTTCTCCAACCTATGAGAAGTGACAGCTTGCTTTTTCTTAGCAAGTTCTTAGCAAGAACTAAGAGCAGAGCCTGGGTAGGACATGCTGGAATCTGAAGGAAGGGCCGAGGTTAGCCCTGAAGGCAGGACGGTGGCCCTGGGTAGTGCTTGGCAGGAGGGCTGAAGATCCAGGCAAGTTCGGTCTGTTTCCAGGGTGTTTGCTATTTCCCCGCCTGCCATATGCTATATTCAGCTGAGTGTGTGCGGACATGTAACCAAACACAGGTCACAAAATGCATAGCTAATGCTCAGTAGAAACAAGAACATTTCAAGAAAATAGAAAATTTCCTTTGAGTATAATGCTTCATTGTATTGGCAGCTACTCAAGCCAGCTGTTCCTCCCCCCCTCATTCATTCATTTATACATTCGTTATTGTAGACTTAGAGACAGATGGAAACCAGCAAACCAGAGTCCCCCGTTCATAATTTGGATGGCCTCCAAGCCTTCCCATCTCGGAGAAGTGCTTGCTGAGGCACTTCTCTCGGGTGAGTGAATTCTACTAGGCTAGCAGGCAAACCTATGTGGTCGGATCCCAGGTGTACTTGCTCCTTTTGCTTTCCCTAGATTTCCCATTATCTCAGTCACATTTAGTGAATCATTATTTTATTATATTTTCATTATCAGGAGTTACCACCTGAGTCGATTTTATGGAGGACAACTGCCCGATTCTGCAGCAGGAGGGAGGTTTGGGAGCTTCCTGGCATTCCTCCAAGACAGGGTGGCTCAGGGGGAGCCAGATTTAAGAACATAGCAAATAATAGAGCATCCCTCCGTTCACCGTCCAAGTACGGATATGCGGCATGGCCTCTGCCAATAGTCAACCCCGTGCTCAGGGATTATGGGCAACATTTCATGGTTACTTTTCCAACTCTCCCCTACCCCCCAAATCCAGCAGCTTCTCTTGGGTACCTGCCCTCGTGATACGCAGTTAAAAATGAGGGAACAGGTTGACAGAAAAGGAGTGGGGCTGTTATATAGGCAGGTACGATGGTGACAAGGTTGACAGCAGGCTTCCAGCGAACAGAGGCAGAGTTGAGAAAGCAAACATCCTGACCAGAAGCTACCCATGGATCTCCGGATCCCTTACTCAAGGTCACTCTAGGGATTTCCCCACTTCCCGCCACAGCTGGGCCCCCTCCTACGGCTCTGACTTTCCAATCTCCAGCTGTCTTACCTGAAGAGTTTTGACTTTGCCCAGGATGTTGTCCTGTGACATTGCTTGAACTGTCTGCTCACTTTCTGCTCCCCCATCAGGGATAAAAATACTGTCATGGGAAAATGCCCGGGTTCCCATAGAATAGTTGAAGGACCTGGAATGCAAATCATGGGCTTCATTTTATTAGGATGATAATGTTTCTTTTGGCAATTCAGTTTCCTGTTCCTCCTGATTTAGGGGACTCCCCCCACAACCCCAGTCTCGTTCAGAAAGCACTTCCGGCACTGTGTCCTTTTTTGCTGGGGGTCAGCCAAATAGCTGGGCAGAAGAAAGGGTCTCCCAGAATAAAGCAGCATGTCGCCAGCACGATGTTTTAGAGCGGCTCAATGAGAGAACTCAGAGACAGCTACTGATCTGCAGAGGACCCAGTACACGGCGCCCGGCAGGAATTCTCACTGGAGAAGCCCAGGTCCTGATGTGCTGCCACTGTTGGTTTTTGCCCAGGAGGCCCTGTCAACCAGAGCTTTTTATGTAACATGCATATCTAGAAGTTAGAGGCCAGATTCTTTCAGATTACAATCAAATTGTTAGAAAGATACGTACATCTCAAACAAAGACTTGACAAAGATGAGAACTGCTGACAGGGCCTACAGGTATAGCGTCTCGGGCTGGACTCCTAAGAGACACGTGTGTTAGGGCAACTCTGATGAGCCTCGTGTGCAGTGAGCAGCTCATAAGGGGTAGGTACCCAACAACAAGCACTTTCCAGTTGAAGGGTTTACGTCCAGGAGTCTGGACTCCCGCCTGAAGGGGTGAACTGCAGGAGGGAAGAGGAAGCAGCGGAAACCAACCACTGCTTACTGCGTGGGGGACACTAACCGCTCTCTGGGAAGGAATCCATGCCAAGCCTCTCATGGGGCTGGGCAGCATCACACTCTGTAAGGCAAGGCAGGCGCATTTCCATGATCCAGGCACAGAGCCGACTCCCGGGGGTGAGAAAGCACTTCTCCCTCTCCCTTCCTTAAAAAGGGGTCCCACCTTGAGGTTTTACCAGTGACCATGTGCCAGCACTGGGGGAAAGGCGCTCCAGCTGGTGGTTCTAAACTGAGTTACAGACAAGCAGTGGGTGGGGTCCTAACCCAATCTAGATGGAGTGAGGAAGACTGAGTACCAAGGCCCATCTTCTCACTTGCCAAATTACAGGCAGCATGGTAAAAAAGCACATGCGGTTTAGAAACAAGACTTGGATACGAGCCTCCTGGCTGGAAGATCTTTGTCAATAATAGTAATAGCCACACCAACCCTCACCTCAGTGAAACACTGTGCCAAGAGGTTTTACTTTCATTATTTCGGCCCCAACCCTCGTTGCAGATGAAACTCAGGGGTAAATAACTCTATCTAAAGTCATCCAAAAAGTAGTAGTAAAATGAGAAAATGAATTCAGAGCTGCTGAGTACAATTTCTCACCAGACAGCTGAAGGGTTTTAAAGCAGTAGCATGTCTTAGAGTCTTCTCTTGTGAATGAAATAGGGTGTAGCTGGGCCAGCAGGAGGGGAAATGCCACGTGGGCTGGAATATGGGAGGATTCGAGATACTAACTGACTGGAAGAACTGGTAAGCTTTCAGCTACATAACACCAGATACTATACAGCAACTCATTTTATGAAATATGAGGCATTGTTTAGGAAATGAATATGAAAAGAATTAAATACATCATTATCTCCCTGTCTGCAGAGACTCTGTGACCTATGTTACAAAATGAACATCCAGGTTTACCCAAAAGAGGCTATAAAATAAATTTTCCATTTAAAGTTATGGAATAAAAAAAATAAAGTTATAGAATCAGATCTTTTAATATTCTGTCTAAACTTCTCTCTCAGACCCCTGGCTATGATTCAGATGCGAGAATTGCTAACTGACTGCATTTCTACACAGTGTTTTTACAAGTGGCTTATACACATACACATGCTTTCAAATACTCTTACAAACACATATATATACAAACCTAGTTTGAAGCTTAGTAAATGTTTACTTAATAAATGTTTACTATGGTTGTGTGGCCACATTACCCTGATGCTAGGCCAAGTCCCATTCCAGTTTCTAAGTCAACTTTGACTGAATCATGAACTTTATCTCCCTGGTCCCATTCTTTTTCCAGGTAGGTTGTGTTGCGTCAAATGTTGCTTGCTTAAACCACTATTTAATGTCTACCCATTCCCCACTTCCAGATGATTATACTGAAAAACAGAAAATGAACAGTAACAATAGCAATTGTAATAATTACGATAATAGTGGCAGTCACAATGGTAATATTAATACTGGCTAAATTTTATCAGACACTTGCTGTGTCTCTTGCATGTGTTAACCTCTTCAGTAAAATGTCATATTTCAACTTTATGTGGTAGGCACTATTATGAAGCCTATTTACAGAAGAGGTGATTAAGACTTGAAAACACTGGGTGACTTGCAATAAACTAAGTGACTGTATATATGTGGATCTGTCTCTGGCCTCGTCCCCATTGGTCTACTTGTCTATTTTTTACAGCAATAATCCCACACTGTCTTAATTACTACAGCTTTTTAACGAGTCTCGGTAAATAGTAGTTTAACCTCTCCATCTCTGATTTTTTTTGGGTCAAAATGGCTATTCTTATCTTAGCATTTCTGCATAAATTTACATACATACACACTTCAACACACTCCTAGAATTGCTTTTGTGATGATATTAGATCTACGGATAAGTTTTGGGATAACTAACATCTTCACAATATTTGATCTTATAATCCATGAATATCAGCCCTTCATTTGTTTAGATTCCACTTACTTTCTCTCAGTATTTTGTAGTTTTGTGTGTAGAGGTCTTATACATATTTTGATAGATTTATTCCCATATATTGATGTTTCTGAGAAGACTAAATGGTATAGCTTCAAATTTTTATTTTCTAATTGTTTATTGGTGGAATATTAAATTACAATTGTTCTTTACATATTGTTCTTAAAACTAGACTTAGCTAAATTTATTAATTATAATAATTTGATTCTTTTGGATTTTCTATTTACACAATCAGGTTGCCTGTGACAAAAAGCAGTTTTCTTTACTTTAAATCCTTCTTTCCTTCTTTCTTCCCTCCCTCCCCCCCACCCTTTTTCTCTTTTCTTTTTTGTCACATAGCATTATCTAGGAACTTCATACAAAGTTGAAGAGAATTGTGATGGTGGACTTTGTTATGTTCTCAAACTAAGCAAAAATGCATTCAATATTTTACCATTAAGTTATGCTGTAACCTATAGTTTTTTTTTTCCTATAGTTTTTTTTTCCTATAGAGTTTTTATTTTATTTTTATTTTTTTTTTAAAGATTTTATTTATTTATTCATGATAGTCACACAGAGAGAGAGAGAGAGAGAGAGAGAGGGGCAGAGACACAGGCAGAGGGAGAAGCAGGCTCCATGCACCGGGAGCCCGACGTGGGATTCGATCCTGGGTCACCAGGATCGCGCCCTGGGCCAAAGGCAGGCGCCAAACCGCTGTGCCACCCAGGGATCCCTCCTATAGAGTTTTTAAAGGCTATATCACTGCTTCTGAAAAGACAGGCAATCTATCATCTTTTTTTTATAGTTGATATGAAGATTCTTCTCTCTGCATTGGTTTACAGCAGTTTTACACAAGCTAGTGTGAATTTCCTCTAATTTATCTAGTTGGAGATACATCATACTTCCTAAACCTGTTGCTTGGTGGCTTTCACCAGTTCTGGAAAATTCTCAGCCATTATTCCATCAAATATCACTTCTACCCCTTTTTTCATTTATTCCTCCTCTGATTCTCTGGTGTTAGAATGCCTCCCCATGAACCAGATGTCCTTATGCTGTTTTCCATATCTGTCAATTCTTTTTACTCAATATGAGTTAGTATGGATTTTTCTGCTGACCTAACCTTCAGCTCCTTAATTCTCTCTTTAGCTGAATCTAATCTGCTGTTAAAACTATCTATTGAGCGTTTACTTTCAGTAGTGTTTTTCCTATCTATAATTTCCATTTGATTCTTTTTAGTAGATTCCAGTTCTCTGGTAAAATTCTTTATCTTGCCAACTATTTTACTGACTGTATTAATCACAATTATTTAAATATCTGAAACTCCCAGTATTTTTATCATCTTTGGGTCTACTTCCATTATTTTTTCTCATAGTCTGTTTCTCAACTGCCTGTTAATTTTTTTATTGAATTCTTTTTTTAAGATTTTATTTATTTATTCATGAGAGACACACACACACACACAGAGAGAGAGAGAGAGAGAGAGAGAGAGAGAGGCAGAGACACAGGCAGAGGGAGAAGCAGGCTCCCTGCGGAGCCTGATGTGGGACTCGATCCCGGATACTGGGATCACACCCTGAGCCTAAGGCAGATGCTCAACTGCTGAGCCACCCAGGCATCCCGATTGAATTCTATATATCAAGAATGGAACACTGTAGAGCTGGGTTCTCTCCTTCCAGAGAGGATCCACCCAATCTGCTAGTCATGTGGAGGAGCAGAGCACCTTAATCCAATCAAGGACTGACCTGATCATGGCTAATTAACAATCTTTGTAAGGCTCAGACTACCTCTGCTCTGTCTCCACTTCTAGGGTATAGACCTCCTGTTGTCATCTCAACTGACAGCCTAGGCTACTTCCTAAGGTCCCCCTCCTTGGTAGGCTTCAAACCCCAATTTTCATCTTTTCAACATCACAGACCATCTACAACTCTGACCTGCCTTCCAGTCTCCATCCCTGTGCAGCTTTATCAACAAATTCATCAAAAGGAAAACTATTGCCTAGATTTAGACTCATTCTTCGGAGTTTCTCTTCTCTTGGGGATTTTAATTCCCTCCAGTCCTGGCTATTTCAGCAGCTGCAAACTCCAGTTTTTGTATTCTAGGCTCCAGGAGATTGCCTACAACTCTGCTGTCTTCTCTTCCTCTTGGCAGCAATGCTCAGGCTTCTTGGTCTCCTGTCCTCCACGAAGGGTCAATTAATGCCCACAGGGGAGAAGCTATATGCAGAAAGTTGGGCTCAACTCAGTGGACTTCTATTCTCTCCAGTATCTCACTGTTCAATTCTGGTGCACTAGCAGCAATCTGATGCCTTCAAACAGAAGTCTTTGTTTTAATATTCTATCTGCATTTCTAGTTGTTCTTGGTGGGAGCACTGATTTGCTACAAGCTACTTCATCACAGCCATAAGTAGAAGTGATTAAATAACTTTTTGATATTTATGAAGTTTCTACCTTTGTCAGAATCTACTCATTTTTAAGGCCATTACTCTTAAGAGAATTACTTTTCAAAGTGACTAAAAACATTTCTACCTTTTTCTTCTTAGATCTAGTTTTTATCCTATTTTAAAGCTCTGAGAAGCAACAGTGGAGGTGAATGGTAATTGGTTTATTAGTTACATGAACGAACACTCTCTTCTAAATATTTCATTTTACATAATGCAAATTAACATTAAATTCTTGGCAATTTGTATAATTTTAAATCTTTGATAATCATAGTTAACAGTTCTGATTTCAAACAACTCTACAAGGTAAATTATTTCCTTTTCTTTGAAGCGGAAGCTAAGACAAAGACTAGGTAAAAATACTGCCCAGAGTTCCAGAATTTGAAGAAGGGCTGGAATTCAAACTGAAAAGGCCACGTGTAGAGATCTCAGCTTGAAACTATGTTCTTACGAACAAAGAGCTTGGTGGAATCATTGTGGTTACCAGCTGGGAACTAGGAATTACATGACTGGGAGGTGGAGGGGGAATTTAGCACAAATTGTACCTTAGCGAGTTCACCTGGACTTCTTTATTCTTGACATTTAAAGATCTTTCACAACTGATTGTGAAGCAGGCCAATTCTCCCTTTCCTTTTATTATGAGTGAACCTAGAGGCAGGGGCCACAACTTTCCCTCAGGCTTTACGTTCTTAAATGGAAAAAAAAAAGGGGTCACCCTGTGTGGGAACCTTCTCTTCCCATGCCAAGAACACAGAGCAGCCTCTTGATCAAGAGAAGAGATGTATAAAGCCCTTTAAAACCCCCTCGATTTTCTTTTTAAAGATTTTATTTATTTATTCATGAGAGTCACAGAGCGAGAGAGAGGCAGAGACACAGGCAGAGGGAGAAGTAGGCTCCGTGTAGGGAGCCCGATCCGGGACTCCATCCCAGGTCTCCAGAATCACACCCTGGGCTGAGGGCGGTGCTAAACCACTGAGCCACCTGGGCTGCCCCTAAAATCCCCTAGATTTTTAACTTCTAAATGAAGGATTGTCAATATGTTTAACACTCCTTTAAATTTAAATAAGATCTAAATTCCAATGCAAAGCACCTGTAGTAAAAACAAACTCTAGAAGGAAAGAAAAAGAGGCCCACTTGGGAAATTTATAGTAACACTGATCTCACAGGAAGTCTTCATTAGTTCAGGGAAGAAGCACAGCCATGCCTTATAGAGGTCAGAAAAATGGTCCCTTTGGACTTGGGAGGTTCAGGCAGCAGAAGTTCCTGGGGCTCTATGGCCAGAGAGCATGGCTGAGATGTCATAACTCTCATTTCTGTATCTCTGTCATGGCTTTGTTGCTGTTGTACTGATGTTATTGTTATTGGTAGAAAGGTTCAAATTTCAAACATCTAATCAGAGGCCTCCAATCAGCCCATAGAGACCAGCTTTTGGTCTTTCCCCTCCACTCTTTGCTGACTTCTATGGTTATCTTTTCAAAGGCACAGATGGTAGAACAGCCTGAAACTACTCTTCTGGTTTTAACAATCACTTTTAAAAATGGTCTATGTGACTCCAACACGACACTCTCGTCTCCCCGCATGTCTCCAGCTATGCAGTGGACCCTGCTACTTGGCTGTCCCACTGCCTGCAAACTCAACATCAATGCAACCAAAGTCATCAGTGTTTCCCACAAAACTCCTCTGTTTCCTATTTCTTTGTTACTATCGCCCCTCAGACTCTGTGCTGTATGATCTTATAAAGTGAGGTCAGGTCCAGGTTAGGGAAAAACTACAGTGCATTAGACCCTAATGAAAACCACCATCTGTCCTTTCACACTCAGAAATCCTTCAAAAACAATGTGTAAATCAATGGGGAAGACTGAAAATCCCGAGCTCCAAGACCTACTCCAAGCCTGCACTCCACTCTGCCTGCCTGTGCTCCTCCACCACTGCTGCCTGGAGGCTCAGGCTGCTGCTCTCCACATCTCCAGTGGGTCTCTCCAAGGGAACCAGCAGCTGGAGGGGGAGCTGCTAATCCAGGGCACCATCCACAGTAACAGATGGCAGTCCTTCCAACAGTCACTGTTCACAGGCCCTCCTGTGATCACAGGGTCCATGACCAGACTCCTTTTGGACAAGAGAAGCTGAGGTCCCAGAAGGTGAGAGACAGACTTGACCAAGACAGAACTGAAACCAGAACTCAGGCTCCTGAGTCACAGCTGACGAACTTTCTATTTTAACATGGTGCTTGTAGATGTTCGGATTTCTTTGGGAACAAAGATGCTATGTGAACAACAGCTGCTAGACTATGACAACAAAGTAATGTTAAGAGACACTCAATTCACCCACGACTACAAATCTTACACAAAAGAAGGTGAGCCAATTTTATTGCTTAAATACCATATCTGTGAACACCAAATGAGATCCCAGCATCTGTGTATTTTTTGTATTTATAAAATAGTGACTGAGATTTTTTGTTATAGTAAAATATACTTAAAATCTGTTGTTTTAGCTATTTTTAAATGCACAGTTCAGTGGCATTAAGTACATTCACAATTATCACTGCATCTGTCTCTAGAACTTTTCACTATTTCAAACTGAAACTATCCCCATTCAACAGTAACTATCCATCTCCCCTTCCCCATCCCCTGGGTAACCACTATTCCCCTTCCTTTCTTCTTTTTAATATTTATTCAAGAGAGCGAGCACTGGGGGTAGGGACACAGGGAGAGGAAGAGAGAATCCAAGCAGACTCCATGCTCAGTATACAGCACAATGAGGGGCTCAATCCCATGGCCCCAAGATCATGACCTGAGCCAAAATCAAGAGTTGGATGGCTAACCAACCAATAATGGTGCCCCATTATTCTCCTTTCTATGCCTATGAATTTGACTATTCCAGGCACTTCATATAAGTGGAATCATACATTTGTCCTTTTGTGTCTGGCTTTTATTTTACTTAGCTTGGCGTCTTCAAGGTTCATCCATGTAGCATGTGTCAGAATTTCATCATTTAAGATTAAATAATATTCTACTAGACGTGGAATACAACATTTTGTTTACCCATTCATCTATGGATGAGCATTTTGTTTCTACCTTTTGGCCAATGTGAATAATGCTGCTATGAACACTGGTATTAAGCAAGATTTTTTTTTAAGATTTTATTTATTTATTCATGAGAGAGAGAGAGAGAGAGAGAGAGAGAGGCAGAGACACAGACAGAGACAGGCAAGCCCGACGTGGGACTTGATCCCGGGTCTCCAGGATCAGGCCCTGGGCTGAAGGTGGCTCTAAACCGCTGAGCCACCCGGGCTGCCCTTAAGCAAGATTTTAAAAAATGTGTAAGTATAGCATCATGACTTATAACTTTGTATACATATGGCTGAAAGATATGTAGGTATGCCCTATGTCCTCATTTCACACCAAAGATCTGACATTACTTTCATATCCTCTACCCAAACTAAATAGTCATTTTCTATAAAGATTAGTAGACTTTACAGGACAAAAGAAGAAAAAAAAAGGAGGAGGAGGAGAGGGAGGAAGAAGGATTTCTTGACATTTGCCTAAAATCATGGGAAATTTGGAGGTGCAATGCTTGAAATGCTGATCATAGTATCGGAGTCACAGAGCAACGGCCCCTAGGGCTGCATCCTGATCTCAAGTACCCCAGGAAGTTTAAACACCATGAACAGGACTACTAACTGGAGACCAGGGGCTTGTAATAGATTATTAGCACTGAGACAGGCTTGGAGTGGCTTAGGCAGTCCTGTTCTACCCACATCTTATTACGTTTAAGCCCTTTGATCTAAGTCAAAGAGAGAGAAAGAAAGAGAAAGAGAGAAAGAAAGACACACTGCTGTTCCCCAACTCTACCTCCTTCTCTTTTATTTACCGAGAGTCAGCTGGACTCACTATTCTACCCAGAAGCTCTAGAAGGCTTTTTAAGAATAAATAATATAGTACTCTTGGGCACACTTTGGCAGCACATAGGCCAAATTACAGGGCTGTTTGGAAGGGCCCATTTCTACACTTAAAGTTGTCAAAGATTTCAGAAAACTCAGCTGAGGCCTGAATGGACTGTCCCACTCTGCTATAATACCCAGAATTGGATGATTATGCTAATAACCATGTCAAAAATAATATAAAGTTTGCACATTTAACCTTTGCTCAGGAGAAGCTTTTTAAATTATTTTTAATTTTAAAACTACTTCAGACTTCTAAAATCTCTGCAATTATGAAGAACTTTTGTTTTCCTGGACCACTGGAGGAAAGCTGCTGGCATGGTGCCCTTCCTTACCTCCAATCTAGGTGGACAGTGGAGGCTCAAGGATTTGTCTCAAACACATAAAAGCACGTGTGAGGGAGACCTCAGAACACTGATGGCAGCTGTATAATTGTCACTGTTACCCTGGTTTTACCTCCAGCCTGTTGGAATATGATTGATATCTGTAAATGATCTCCAACTGAAGTCCTCTCCAATACCGCTTCCTCTCAAACTCTGCAGTAACCTTAAAGCAGTTAATTTGCCAGCTCAGAAACTTCCAGCAGTTCCCTTTTGCTAAAATCTTACCAGATGAAGCTGCAATGCTTGCTGGCACTTAAAGCTCTGCACAACAGGCCCCAAATGCCTCGGCTCTATGAAATGGAGATCATGGAGTGTAGGAAGTGCGTGCTCAGACTCGAGCCAGTGTGCCTACTACTCAAACCTAGTTCTCCCACTTACCAGCGGAATGGCCTTGTGCAAGTCACTAAATCTCTAGGTGTCTCAATTTCCCTATCAGTGAATGGAGAGGATAAGAGGACCTATACCTCATGAAGCTTCTGTTAGGATTAAATGAATTATGACATGTAAAGCACTGAGAATAGTGTAAGCACTTACAAAAGTGTCACCCTACTTCAAACACCCTGTAAGGCAAATCACACCATTCCCAAACATCCTCTCTGGGTTCTTCCCCTTCATGGACTGCCCAGTGCCAGTCTCTCGGTTCAGGCCCTACTCATCCTTCAAAGTCTAGCTGAAATCATACCGACCCCACACAGCCCCTCCTGCAGCCTGGAGGAAAGGAGTCTTTTCCTCTGAAAGGCCTATGCACATATCTCTTACTGTTTTATGTTATGGTTACTATAATCATGCTTTAAATGAGAGAGAAAATAAAAGTGTTGTGCATATTGTAGAGTGCTACAGAGACGTGATTCCAACAATAATGGTGTTACCTTATCCCCACCACAGTACTAGGAGCTGCCTGAGGGCAGGGATCATATCTGTTGTCTTTGTTCCTCCCACAGTGCTTTATATGATAAAATATGTAGTAAATTTTTCAACAGAAGAGTAAATGATTAATATTGTAGAATAGTTAGTTTACCAGATGTGTAGGTCACTAAGGGAATGGAAAGCTTGAGGCAAATGCATTGATGTGCGGAGGAGGTGTATTTTCAGAGCATGGGCATTTTTTAGGTACAGCAGGTGCAGGCCACTGTGGAACTCTGAGAAGCCAATGGGTGGGCAAGTCAGGAGGACATTCAGCATCTTTAAAAGGTTCTTCTGGGTCTTCTTTTCAATCTGCTCCAGGTTTTGCTTCCTACCTTCTGCGTCAAACTCTCTCTCACCTAGTTTTCCTGGTTTTATCCTCTATCAGTTATAGTTCTCGGTTGCAAGCAAAAGAAATTAACTTGGTTGCACTTAACCAAAAGAAAATTTACTGGAAGAATGGTGGGCGTTCAAAGAACAAAAGAAGCTAGAGTCAAAGCTTAGAAAAAGACAGGAGTTAGAACTGTAGAGGTCCCAGCGTCAGGAACCACAGCTGCTGCCACACCACAGGAAGAGCCTGGTTACAGGCTGTTGCCACAGTTGTGCTCCTTACATCCTTGAGCAAGCCAAAGTCCAGGAGAGAAAGACCAAATGGCCAGGTGGGTCACACGCTCATGTCAGGCTGCAGGTGGAGGAAAGTGGAGGATCTGGCCCTTTGGCTTCTGTCACAGGAAGCAGGTGCTATGTCCTATTAGAGGTACACACAGATAAACTTGATTCCCTGGGGGGAAAAAACTGGGGGGAAAAAAACTGTTGGGAAAAGAAACAGCCACCACACCATGCTTCTGATCCTGTGTCTTGATTCTCCTTTCCAATTTAGCCCAGCTGGATGGACAAGTCATTGGAAAAGCACTCTGGGGTTCTGACTCTGCTTTTGCAAGAAGCTGGCTTTCTTCCTGGTAGCATGTGCTGCTGCCTGAGAGCCAGCAATGCTGTCTCCCATGCTACTGGGATGCCCAAGCCCAGGTGCAGTGCCTTGTGCCCATGCTTATTTACTAAAGTGGGAGAGATCAGACAGCGGGCACATGATGGGACCACGGCCTGGAACTTAGGCCACCAGATGCAGAGGTGGGGGGGAGGAGGGTGAGAGAGAGAGAGAGAGAAAGAGAATGTGAGAAGGAAAGCAAGACTTTCTTGTCGTTGGCCCTGTAGTCATGCTACTCCATCCCTCACCCATGTGCACTTGGTGCTAGGGACAGCAGGTGTCAAGAAGAGTCACTTCGTTGGGATGCCTGGGTGGCTCAGCGGTTGAGTGTCTGCCTTTGGCTCAGGGCCTGATCCTGGGGTCCTGGGGTTGAGTCCCACATCGAGCTCCCTGCAAGGAGCCTGCTTCTCCCTCTGCCTATGTCTCTGCCTCTCTCTGTATTTCATGAATAATTAAATAAATTTTTTTAAAAAAGCAGAGACACCTCATGACAAACTGAAAGGAACAATACAAAGTGAGGGAAAGTGTTCTGGAGGAAGGGTTTCTGGGAAAGCTCTCCTCATCCACAAAACATGACACAAGACAGGGAAGGTCCTCTTTCTTCCCCAGTCTTTGTCGTCTGCATGTAACAGCTGGAACAACATGTGACACCTGGCAGCCACCTTGGGGCTATAAAGGGATAAACCTGAGGACCAAAGCCTACTTGCTGAAGATGAGCTAGGAAGGAATCAGCCTAGATCTCGATGCTGTTGTTGGGCTGCTTCATTAATGGACTTTGAAACTTGACAAGTCCTCCAGACTTCCGGGTACGTTAGGTAATATATTTCTTTACCTAAGTTGAAGATACCAATTGTGTTTTTTGTTACAGCTGAAACCATCCTACCTGATACAGCCTTCTAGCAACTACTCTTCACACTGGCCACATTCTAAGATGCCATGACATCATCTAACCTTGGAGTATGAGCCTACACAGGGAAATTCACCCCACCCAAAAAAGGAGAGGACTTTCTGCAGCTGCACAGTTAACACATGTCTCAGGCCAGTCCCCCTACTCCTTATTCTTTGTTTTTTTTTTTTTTGATAAGCATCATGTAATTTGGGACCACAGATATTGGGTAATTACCATAGAAATGATTAGGGATTCACTTCAGAAATAAGGAAATATAATTATAGTCCCATGGCAGCTTGTTTCCATGACAACAGGGGGCAATTGCAATTGATCAGCAGTTTTCTTCTAAACAGATCCGTGAGCCTCATTCAAATGAAATGCTAAAGAGCAATTAAGTACCCTCATCAAATAAACTAGAGCTGCTGGAAGAGACTGGAATCAGATTATATTTTGTGTGGCATCTTGGAGGCTCATCCCAGACTTTGGTATCCTATGAAGACAGATGGTGCTCAACAAGCTATGGAGCACCAATCACCTAAGAATTACAACAAAGACAGGATAGGTTAAAAAAAAAATCAAGGAAGAGGAGGGAATTTTGGAATCTTAAAACACACACTCTTAGAACTGGAAGTCAAAGGATCATTTACTCCAGCCCCTGGGCTCAATCCTGTGTCTCCAGCACATAGGATGAGCAATTGTCTAACCTGCCTGTAAAATTCTGGAAGGACTCCACGGGTCTGCATGCTGTCTGTTTCACTTCTCAGTTTCTCCACCTGAAGAAAGATGTTTTCAGAAACTTCTCTAGTCACCTGCTGAATCAATTTAGTCTTGGTCTATGCTCTGGAAATAGAAAACTAGTATCAACACCCTCTTTATCTCAGTAATAATATTACCCTGCATTTGCAAACTGGGATTTTATAGCGGATAATGGTTTTTCTTTCTTCTTTTCTTTCTTTTCTTTTCTTTTCTTTTCTTTTCTTTTCTCTCTCTCTCTCTCTCTCTCTCTCTCTCTCTCTCTTTCTTTCTTTCTCATTATAAGCTGGGGAGAGAACACATCCATCTAAAAGATGAACGGGCGGCTTAAGATCAAACAGCTCATGAGTGAAAGCAACTGCATGCACAAGAGACCCTGGCTCCCGCTCTGTTGCTCTCCCACATACCATATCACCAGTAACTGCAGATTCATCAACCTTCATTCCCTCTAGACTTACTCAGCTCAGATCCATTCCTTCTCCCATTTAGTCCCTAAATTTCATTCATTTAATGGTCTTGTCCCTCTTTTCTGGTTCCTGTTCAATCAGCACATCCCAGGTTCCTAAGGGTGGAGTATAACTGATCAAGTCACCTAAGTCTTTTCTGACTTCACCTGAAAAGCAGCAAGGCCGAGTGATCTAAGGTACCACATGGTAACCAGGGAGCCTAAGCTCCACTGCAATCTCACTGATGACATGTTGTCTTACTACACTGCGTAATATTCTTTTCCCAGTGGGTCAAGGGGACAGTGATACTCTTTACCGTGGTGGGAAACCGAAGGATGAAATAGAGGAACATTGAACGTACAGTGGGAAGAGTCAGCATGGCAAAAAAAGAGCAGTATTTGTACATTCAGTAAACGAACAATCTGAACAACTGCTATGTACCAGGCATAGTTCTAGAGGCTGGAAATACAGTGAATGCACACGCAGGCCTGCCCTTATAGAAAGGTAAACTGTGAGAACAATGGCAGGAAGGCCTGATCTAGGCTGAGGGAGTCCAGAGCAAGCTTATTCCTCGAGGAAGGCATATTTGCGCAAAAGCCACAGGATAAAGAGTAATGAGCTGGGTGAAGCAAGTGGAGATGGGAGATGGGATTGTTCTAGATAAAAGGACTACTGTATGTAAAATTGGCTGGCTTGGATTGTATTCACACCTCTAACACCAACAGCACCACACTAATAAGATTACTTCAAGACTCAGTGTTCCTATTTGTAAAGTGAAGGTATTGGATTAGGACTAAAAATTACCTTAGACTTTTAATATTGGGGTGTGTATGTGTGTGTGTGTGTGTGTGTCTGCATGAGGTCAACCATACGCAATTTTTTCTTCTTTTTATAGTCCAGATATCTTTTTTATTTTTAAGTGCGTATCATGCCAGGAATTCAAAGGAAAGGATTCTAACAGCTCAGGTTCCTTTCCACTGGTTCTAGAAAAGTTTGTGCTTTCCTGGGTGGAGCAAGCCGGCACTGGAACCCAAGTACTTTTCTCTTTTGCTTCCTTCTTTTTATGACCATTTTCCTTCACACATTTCAGAAAGCTATCTGGGCTAGTAGAGGGTTTAATATGGTCAATGTATATATATGAATTCTCTTGACAAGAATCTTGTCCAACAGGACCTATAGCATCCTGGGTAATACTGCGGACTCTAACAGTTTTGTCATGGTAACATTTGTGCGGCCTTACTTTCTGACGGTGCCCATTCCCTTGATGTCTGTAATCACTTTTCTTGTAGACTCACATGTACGTGGCCAAAGGGACAGCTCTATGTTTCCTAAAAGGCACAGGCAACTGTTTTCAAGAGGCAGTCTCAAACATGACCTGTGGCTCTTTCCTCATGTCCTCTGTCCCTTTGAGCCAACTGCTTCCCTCAGAGCAGGGCGTTCAATACCCTGGAGTGAATGTGTGCCACTGCTTCTCCTTCCAAGCCAGCCTACTCTACTCTGCAGTGATGTCCTACTTCAAAATTATCCTTTTCTGTTTTGCCCCACATTTCTATCTCCTATTTTAGGGATTTATGAGAGAAGAATAAGCCCTGAATCTCCCCTGCCAGTATGAGCTTATCGCCTCAGCCAGGTATGACCTCATCAATGCCACATTCATTACTTTAAAACAAAATCTTTATTGGATATAATTCACATACTATAAAATTCATCCTTTCAAAGGATGAATTCAACGATTTATAGTATAGTCAATGATTTCCATTGTTTTTTAGTATATGCAAGAAACTGAGCAATTATCACCACCACCTTAGTTTTTATCATCCCAAAAAGAAACCCCATACCCATTAACAGCCACCCTCCTACCCACCCCATGCCTGGCAACCACTAATCTTTCTATTTGCATGAATGTGCCTATTTGAAACATTCAAATAAATGGAATCATACAATAGGTGGTATTTTCTAACCCTCTTCTTTCACTGAGCATAATGTTTTCAAAGTTTATCCATGTCACATTATGTATCAGTACTTCATTCTTTTTTTAATTCCCAAATAATATTCCATTGTATGGATATACAACCCATTGTATTTATCCATTCATCTTCTTTTTTTTAAGTAAGCTTCATGCCAACATGGACTTGAACTCAAGACTCCAGACCAAGGTCACATGCTCTACTGACTGAGCCAGTCAGGTACCCTTATCCATTCATCTTTTGATGGACTTTTGGCTTGCTTCAACTTTTTGGCTATTAAGAATAATGCTGCTATGAACATTTGTATACAAGTTTTTGTGTAGACATACATGTGTTTTCATTTCTCATGGATATATACCTAGGATTGGAATTCTGGGTCATATGGTAACTCTATGTTTAACATTTTGAGGAACTGTCAAACAATGGCTGTACCATTTTACATTACCATCAACAACATATAAGGATTCCAATTTCTCTACATTCTTACCAACATATGTTACTGCCTGTCTTTTTTTTATTATAACCTTCCTACTAGCATGAAGTGATATCTCATTGTGGTTTTGATTTGCATTTCCCTGATAACTAATGATGTTGAATGAGTATGTTTTCATACATAATGGACCTTCTTTATCTTCTTTGGAGACATGTCTATTCAAATAGTTTACCCATTTAAAATTGTTTTGGTTGTGGTGCCTGAGTGGCTCAGTCAGTTAAGTGTCCACCTTCAGCTCAGGTCATGATCCCAGGGTCCTGGGATAGAGCCCCTCATCAGGCTCCATGCTCAGTGGGGACTCTGCTTCTCCCTCTCTCAATCTGAGCTTCCACCCACTTGTTCTCTCTCTCAAATAAATAAAATCTTTTAAAAAATAAAATTGTTGTGATCATCTTATTACTAAGTTTTAAGAGTTCTTTATCTATTCTGAAGATGTCTCTTACCCGATTTATGATTTGCAAATGTTTTCTTCCACTCTGTGGATTGTCTTTTCATTTTTTGATGGCATTGTTTGTAGCACAAAAGTTTTAATGAAGCCCAATTTACCAATTTTTTCTTTTGTCACCTGTGCTTTTGGTATCTAGAAATCACTAATCATGAACACTGGCTCCTTTGTTTTCATTTAAGAATTTTATAGTTTTAGATTCTACATTTAGTATGTAATCTATTTCTAATTCACTTTTGTGAATAGTGAAGGAGTCCAACTTCATTCTTTTCATTTAAGAATTTTATAGTTTTAGACTTTACATTTAGTATGTAATCTATTTTGAATTCACTTTTGTGAATAGTGAAGGAGTCCAACTTCATTCTGTGGCATGTGGCTGACTATTCAATTGTCCCAGCACCACTTATTGAGAAAGATTATTCTTTACCCACTGAATTGCTTGGCAAATGTGGTGACAATCATCTGATCACAAATGTGAGGGTTTACATTTGTACTCTCATTTAAATTCCATTGACCTATGTACCCATATGCCAGTACAACACCGCATAGGTTAAAGTAGCTTTGTAATAAGATTTAAACTTGAGAAGCATGAGCCCTCGAAGATTGTTTTGGTTACTTTGGTCCCTTGCATTCCCATATGAATTTTAGAACCTGTTTGCCAATTTCTGCCAAAGAGTCAGTTGCGATTCTGATAGGAATTGCACTGAATCTATAGATCAATTCGGGGGGAATTGCCATCATAATAATATTAACTTTTCCAATCCATGAATGAGGAAGTCTTCCCATCTATTTAGATTTTTTTAAATTCTTTCAATGGTGTTTTATCATTTTCAGTGTACAAATCTTTTGTTTATTTTTTTACTGTTTTTTAAATTTGTTTTTATTTAAGTTCGATTTGCCAGCATATAGTATAACACCCAGTGCTCATCCCATCAAATGCCCTTTTCTGAGCCCATCACCCAGTTACCCCATCCCCCTGCCCACTGCCCCTTCTGCAACCCTTTGTTTCCCAGAGTTAGGAGTCTCTCATGGTTTGTCCCCCTCTCTAATTTTTCCCACTCAGTTCCCTTCCTTTCTCTTACAATCCTTTTTACTATTTCTCATATTCCACATATGAGTGAAACCATAAGATGATTGTCCTCCGACTGACTTACTTCACTCCAGTTCCAACCATGTTGAAGCAAATGGTGGGTATTCGTCTCTTCTGATGGCTGACTAATATTCCATTGTATGTACACATATATATATACATATAATGGAATATGTGTGTATGTGTGTATGTATATATATATATACACACACACACATACCACATCTTTATCCATTCATCTGTCGAAAGACATCGTGGCTCCTTCCACAGTTTGGCTATTGTGGACATTACTGCTATGAACATTGGGGTGCAGGTGTCCCGGCATTTCATTACATCAGTATCTTTGGCGTAAATATCCAGTACTGTAATTGCTGGGTTGTAGGGTAGCTCTATTTTTAACTTCTTGAGGAACCTCTATACTGTTTTCCAGAATGGCTGTACCAGCTCACATTCCCACCAACAGTGCAAGAGGGCTCCCCTTTCTCCACATCCTCTCCAACATTGGTTGTTTCTTGTCTTGTTAATTTTCACCATTCTCACTGGCGTGAGGTGGGATCTTATTGTGGTTTTGATTTGTATTTCCCTGATAGCAGTGATGTGGAGCATTTTTTTATGTGCTTGTTGGCCACGTGTAGGTCTTCTTTGGAGAAATGGCTGTTCCCGTCTTCTGCCCATTTCATGACTGGATTGTTTGTTTCTTGGGTGTTGAGTTCAATAAGTTCTGTATAGATCTTGGATACTAACCCTTTATCTGATATGTCATTTGCAAATATCTTCTCCCATTCTGTAGGTTGTCCTTTAGTTTTGTTGACTGTTTCTTCTGCTGTGCAGAATCTTTATATCTTGATTAAGTTCCAATAGCTCATTTTTGCTTTTGTTTCCCTTGCCTTCATAGATGTATCTTGCAAGCAGTTGCTGTGGCCAGATTCAAAAAGGTTGTTGCTGGGATACCTGGGTGGCTCAGCAGTTGGGCATCTGCCCTTGGCCCAGAGTGTGATACTGGGATCCGGGATCGAGTCCCACATCGGGCTCCTTGCAGGGAGCCTGCTCTTCCCTCAGCCTATGTCTCTGCTTCTCTCTCTTGCTGTGTCTTCCATGAATAAATAAATAAAAATGTTAAAAAAAAAAAAAAAGGTTGTTGCCTGTGTTCTCTTCTAGGATTTTGATGGATTCTTGTCTCACATTTAGATCTTTCAACCATTTTAAGTTTATCTTTGTGTATGGTGTAAGAGAATGGTCTAGTTTCATTCTTCTGTACTTGGCTGTCCTATTTTCCCAATACCATTTACTGTTGTTATTATTTTTTTAGTTTATTTTCTTTTTAGTAATCTATATACCCAACACGGGGCTTCAATTAATAACCCTGAACTCATGCTCTTCTGACTGAGCCAGCCAGGCACCCTTTGTATTTCTTTTATAAAAATTTATTACTGGGGATCCCTGGGTGGCTCAGCGGTTTAGCGCCTGCCTTTGGCTCAGGGCGTGATCCTGGAGACCCAGGATCAAGTCCCACATCGGGCTCCCGGCATGGAGCCTGCTTCTGTCTCTGCCTCTCTCTCTGTCTCTCATGAACAAATAAATAAAATCTTAAAAAATAAATAAATAAATATTTTTTAAAAATTTATTACTATTTTATTCCTTTGATGCTATTGTAAATGGAATTACTTTCCTAAGTTCATTTTCAGATTGTTCATTGTTAGTGTACTGAAATATAGCTGAAACACAAAAATTCCAATCTTGTATTCTGCAGCTTTGTTCAACTTGGTTTATTAGTTTAGTAGGTTTCTTGTGGATTCTTTAGGATTTTTATATATATAAGATCATGGCATCTGCAAATAGTTTTATTTTTTCCCTTTTTAAAAAAAGATTTTATTTATTTTGAAAGAGAGTGTGTGAGTGGGAGGAAGGGTAGAGGGAAAGAGAGACTTTTTTTTTTTTTTTTGGAAAGAGAGACTCTTAAGCACACTTCACACTGAGTGCAGAGCCAACGTGGGACTCGATCCCATGACCCTGAGATCATAACCTGAGCTGAAATCAAGAGTTGGGCACTTAAGTGAGTCATCCAGGTGCATCTACTTCTTCCTTTTTAAGACTGATGCTTTTTATTTTTTTTTCTTGCCTAATTATCCTAGCTATAATCTACAGTACAGTACCGAATAGACATTATTGTCTTGTTCCTGATCTTAATGGGAACACATCCATTCTTTCACCATTAAGTATAATATTAGCTGTGAATTTTTTGTAGCTGTACTTCCTCAAGTTAAAGACATTCTATGTTAGTCCTAGTTTTGAGAGTTTTTATCATGAAAGTGTGTTGGACTTTGTCAAAAACTTTCTATGCATCTACTGAGATGATGATGTGGTCTTTGTCCTTTATTTTATTAATATGGTATATTACATTGATTGATTACGTATGTTAAATTAACCTTACACTCTTTGGATAAATCCTGCTTGATCATGGTGTAGAATCCTTTGTATACGTTGCTTGATTCAGTTTGATAGTATTCTGTTGAAGATTTTTATGTCTATATTCATAAGGGATATTGGTCTCTAGGCTTCTTTTTTGTGATGCTTTCACCTGGTTGTGGTGTTAGGGTAACAATGGCCACACACAGTGACTTGGAAAGTTCCCTCCTATTCTATTTGCCACATTCATTCTTATATGTGAGTCTACTCATGCCATTCCAGATCTGAAATGTTCATGCCTTTCCATTAGCCATTCTAAGTCCTGTCCATCGTTTGGAGCCAGTTCAAGGCCTCCTCATTCCTGAACCCTTTCTTAACTGCTCTAGTCCCAGAGTGAGCTCCCCCTTCCAAAAGCCCCTTCGGTTCTGAATGTGCTTATAGCTGAAATTTACTCTAAAGAGCTGTAGCTGAAATGAAATGGTAAATGCTGGGTGTGAGGTAGAAGCTGGAAGCAGGACAAGTGGAGTCCTAGTGAGTAGCAGAGCCTAAGGAGGGGAGGGCAGCTAAGGCAGGAAGACACCTGAGCCTGATGACTCAGGACCAGTAGAACAACTCAGGGCCATGGGACTAGAAGGCTGAGGCCTCTTGAGAGGCAGAACAGTGGATGGTGAAGAATGAACTCTTTACTGCTTAATTACTGACTCAGGAACTTATCAGCAAGTCACTATCTAGCCATAGTTTTCTTATCTTTGAAACTGCAATAGTGTCAGGAACAAGGTAAGAATGTCTACTCTTGCCACTTTTATTCAGCCTACTACTGAAAGTCCCAGCCAGGGCAATTAGACAGGAAAAAGAAATAAAAGGCGTTCAAATTGGAAAGGAAGAAGTAAAACTGTCATTATCTGTGGATATGATTTTATATATGGAAAACCCTAAAGACTCCACCAAAAAAATCTATTAGAACTGATAAATGAAAAAAAAAAAAAAAGAACTGATAAATGAATTCGATAAAGTTGCAGGATACAAAATCAATATATAAAAATCTGTTGCACTTTTGTATACTAACAATGAACTATCAGAAAGAGAATTAAGAAAATAATCCCATTTACAATTGCATCCAAAAAAAAGATACCCAGGAATAAATTTAACCAAGGAAGTGAAAGACCTGTGCACTGAAAACTATAAGACATTGCTAAAAGAAAATGAAGACATAAACAATGATATTCTGTGCTCATGGATTGGAAGAACTGTTAAAATGTCCATACCACCCAAACCTACAGATTCAATGCAATCCTTATCAAAATCCCAATGGTTTTTTTCACAGAAATAGAACAAACATTCCTAAACATATGGAACCACAAAAGACCCCAAATAGCCAAAACAATCTTGAGAAACAAGAACAAAGTTGGAGATACCACAATCCCTGATTCCAAACTACGTTATAAAACTGCAGTAATCAAGACATTATGGTATCAGCATAAAAAGAGATTTATGGATCAATGGTACAGAAGAGAAAGCCCAGAAATAAACACCTATGTAAATGGTTAATTTACAACAAAGGCGGTAAGAATATATAATGGGGGAAGGACAGTCTCTTAAATAAATGGTGTACAGAAAACTGGATAGCCACATGCAAAAGAAGGAAATTAGACGACTATCTTATACCATGTACAAAAATAACTCAAAATGGATTAAAGACTTGAATGTAAGACCTGAAACCATAAAACTAGAAGAAAACAGGCAATAAGCTCATGGATATCAGTCTTAGTGATGATTTTTTAGATCTGACTCTAAAGGTAAGCACAACAAAATAAAAAATAACCAAGTGGGACTACATCAAACTACAAAGCTTCTGCACAGCAAAGGTAACCACTGACAATATGAAAAAGCAACCTACTGATTGGGAGAAGATATTTGCGTACCATATATCTGAAAAGGGGTTAATATCCAAAATATATAGAACTCCTACAACTCAATAACAAAAAAACAGTATGATTAAAAAATGGGCAAAGGATCTGAACATTTTCCCAAAGAAAACATAAAGATGGCCATCAGTCACATAAAAAGATACTAGCCAACACTAATCAGGGAAACACAAATCAAAACCACAATGAGCTATGAATGTTAGAATGGCCATCACCAAAAAGACAAGAAATAACAAGTGTTGGCGAGGATGTGAAGAAAAGGGAACGAACCCTTCTGCACTGGTGGGTCAAAATATAAATTGGTGTAGCAACCATGGAAAACAGTCTGGAGGTTCCACAAAAATTATAAAAATAGAACTACCATGTGATCCAGCAATTCCACTACTAGTATGCATTTATTTATTTATTTATTTATTTATTTTAAATTAATTAATTAATTTTTAAAAGCTTTTATTTATTTGTTTGAGAGAGAGACAGTGAGCACAAGTGTGGGGCAGAGGCAGAGGGAGAAGCAGACTCTCCACCTAGCAGGGAGCCCGATGCAGGGCTTGATCCTAGGACCTCGAGATCATGACCTGAGCCAAAGACAGATGCTTAACCAACTGAGCCACCGAGGTGTCCTCACTACTGGTATTTATCTAAAGAAAACAAAAACACTATTTTGAAAAGATACATGCACGTCTTGTCTACTGCAGCATTATTTAGACTAGCCAAGATACAGAAACAACCTAAATGTCCATAAATGGATGAACGGACGAAGAAGATGTTAAACACACACACACAGGAATATTATTTAGCCATAAAAAATGAAATCTCGCCATTTGTGATAACATGAACATACCTTGAGGGTATTATGCTAAGTCAGAGAAGAAATATAGTATGATCTCACTAATACATGGAATCTAAAAACTACAACAAATGAACATGCAAAACAAAACTATTAAATACAGAAACAGATTGATGGTTGCCAGAGGGGAGGAGGTTGAAGAGTGGGTGAAAAAGGTGAAGGGGTACAAATTTCCAGTTATCAAATAGGTCATGGAGATGTACAGCATGGTGACTATGGTTAATAATACAATTATTTATATTGTATGATATATATTATTCTATGCATTGTATATATTATCAGTATCATGTACTTGAAAGTTGCTAAGAAGATAAATCTTAAAAGTTCTCATCAGGAGGATGACTGGGTGGCTCAGCAGTTGAGCATCTGCCTCTGGCCCAGGGCGTGATCCCAGGGTTCCGGGATCGAGTCCCATGTCGGGCTCCCTGCATGGAGCCTGCTTCTCCCTCTGCCTGTGTCTCTGCCTCTCTCTCTCTGCATCTCTCATGAATAAATAAATAAAATCTTAAAAAAAAAAAGTTCTCAAGAAAAAAAATTTTTTGTAACTTTTGTATGGTAACAGATTGTGGTGATCATCTTGCAATATATACAAAATAATAAATCATTATGTTGTAAACCTGAAACACGGTATATGTCAATTATATCTCAATTTTTTAGAATTTCAATTTCTGGAAGAAAGAAATGAGGATAATAACATCAATCTCATAGTGTGGCACTATGAGTTCACCTATGCAAAACACACTGCATTAAGCTCAACAAGTGGTGGCTTTAATAATATGCCATTGGATGTTCTCTGTGAAAAAAAAAGGTTTGTGGTTAAAGGAGTCTTGGAAATGTTCCATACTGCATCTCCCTTCTCAGAGATTCCCAGGGCACATTAGCATAGTAAAAGCTCTGAAAAGTCTTATGTAAAGGATCCTATTTAATTTGTTTTGGCCAAGAATTCCCCAAACCTATTTTCCAAGCTGACCCTCTTCCCCTTTTTAAATTCAACACATTTGGGGAAATACAATTTTAGTTATATTTAATTAATAAAGGAAGTCTTAAATTGTTAAAAACTGAACATGTTTTACTATTTTGCTTTCCCCGCAGGTATGTATAATTTAAAAGCAGCAGCCAAGGAGAAAAAAGGCTTATAACCTAGCGAAAGAACAGAAAGCTCAAAGGAAATGAGAAATTTCAGGCAGGAGGAAGATCAATAATGAGCTATTTTTGGCCATGGAGACACTTCTAGAATAACAGATTCTTGGAGTTTGACAGCGTATTAAAGTTCAACTCCTTTAAATTCTCACCCAATGCAGAATTTCCCTTCATCAGTCCAAACCCTTGCTGGCACATACCCAGCCTCCCGTTTTAGGCAGCTCTAGTACTTAGGAAATTCTCCCTCACCCTGGGCTGAAATCTGCCTCCATGGAACCTCCACCCAAGACGGTGCCAGCAGAATTTTGAGGTTTGTGTTTCAATGAGAGCTGTCCATCGTGGAGATAGCAAATAAAATGCACAGAGATTTTGTGAATCATTATACAATCTAAAGTAACATGATTATTAATTGAGCAGTAAGTGGAAAATAAAAATTATTGGAAACACATTAATTATACTTTAGTTAAAAAAAAAAGGAAGTGTTGGAAACAGCATCTTTCATTTTCTCCATCTGTAAAGGGGGTGAATAATCAGAAATTCAGCTATACGGTAAGCAATGGATATAGGGTTTATTTTGCAGGTGGAGTTATTTTGCAACTGTCAATTTCTAAGAAGAAAAAGGAAACATATTTTAAATGACTCCTGTTTCTTGTTTTTTTATTTTTATTATTTATTTATTTATTTATTTATTTATTTATTTATTTATTTATTTATTTATTTAATGATAGCCACACAGAGAGAGACAGAGAGAGGCAGAGACATAGGCAGAGGGCGAAGCAGGCTCCATGCACCGGGAGCCCAACGTGGGATTCGATCCCGGGTCTCCAGGATCGCGCCCTGGGCCAAAGGCAGGCGCTAAACTGCTGCGCCACCCAGGGATCCCTTTCTTGTCTTTTTAATTTAAAAAATAAGGGATCCTTGGGTGGCTCAGCGGTTTAGCGCCTGCATTTGGCCCAGGGCATGATGCTGGAGTCCCCCGGGATCGAGTTGCACATCGGGCTCCCTGTATGGAGCCTGCTTTTTCCTCTGTGTCTCTGCCTCTCTCTCTCTGTCTCTCATGAATAAACAAATAAAATCTTTTTTTTTTAAATAAATAAAATCTTAAAAAAATATTTAAGGAGACATTTTAAAAAACTCTTTACCCAAAGCTTATCCTTCCAGCTTCTTTTATTATAAAAATAAGTATTAAATAATTAAAATATAGTGTATGTCTCAAAAATATAGGTTTATTAACAAAAGCCAATAACAAGGACAGGGAATGTTTACCTGTATTTTATAAAAATGTAGCTGTTTGAACCCCTATGGAATTCCAAGGCTTTGTACAACTTAAAACCTATGGAAAACTCCAAGGGAGTAGATGGAATAGAACTTAGAGGAGAAGAGAACCCCCAGGATCCAGGCTCCTCTAAAGGTCCAAAGTCATTCAGTAAGCAATCAGGGATTTGGCAAAATCATAAAAAGGACAGGCTGTGTTTTCACAGAACAGTCCTTTTAAAGGAGAACTTTCTAGACTCAACTTCATTCGCATTCAACTACTAGTTCGTCACATTTTAGTTATTTGTACACCTCATTCTGATACTCTGAGGCAAAAGGGTTTGCATTCCTGTTTTACAACCAAATAAACTGAAGTAAAATCAAAACATTCATACTGAACAATACTCAAGCATACATCAGTACATAACTGAGATTCCAACAACTGGATGAATTCAGTGCTAGCTGTGTTCTTCTTTCAGTAAAATAATTTCCTTCAGTTTTCTTACTAAAGATAATGGAAAACAAATACAGGCCTGTGAAGGAAGAGTCAGTATTAGTCAGGACCCACAAATGCGGTGGCTGAGCACTGCAGTTTCATGTTTCCTGCTTGCCTAAGAAGTCTGTAAGTTATGCTCAACGGCAGTGTTTATTACAATTTACTTACTGACACACAACACAGAGGATGTTTTTGTTCTCATCCTTGAATCATAGAAAAACCATCACAGATGACATTGTCAATTCCTTCCATGTGTATTAGGGAAACTCGTACTGTGCCAGGCATTCACAGGAAACGTTTTTGGAGCACCTAATACAAGACCGAATAAAACCTGGTCCCTGACTTCATGGAACTGGCAGTCAAATGAGAGAGACAGACCAGCAAATCAGTAATTTCCATAGAAAGTGACAAGTTCTCTGCTGGAGCCAGGTGCATGACGCTGGGGGAATACTGGCAAGGGTAAACTAATCAGATCACGTCACGGGAAGACGCTACTCAGAGGAGCTGACTTTAAGCCATCAGTAGCAGAGTTGAACCATCTCTGACTCCGATTTCAATTCCCAGCACTCAGGTGAGAAAGTACCTCCTGACCCTGCTTTTCTGAGTTCTTGACACTGTCATGGCCAGATTTATAGCCTGTGGTCTCAGAAAGAAAGAGAGGGAGAGGGAAGGAAGATGAAGAAGGGAAGGAGAGAGGGAGGGAAGGAGAAAGGGAAGGGGTGAAGAGGGAAGCAAGAGGGAGAGACGGAGAAACAGAAAACAAAGAGCAGGGGGTGCCCTGGTGGCTCAGTTGGGTAAGCCTCTGTCAGGCTCTTGGTTTTGGCTCAGCCGGTGATCCCTGGGTGGTAGGACAGAGCCCCCAGTGGGTTCTACACTCAGCTGGAGACCACCTGCGATTCTGTCTCCCCTCTGCCCCTCTCCCTCCCTCTCAAATAAATAAATCTTTATTTCTCTCAAATAAATAAACAAGCCTTTAAAGAAAAAAGAAAAAGAAAACAATGAGTAGAAGTTACAAGTTCCGTGACAGGTTCCAGAAGCTGCTAGAGATTGCCAGAGGTATGAAGGGTGACCACTCAGTGCCTGAGCAGTCTGTGTTCTCAACGTGGATGTCCCACCTAATCTGTGACCACCCTTTCTCTATGTCAAGCAACAGGACACGGGAATGCAGTCTCCTTCTATCCAGGTTAACTTGCTGAGCCAATGCAGTGGGGGTGTTGCCTCTACCACCAGTGAGGGCAGCAAAATGAAGGTGCAGATCCCTGTGCTCTCCTGGAAAATGGGGTCAGATTCATTGCTGATCCCCCTGCTACGGTGACTTCTCCACACAGAATGCACAAAGTACCCCACGTCTTCCACCTTCCCATAGATACAACACAGCTGTGATTCCACCCTTGCCTCCTCTGGAATCCCATTCTCCACCTTGGGACTCTGCCAAAGATCTGGAGGGTGGGGGTGGGTGGAGTATGAATTGTTACCTTAGATTGTCTTCCAGGGTCTCCTCATCTGAAGAGAAGGTCCCATTGCTGACACTCCGGGAAGAGCGAATCTTAGTCCCTGTTGACACCTCCTGGGACAACAAAGTGTCTTTCTTTTTCCTTCTGCCAAACAACTTCTTAAAAGGCTGGAATTTACCTCCTTTCTTCTTGTCTGTGGATTAGAAGATAAACATATGCTGCAGTTTGACAGAGCTGCACCTCTGAGCCTGAGAGCAAATTACAAGTGAGCTGCCTCTGGCCAAGGGAGCTGGGGCAAAGGGCAGCCATCAGAGTGAGTGAGCGACCAAGCCCTGTGCCAGCAACGGCAGGGCCAGCCCCTGTCTGGGCACAGTCAGGCAGAGACAAGCCAAGGGCATGGAAAGGCTTTTGCCACCAGGCTCCCAAAAAAGCACCTGGGTCAACACGGAGGGGTCCCAAGCATCACAGTGGCCGCACAGCACCCCCGGGCACATGCTACACAAAGGTGGTGCCTGCTTTCTTTAACAAAGCAGATGGCCAGTGCCCTTCTCCACAGAAGAAGCTGAGAAAACATGTTAAGTCAGACAGGTGCTTAAAAAAATGTATATACCTTTACGTATATAACTTTGTGCATGTGTGTGCGTGTGTGTATACACACACACACACACACACACACACACACACTCCCCTGAGAATCACCCTGTTTTAGCCATTGTCAGATACGGAAGGTAACTGCTAACTCTTGGCATAAGCTTTGCCCCCAATTCCCTCCACCTCTATGTATTTCCAGTTTATTTCTCTTTTCTCCTCTTAAAATCCACTACAAAGAGTCCCAAAAGAGTTGCTATGAACGTCTCTCCATATATTACTTCATCCAGTCAGGACCCAGGGCTCAGTGCCAGCATTTCCAACAGATATTTTAGTTTATACCGTTCAGTTCTGCTTCTTCAATCACAAATCCATCCACATCACTCCGCTCCTACCTCAGGAAAGAAAGTGTGTATCACACTGTACCAGAAGCAGCATCTCTTCAGGGCCTTCCTTTTCTTTAAGAAGCCAGTCACCCAGTGGTCATCTTATTTTTAATTACTTAACCCTTAACATGCACCCCTGCTTCAAGAACTTTCCAAGTATTAATTTAGTTAATCCTCACAATGACCGTATGAGGTTGATACTATTAACATCCCCATGTTACAGAAGAGGATCCTCAGGCACAGACAGATGAACTAACTTGTCTATGTCAGGGGAAATGTGTCTCTGAAGCTGGAGTCAAGAGCTCTGAGGGAAAAGAAAAGATGGAAGCTTGCAAAGCATATGGAAAAGTACCTGCACAAAACACCTAGGTATGAGTCTGCATCTGAGTATCAGATACCCTGGACCTCTGCTGGCCAGAGAAAAATCGGCGTATAAAAATGAGGTTCAAGATGTGCAAGGTAATCATCTCATTTCTTTTAGTGATCTTCAGTTCTGGCCTTCCTGAGACCAAGTCTGAAGCACAGAAAAAGTGTTTTATTATTTTTTTTAAGATTTATTTATTTATTCAAGACAGAGAGAGAGACAGAGAGAGAGAGAAGGAGGCTCCGTGCAGGGAGCCTGACGTAGGACTCGATCCCGAGTCTCCAGGATCACACCCCGGGGCTGAACCGGCGGCACTAAACTGCTGGGCCACTGGGGCTGCCCAGAAAAAGTGGTTTAAACCTCTCTGCCCTAAACTGTAACATAAAACACTGAGAAAGCACACAAAACAGTTGCCAACCACAAAAAGACAACAGTCTGGGATCCTTACTATAGGTGCAAACAGACCTTCCAACCTCAGTGGCCCCTGAAACAGTAATGAATTATATCACACTTAAGAGGAAAGGGCACTTGTATCAGATGCCTCCCATCCACAATGTTCTGTGCCAGCTATGCAGTCCTCAAACCAGAGTTAAATTCTTTTCATTATGTTTATTTAAAAGACAAGAAGTGTGTGCAATACAATTGAAATCATAACACTTAAAAATGGTGGGACGTCTGGGTGGCTCAGTGGTTGCCTTTGGCTCAGGGCGTGATCCCAGGGTCCCAGGATCGAGGCTTGCATGGGGCTCCCCCAGGGAGCCTGCTTCTGAGCCTGCTTCTCCCTCTGCCTATGTCTCTGCCTCTCTCTCTCTGTCTCTCATGAATAAATAAATAAAATCTAAAAAAAAAAAAAAAACCACTTAAAAATGGTAAAAACAAACAATACAAATGGGAGGGTTTGATTTCAGACTGCTTGTTTTCAGTGGTTATTTAATTCAGGAAAATAAGCCAGAGATTTTCATGACACCTACTTCTGGTTCCCATCAATAAATAATTTTTTAAAATTATAATCAATAGTCTCTGAAGACCATCAAAGAACATCAAGTGTTAAAAGAGCTAACCTTATATAAAATGAGTCAATTAAAAATTTTAAAGTATTCTATAAGACACTACAAGTATCATTATATTATATAGTTGGTCTTTGGCACTGACTGATGAAATAAATGAATTATTTTCTCTATGACTGTCCAAAGCTCAAAATATGCAAATGACACCTGATTTCTTGATTTGGCAGCATTATTATATATGGTCAAAGAGTAATTTGTGCTACATTTTACTTATTTTTGAGGTGAAACTTTTCCTTTTTCCTTTCATATTGATTGCCTTTTTCCCCACTACAGAAATATCTAGTCCTTAATTCTCTAATCAGAAATATTCTAAAAGACCATAGCAAAATTCTAAAAGTATCAGTTATGAAATCATTATCCCCAGTCTGGACCCACAAACCTAGCTTTTTAGCTAAGTAGATAATTTTAGATCATGTCAGAGTTTATTGATGGGGAAACAAATCAACACTTGCTCTGAAGTCAAGGTGGATTTGGTGGTCTTCAGTTGAGTTGGAACCAAGGGAGTTAACTATAACTACTAATTTACTAGATAAACCACAGTTTCTTACAGTAACAACAGGTGACTTGCGCATTTCACTAATGGGTGGTCTATACAGTCAGCCAAGGAGGCTGATATGTATTTTTTGTATTGCTTCAGTGTTCAGAATGGTGGCAGCCACCATATAAAATTAGTCTGCATTGATCATATTGTTGGGGGAGAGCAAGTGAGTGAAGAGAACCCGGAAGGAACTGAATACAAAGTTAAGGATGGGATAAAGACAGCCTTGGGGAGGACACCAGGGTATGGAAGCCTTAGCTGGGAGGTGAACTTGATAGGCTTCATGCAAGCACAGAATGGCCTCCCTCAGGCGCTTCGTCTGTAAAGCTGGCCCCATTTGAGTGCCTTGTGAACCAGGCACTCTGTCCTGCACATTATATGGGCAATCACTTGTATGAGTACACACACATTATCTAGGAAGATGTGTCAAAGTCCAAATGTGAGCATATTTCTCAAGGATTACTCCAGAAAGGCCATTTTAGCAATGCCTTATTTTTTTTTAATGCCTTAGTTATTATGGGAAAGGTAAAAGAACAGTAAAACCTATCTGAACTATCCATCCAACAACCAATCCTTCTTACCATGAGAAAAAGAGATTCTAGGCCTAAGAACATCAATTTCTCTTCAGAGGAGGAGTGAGAATGCAGAAACTTACAAGTATACTCCAGAGTCTTAGTGTTTGGTCACATCTGAGTTATAAAAAATAATTTTCAAAAATAAAAAATAAATTTTCCCCCTTCTCATTTCCAAAATACATTTCCTTTTTCTTTTTTTTAAGATTTTATTTATTAATGAGAGACACAGAGAGAGACACAGGAGAGGGAGAAGCAGGCTCCTCGCAGGGAGCCTGATGTGGTACTCGATCTTGGAACTCTGGGATCACGTGCTGAGCAGAATGCAGACACTCAACCACTGAGCCACCCAGGCATCCCCTAAAATATTTCCTGTCAGAAATATTTTTCATCTGAAATACAGTTTAAATATTTGTTTGTATGATTATTTTATTATTGATTGGGACAATTAATTAATTTTCCAGGATTAATTTTATTAAAAGACTCAGTAATTACATTTAGGCCCACCCTACATTCTGACACCAAATCATAACTAAGCAACGTTAATAGGAAATGAAATCTTATAAATCAGAGAGGGGGCAGCCCCGGTGGCGCAGCGGTTTGGCGCCGCCTGCAGCCCGGGGTGTGATCCTGGAGACCCGGGATCGAGTCCCACATCAGGCTCCCTGCATGGTGCTTGCTTCTCCCTCTGCCTGTGTCTCTGCCTCTCTCTCTCTCTCTCTAGCTGTGTCTCTATGAATAAATAAATAAAATCTTTAAAAAATAATAATAATAATAAATCAGAGAGGGAGTTATACTTATTCAGTTCCCCAGTTTTACTCTCAAAGTTTGGTATAAGATCTCTTGCATCAAAAAAGTAACTAAATTTTATGAAATATTTGCAAATCTATGGCACAACAACCATTATGAAATCCTGAGCATATGTCTACAAATAGTCATTAAATTAACTATTTTGTGATCAGTTTATGATTTGGGGGATACCCTGTCTCCATAGAATCAACTGGATTAAGTGTATGGTTATCACCAGCAGCTATCTTCTTCATAGGTAACACCAACCCTTACTGTGAAAATTTTTGTACAGATAGGGTCTAAAAGATCAAAGCAATTTTGACAATGTAGTAAAGCACTTCTGCAATGGTAGTGTGAAATATTCCAAAATACAACTGCCATACATTAGAAGTGTAAGTAGTTTAGCAAAGTCATATCCAACATTACTGTATTTGAGATGGCATTTTAGAATTTAGTGAGGCGAACGTGATAACCCCTACACTACGGAAACGCCTGCATTTTAGAATTTAGTAACACAAATCTGCTTTCACTGGGTGGCTGGTATGGGGTAAGGGGAAGGGAAGAGAGAAGGAATTCCTACTAAAATTTGTTTTTTACTGGCTGCAGCTAGTTAAGGGTTAAGTGTGTGGGCCCTAGAGACAAAGAATACATGGCCTGAATTCTGATCCCATCTCTTACTAGCCATAAAACATCTGCTTACCAGCCTCTCTGTACATTTACTGTCTTTTTTTTTTTTTTAATTTACGGTCTTAAGTTATAAGATTGAATTTATTATAGAAAAGACAGTGGGTGCTATATTTTCTTAATATTTCAGCAATTTTCTGTTGCAATTTTTCACATGAAAGAATCTATATATGCATAAAGATTGCTTCAGGGATCACAGTAATTTTCATTCTTTAAGTACTGCATTGAATTAATTTATTTTCATCATCCAATAATTACTTTAGGGAATTTTTTTTCATTTAAAAGAGTGCACATCGCTTCTCGGCCTTTTGGCTAAGATCAAGTGTAGTATCTGTTCTTATCAGTTTAAAAGAGTGCACATTATCCATTATTTCATGGATATAATTACATGCCATTTGATGGCTGCATCATCATAATTGCTAGTTTATATAGAATATTCTAAAAATTAAAAATCACTGGGCAAGTCAAGCAAATCTGCTTCATTTTCCATTTGTCATAAAGATGCAATTCTTACATTTTCATTTCTAAACCTAAAACAATAAAAATGTGCAATTTATCTGTATTGGATTTATATAGTATGCTTCCAAGTGAGAAACAGAATTTCCTATTGTAGTTCATTTTAAGCATCATAAGCGCCTTGGTTTGGAGTTTCTCAGAATGTGCTCTGTGGTTGGTACCAGGTTCTTATTCAAAGACCAGTACATTTGAGAATCCATGTAAAATAAAGTTAAATATGTTTCTTTACTATGAGACCTTTCAGAGTCTTTAATATGCTGGTATCATTACTGCTTTCCAAAAGAGGAGAGAATATGCAGTGCTTCCCAGAGTTCACTTTCTGATATTGGTCATGAGTAAGTGTTCCTCTGAAGATACCCTGGGAATCACTTTATTATTTCCTTCAAAAATCTCTTTTTAATTTAATTTTTAAGTTACCTTCACACCCAACACAGGGCTCAAACTTATAACCTGAGATCAAAAGCCACATGCTTTACTAACTAAGCCAGCCAGGCAATCCTCTCTCAAAAATCATTTATTTTCTGTAGGTACCATATATTTCGTACACACACCTCCCCTACAATCTACAGTGCACTGCTCAGTAAACTCAAGTGAGTTAACTGAAACATTTTGGTTAATTAAGCCTAATATTTATGTAAAGTTCTGATTTCACTCATGTAAGTAAACAGTGTATGTTAGGACACAGTACACAACAACTGTCTGAATCCTGTAATCTAATTTAAAGGTAATTTCACGGGAAGCCCCTGTGGCTTAGTGGTTTAGAGCTGCCTTCAGCCCGGGGTGTGATCCTGGAGACCCAGGATCGAGTCCCACACATCGGGCTCCCTGTATGGAGCCTGCTTCTCCCTCTGCCTGTGTCTCTGCCTCTCTCTCTGTCTCCGTGTCTCTCATGAATAAATAAATAAAATCTTAAAAAAAAATAAAGGTAATTTCACAACATCTTTTTTTGGCTCTGGAACATCAGAGTATTTTTGAGAGGAAACTGTTCAGTTAAAAAAGATTACTAGAGGGGCACTTGGGCAGCTCAGTTACTTAAGCATCTGACTCTTGATTTCGGCTTGGGTCATGATCTCAGGGTTGTGAGATCAAGCCCCATGTTGGGTTCCCACTCTGGGCATGGAGACTGCTTAAGATTCTCTCTCCCTCTCTTGAAAAAAAAAAAAAATCACTAGAAGTACAGTGATACACAAGCACTTGGTAGTTATCACCTTTTTACTGTGTCCAGTTTCCCAGTACATTCTGACTAAGGAGTTGGCAACATGTCAGGTAGGCAGCACCCTCCAGTGTCATATCATAAAAAGGCTAAGGACTGAGATTCTCCTTCTAGAGAGGAGGGAAGGGGTATCAATGGTGGCTGTCAAGTTACATGAGGGAAGAAGGAAGAGTTGTTTCTTTTTCTGGGGAAGCACAGGGGGAAGCAGATATTTACTGCTGTGCTTTTTCAGAAAATGAAGAGACAAGATCAATAATGTTCTTTTATAAGAGGGCAGGGGTGGCTAGAACAAATGGTGAGAGGTCCACAGATGGTAGTGACTGGCTTTCACAAGTCAGGGGGCACAAACAGAGCAGGTGGTGACTGGCCCATATCAGGGAATACCAAGTCCTGGACACAGGCTATGGCATATGGTGTAGATCTGAGGTGGGCCTAAGGTTTGGATTTGCTATTTCCTCAGACAAAAATATCATCTTTTTCCTTCTCAATTTGATGAGGTTCTATTCATTTTTCAAGACCTATGTCCTTGAAGCCTTTCCCAAGTCACTAAGCCAAATAGTAATTGACCACACCTTCCTCTGGCTTCCGTGTGCTTTGTTCACCCTTCTTTTGTGCCACTGTATGTTATGAACCTAACTGCTGAACTGTGTCCACTCAAAATTCATACGTTAAAGTCCTAACCCCCAAGTACCTCAGAATATGACTGTATTGGAGATAGAGTCTTTAAAGAGCTAATTAAGATAAACGGAGGTCATTAGGTGGGCCCTATTCAAATATACTGGTGTCCTTATAAAGAGATTAGGAAAACAGATACACATAAAGGAAAGGGCATGTGAGGAATACCTCTCTGCCTTTGCCTAGAGAATTCCCAACTGTTACCCCAAGCACATTCCAGGTGTCATGTTCCTTGGATAGATGTCCTTACACTCTCTGGCCAGAAAGAATGACTCTCTCCTCTGTTCTCCATTTGTGCATGCACAGACATCTACTACAATACCACAGAGCATGCTATAGCTCCTAGACTGCAAGTTCCCTGGGTACAGGGACTGAACCTTGTTTATTCTACATCTACAGCGCCCATCATGATGCCTGGAGCACTCAATAAAACGTACCTACTATTCCCTATCTCCTTCAGAGTAGATGTGTTTTAGAAATCAGAATTTTTCAGATTGTATAAGGGTGTATTTAGACCCCAGGGGGTCTGTGACAATTCATAATCAAATGTAGGATTTCTGAAAAACACCTTTATTCATTTTAAGTTTTGCTAATATATACACCTGTGCCAAACTTCCAAAGAAGTTTGAGATTTTGAAAATGCAGATAAAGGATGGTGATCTCTTTATGTAGTATATTAAAAGTACTTGTTTTGACAATGCAAATGTGGTCAAGCGTGATTGACCTAGGGTACCTCACCCATGAGAAACATGAGGTGAATACAGATAATTTCACCCAGTTAAAGTGAGATATGTAGCAAAATGCACACATGCACACCCCTCAAATACCTACCAGTTACCCCACGTTGCTCCTTGTGTCAGAAGATGCATTCATACAACACATGTGGCATTGCAGCTGCTGTCCAATTTGATAACCTGCCTTCCCCTACCTCACAAGCTGCAGCCCTTCTAATGTGCTAGTCCACAAGCAAACTTCAGGTCTTTTTCAAGGCTTACATATTTATTATAGTATTTACATATTTCATTATAATTTAATATGTGGAAAACAACTACTTCTTTTAGTAGGGTCCTATTCTTTTAAAATATGTCATTGAAAATAAAATAAAATATGTCATTGATAAATTTTTCGTGTGTTGTGTTAAATATCCTATTTTTCCCAATAGACTTGGTTTTCATTTTATAATTTTGCATAACATGTTGATTTTGGGCAATGTTTAGGTCACATAACAGCAGCACTGACTGTAAATACCTACACAAAACCTACTGAATTATGTCTGTACTTAACCCAGATCTAGGTAAGGGACTATCAAAATGACAACAATTTGGCAGTTTTTTGGGGCCTATTATTTCTCAAAACCACATCAATTTATAGTTTTCTGTTTTTCCCATTGGTCTGTCTCAGAACGTCCTTTGATATGTCTTACAACAATTCACAAGTAAAACGAAATGATATTTAGAAATAGTAACAGAGGCAGATATGATTGCTAATGTGAAATCTGTGTCTGGACACATTTCTCCCACACGCTAGAATATGTGTGGGTGCTGGTTCTTTTCACTGCCAAATTGTGCCACTTGAGTTTCAAAGAGTGCTGTGAATACAAAAAATCAGGCTGGCTTTGAGTGGAAAAAATTGGCAAGTGGGAGTTGCTTGCTACTTTACCCCACATATTTAGTGTAGTAGGACAAAAGTTTAGGGACATCAGAGGCTGTATTGATCAGGGTTTAATCAGAGAAACAGAACCAGTAGGAGATAGAGGTAGAAACGTGCATGCACATGTGTAAGATATATTAAAGGATTTACTGCAAGGAATTGTCTTATACCAGGTGGTGGCTGGCTAAGCAAGTCTGAAATGCACAGGGCAAGTCCTTAAGAAGGAAGGCTAGAATTCAAGAGCACAGACTACAACTGCTGTTCACAGATGGAATTTCTTCTCTCAGGGAAGGCTCAGTCCTATTTTTAAGGCCTGTCTATCTATTAAGATGGAGAGAGAGAATCCCAAGCAGCCTCTTCACCCAGCACAGAGCCTAGCACAGCACTCCATCTCACAACCCTGAGATTGTGACCTGAGCCAAAATCAAGAGTCAGACACTTAACTGCCTGAGCCACCCAGGTGACCCAAGGCCTTTCAATTTATTGATTCAGGCTCACTCAGATTATCTTTTTTTTTTTTAAGATTTATTTATTCATGAGAGACACACAGAGAGAGGCAGAGACATAGGCAGATGGAGAAGCAGGCTCCCTGAGGGGAGCCTGATGAGGGACTCAATACCAGGACCCCAGGATCATGCCCTGAGCCAAAGGCAGATGCTCAACCACTGAGCCACTCAGGTATCCCCCCTCAGATTATCTTGAATAATCTCCCTTATTTTAAATCGATGAATTATGGACTTTCATTATATCTCTAAAATACCTTCACAGCAATAGTTCAATTAAACAGTATTTGTGTTTGATTAAACAACTAGGGACAAATTAACACATCAAAATGATCATCACACTCTGGGACACAAAGGAATGGCTCAGTGGTTAAGTTTCCCACTCTCGATTTCGGCTCATTTTGTGAAATCAGGGTAGTGAGATGCAGCCCTGCATCACACTGAGTGCTCTGGGGGAGTCTCCTTGAGATTCTTCCTTTCCCTCTATCACTTTCCCTGCTCAGGCAAGCACTCTCTACACACACACAAAAAAAATCTTTAAAAAAATAATCATCACACTTCATCCTTTGTCAACCTGGCAACCATATACATCTCCTTTAACCATATTTAATTTCCAAATAAAGTCAGTAACAAAGCCATACTTCCACTAACATGATACCAATATCCCACATACATTTGAAAACACACTAACTTGCTCCCTAGAAGAGGATGCAAAGTCCTTGAGTAATATTCACACTTCTCCTATAACTACATACTGAGGTATAATGCTATTATTAATGTATCTTACATTAAAGGATAAGGAGAGGAAAGGGAAGAAAACAAAAATATTTGGTTAATATATATATACAACCATATTCATTACAAGATATGGAAGAAATACCCATACTATGGGTCCTTGTTTTGGCAACTGGTCATGTGGTCATAGCTTTCTTTATATGCATATGCATGTTTACATGAATACATGTATGTAGTCTTTCTATGTAATCTCTGGAGCCGTCTTGTTCCACTACCCATTCCACATTCCTCATGTCCTTGGCAAGGAACTCGGTTGGCTAGGTTCTCTGGATGGTAAGGGGACACTACATTCCTGAAGAACCTGGGCCATTAGCTGTCCTGAACTGGGCTGTTGTAGTTTTCTATTACTCCAGAGGACCCGGGAGTACTAGGAGATGCCATAAAACATCTATATTCCAGACATACTCTTCCTTATTACCTCTATTATGCAATTGCAGCCCAATTTTTTTGTTGGTAGTCAGGATCAATCACTCTGGCCAGTACAGTTACCCCCTTCTTTACCTGTTCACTCAGAGTCATGAGGAGCCCCTGAGGCTGGGTGACAGTCTCAGTTCAATGGAATCACTGTATGTCCCCTGTGGAAGCATTCCTCCCACCATAACTAAGAACTCTAGACAAGTAGAACCTTAGGTCAAGGGGATAGCAAATGAAAATTTTCCTAGGAGGTTACTAGGAGTAATAGTGACCATTTCTACTTCTACTCCTTTATTCCTAGACCCATGAAGCCTGGCTGTGAGAGTCCCAGCCCTAGTATTGCCACTTAGCTGGTACTGTAACTTGAGTCTTCTAAAGGCTATTCCACCAATTTATCAAGCCAGCCACTTCAGGAGGATGGGAACATGGTAGGACCAGGGAATTCCATGAGCATAGGCCTATCAAGCTCCTTGATCAGAAGTGATGTCTGTGTCAAATACCATTACAGCAGATAAGGTATTCATAAGTCCACAGATGACAGTTTTGGCAGAAGCACTGTGTGCAAAAAAAGGTGAATCTGTATCCAGAATAAGTGTCTGTTCTAATAAGAACAAAGTGTTGCTCCTTCCATGATGGAAGTGGTCCAGTCTAATGAATCTGTACCAGGTAGGTAGCTGTTCATTCCAGGGCATGGTGTCATATTGGGGACTCAGTGTAGGTCTCTGTTGGCTTGGCTGGTGGAAATCAGTGTTGCTGACCTCATGCATAACTTCTATCCTTGTCACTATTGTATCCACAGGCCCACTGACAAACAGATGGGGAAAGAGGCTGATAGATACTCCCAAAATGTGTCATCCAATGCACTTCATTATTAAAATCCTCCTGAGGTCATCCTTTAGTTAGTGTTCACATGGGACACGAATATCCTGAAATCCTTGCCCATTCAGAGATGTCTACCTACATACTTCTTCCAGAGACCTCTTTGTCACCAATTTTCTAATAATAATCCTTCCAAATCTCTGACTATCTAAACCACTGGCTACTACCTATGAACTGTTTTATAGACTTGTACCTTTGGCCATTTTTTCTTATAAACAAAACAATCAGATATACTGATTGAAATTCTGTCCACTGGGAGGATTCCCCTTCACTGTCCTTTGGCGGCTGTCCCAGAATAGGGCTACAGAATTACAGCTTTTGAATGGTGCCTCAATATTATGCAAAACTATCCATAAACCAGGACTAAGTTTTCTTTTTCTCAGTTAACTAGTCATAGAGATCTCCCCATGAGGTTGTAGGTACAGAATGTGAGAAAGAAGGCAGTGTAGCAGGAATGGGGACTGTAGGTAATTAGGCCACTTCCTCATGTAACTTACTTGTGCCTTTTGGGCCTGCTCGAGCCTGTCTTGCATATTCTACTTCCTTTTGATAATGGAATACTGTGCACACCCAGCTTTATGACTTGGTAGGTTAGGCAACACCCAGTTCATGATGGGCAGCTCAGGTCACATGATAATTTGATGGTGCAAGGTGAAATGTTTAGTGTCTATTAAGCCAAAAGCTGTTTCTCAAAAGACCTAGAGTTATCTGCAGAGGATAGTAGAGTTCTATCCCCAAATCCTGAGTGTTTGCTGTGACTCATATAGAGCCTGCCAAAGGCTTCAAATAGTATCCCTCTCTGTCAGTGACGTTCAAGCACCTCTGGATCTGCTGGACCAAATGGCAGAGCAGTTTTCATGGCAGCCTGGACCTGTTACAGAACCTTCTCTTGTTCTAGGCATTACTCAAAATTAGCAGATCTTTGATCACTCAGTAAGTGGCCACACGCAAAAGAGGAATAGGCTGCTTCCCAAAACCAAAGATACCTACTAGGTGTTGTGCCTCTTTTTGGTGGTTGGACAGGCCAGATGCAACAATTTCTCTTTCACCTTAGGGGAGATATCACAACATGCTCCAGACCAGTAGACCGCTAGCAGTTTTGCTAACATGAAAGGCCCCTGAATTTCAGTGGGATTTATTTCCCATTTTCTGGCATGAAGATGTCTTCCCACTTTGTCTAGAGTAACTGCTACATCCTGCTCAGCTGGTCCTATCACCATGTTTATAAGTTTTTAGCCTCTGTAATATCATTTTGTATTAGTGATTTCTTTGAAAAACAAGCTCATTTTTAAAAGACTCAGTATCTCAGTGAGGTACCCCTGAACTAGTTTCAAAGTCTATGTGCCCTTGCATAAATACCTTCATTAAATTGAAAGCTGGGTGGCACTGATAAACCAGAACTAAGCTCTGAAGAATGTAATGTTGAGGACTGTCAAGTAGAGGACATTTAGTAACTTGGGTGGCTATAACTGTAAATGAGCTCAGTGGTTAGACAGCTGGAAATCATGACAAAAATTGTAATTATTGATAATACAGAGACTCAATAAAGGTTTGTGCAATAATTATTTAGTTACAGATTTCAGGAGGATTTGATTCACTAATAATTTTTTTTAACCTACTGGCAGGTGTAATCTTAGTTCCTGCTGGATAGAAGGTAAGTTTGGGGTCAAATTCTCAAACCATGACTGAATATATAAATGTTCTTAGAGATAAAGGATAGAAGTCCCTAGTTCTACTATGTGAGCATCAGTTCTTAATAAGCTTAGCTGAAACTCCTGATGGTACCAGCAGCAAGTGGACCAAGGTCAAAGTGACATTAAAGTGTTGTAGACCCATCAGGCAAGGTGTTTGTGGCTTGCATAGATGACCTATGAAAGACAGATCCCAGGAGTAGCAGAATGAAACTGTTGAGTGTTCAGATGGTCTAAGAAAGGAATAAGAACTCACCTGGTCCTCTGTGCCTAAGGGTAGAGCTGCTCTGTTATCATTTCTGAGAACAGAAAGAAATATTTTCTTAAAAGATTTTTAAAAATTCGAGTCTGTCTCAGTGTTCCAGATTGTGTCAAGTAGTCCTGTCAAGCTATTCTTCCTTGATCTGAACCCCATTCTCTTGTGCTGATGCTAAGTTTATTTCATTTGCTCCTTATTCAGTTCTCACTGGAGAGCACTAGGCAGGGATGACACATTTCTTTGAGAATCACTGTCCTCCCCCTGGATTTCTCCTTCCCAGACTAACTCTTGGTCAATAGCTCAGACAGGTAACAGATTTACTCTGGCACTGCTCCATTCTAGGGAGAAATTTTAAAAAAGATACCACTACCAGTTTTGTAGGATTTTTCCATTAATTCATGCACTAGACATTGGTAGAATGGCAACCCAATTCTGCGATTACAAGGGTCAATGATTTAAATTTTCACCTGTATCTTGGATGTAACGTCTTTCTGACTACCAGGTCTGTGTGATGTGGGAGTAGGGGAGAAAACCAAAGCTGCCCTTTCTCCTTTCATGGTTGGGAATCACTTTTGTGAGGCAATCTAGGTTCTGTAGTGACAAGTGTCTTAGAAATGCAAATGTTTGTCATGCAACTAACTCACTGTCTGAAATGAGTCACTTCAAGGAGTCAAAGGAGCTCCACAACTACCATCAGGACACTTTACAACGGTCACTCCTAAACCACAAACGTTGTGGCTTGAGTTTTGTTACCTAAAGGCAGCCCCTCTGGGCAAATATTGCTGCTTTTCTGTTTATGTCTGTTTTAGCATCACCAAGTCCAACAATGGCTAAAACTGACATTTTTGTTTACTGTTTCTTCCCAAAGGAGAAATGCTCTTCACCTCAAGATGTTGTGTGAATATGGGGAAATGAGCTCCCGAGTCTTGAAGATCTGGGCTTATTTTAATTGGAGTTCAATTTGCCAACATATATCACCCAGTGCTCATCCCGTCAAGTGCTCCCCTCAGTGCCTGTCACCCAGTCACCCCAACGCCCCGCCCACCTCCTTTTCCACCATCCCTTGTTTCCCAGTTAGGTGTCTCTCATGTTCTGTCACCCTCACTGAGATTTCCCACTCATTTTCTCTCCTTTCCCCTTTATTCCCTTTCACTAATTTTTATATTCCCCAAATGAATGAGACCATAGAATGTTTGTCCTGATTGACTTACTTCACTCAGCATAATACCCTCCAATTCCACCCACGTCGAAGCAAATGGTGGGTATTTATCATTTCTAATGACTGAGTTACATTCCATTGTATACATAGTCCACATCTTCTTTATCCATTCATCTTTTGATGGACACCGAGGCTCCTTCCACAGTTTGGCTATTGTGGACATTGCTGCTATAAACATTGGGGTGCAGGTGTCCTGGCGTTTCACTGCATCTGTATCTTTGGGGTAAATCCTCAGCAGTGCAATTGCTGGGCTGTAGGGCAATTCTATTTTTAACTCTTTGAGGAACCTCCACACAGTTTTCCAGAGTGGCCGTACCAGTTCACATTCCCACCAATAGTGCAAGAGGGTTCCCCTTTCTTCACATCCTCTCCGACATTTGTTTTCCTGTCTTGTTAATTTTCACCATTCCCACTGGTGTGAGGTGGTATCTCATTGTGGTTTTGATTTGTATTTCCCTGATGGCAAGTGATGCGGAGCGTTTTCTCATGTGCTTTTTGGCCATGTCTATGTCTTCCTCTGTGAAATTTCTGTTCATGTCTTTTGCCCATTTCTTGACTGGATTGTTTGTTTCTTTGCTGTCGAGTTTAGTAAGTTCTTTATAGAGCTTGGATACTAGCCCTTTATCTGATATGTCATTTGCAAATATCTTCTGATTTGGGCTTATTTAGTCACCTTTGCCATTTGCTAGCTTCTTGGGACCTCAGCTTCCACATCCACAAAATGAAGTGACAGAGTCATATACTACCTAAGGTCCCCTGCCCAATTCCAAAATTCTATGAACTGTTTCCTTGAAAAGCAAGGCAAGTTTGAATATATTCTAACTCATAAAATTTGTAACTCTTTCCATAAATTATCTATTAATTATATTCATTATAGGGGCAGCCCCGGTGGCGCAGCGGTTTAGCACCACCTGCGGCCTGGGGCGTGATCCTGGAGACCCGGGATCGAGTCCCGCATCGGGCTCCCTGCATGGTGCCTGCTTCTCTCTCTGCCTGTGTCTCTGCCTCTCTCTCTCTAGCTGTCTCTCTATGAATAAAATCTTTAAAAAAAAATTATATTCATTATATTTTGTCTACTCAGCAACTTCCCTGACTCTCCTGTCCCCGAGTCGCGGAACCTCACCAGAGGGTGCTGGCAATAAAGCTCATCCTAAGGATTAAAAAGAAAAATGTCTACTCCTGGCTTGTCTCTAAATGATGCTGCTTTTGTTACCATGTTTATTTAGGAAAATTAATGACATTTGGGGCTTGGGAGAAGCAATAACATAGTTTCCAAGTTGGTAAAAGAGGACAATCATCATTCCTTCTCTTTGTGTCAGGATCCAGGTCCCTATATTAGGAATGACAACACTGATGGAGAAGGAACCTAGAATTTGAACCCCCAACCTCCATCACCCCATCGCCATCCTGAGGTCTGATTCAGTGAAGTTTTCTAAGAAAAGTGACTAAAGTGTGAGCCTCAAATCTAAGCAGAATCCCTATCTGATTTTCTTGGTATCTTGTATATTCAAGAATCTATGCCCTACCTGGACTCTTACTCTACCTAATAACCCTACAATTTTATACACTGTCTACTAAACTCTGCCGTCTACAGAGAAGCAGTACTCTTCTATCCAGCACAGATCAATGTTACCTCCACAAGAGCCCTATTCCATGATGTTTATTCAGTGCAGATCCCAGACCATGACTAATGGACAAATACTGCAGTCCTACTGTGTACTGAGCAATGAACTGGCATATCACAGGAATTCTTCAGTTTCTGACACCTGCTAGTACTCAAAATTTAGGAGAGTAAGTTGCTTTTCAAAATTCACAAAGTTTTCAAGATTCTGGCCTCCTGTGAGAAAAAGCTGGAGTCTTACTAGGAGAAAACTCCCTGGGGCCCTCTCTACCTGAAGGTCCAAAGGGTTTTAGTGATAGTGTTGGTGGTCAGGAAGGTGGTACATTGGGGATGAGCTGAAGAGGTTGTAGAATCTTCCCTTGAGGGCATGTGAAGCCCAACAATGTTTGGACCAAGGTGAATCCTCAGGCCAGCGTCTTTCAAATAATAGACAACAACCCATTTAGTGAGCCATGACCATGAGTCCTTTATTTATTTTTTTTTTAAGATTTTATTTATTTATTCATGACAGATACACAGAGAGAGAGAAGCAGAGACACAGGCAGAGGTAGAAGCAGGCTCCATGCAGAGAGCCTGACGTGGGACTCGATCCCGGGTCTCCAGGATCATGCCCTGGGCTAAAGGCGGCACTAAACCGCTGAGCCACCAGGGCTGCCTTTAAAAGTCCTGAGTCCTTTAAAACTAAGTAGAAAAGAAAAGAAGGGAATAATGTGGAATACAAAAGAGTGAGCTCTATTTCATGAAACTTGTTTCTAGTTTTTATATATGTATGTTTGTATACATGGCCTTATACATACATATGTTCTGATATAAAACATATTTCTTTTTTTTTTTTTTTTTTAAAACATTTTTGTTTTTTTTTTTTTTTTTAATTTTTATTCATTTATGATAGGCACACAGTGAGAGAGAGAGAGGCAGAGACACAGGCAGAGGGAGAAGCAGGCTCCATGCACCGGGAGCCCGACGTGGGATTTGATCCTGGGTCTCCAGGATCGCGCCCTGGGCCAAAGGCAGGCGCTAAACCGCTGCGCCACCCAGGGATCCCTAAAACATATTTCTTTCTTTAGATCAAGTCATAAATATTTGAGAAACACTAATCAAGAAAAATTGCCACACGTCCCAGTAAGTTAGACATTTAGATGCCTACAGTCAACAACTATTTGTCAACACAAGCCACTGTATATGGGGAGTCACTTTGGCTAAAGGAAGATGAGCTACTAAAGCCAGAGCTGATGTGTGCATACTGTTGAAATTTCAACTTAGGCTTTGATCTTTTTGTTTCTCAAGTACTGAAACTATCTCAGGGTTGAACAGAACCTCCTACTTTTTAGTTAAAGAAGAGAGCTTTATTAAATTTGAGATTCTGTGCCTGCTGAGCTTGGTTTGGGCATAACTTAAAAACTCATAATTTGGGGCATAACTTTAAAAAAGTACTATGCTTTACTTTTGTATATGTTTTGCCTTTTACAGAAAATTACTGAAATATACAATTTCATGCAGGAAATAAAATCTGTATGTACCAGATTCATTTCTGCTGAATCACATTATTTGGTATTTTTCAAGTGCCTTTTATATAACAATTTCAAGGAGTTGGGCGTGATGGTGAAGTCACTACCTGCTTTCCACATCAGACTGGAGAAGCTGTTAGCTGAACAAGGTCAGATGTCAAGAGTAAAGAAACCAGGTCTCTGTATTCTGAGCCTGATCTCTAGCCATATAGAGAGACAGGCACTGAGGTCAGAAGACAGACTGGTGCAGAATATTCCATTCTTCTCCATAAGTTTTTCACAGATTCCTTTCCGAGACCAATATCCAAAGTACTGATGAAACAAAAGGGTTTTAGGCAGAAGACTGAAGATCATTCTGGTACCATAAGTTGGAAGCACTATATTATGTTCCCTTATACAACATGTAGGAAATTTTAGAACCTGTTACTAACTTCCAGAACTGCACAAGACGTTCAAAGGGATACATGCACCTCTGTTTATAGCAACATTATTTACAATAGCTAAATTACGGAGGTAGCCTAAATATCCATCAATTGATGAATGGAAAAAGAAGATATGATACATACACACACACAGGAATATTATTCAGCCATGAAAAAGAATGAAATCTTGCCATTTGCTAACAACATGGGATACAACTATGCTAAGCAAAGTCAGTTAGAGAAGGACAAATACCATATGCTTTCACTCAGATGAGAAATTTAAGAAATAAAACAAAGTGAGGGGGGAGAAAGAGAAGCAAACCAAGAAACAGACTGTTAACTACAGAGAACAAACTAATGGTTACCAGGAGGGGTAAGATACTTGGGGGAATAGGGAAATAAGTGAAGGGGATTAAGGAGGGCACTTGTAAGGAACACCGGAGAAGTGCTGGATCACTATATTATACACCTGAAACTAATATTACACGGTATGTTAACAAACTGGATTAGAATGAAAACTCAAAAAAAAAAAAAAGAACAACACAGAATGAGGACATGAACAGATTCAAGAAATATTTAGACACATTTATTAATGGTAAATTCCCAATGGTAACTGAGGACAATGAAAAATATTTCAAAATATGTTTGTAATCAAATGAAGTTTATAGCAGAAAGGGCAGATGCTATTTTTTTCCCCATAAATAATAATTCTAGCAAACTTTATTAAACTTTGGCTATGTGCCAAAGTTTACATGTAAACCTTGAAGTTTTACATGTAATAATATCACAAGCACTCTGTAAGTTACTATTTTCCACATTTATAGGTGAGGAAGGGGAGTCTTGGAGAGGTAAAATTATTTGGCCAGTATTAATAAGGCTAATATGTGGCATTGCTGAGAGATTCAAACTGAGTCTAATTCCAAATCCCACATTCTTAATCATTCTGCTGCATTCCAAAAGTGTGTCTTGGAGATGTCACATGACTGAGACCTCACTGTATATGAAGCAAATGGCCTCTGAAGGGTTTGAGTCTCAATTCACTTACTGTTTATAAGACTTTGAGTGAGAGGATCCCTGGATGGCTCAGCGTAGCTTCTGCCTTTGGTCCAGGGCGTAGTCCTGGAGTCCCGGGATCGAGTCCCACATCAGGCTCCCTGCATGGAGCCTGCTTCTCTCTCTGCCTGTGTCTCTGCCCCTCTCTCTGTGTCTCTCATGAATAAATAAATAAAATCTTTAAAAAAAAAAAAAAGACTTTGAGCAAGCTCCATAATCTCTTAATTTTCTGTTTTCTTGTCTATAAAATAGGGATAATAGTAATATGAAGCTTACTGATTAAATTAAGTACTGCATATAAAGCATTTTGCAGAATATCTGGCACTTAGTACTCAAGAAACATTAGCTATTACAGTGCTGGTACTGAGTATTAAGAAATTCACTGAATTAATAAATAGATACATATTGACCTTTATGTGGCATCTCTTAGAAAAAGAGATGAGGAAGAAGAGTGGGAAATATGGAAGCAAAAGAAGAGAAAGAAGAAGAAAAAAGAATGTAAGGAAGTACATAATACAAAAGTTTAGGAGCTTTAGTTAGTTTTCAGAGTAATATAGGTTTACTCAGAAGATGTAAATAAGGTGCTTATTCTGTTTTACCCCAATCCCAGAAGAAGTAAATCTCACTCCATGCAGGAGTATTCTAGAGAGCAAGAAAATAATGTTAACCCTCTTTTCCAGCTGCCCACAATTCTAGACAAACATATAAATAAGTAATATTATATACCAGATACACAGACAGTAATAGATACATATACAATTTAAAATTAGAGTTCAAAGAACCATGAGAGGCAGCATTCTTCCTTTTTCTGGGCAGGCTAGAAACCAACCTATATCCTGATAATGTCACTGGACTCTGTAGGTATGCTGCAGGGCTCTGGGGTAAAGAGCAAACAGTCACATTCCAAGAGGAATCTTCATTCCTCCAACACAATCCAAGAGGACTTTGTGGAGGTGGAGGCTTTAGCAGAACTGTGAAGGTAGGTGCCTGGTGTTGTAGTAAAATTTAGTGCCTCTCAATAGGCAACAGACAGCTTATGCTATCTAAACAAGTAGGCTGTCTGTCAGCTCCAGGAGGGCAGTGTCCTCTGCTTCCTTGCATCCCTTATGTGATCTACCTAATTGTGGTAGGAGCAAAGAGACACCTAATAAATACTTCTGACCAGGATGTAGTACTAGTTCACTCAAAGTGTGCATATTAATTGCCAAAAGTTTAAAACATAGAGTCTTTCATGTATAAGCAAAACTAGATCCCTCAAATGTGCAGAGTAAGATGCCAGCTCTGACTCAGGACAAGTTATTCCAAGAAATACTCTCTAATAACCTGAGTGAAAGAAGCTCTGAGAACAAATTGCACTGTGCCATCCTCCATGATGCTCCCAACTTTTCAGTGGGAAACAAATCATGCTCCTGGTCTGTCTGCAATAGAGCCTATACAAGGACAATAAACAGAGTATTCTCTAACAGGACCCCATAACCCTGCCACTTGAAAGATTAATTCTACATTCTGGTGCTGCTGTGATGTTTTATTCATTTACTTCTTTATTGGAGGGGGATACCATCTCGAATTATCCTCTGCCTTGTAGAATGCACTCTTTCATATTTTTTGTCTTGATAAAACACCGCGGAATGCAGTAAGTATGAAGCATCCCATGTAAAATCTTCTCCCAAGTGTCACAACTTTCTAGTGAGCATTCCCCTCCCAGCTACTAACTGGAAGGCTTTCATCTATGGGGAAAGAGGAAGGGAGCTGAGGTCCCTCACGTAACTCTGAAAATGAGCTTTTCTTCAGATTCTCAAGTTACTGTCAGCGGCCACTCAGTGACGGCCAGATCATATAGCTGGAAAAGTGGCTGCTATGTTAATCACTCACAACACAGAAATAAGCCAGGTTAGAAAAGGCTATCTGTGGAATAGTGCTTGAGTGAATAAGAAGGATCTAGTAAGAGAGAATTAAGAGCTTCAAAAGATACTGACTATATCTGGGTCCCAACTCTTACAAGGAAGAAAGAGAAGACATAGTTCACAAAGGGGCTCACGCCATAGTGGGTTTTAGCCTCACTTTCCCCATAACCTCCATGATGGATGATGGTATAGAGCACAAAGCTTAGATTATGTGTAACACCTCTGCCCTAGCAATAATGTACCCTTTCATCTCCCATTCAACAAAGCTTATTAAAATGCAGGTAAGTGGGAATCATCTACAGAGTGCTAACTCTGAATGCACTCTAACATTTTGGAGAACTTAGGTACCTCACTAATAGTAAGTGACTGGAAAATACACCATTGTATAAAGTTGGTGACACACTGTGTAAAAAGCTGGAGGTTATACTGCGATGGCATTAGAGTTAATGTTGGTTGCCTTTCTCTTCCATTTCCCAGATCAGGACAAGTCCAGGGCCTTTCCTTCACATCTCATACACTTACCTTCTGGGCCAACTAAAGTTTCCCAATTAAACATATGAGACTCTTCTATCTGGTAGCTTATCCCAGTCAGAGACACTGCAACACAGGGGATGCAGGGGCCAGTAGGGCATTTACTATGTTATGGTAAAAATTTTACAGTATGACTCAGGTTAGGTACAGGTACCATTGATTTGGTGTTTGACATAATTCTAATTCCAGTAAGGAGAAAATGGCCAATGGAGTATTCTACTCAGGATTCTGCTCCTAACAGTCGCCCTGAGAAGCATGTGTGAAACAGCATAGTGCCCTCCGTGCTACTGCGCGCACTTTCCTTCCTGACCGTGACATCATTTGTACATCAGCTAATTTTATTTACATTCACCTCTCACATTTGCCCCAGGTGAAGATATGTAATCTCATTAAAAGATACCAGTGAAAAAGTAAGGGAGATGAGAGAGATTAGTTGCTTAGTTATATTTAGCATTTTCTGGGTTCAGAGGATAGGAAAATGACATCTCAAGGAAGTTCCATTTCCCCTATATCTGAAAACATAAAGATTTGTGGAGAACTGCAGTGCAGATGTGAGCTCTGGCTGGGTGCTTGGGCCAGCAGGCTGGGGCTGGCAAGTGCTGTCTCAGGTCCTGGCTAATGCCTCCATGTATCCTCCTCTCCATCAGTATCTACACAGAACAAATGCTAAACACCACCCCAGGGTAAAACAGACTGAGGTACCACATGAGAAACACATCCTGGCCTATATTTTGCCTGAATTCTTTAAAAAAAAAAAAAGGAAGAGAAAAATGAATTAGATGTATGCCAAGAAAATATATTTGTCTATATATACCAACGACCTTTTTTTTTTTTTTTTATACCAACGATCTTAAGTGCAAATTATTTGCTACTTCAATCAAACACTGGAAATTTGATTTTTACTTGACTTCTGTGAAGGGCAACAGGAGAGTGAGTGTTAGAGAAAGATTATAGGTAGCAAGGTAACCATTAGGTATTCTGCTCTTGTGTCTGACTCCAGGAAACACTTCGTGCCAGCCAAAGCAATGACTCATCTTCTGCTGCCAGTGTCACAATAGGAACTTGATTTGCTGCAGCAAACAGTGCAACACTCCTTAGAAAAGCTCTGCTCTAGCATTTCTGAACGATTAATTAAGTGCAGAAAATGGAAAATTACTATCACTGTTTTACATTAGAGACAGATGACCAAAACACACCTTGAATGTACTAAAAACTTTAGTTCAGAAAATCAGCAAACATTTCTGCATCTGTTGGTTTTTGGTTGTTGTGGTTTACTTTTGTTTTTTGACATGTAACCAAATATTGAATTATAGAAAACAGACTCAGGGAGATTTTGGAGGGGAGTGGGAGTCTGAGATTATTCTACATAGACATTCTAAAGAAATGGTGAAACTGCCAGCAACTACACACCAATGACGACTGGCAAGGAGTTCTTTAAACTCACACTTTCTGGACACCTGGGTGGCTCAGTGGTTGAGGGTCTGCCTTTGGCTCAGGTCATGATCCCGAGGTCCTGGGATTGAGTTCTGCATTGGGTTCCCTGCGGGGAGCCTGCTTCTCTCTCTGTCTATGTTTCTGCCTCTTTCTCTGTGTCTCTCATGAATAAATAAATACAATCATAAATAAATAAATAAATAAATAAATAAATAAATAAATAAATAAGCAAGCAAGCAAACTAACTTACACTCTCATTTACTCAACAATTTTTGTTGCCTTTCCATGATTTAAAAAAAAAGACTTTATAGGAAGTAGTAAGTTATCTCTAATATAAGAGAGGAAGTGATACGTTGTTCCATGGGAAAGGGATGGTTATTTTGAGGAGAGAATTATCACTTCTAAATGAGTAAGTCTTGCTAGTAGAAGGGAAAAATGGACTAACCTTGAAGGATGAATTTATTCTGAACATAGAATGTTCAGAAATCAGAGAAAAGTTTTTGAGTAGTGAGCACAAAGAAATGAAGATGGGAAAATGTAGGGAGTCAGGGAGCAATGAGCAGTTCAGACTGGCAGGAGTGGAGGAGACTTGAGAGAAGTGCTACCAGATGTGGGGATCAGATTTGTGGAAGGTCATGACACAAACTAAGAACGTTGATATGTGGGAAAGGAGTTCAGCCTTCATGAGCTATGAGTATGAATTAAATTAAAAACTTTAACAATTAGACCAGACAGGACAGCTGTGGAGCTGGAACATGGTTTTAGAGGCCCACTTCTGGGCCAGGTGTTAACCTTCTGGTTGCTGGACTGTGGGGTAGTAATGTGTAAAGATGAACAAATGGGACAGAACAGCCAGGGTGTGGGCAAGGATGGCATTTGAGGTTTTAGGAGAAGTGACCATTCACCAATGAGTACAAAGATTTTCAAAATTTTAGCAATCAACACAACCACACCAATGTATACTAGCTGAATTTCAGTTCCACAGTAATTTTTTTTCCTTTTTTTTTTTTAAACTTTTATTTATTTATGATAGTCACACAGAGAGAGAGAGAGGCAGAGACACAGGCAGAGGGAGAAGCAGGCTCCATGCACCGGGAGCCTGACGTGGGATTCGATCCTGGATCCCCAGGATCGCGCCCTGGGCCAAAGGCAGGCGCTAAACCGCTGCGCCACCTAGGGATCCCTACAGTAATTTTTTAAAAAGTAAAAAGCTAATTAAAACCATTTGTTTTTCAGATCTATAGAATGGACCTCTATTTGGATGCCCCAAAGATACCTCAAACCTCAGTATGTCTAAAACGAAAACTATCATAATATTTCCTAAACATGTAACATCTTATGATTACTTCAGGAAATGTCACCATAAGCTTATGGTACTGAGGTACTCATGTCAGAAATCTGGCAATCACTATTAGGCTCTAACATCATGGCCAGCATATGAACTCCCTTCTTAGTTTTGGGAAACCAATGCTGTATAAATTTTAATAGGAGCCAGAGCAATCTCTCTCTTTCATGCTCTACGTTTTTCCCCTAAGAATGCTCTAGAGTTTCCAGAACATATCAAATATAAGGTGATCCTGAATCTCAGGCACTCTCTCATTTTCTCAATAAGATTGCCTTCCTAACCCCAGCCAAGAAATCTTGGCCAAGACTTCCTGGCCTATTTACATGTGTAACATTTTAGGGATATAGTTGAAAAATAGTCAAATGTGTTCTTACAATGTTATATTAACTTAATGCATTTATTTAATTAAATACATTAATCTGAAAATACTGTATTATTCATTTCGGACATTTTATAAATCAGTGATACACCAATTGGTTTTGAGTCTATGGCCATACCACCCTGAACGTGCCAATCTCGTCTGATCTCAGAAGCTAAGTACGGTCGAGCCTGGTTAGTACTTGGATGGGAGACACATTGGTTTTGATAATTTCTTTGATAGTCCCCTTCACTATTTTCTCTCTCAATCTTTCTGAAACATGTTAGTAATATGTTGGACTTAATAATCTACATTTTTTTTATTTTTGCTCACCACTGACCATTGTTGTTTTTTTTTTTTTAATTTTACCTTCTAGGAAATCTCTAATTTCATCGTCCAACACTTTTGTTGAACTACCTGCTTCCTAAATGATTAAATTCCAAGAGTTCATTCTTACTCTCTGAATGAATAGCATCTTACTCTTTTTTCACGTAGACAGTTTCTTTCTCTTAACCCACTGAGGATTTAACTGTTTTCTTTGAAGTTTTCTTTGGCTCCTTGCATTGTTTCTGATTCCTCTGAGTTCCCTTTTCCTGTTTCTTCACTCTGGTTTCTGCCTTTCATGCTGGTTTCTTTAATCAAGTGTCTAGTGCTTCTTAGCTGTCCATTCATATTTAATAATGAGGTGCTAAAAAGTTGTTTTGAAGCTGGCACATGATATGCACTGGTAGGCTTCACTATAGAGTATTTGGGCAAAAGGAGACGTTGGTCTCTTTTGTTGTTTTTAACATACATAATGTATTAGAAGGTTACAGGCTAAGTTGCTACAACAAAGAGGTCCCCAAATACAGTGGCTCAAAGAAGTCAAGGAGTTCTTTTCTTTCTCTTTTAACATTCCACAGTTGATGGTTAGTGCTGGACAAGCTGTTGCTCTTTCTGCCTTGCTGCTCCACCATCCCCCAGAGTCTCTCCCTTGCCCACATGGCTGGGGTGGCCTCAGCAGCACATTCACATCCTACCCTTGGAAGGAGTGAGGGAAAAGAGGAGGACAGGCAAATTTTCTCTTAAGTGAGCTAAAAGCTGCTGCTCAAGCTGCTGATAAGAATTTAGTTAGTGGTTAAACCTCCCTGTAAAGGAGCCCAGAAAATGTAGTCTCTAGACAGCCATGCTCCTTGCCAAAACTCAGGAGGGGTCTGTTGATACAAAGGGACTCTCAGATGTCAGTACCTCCAGATTTTTCTCCAGGATAATTCATTTTCTCTAGGAGTGAATCAGTAGCTTGGCATATCCAGGCTACTGGTAATCACCGTCAAGTGCACAAATTAGGGCTTTTCACTCCTACCTCCTCTCTGCCTGACATCTCGGAGTCTGGTGGCCCTCTGGTTGATGTCCTGGAGGTAGAGGAGGCGTAGTTAATTGTCTGTGTGGAATGGGAGCTGGGAGAGACTGCTTTTGGACAGACTTTCTCCTAAAAGCCACCCTCTTGCTCTCCCACCCGGCCCCTATCTCCTGTGGTCCCTAATACCTTTATTTCTGAGCTTTTCAGGGATTCCTTGAATGCCTGCATGGCGAGAACTTAGAGTTGAACTTGCTCTTCCCTTCCCATTTCTCTGCCACTTGTTAGTCTTCATAAATTCCAGTTCAGGGTTAAATCTATCTCCTAGCATCGTCAAAGATGGAAGTCTGAATTTCTGTTTCTTGTTCTCTTTATTGTTTAGGGGATTTGAAAAAGAAGCAAGTGAAAATGGCTTTATTACCTTGAAAATGGATATTTTTTTGTCTGTACATGATGTTATCACTGGAAATTTTATCTCAAGCCACAAATGTCCATTTGCTTAAAATAAGAAGAGTTTTATTTTTCCATTCATCCTGTGGGTATATATTCACGATCTCCACAAAGTAACCACTAATTGCATTTCATTTTAAAGTGATCTTTAAAAGGCTTATTTGCAAGGATATCTAAGACTTACAGTTGTGAAGTCATTTCCCACCACCTCCCATACTTACAGTAAATCTATATTGAATTTCTTTGCTTCTTTTGTCAAATGACTTCTATAAGGATATAAACCAGCACTGACAGAGGTAATTCCAGGTTATTGTGCCTTTCTTAAACAATCGTTTGTGGTTCAGAATAATGTAAAAGAGTGCCCTATAGTGTAAGAGGGTTTTAAAGACCCAAATAAAAAAAAAAAATAAAGACCCAAATATAAGGCAACTCTATTTATTCTGAAAGATAATTTTGGGGAATAAAACTTAATATAAAAACTTTTAATTTGGCATGAAAGAATTAGCCTTTAAAAAAAAATATTTTTAATTTATTTACTTAACAGAGAGCGAGAGAGAAAGAAGACACAGAGGGAGAGGGAGAAGTAGACTTCCCTCTGAGTAGGGAGCCCAGATACGGGGATCAATCCCAGGATTCTGAGATCATGACCTGAGGTGAAGGCAGACACAACAGACAGCCACCCAGGTGCTCCTAGACTGTCTTTTCTCATTTGTGCTGTTACAACATGTACACAACATGCCCTCTTCAGCTCCTTTCTCTGACCAACTCACACTGATCCTTCAAGACTCATTTTGGTTGTCAGCTCCTATGAGAAGCCTTCCTTGACTACCTCCTAGGCTCTCCCAAAGACTGATCAGGTGCTGCACCTGTGTATTTCACAGCATCCAGTGTTCCCCCATAAATAGCATTTATTATATTATAATCACTGGTTTATTTGTTAGTCTCTCCCACTATACTTTGAGCTGCTGGAGGACAAAGGTCATGTCTTATTTATCTTCACATTCCTAGCATCTATAAACCATGCCTGGAACATAGCAGTTGCTAGTTATATATTCACTTATTGAATGAATAAGGGAAATGCTAATTTCCAGTTGGATATAAAAGTTCTTCAGTGAAATCAAGGAAAGAGGAATCGAGAGAGATAATTTACCTTGGTTACTTTTATTCACTCTTTCCCTTAGTGACTCAATATTAACTGAGCCAAGCACAGAAAATGTTTTCTATAAGCCTCAATTAAATAAAACTTCAGAAATAAAAATTTACCTTGGAAATTAAGCCACTGAATTGCTGGCTGGACAAAAAGATGCATAAATTTGTTCTTTGAGTATTTGTTTTACAAGGCTCTTTGGCTTTAATGGTCAGAAATCCACCCAGGTTAAAGATGGGAGTTGATGGACCCAGAAAACACAAAAGCCTTATAATGAGTAGTCACTTTGGAGAGAAGAACCACTGAGGGTAGGAAAACTTTGTGAGCATTGTGGGTGATGGTCTGCCCTTCTCCATATGTCAACCAGATACATGGAAGAGAACAGCAATGACTCCAATACAGACTTGTAGGCTGAACTGCTAACTGGAAGATCTGAGCTCCTTTACTGCTTTCATCCACCACAGCTGCCATGATGTAGATCCATTTATCATGCTGACAGTGCGGCAGGATGTCTCCCAAGCCATGGTGGATGTGCAGACAGACTTAATCATGGCTGCACTAATGGAACTCTTGTGGGAGGTGGGCACCGTATGAACAGGTTTCCGAGATGCAGAGGAATGGGCTGAAGGAGAAGAAGACAAAATGTAAGAATCTTCTTTTTAAAGATGAGGCACAGCCAAATGGAAGGGCAACTCTGTGACTGAGCTCAGCCACCTACACACCCTGCTTAAGATTGAGGTTGATTTCCAACCATATGTCAATTTAATTATGAGACCCAGCTGGCAAAGGAAAGAGGCAGAGTAAAACATAAAACACACATACTGAGCTCAACTGTAGTGATGTTTTTGTGTAGTTGATTTATTCCTCCAGGAAATCTCTCTTGGGGTTACCCTACTTCCCCAACCTAGTCTGTGTAGGTCCTCCCCTCCCCAATCATCACACGCTATGGTAGATCTCTGGCCTATCTCTAATCAGGGTATTTATTTCCATACCCTTGCCAATCTTTACCATTTCTTAAGGTTGGGAATGATGTTATTCATATACCTTTGGTATACATATTTAACAAATGAATATAATGCTGTACAGTTCTGTATTCTTAGAACCTAATATATGCCTGGGTCATATACATGGATGAATAATTAAAAAATGAATGAAATTAAAATACCCAGAATTTAATTGCTTTAAAAAAGTTCTATAGTAAGAGTTGAAGGGGAGCAAAATACGCTGCTTTGGCATACTGATGATTTCGAATTAAAGTTACTTAAGAAACAGCCAGTGCAAGAATGACACTCTGGGGATCCCTGGGTGGCGCAGCGGTTTGGCGCCTGCCTTTGGCCCAGGGCGCGATCCTGGAGACCCGGGATTGAATCCCACGTCGGACTCCCGGTGCATGGAGCCTGCTTCTCCCTCTCCCTCTGCCTGTGTCTCTGCCTCTCTCTCTATGTGTGACTTTCATAAATAAATAAATAAATAAAATTAAAAAAAAAAAAAAAAGAATGACACTCTGACTATCCTTTGTCTTCCTGAGAGCAGGAAATAAATCTCCCATGTGAAAGGTATGCTTTCTTTAACAAGTAGGCAGAAAGCATCCTTATCACCAGAGATAGGGAATTCAAGGCCATGAAGACTATATAAACAAAACTTGTTACTCCCTCACTAATTTATTACCCCAAGCCCAAACTTCAAACTTCTCTGTCTTTTTATTTCCTTCAATTCTTCACCAGATTTGTTGTTTCTTTGTCTGAAAGATATAAATGCTGCATGTTTTGGTCATTGTTTGAATCTCATATTTATATAGGTTCCCATATGTACCAAATTGATTTTGCTTTTCTCTTGTTAATTTGCTTATGTCAATTTAATTACAAGACCAGCCAAAGAATGTAGAAGGGAAGAAGGAAAAAGTTTTCCTCCCCTTATGGAGTTGTAGGTTTAAAAATTTCTCGCGACTTTCATCCGATTTATTTCACACATAAACATCAGCACAGCTGATGGCCATCTGTCCTTTATAAAGTGTTTGTATTCCAGAAGTCTGTAAGTTCTGAGGTAATTATAACATGAGGCCTTTTATTTTGGTCTAGTGTTCTTAACACATTAGGAGACTGGAGCAAGGGGTGGGGGTGAGGTCCAAGATATCCTAAAGCTGCATGCTAATTGACCCTGATGGTGGCTTAGTTGGTTTTTCCACAATGGTCCATTTTGTCTGACAGTATCCATCTTATTTCTAAATTTCTTTATTTTTTAAGCTGTTAAGATGACTTGAATTTGCTCCAGGTTCAGTTCTGCTTAAATGCATTTAGATGGCATTTAGGTCATTGCTCATTTTGGCTAAACTTGGGGGAAAGGGATGTGTTGATGGTTCTCTCTGTCATTCTTTGATGAAAACAGAAAGTAGATATTGACTTTTTACATTAAAGGTCAATTTCCACATCTGTAAATTGAGCATGATGATACCTATCTCACAGGGCTGTGGTGAGGGATAAAGGGGATGATGTCAGTGCAACACAGTGTCTGATACATAGTAGGTTCTACATAGGTGTTTGTGGATCTGAATCAATTGAATTAAATAAGGGTGCTAGCCAAAGATGTGTGGAAAGCAACTTTTCTGACAAAGAATTTCTTTCTCAGAGGACTGCAGCAGATAAAATAGGTTTTGATACAACCATCAGAAACATAAAATCTGAAAAACAAAGGACTTAGATATCATTCCCATTTCCCTCTAAACTGCTCTAAACTCACTCAATTCTATTCCACTGAGAAACCCTAGGTCTTCATCATGCTGTTTCTCCCTTGCTTCAGGAAGTGATAAGAAGCCAAAGAGGAATCAGAAAACTTCTAACATCTTCTAAGGTGTCTTTTCCTTCCTCGCCTAGTGGAGTATCACATCAGAAAACCACATTTCACTCAGGATAGTCATGTGACCATACTGAAGCCACTTTGACATATTAGAGATGGAATGAGACAAGGACACTAAGAAAAAGGCTGAACACATCATCATCCTGCAAAATGTAATGAATTAAGGGTAGTATTGAAATGTGAAACAGAAGTCCAATAACTCCTACCTTAAAATATTTGTCAAAATTTTGCCTATCCACATCAGCACACCTGATCAAGACACTCTCGTTTTTGGCTGGATGACTGTAATCCACTTACACACATTTAGCTACCTCCAGTCCTTTCTCAGCAGAGTAGCTAAAGGATCTTTTAACAAGGTAAGTCCAATAAGGTCCAGAATCTTTATTATTGGCTCACCTACTCTGGCCTTGCCTGCCTCACCAATCTCATCTTTGCTCACTCTCCTGGGGTCACACTGGTTTCCTTTTGGTTCCTCAAACACACATTTCCTCCTTTCTTTGGGTTTTTGCTTCCTTAGTGAAAATCCTAACTTTTGCCTAGATACCTCCTACTCATTTTGCAGGTTTCAACTGAAATGTCTCTTTCTGAAGGATATTTAAACAGACCCCCAACTCTGTGCTCTCACGCACCCTATGCTTTTCTTCACAACACTCATTGCAACTTACAGTTTTATATTTATTTCACTGTTTAATGTCCATCACTACCAGGGGAGAAAAGGCTCCATGAAGGCAGAGAATCTGTTCTCTGCACCACTGTATATATAGGATACAATGCATCGCTTGATTCACTGCTGAGCAAGTAGAAGCAAAAAGGCATTTGTTAATCATATACAGTTTTGTTGGGGATATACTTGGAGTACTACTAAATGCTTCTCTAAGGGTACTATATGGTTAGGATCCTCTTTACAGAGACAGGCTTCCTTATTATAAAACTTCTATCAGAACGTTACTTCCCATCCACTACAGTTCCCAATGACAAATTATTTTGAATCACTGCTCCATCTACCCAAAGTGTGTAGTATCTATTCAAAGTACTGAATTACCTGACATAAGCTTTGCTTGAGTTTACAGAACTTTGAACTTGGGGTTCTTGTGACTCAGTCTCCCTATCGGTAAAAGGATAGGTATGAACTATTTGCTTTCTAAGACTCTAATTCAAATTTCAGATACTGGATTATATTATTTCTGCAAAAGATGTGAACCAGCAGTGTGCACGCGCGCACGCACACACACACACAAATGGCCAACAAACTTCAGGAGTAACCAAAAAAGTAAATTAAAAAATGAGATAGTAACTTTTCAGATGAGATTGGTAAAGATGGAAAAAGATATCCTTATTTAGCAGTTTCAAAAAAAATCATTTTCATCATTGTACCTTATTTGGAGTAGCTATTTAGCAATATGTATCAAAAGTCTTACAAAGTATGATGCAGATTATATTTTTCAAAGACAGCCACACCAATATATAATCCATAATCCCATCTGCTCTTCCTATAATGTGATGTGGATGCACCTTCATTGAGAGGTGGGAGTCTATGTGCCCTGGGCAGTTCTGTAGAGTAGAAGTGATAGTGCCTGGCTTCCAAGGCTAAGTTAGAAAAGGCGACATTGCTTCCACTGGGCACTCTATTAGGAAGCCCTAAGCTGCACGGAAGAAGTCTAGCTACCTCCAAATCAACATGGTAGAAAGACCACATACAAATAGAGAATGGCATCTAAGGAGTCCAAGTTGTGCCAGCTCCCAACTAGCTGACTCTTCCCAGCCATAGCATCACACGAGTAAAAGAGGCTTCAAAGATTCCAGCCTCCCACCCTAGTGCCAACCTAGCCCATGTCAAGTGGAACAAAAATAAGCTATCCTAAGTAAGATAGGCTTAGTCTAACAGATTCATGAGTAAAATAAGTGTTGTTAGAAGTACTAAGTTTTGGTGGGGCATCTGGGGGCTCAGTCGGTTAAGCAGCTGCCTTTGGCTCAGGTTGTGATCCCAGGGTCTTGGGATCAAGCCCCACATTGTGCTCCCTGTTCAATGGGGAGCCTGCTTCTCCCTCTCACTCCCTACTCTGCTCCTGTTCTCTCTTGCTGTCTCTCTTTATCTCTCAAATAAATAAATATCTTTTTTAAAAAAGAAGTACTACGTTTTGGGGTAGTTGGCTATGTAGCAATAGAGAAGTAGAACATTATATACACTGCTGGGTTAAAAGATATCTATATCTATATTTATATGTATATTGATAGATAGAAATACATAGAGATACAGCTATCTTTTAACCTAGCAGTTTCAGTTCTAGAAATCTGTGCTAAGAAAATATTTAGAAAATACACAAAAATACTCTCTCTCTCTCTCTCATAAATAAATAAAAATCTTAATAAGTAAATAAAAATCTTTAAAAAAAAAAAAAAAAAAAAGGGCAGCTCAGGTGGCTCAGGAGTTTAGCGCTGCCTTCAGCCCAGGGCCTGATCTGGAGACCCGGGATCAAGTCCCACATCAGGCTCCCTGCATGGAGCCTGCTCTTCCCTGTGCCTGTGTCTCTGCCCCCGCTCCCTCATAAATAAATAAAAATCTTTTTAAAAAATACCCCAAAATAGCTATAGATCATTATTAATAAAACCAAACGTTTTTAAACCATCTAAAATGTTCAGCAACTGGGAACTGATTAAATATTTTATATTCATACAATCAATCACAAGGCAGCAACACAAAAAGTGATGCATTTACTGACAAGATAGTAAGTCATGAATCAAAAATTATAATTAATCTAACTCTTTGCACCTAAGGTCCATTTTTCCTATAATTTTTTATAGCACCTTATGTGCAAATAAATGGACCTCTAACGTAAAAACTAGGTTAGCATTCATATTCATTGGTTCATGAATATTCATCATTGGTTCATGCCCAGCTCTCCTTTATTTATTTATTTATTTATTCATATGTACAAAGACATTAAAGCATATGGGTTTTTCTCTTTTTAACAAAAATTTTACTCTATAAATTACTCTGCAATTTGCTTTTTCATCTCATAATTACCACAGATTATGTATATCATATCATATTTCTCCAGGTAACAGATTTGGATTTAACTCATTCTACCTAACAGCTTACCATAATTTATTCAAATTTTTCTCCCATAGATGGGTATTCAAGTTGTTCCAGATTTTTCTTTTCTATCACTACAAGCAATGTTAAAATAAATGTCTTGGTTCATATATCTTCAGGCACTGATGCTTCTATTTCTATAACATAAATTCTAAACAGTAGGCTTCCTAGGTCAGTAAATTTTAATATACATTGTTAGATTACTTTCCAAAAGGGATACAGCAATTCATATTCCCTCCAACAATTTCTGTGCACCCTTACCAGCAACATATTTTCTCTCTTCCTCCCTCCGTCTTTCTCTCATGGGTGGAAACCTGTCTCAATGTTATATACTTTTCATATATTTAGGATACAAATCACTTGTCATATGCTGCAAGTATTTTTTCTGTTTGCCATTAAACTTTTCTCACGGCATATTTTGCAGCACGAAAGTCTTAAATGTTTTATGTCAAATCTAACAATCTTTTCTTTATGGCTGCTTAGACCTTTGTCTTAAAAGCTCAGTACACTGTCAATGATTAGCATTTGTGGGTGTGGGCGTGGTGGAAGAGACTGACCTGCACAAGACTATTTTTTCTACACTGAGCACTTGAAGTACAAACAAATTATTACTTTGCTGCCACTGTCCAGAGAGACTGTGTATCTGTGCCATTGTGAGTTCTAAACAAGTGGTTTGGACAAGGGGGTTTGCCTGATACCTTTGTTCAAAAAAGCAATTCCAATCCTCAAAGAACTTAGCTTTACTGGTGGAGATGTGAGCTGGTATATGAGTCTATAGCATTATAAAACATGCTAATCTATTTCTTGTTCCTTCAAGGAAATAAAAGTAACCTTCAAAATAATCTTCCTATAGACATCTCACAAAATGCAAGTTTCTAAGTTCCATAATATTTCATTGTTAATAAACAAACTTTTGGTTTATGCAAATCCAGGCAGCTCCGGCTTTAGATATCCCATCTGTCTTTGATGAAAGCCTTGACTTGACAAATACCTTGAGATTTATTGCTTCACAGCATCTGGTCAGCTATGAATTAATAAGAGCTTTTACAATCTTTCTACCCCTATTCCCATTGTATTTTTTCAAGAACATAATCTTTCGTTTTTTCTATCAAGTGAAAGTAAGGGGAGGCATTTTAATTATTTCAAAATCTACAGTTTGCAGACACCTTGAAAAGTCAATTTTATCATAAGTGTACAAATGTCAATGAATTGTTGGAAACATGCCCTTAAACAGAATAGGACTCTAACGTATGAATCAGATCAGAGGGCAAAGCAGAGGGCATTATGTGCTTAATCCCCTATGTAGTGCTTAGGAGGAAATCAGAGGGCTCCCTTCACTTTAATATTACCTCTACGATAATTTCTAAGTTTGTATTTTCAGCCTTTATCTTCTAAGTTCTAATTGTCCACAAAAACTTTTCTACTTCAGTCATATATATTTGTGATCCATAAATATATACATGCATATATATTCATATATACATATATGAATATAAATATAGTCATATATGTCATATATAATTATCATATATGATACATATATATCATATCATAATCATATATATGAGACATATATAATATATATGTCATATATAATTATGTCATGAAAGCAAATCAATCAACATCCCTACCATTTCTACCTATGGCACCATTTACATCTTTAAATCTTATAGTCACCTTTGCCCCTACCTTTTCTTCACCCTATCAAATCCCTTGATTCTTAAACAATTTATGCATTCAAAAAACATTTATTGCACATCTACTATATATTCTTCATTATGGTAAAATACATGTAAGATCAAATTTACATTTTAACCATACCTCAGTGTACAGTCCAGTGGCATAAGCACCTTTACATTATGGTACAACCATTACCACCATTCACCTCTAGAATCTCTTCATTATCTCAAAATGAAATTCTGTACCTATTAAATGGAAATTCCCCATTCCCATCTCCCTTGCAGGCCCTGGCAACCACTAGTCTACTTTCTGTCTATGAATCTGACTACTCTAGGTATAATAAATACCATTATACTTACTAATTTCTTTGTGTATCCTTAGGTATTTATGAGATACAGTGTTTTTTTTTTTTTTGAGATACAGTGTTTATGCAGTAAATGTTCTATAGTGAATTAATCACTGAAACCTCAATTTTACAGATGCTTGAATATAAAGTATAAAAAACAAAATTTCTGGGTCAAAGAACAGATTTTAATACTGTTTTATACAGTGGCAAATTTTACTCCAGAAAAATGCCAATTGGTAAGAGATACTATATTTATCTCTACCATATCATTATTTATGCATATAAATCAACTGCTGATTTGTAGGTAAAAATGTTCACCCTTGTTTCAATTTGCTAATATTTATCTATTAATGAGTCTCATTTTTGTATTGTTTATTTGCTTATTAGCCATTTTCATTCCTTACAATACAGTAAGGAATGAAATAGATGAATTTCAGTACAAATAGATGAATTTCTATTTGTACTGAACATTCTGGCACTTTATCATCTTAATGTAAGATGTGGTTATGTATGTTGCTGTTGTCATTTGTGTAGCTTACGTGGTGGCTTGGCTAGGCCTCTTATGAGATTCCAGTGTTGGTTTTATATTCCCAGCATGCTATATTATTATTCACTAATGTTTTTTCCTAGGTATATAAGAAAGATATTTTTCTTTTTTTCCTTTTTCTCCCTTATTTTCCTATATTTTTTTAAGTTGAATTTAAGTTAATTGATATAGGGACCATACTGATTAACATTACCAATGTAAAGGCAGATGATATAATCCAGTCATACATAATTAGTGGATGATCTGATTCAAGAAACAAAAGATTATCGAAGGATAAGGTAGAGTGCTCCTCTAACAGGATTCTAACTATAGTTCTTACATCATTGTTTTTAGTGTGGTTTAGAGGATATTTCTTTTTTTTTTTTAAGAGGATATTTCTTTAGCTATAGCTATTCCCTGTATAAAATGTGTGCAAATTCTGAAGGAGGGTATCAATTTGGCAGATCATAAATAAAACAGGAGAATGTCTACCAGGAGCTCAGGACAGTGTCCCTATTCACAGTCTTATCTTCCTCATAAGAACTATTCATTCTGTGCACTCAGTAAGTACTTGAGTACCCACTAGGTCCTAAGGATATAAGACAATGTTTCAGAAATTGGGGGCCCAAGATTGCAGCAAAGGAACATCCTGAACTCATCTCTTCTCATGGACACACTGAGTCTCTGCCTACATATACAGCAATGCCTCCTGAAGAGAACAGAGGGCTGATTAAACAGTTTCTACACAATACAGAGGGATCACAAAGAAAAGAGCAAGAGAAATGGAGACAAGGTAATGGTAGGAATACGACCCTTACCCTACAACCCACAAAAGGGAAGAATATCATTGAGGGGCCAAGCACAGATTCAACTGACCTGGGACACGGCAAAAAACAAAAGAAAAAAACAAAACAAAACAGTGGTTTAAAGGGAAACTATAAGTAGAGGAAAATCCACCTACAAATGTAGAGCATCTACCAAACAGTAGGAAAACTCCTGGAACTCTCACTGTCTCCAGGGTCAAAGGCTCTGCTGAGCACCACCTTATTATCTTCTCCTCCTTTAAAAACACAGAGGGGAGTAGAATTAGGTGCTCTAGACAGCCTGATAGGGCTACCACAGTAAGCCCTGGGCCTCTAAGCCCACATCAGACAACACTCTGCCAGTACCCACCCTAGCTATCCCTCCCTGCACAAATTGCATCAGCCCACACTAACTCCAGCTCTAGCAGTCTTCCTAGGGTGGCTTGGATATAGGGTATGTCAGGATCTCTTAGCCCTGCCTAGTCCAGCTCTAGTCAGCCAACCAAAGTTGCCAGACACATGCAATCTACACAGAACACATTCCTACACAAGGCCACTCATTTGAGACTGGGAACAGTAGCTGTTCCACCTAATTTATAGGAACAAAAACTGAAAAAAAAATGAAGAGACAGAAGAATATGTTCCAAGGAAAGAACAAGACAAATTTCAAGAAAAAGAAAAACTAAACAAAACGGAGATAAGCCATCTACCTGATAAAGAGTTCAAAGTAATGGTCATAAAGATACTTACCAGACTTGAGAGAGGAGTGGATAAACTCAGTGAAAACTTCAACAAAGATAGAAAATATTAAAAAGAATTAGGGACACCTAGCTGGCTCAGTCAGAAGAGCATGTGACTCTTGATCCTGGAGTTTTGAGTTTGAACCCCATATTGGGTGTAGAGATTACTTAAATAAAAACTTAAAAAACCAGAACTAATCACAACTCAATGATACAATAGTTGAAATGAAAAAATACACTAGAGTAAATCAACAACAGATCAGAAGATGTAGAAGAAAGAATTACCAAGCTGGAAGACAGGGTAGTGGAAAGTACCCAAGTTGAATAGTGGGGAAAAAAATAAAATTTAGTAAGAAAAGGCTAATAAATCTCTGGGACAATATCAAATATATGTACATTCACATTATAGGGGTCCCAGAAGAAGAAGAGAGAAAAAGAGGCAGAAAATTTATACGAAGAAATATTAGCTGAAAAATTTCCTAACCTGGGGAAGGAAACCTACATCTAAGTCCAAGCAAAGAGTACCAAACAAGATGAACCCAAGCCGGTCCACATCAAGACACATAATTAAAATGTCAAAAGTTAAAGATGAAGAAAGATTCATAAAAGCAGCAAGAGAGAAACAAACAGGTAAATAGGAAGGAAATTCCATAAGGCTATCAGCTGAGTTTTTCAGAGAAAACTTTCCAATCTAGAAGGAAATGGAACAATATAGTCAAAATACTGAAAGGGAAAAAAAAAAACTATAACCAAAAAAATTCTACTTGGCAAGTTATCAATAAGAATTGAAGGAGAAGGGTACCTGAGTGGTTCAGTCAGTTAAGCATCTGACTCTTGATCTCAGCTCAGGCCTTGATCTCAGGGTTGTGAGTTCAAGCCCTGTGTTGTGCTCCACACGCGGAGTGAAGCTTACTTAAAAAAAAAGAAGAAGAACTGAAGGAGAAATAGAGTTTCAAGGACAAGGGAAAAAAAGTTAAAGGAGTTCATTACCAGTAAACTGGCCTTACAAAAAATGTTAAAAGAACTCCTTCAAGAAAAAAGAAAAAAGAAAAAAAAAAAAAGGAAGGCTATAGCTAGAAGTAAGAAAATTATTAGTTCATGAAAATTCTGAAAGAAAAAAATTTCATTGGTAAAAGTAAACATACAATAAAGGTAGTAGATCATTTATAAAGCTATATGAAGATTAGAAACATAAGTAGTAACATGAATTATATCTATAAAAATTAGTTAAGAGATACACAAAATTTAAAAATGTAAAATATTATGTCATTCACATAAAACATTGAGGGGAGTAGTAAAAATGTAGTACTTCCAGAATGTGTTTGAACTTAAGTGACCATCAGCTTAATGCAGACTGCTATATACACAGGATGCTATATGTGAACCCCATGGCAACCACAAACCAAAAAACCTGTAATAGGATACCCAAAACATAAAGAGAAAGGAATAAAGAGAATAAAAGTCATCAAAGCTCAAGGGAAAAAAGAAGAAAGGAAGAAAGAATAACTACCAAAATAGCCCCAGAAAATAATTAAACAAATGGCAGTCAATAATTTAAATGTAAATACACTAAATGACCCAATCAAAAGACACAGAGTGACTGAATGGATAAAAAAAACAAGACTCATCTATATACTGCCCACAAGAGATTCAATTCAGATCTAAGGACAAATAGACATTGAAAATGAAGAGATATAAAGAGATTTTTACAAGCAAAAAAAAAAAAAAAAGCTAGGGTAGCAATACTTGTTTATCAGACAAAATGGACTCGAAAGCAAACACTATAGCAGGAAACAAAGAACAGATTTATGTATTGATAAAGGGGTCAATCCAACAAGATATAACATTTTTATGTATCTATGCACCCAACAATGGGAGCACCTAAAAAATATATAAAGCAATATTAACAGATAGAAAGGGGATAAATTGACAGTATTACAGTGCCAGTAGGGAACTTTAGCACCCCACTTGTATCTTCTATCAATGGATAGATCATCCAGACAAAATCAATAAGGATACTGGCTTTGAACAACACATTAGACCAGATAGATTTAACAGACATATATAGAACATTCCTTACCAAAACAGAATACAGATTCTTTTCAGGTACACATGGAATATTCTTTGAGATCACAAGTTATGCCATAAAGCAAATTTCAATAAATTTAAGAAGATTAAAATCATATCAAGCATCTTTTCCAACCACAAGGTTATGAAACTAGAATTAATTATAAGGAAAAAAAACTGGAAAAAATGCAAACATGTGAAGGCTAAATGACATGCTACTAAACAACCAGGGGTCAATGCAGAAATCAAAGAGGACATAAAAAATATATGGAGATAAATGAAAATGAAACATAGCAGTTCAGAATCTTTGGGATGCAGCAAAAGCTGTTTTAAGAGTGAAGTATAGGGAGATTGCTGGGTGGCTCAGCAGTTTGGCGCCTGCCTTTGGCCCAGGGCGCGATCCTGGAGTCCCGGGATCGAGTCCTGCATCAGGCTCCTAGCATGGAGCCTGCTTCTCCCTCTGCCTGTGTCTCTGCCTCTCTCGCTCTCTCTCTCTCTGTGTCTATCATAAATAAATAAATAAATCTTAAAAAAAAAAAAGAGTGAAATATATAGTGTTACAGACCTACCTCAAGAAACAAACAAAAAAATCTCAAACAACTTAACCTCACACCAAAAGGAACTAGAAAAAAGACAAACAAAACCCAAGTGAGTAGTAAAAGAAAAGAAATCATAAAGCTCAGAAACAAAATAAATGAAATAGAGACTAAAAACACAATAGGGGATCCCTGGGTGGAGCAGCGGTCTGGTGCCTGCCTTTGGCCCAGGGCGTGATCCTGGAGACCCGGGATCGAGTCCCACATCGGGCTCCCGGTGCATGGAGCCTGCTTCTTTCTCCCTCTGCCTGTGTCTCTGCCTCTTTCTCTCTCTCTCTCTGTGACTATCATAAATAAATAAAAATTTAAAAAAATAAAATAAAAAAAATAAAATAAAATAAAAACACAATAGAACAGATCAATTAAATCAGGAGCTAGTTCTTTGAAAAGATCAACAAAATTGGTAAATCTTTAGCCAGACTCATCAAAAATGAGAAAGAGAGAGAGAGAGAGAGAATATGCAAATAAATAAAATCAGAAATGAAAGAGAAGGAACACATGGGTGGCTCAGTGGTTGAGCACCTGCCTTTGGCTTGGAGCGGGACCCAAGCCGCTCGGGATCCGGGATCGAGTCCCACATTGGGCTCCCTGCATGGAGCCTCCTTCTCCCTCTGCCTGTGTTTCTGCTTCTCTCTCTCTCTCTCTGTGCTTCTCATGAATAGATAAATAAAATCTTAAAAAAAAAAAAAAAAGAAATGAAAGAGAAGTTACATCCGATATCACGGAAAAAAGAGTAAAGAAACTACTATGAAAAATTATATGCCACCAAAACAAACAACTTAGAAAAAATGGATAAACTAGAAACATACAGTTTTCTAAAACTGAATCAGGAATAAATAGAAAATATGAAGAGACCAATTACTAATAATGAAATTGGACCAGTAATAAAAAAAACTCCCAACAAACAAAAGTCCAGGATTAGATGGCTTCACAAATGAATTAAACCAAACATCTAAAGAAGAGTTAATACCTATTCTTCTCAAACTATTCTAAAAAATAGTAGAGAAAGGAATGCTTCCAAATTCATTCTTTGAGGCCCACATTATCTTGACAACAAACCAAAGGGACCACAAAAAAATAATATTATAGCCAAATTTCCCTGGATGAACATTGATATGTATGTTCAAAATATTAGCAAGCCAAATTCAGTGATACATTATAAGTGTCATCCATGATAAAAGGTTGGATTTATTCCAGGGATGCAAGGATGTCTCAATATTCATAAATCAATCACTGGGATATACCACATTAACAAAATAAAAGATAAATATCATATAATCATCTCAATAGATACATAAAAAGCATGTGACAAACTTCAATACCCACTCATGATAAAAAAAACTCTCAACAAAGTGGGCTTAGAGTTGAGAACATATGTCAACATAAGAAAGGCCTTATATGAAAAATTCATAGATACTCAATAGTGAAAAGCTAAAAGCTTTTCCTCTAAGATCAGAAACAAGACAAAGATGTCCAGTATTATGACTATTATTCAAAAAGCTACTAGAAGTCTTAGCAAAAACAATTAGACAAGAGGAAAGAAAAAGGCATCACATTGGTAAGGAAGGAGTAAAACTGTCACTATTTGTAAATGACATGATACTATATATAGAAAACCTTAATGACTCCACCAAAAAACTATAAGAACTGATAAATAAATTCAGTAAACATGGGGATCCCTGGATGGTGCAGCGGTTTAGCGCCTGCCTTCGGCCCAGGGTGTGGTCCTGGAGACCCGGGATCTAGTCCCGCAGCGGCCTTCCTGCATGGGGCTTGCTTCTCCCTCTGCCTGTGTCTCTGTCTCTCTTTCTCTCTCTCTGTGTGTCTCTCATGAATAAATGAAATCTTTAAAAAATAAATAAATAAATTCAGTAAACATGGCACAAAATCAATATATAGAGATCTGTTACATGTCTATGCAAGAAAACAGCAGAAAGAGAAATTAAGAAAACAATCTTATTTACAATTGCATTAAAAAGAATAAAATGCCTAGGAATAAATTTAACCAAGGAGGTGAAAGACCTGTATCCTGAAAACTGTAAGAAACTGAAGACAACAAAAATAAATGGAAAAATATGCCATGTTCTGGATTGTACAAATTAATATCGTTAAAAAGTCCATACTACCCAAAGCAATCTATAGATTCAATGCAATAATTATCAAAATTCCAATGGTATGGGGATCCCTGGGTGGCTCAGCGGTTTGGCACCTGCCTTTGGCCCAGGGAGCAATCCTGGAGTCCCAGGATCAAATCCCACGTCGAGCTCCCAGCATGGAGCCTGCTTCTCCCTCTGCCTGTGTCTCTGCCTCTCTCTCTATCATGAATAAATAAATAAATCTTTTTAAAAAAATTCCAATGGTATTTTTTACAGAACTAGAACAATCACAAATTTGTATGGAACCACAAAAGATCCCAAATACCAAAGCAATCTTGGGAAAAAGAACAAAGCACAAGGTATCACAATTCCAGATTTCAAAATATATTACATAGTTCTAGTAATGAAAGCAGTCACTGGCACAACAATAGATTTATCAGTGCAATGAAAGAGCCCAGAAATAAACCCACACTTATATGGTCAATTAATCTATTACAAAAGAGGTAAAAATATACAATAGGGAAAAGACAGTCTCTTCAATAAATGGTGCTGGGAAAACTGGAAAGCTACATGCAAAAGAATGAAACTGGACCACTCTTTTACACATTGCATAAAAATAAACCCAAAATTGATGAAAGACCTAAATGCGAAACTTGAAACCATAAAACTCCTAAAAGAAAATAAAGGTAATAATTTATTGGACATCAGCTTTAGCAATATTTGTCTTTTTTTTTTATTTTTATTTATTTATGATAGTCACACAGAGAGAGAGAGAGAGAGAGAGGCAGAGACATAGACAGAGGGAGAAGCAGGCTCCATGCTCCGGGAGCCCGATGTGGGATTTGATCCCGGGTCCCCAGGATCGTGCCCTGGGCCAAAGGCAGGCGCTAAACCGCTGCGCCACCCAGGGATCCCAATATTTGTCTTTATATCACCTCAGGCAAGGGAAATGAAAACAAAAATAAACTATTGGGACCATATCAAACTAAAAAGTGTTTGCACAGTAAAGGAAACCATCAACAAAATGAAAAGGCAACCTACTAAATAGAAGATATCTGCAAATGATAAATCTGATAAGGGATTACTATCCAAAATATACAAAGAACTTATAAAACTTGACACCAAAAACTCAAAATAGTCCAAATTAAAACATGGGCAGATGACCTGACATTTTCCAAAGAGGACAGACATATATAGGTGGTCAAGAGACACATGAGAAGATGCTCAACATCACTAATCATCAAGGAAGCCAAATCAAAATCACAATGAGTTATCACCTCACAACAGTCAGAAAGACTAGTATCAAAAAGATAAGAAGTAACAGATATTGGCAAGAATGCAGAGAAAAAAAGAACCCTTGTACACTGTAGGTGGAAACAAATTGTTGCAGCCACTATAGAAAACAGTATGGAAGTTCCTAAGGAAATTAAAAGTAAAAATACCGTACAATCTAATAATTCCATGGCTATTTACCTAAAGTATTTCAGAAAGACACATGCACCCCTATGTTTACTGCAACATTATTTACAATACCCAAAATATAGAGCATCAACAGATGAGTGTCCATCAACAGATGAATGAATAAAAAAGTGATATATATATATATATATATATATATATATAGAGAGAGAGAGAGAGAGAGAGAGAGAGAGAATTACTCAGCCATCAAAAATAAAATCTTGCCATTTGCAACAACATGGATGGACCTAAAGGACATTAAGCTAAGTGAAATAAGTCAGACAGAGACTGACTATGCAATTTCACTTACATGTGGAATCTAAAAAACAAAACAGAGACAGACTCAAAAATACAGAGAACAAACTGGTAGTTGCCAAGAAGGGATGAGGGTGGTAGAATGAACAAAATAGATAAAGGGGATTAAGAGGTACAAATTTAAAGGGATTAAGGGGTATAAAATAAATAATTCACAGGAATGAGAAGTATAGCATAAAGAATATAGGCAATAATATTGTAAGGTGACAATAACTTTGTAGGTTGACAGACAATAACTACACTTCATCATGGAAAGCACTGCACAATGTATGTAATTGTCAAATCACTATGTTGTATATGTGAAACTAGTATAATATTGTGTGTCAATTATACTTCAATTAAAAATAAAATTAAGGGGTGTTTGGGTGGCTTAGTCAGTTAAGCATCTGACTCGATTTTAACTCTGGTCATGATCTCAGGATTGTGAGATCGAGCCCCGCATGGAGCCTGCTTGAGATTCTCTCTCTCCCTCTTCTTCTGCCCCTGCCCCCCCACTGCTAGTGTTCTCTCTCAATAAATAAGTAAATAAATAAATTAAAATTAAATTTAAAAAAAGTTCCTGCCTCCAGCAAACTTTTGGTCTAATGGGGGAAAAAGAAGTAGAAAATTATAGTGTGGTAGGTACTATAATGGAGAAGTACACTGAAGTATATCCAAGGGGTAGCTTAATAAATGGATTCATAAGAGATTCAATTCTACTTTTATGAGTGAAATATGATCAAATCCTTAAGGTACTCAACAGCACTTTACTATTATACTGAATCATGTATAATTTAGAAAACTATAGAAACTCTTTCCTTTTTTTTTTTTTAAGATTTTATTTATTTATTTGAGAGAGAGGGAGAGAGAATCTGGAGCAGATTGCACTGAGTGCAGAGCCTGACTTGGGGGCTCAATTCCACAACCCTAAGATCATGACCTGGGCAGAAACCAAGAGTTGGATATTTGACTGAGCCACCCAGGTGCCCTATAGGGGTTCTTTCAAATTTTTAAAGTACAATATATATATACAAAAAGTGGACATATCTTAAGTGTACAGCTTGATGTGCAACCAGCACCCAGATCAAGATATCAAAGAATAGCAGCATCTAGAAGTTTTTCTTAAGCTGACTTGTAATAGCACAGATACTGATTTAAAATAGCACAGATAGGTTTTTCTTATATATTTTAAGTAGACTCGCCATCCAGCGTGGAGGCCAAAGCAGGGCTTGAACTTACAACTGTGAGATCAAGACCTGGGCTGAGATCAAGAGTTGGACACTTCGGGCAGCCCGGGTGGCTCAGCGGTTTGGTGCTGCCTTTGGCCCAGGGCATGGTCCTGGGGACCCAGGATTGAGTCCTGCGTCAGGCTCCCTGCATGGAGCCTGCTTCTTTCTACCTCTGCCTGTGTCTCTGCCCCGGCGGCCCCCCCTCATGAATAAATGAATAAAATTCTAAAAAAAAAAAAAAGAGTTGGACACTTAATTGACTGAGCCACCCAGGTGTCCCAGTTTTTCCTATACTTTTTAATGGAATCATGGAGCATGCTCTGTTTTGTGACTGGCTTTGGGCCTAGTTGTGGATTGTTAATTATTACTGCTGTTTTGCATTGTTTGTATGAATCCACATATTTATTTCAACATATAGGCATCCTAGTAGTTTCTGGTTTGAGGCAACTATTAGTATTACTCCTATAACATTTCAGAACAGGTGTTCCAGTGAATATATGCATGCATATCTGTTAGATACTTAGTTAAGAGTAGAGCTGCTGGTTCCTAGGGTATGCATACATTCAGCTCTAGAAGACAGGCAATGGGAGTTTTAATATCATTCAAAAAAAGGACAGAAATAGCACTTGAGAAAAACTTTACACTCTAAAATTAAACAAAAAGCCAGGATATAAAACTATATATATTCAAAACTACATGGGGTTTTCTGTTTTTTTAATTTTTCAAAAATTTTTAAAGTAAACTCTGTGCCCAATGTAGGGCTCAAACTCATGACCCTGAGATCAAGAGTCACATGTCCTACTGACTGAGCCATCCAGGAACCCCCAAAAACTATGTTAAACTATCATGGCACACAGGAAAATGACCTGGAAGGAAAACAAATCAGAAATGTAAAAGTGACTGTTTCTAAGGGGAGTATCTATCAGCAATTTCTTTTCAACTTTTCTCTATTTTCTAGGACTATTGAGCATATTACCTCTCATATACATTTTGATCCAAACCCACAGAGTACCAAAGAGAAGACAGGTATGATGTTCAGAAGCTATGACATTCTCCAATCTGCAAGGAATTTTGTGAAGGATTGTTGAATGATTAATACAGAATTCTATGTCACCTACCTAGCCCATGTTTATATGTTCTTTTCTTATACTTTGTGGCAAAGTCTTAGACTCACAGAAAATCAGAATTGGAAAAAATGATAGGACTCCTCTGGTCTACTTGCTTTCAAATATTTTTGGCTCTGGAAGCCTTTATTTGAAATTTCACATCAAACTTAATATATACAAGTGAGACACTGGGAGCATTTTAAAGAGGCTTGGGAATCAGAGCCCTGTCTGCTGAGTCCTCTAAAGTGAATAGGTTTGAAATGTCAAGAATCTTTAAGATACTGTTTAAAAACCACTGATCCAATTCAATCCATTCATTTTTTGGAAAAAGAAGCTGAAGCAAGGCCATAAAGCATGTTAGCTACAGAATCAAATTTTCTGATTTGGAGTCTAATGTTTTCCAACACATCACTGCTTTTCAAGTGGACCTGATACTCTCCAAACACAGTAACAATTTCTACACCCCTATGTCTCCCACCCAGGCCAGCACAGACAGACAGCAGTGCTCAGAACATCTTTTTTTTTTTTTTAAATCAAAGAATTGATATTCAATAGCTATTCAATTGGAAAAGGCCAGATTATTACCCAAAGTTAATTATATATAGAAAATGCTATACATGCTTTTTATAAAAGGAGCTAAGGATCATCTCAGTCTCCATGCCTAGCCTCCTCAGTGACACCAAGGACATTTCCCAGTACCAGTAAGGGGTAGATTAAGAACTTAAATAATAAAGCAGCTGCGTATGTAATGGACTTAAAAACCAAAAGCAGGAAAAAGTCTTAAGACTGAAGAAACTTCTTCCTGCCCAGAGCAATTAATGTGGTGAACAGATGGGAAGGGAAGCAGACTATTTTCAGGCTTTAAAGGGAAGATAAGAGATATGAAGAAATTATAAGCTGTAAACCCCCAGTGCAGGAGCAAACACAAGGACATGTTTTTCTTTTTTCCAAAAGAGATTTTTAGTGCTGGCAGTAACTGCTCAAAGTGTTTCCCTGTAGTTGTTTTTCCATCATTATGAAGGAACTGAGTACTGGAGAGACAGAATTAAAAATCCAGAATGGAATCACAGAGCAGGGGCATCAATGGATGCAAGAGGGATGAAAATGAACTTCCAAATTCTGGTATGTGTCTTACCCCAAGCTGAGTTTATAAAAAGGCAGCCTTCCCTATATTCATAAAATAGGGTGCAATACTTTTAGAATTGGTGCATATGATGATCATCATGAGGTGGCATTTGTATCAGTAAGAAAGGATCAGGGCATATGTTCAGTGAAGTTTTGTTGTGGATTTTTTATTGTGTTGAAGTTATTTCCTCCACTGGTAGTCCACACACACAGCATAGCACAAGTCCTCCTCTGTCGATTCACAAGCTACTGAATAAGCTTGTCCTGTGTGTAGTTTCTCCCATTATAATTCATTTGGTCACACTTGCAAGCTTATTCTTCCTGTGTCACCACTGTCATAATGTTATCATAATTTCTGACATTTGTAGAAGACTTTATGACTTTCAAAGTATTTTTCACATCTATTTTCTCATTTTACCCTCATGACATCTCTGTGATGTGTACTTGCCACTGGACTTAGATAAAGAAACTTATGCTCCACATTATTAACAATAAGCAAACTATGAAGAAAAGCCAAATGTCCATCAACTGATGAATGGATAAAGAAGATGTGGTATATATATACCACGGAATATTACTCAGCCATCAAAAAGAATATTTTGCTATTTGCAATGATGTGGATGGAGCTAGAGTATATTATACTAAGTGTAATAAGTCAAAGAAAGACAAATACCACATGATGTCACTCATAAGTGGAATTTAAGAAAGAAAACAGGTGAACATATGGGGAGGGGAAAAAGGAAAAAAAGGGGAGAGGGAAACAAACCATAAGAGACTCTTCTTTTTTCTTTTATAAAGTAGGCTCCATGGTGAGCATGGAGGGCTTGAACTCATGACCCTGAGATGAAGAGTTGGCCACTTAACCAACCGAGCCCAGGCACCCCTAAACCATAAGACTCTTAACAATAGAGAACAAACTGAGGATTGATGGAGGGAGGTAGATGGGTAATGGGTATTAAAGAAGGCATTTGTGGGGTGCCTTGGTGGCTCAACTGACTGACTCTTGATTACAGTGGAGGTCATGATCTCAGGGTCGTGAAATCAAGTCCCACATCAGGCTCCATGTCCAGTGTGGAGTTTGCTTGAGATTCTCTCTCTCTGCCTCTCCCTCTGCCCTTCCTCTGCTCTCACACATGCTCACTTGTGTACTCACTTTCTCTCTCTCAAATCTTTTTTAAAAAATAAATTAAAAAAAAAAAAAGAGGGCATTTGTTGTGGTGAGCACTGGGTGTTACATATAAGTGATGAATCACTGAATTCTATTCCAGAAACAAATATTGCACTGTATGTTCACTGAAATTTAAGTTAAAAAAGAAAATTATGCTGTAAGATTGTGAGTGATGACTCCAAGATCTCATGGTTAATAAGTGACCAGGTGAAACAAGAACCTTGAACTTCGCGCAGCCCAGGTGGCTCAGCGGTTTAGCACTGCCTTCAGCCCAGGGCGTGATCCTGGAGACCCCGAATCAAGTCCCACATCGGGTTCCCTGCATGGAGCCTGCTTCTCCCTCCACCTGTGTCTCTGCCTCTCTCTCTCTCTCTCTCTCTCTCTCTCTGTCTCTCATGAATAAATAAAATCTTAAAAAAAAAAAAAGAACCTCAAACTTCAAGTTTTTAGTCCATCATTCTTCTATTACACCTTACTTTCTACTAAAACACATATAACACTATCCGATGTTTCCTAATGTCCTTTTGATAAATACCACCACAGCCTCCATGTGGCTTTTCACTTCCTCCCTATCTGGTGCCTTCTCCTGTTTAACCTTCTCTCACACTTCTGTCCAATACACACTAGCTGCTTGCTCAAAAACAATACCCTCACCCAGAATATCCTTTTTTCCTTTTCATTCCACCAAATTCTATACAGCCTTCAAGGCTCAGCACAAATGTCTGACAGATATAATCTTCCACTAAAAGCAATTTATGTCTGAACCGCACGTTTTGACATTTCATTATATTCAATATAATTTGCAGTAAACCATAACTGTTAAGTTATTTGTTACACCACATCAGTTATTTATTCTTTTTTTAAGATTTTTTATTTATTCATGATAGACATAGAGAGAGAGAGAGAGAGAGAGAGAGGCAGAGACACAGGCAGAGGAAGAAGCAGGCTCCATGCTGGGAGCCCGACGCGGGACTCAATCCCAGGAATCTAGGATCTCGCCCTGGACCAAAGGCAGGCGCTAAACCGCTGAGCCACTCAGGGATCCCAACACATCAGTTATTTTATATTTGTTCAATGTGTTGAAATTTTGTTCCTGTTAAAGACCAAATCCTTCAGTGGTAAAGCATGATATAATATACCTTTACTCATGAACATGTACTAGTATCTAGCACAGAGGAGGCACTCAATAGCAAAAACAGATGATTTTTGTTTTTGTTTCAGTGCTGTACCTAGCATCATAGGAGGGCATGGTCATCAAGATGACTAGGGTTAGGAAAATAAGGCAGAGTTTCAGTCTTAAAGGAACCGAGGTACCAGGAGGGCTCCAAGGTAGGGAGCTACCTCCTGAAACTAGGTATACAATGAAAGCTGAACAAGCAGCAAGGCTGATCTGATGCTCCATATACATGTCCTACTTGAGAAAGAAGACTAGCTTCAATAGTGGGCCAGGAATGAGCTCTAGGTGGACATTAAATTGCTCCTAAGAGACAGAGAGAGGGAAAGGAAGAGAGGAAAAGAGAAAGAGTGTGAGCTCTGACCTAAAAAAGTTACCTTCTGGAGGACAATTGGTAGGTATGATATATATAAGACACCTGCCGCTGATCATGGGATATAGAAGTATATTTTTAAAATCCAGGTAATTCTCTAAGACAATGCCCAGCCCACATTTGCTTTTGTAAATAAAGTGTTATTGGAACACAGGCACATGCATTTTTTTAAGCCCTGCCTATGGCTACTTTTGTACTACAAAGATGGAGTTGAGTCGCTGCTGCGGCAAAGCCTAAAATACTCACTATCTGGCCCTTTAAAGAAGTTTGCCCACCTCTGCTATAAAATCTGGTTCCGCTTTTTATAGAGATCACAAAGCAATCTATGGCAAGGGAGACTCAGAAGATGTCCACAGATTCAGGGAGGCCAGAACATTTCTTTCTGTTACTGACAATCCATTGCTTTGGTCTATAACCCCATCACTTGATCATTCTTAATGTATTTATATGTGAAGCTGAGATTATTTTACCTACTCTTATCTCCTAGGACTGAAATTTCCTGGCACCTGTGTACTATGTCTATCTAAGATTATTTACTAATGCTCATGTTCATGAGAAATGTTAGGGCAAAAAAAAAAAAAAAAAAGAAATGTTAGGGCAGGCAGAGAATGAGTTGTCAGTGTATGACAGTCAGGTAAAGTAATTACAGCAACAACTTGCTTATCTGACTATAAGGAAGCAGTAGATTTTTTGAGTTAACAAAAGTATATCCTTCACATTATGTTTATCATTTTTAGTGGAATCCTTTCTTGAATGTATTTCATCATAAATTTTGTCATTGGAACAGAGTATATTAAACACATTTTAACCATTTTTTGCTGACTCAGAATCATCATAATGAAATTTGTTACATTATAGTCCTCTAGGGCCACTAAAGAATGGAGGTTAATTGAGCTAACACAAAAGAGCTAAGAAAGCTGATTTTGTAGTTCTTGTACCTGCTTTTCTCTTTGCATTCTCAGCAGCCCTCCTACAGGAGAATGCTAGAACTGGAAAGTGGTCTAAATGCACTAACAATCTCGGGGATCCCTGGGTGGCTTAGCGGTTTGGCGTCTGCCTTTGGCCCAGGGCACAATCCTGGAGTCCGGGGATCGAGTTCCACGTCAGGCTCCCGGCATGGAGCCTGCTTCTCCCTCTGCCTGTGTCTCTGCCTCTCTCTATGTCTATCATGAATGAATGAATGAATGAATGAATGAATGAATAAATAAATAAATCTTTAAAAATAAATAAATAAATGCACTAACAATCTCATGCTGAAATTCCTAGATTAAAAAAAAAAGTGCTGATTTAATGGGATGGTTTGTGTCTTAGTCCATTTAGGCTGCTATAACAAAATAGCATAGACTGGGTGGCTTATAAACTATAGAAATTTATTTCTCACAGTTCTGGAGGCTGGAAGTTGGAGATCAGGTGCCAGCACGGTCCAGTGAGGGCCCTCTTCTGGACTCCAGACTTCCTATTATGTCCTCACATGGTGGAGGGGGCCAGGGAGCTCTCTCGAGTGTCTTCTATAAAAGCATTAATCCCATTCAGGAAAGCTTTGCTTTCATGACCTTGTCACCTCCCAAAGGCCCCACCCTCTAACACCATCACCTTAGGCATTAGAATTTCAACATACAAATCTTGGGGAAACACAAGCATTGAAATGACAGCAGTCTGGTCTAGTTTAGTTCACCAAATCATTAAAAAAATAATATATATATATATATATTTTTTTTTTTTTTAAGCTATATTTATTATAGGAGGGATAGTATGCATACTCTCACACGGGGCAGGGGGCTGGGGCAGGGGCAGAGAAAGAGGAAGAGAATTGTCTCCATTTAACAATGATGAACTAAAGGAAAGTCCTAAATATTTCTACCTGATAAAGGGTAAATCTAGCTGTAAGATTTTTCCTTTCTAAGGAGAATTTAATCACCTCATGACTCAAAATCAAATATAATACAAAAAATAAAGGGTACCTGGAACAAGAGAAAGATGGAAGAGAGAGAAGAGAGAAATAAACGGGAAGAAAGAAGGAAAGGGTTGAGGAAGGCGGGGACAAAGAGGGAAGAGAAAAGAAGATCAAGAGGAGAAAGATAAAGAAGATTAATACCCACTCAAGTTGTTTTTATTCAAAAAAAATTACAATGTTGAGAGAAGATCACAAATGAAGAGCTATTTATCTTACAAGAATAAGAATGTGCCTAAGGGGAAGACTGATATTTTATGGCCTAAGGTGTATATCCTCTGACACTTAATAAACCAAATCTGATACCAACTTTAAGGATACCTGGCTTTCAGCTCCAGGGCAAAGGAAACCTGTATGTCATCTGCTGTCAGGTAATGAAGAAAAAACTCGGTTTAAGACAAAAGCAAATATATGATAAAACAGTACTAGCAACTGAGGAAAAAAACAGGTTTGAATCAGGATTAAAGAAGTGGGAGGTTTAATCAACACAATGGAAAGGAATGATGAATAAAAGACTGGAAAAGAGTAGGTTAAACCATCACTACTTATAGATGATACGATGAAAAACCCAAGAAAGTCGCCTAAAAAACTACTAAAACTGAACATTATTCAGTAAGTCTGATGGAGTATGAATAAGGCTTTCAGAAACAGTAAACTAAAGATATAATAGATGAAAAGATCTCAACTATAGTAACAGCCAAAACAACAAAATCCCAAGGAGTAAAGTTACTAGGAAAATGAAGGAATATAGGAAGAAAACTTCAAGACACTTCTAAGGGACAAGCAAGGGACCAAATGGAAAGGCACACCATGGTCTTGGACAGAAAAATGTGACATCATTCTCTTGAACTTCATCTAGAAGTCAAATGCAATTCCAGTAAAAATAGTAGGAAAATCTCTGAAGAGGAGAGTAATAAGGCAAAACCAGATAGTCCTACCAGATATTAAGATGTTTTACAGACTCTCAATAATTAAAACAGCATGAAACTATTGCATGAATACACAGATTCAGATGAGAACAGAAAGTTCAGAAAATCAATCCAAATACATTTTGGAATTTAATTAATTTAAAATGGCATCTTAAATCAGGGGGGAACCATTCAATATATGTTGTTTGTATAGCTTGACAGCCAACTGGAAAAAGATAAATTTAGAACCAATATTCACACAATACCCCAAATCAAACTCCAAGCTGAGCAAAAATTAAAATGCTAAATATGTAACCAAGGAAGCACAAGAAGCCACACACAAAAAATGAGAACCTGATATTATCTGCCCCCTGGTGGAAGGACTCCTATGAAGTAGTCTTCAAAAACAAAACAAACAAACAACTACTTAAATCTGATAGTCCGGCCTTGATCCAATGACCAATTTAAAGAAACAGAAGAACACAGAAACTACACTGCAGGGATGAATCTGTAAAATCCATATTATGGGACATTCTGAGACTCAGGACATTCAGAGTATAATACTCCAGTGAAAAATGTAAGAATAGTATGTCTGCATACATATTTGTTAGAAGGAAGGAAAGAGGGACTTCTGGGTGGCTCAGGTTGTGATCCCAGAGTTCTGGGATTGAGTCCCACATCAAACTCCACATAGGGAGTTTGCTCCCTCTGCCGATGTCTCTGCCTCTCTGTGCCTCCCATGAATAAATAAATAAAATCTTTAAAAAATATATGGAAGGAAAAACTATAGATTAATATTTTCTTGTATACATATTAAAAATCTCTAAAGAGATTCGTATAAAACTAAAAACAGTGGTATCTTAAGGAGGGAAAAATTGGCATTAGGGATGAGATGGGAAGAAGACTTCTTTATACTTTCTAAACTCGAATTTTTGACCTTTGGAAATCTGTCACCTATTTAAAAATTAGAGAAAGAAAACAAAATTAAAAGTACCAATGAACTTAAAAAAAAAAAAAAAAAAAGGACAGCAGCTCTTCACCTTGATATGACCATGATAAAAGCTCCCAAGCAGAAGTTTCTGTAGAAGTTAACAGCAAGCAAGAGATAATGAGCACCTGAATTAAGGTAATGTGTCTTGCTTTTTTCACTGGAATATTCCAATAGTTTCCAAATTCATTTTCCTGATTGCAGTCTTGCACATTCCAATCCATACTCCATGGGGCTGTTAGAATATCTTCCTAAACATTGCAATGATCTTCCTAAAATGCAGATCTAATCATGTTTAAAAACTTTTGGAGGTTTCCTAAAAAATTAAAAAATAGAACTACCCTCCACCCCCCCAAAAAAAAGAACTACCACATGATCCAGCAATTTTACGTCTTGGTATCTATCTGAAAAAAATGAAACACTAAGTCAAAAAGATATCTGCACCTCCGTGTTCACTGCAGCATTATTTTAATAGCCAAGACATGGAAACAACCTAAGTGTCCACTGACTGATGAGTGTAGAAAGAAAATGTAATATATATGGATACAATGAAATATTCAGCCATTAAAAAGAACGAAATCTCGCCATCTGGAACAACATGGATGGATCCTGAGAGCATTTTCCTAAGTGAAATAAAATTCCAAAAAACTGAGCTCTTACAGAGAACAGACTTGTGGTTGCCAGAGGTGTCAGCGGAGAGGGGATGGGGATATGGGTGAAGGGGATTAAAAGGTAACTTCCAGTTATAAAACGAATAAGCTATGGGGACATAATGTACAGCATTGTGACTATAGTTAATACTGTATTGTGGAGAGCGTGGGTGGCTCAGTTGGTTTAGTGTCTGCCTTCAGTTCGGGTCATGATCCCCGGGTCTTGGGACTGATCCCTGCATTGGGCTCCCTGCTCAGCAGGGAGTCTGCTTCTCCCTCTCCCTCTGCCCCTGTGAGCACATGCGTGCTTGCTTGCTTTTTCTCTCTCTCTCATGCACATGTGGTCTAAAAATAAAATCTTTAAAAAAAAATTAATAATACTGTGGTTGCATATTTGAAAGTTGCTAGGAGAGATCTTAAAAGTTTTTATCACAAGAAAATAATCTGTAACTATATATGGTGCAAATGTTAGACTTATTATAGTAATCATTTTCCAACATATACAAATATGGAATCATCCTGTACACCTGAAACTAATATAATGTTAGATGTCAATTAAACCTCAATTAAACAAAAAACTTTCAGTGTCTCTCTCTTACCTACTGGATCAAGTTCAACTCCCTAGCATGGCACAACATTCAACATCTTTCATAGTCTACCTTTAACCTACCCCTTTTCCAAGGGTTTGCCTTGTAACTTTTCCCTACAAATCCTAAACCCCAAACACACTGGATTACTGATTGGATTCTGAATAAATCACTTTTTTCTCTGTCCATGGTAATCTCCCTGCCTCTAACTCGTGTCTTCTCTTCTCCAGCTAAGACCCAGCTAACATGCTCCAACTTTAGGATGGCTGCCCTTACTTCCCCCAAGCAGAACTTGCAGGGACCATGCTCCCCTAGCAGAACTAATTTCCCCCTTCCATCAGGCTCACAGAGTCCTTTGTTCAAATAAGATAGTGCATGTCACAGCTGGCCACTACTATTATTTGGTCTAGCCAGTACTTAATAAGTGAATTATCATGCCTTACAGCCACCCCAACTCCTTCTCCAATGATCCTAAATTCAAAGAATGGGATTCCAAAAGAGAATCAAAAGCCAGGCTTGTAAAAAAAAAATTACTAGTTCACTGAAATGAATTTATTGTCTTGTCTTCAATCCAGATGGTTCTTGAAATCAACATCCTGTATTACTCACACAACACATTGAGAGTGGCAGTGAAGCTTGTGCCCTTCGTCCAACAGGCTCCAGCAGGCTATGTGACTCCTTCAAATAGGAACAACTTTCCCCTAGGCATATACCAACTAAAACTCCACTGTCTAGTTTCTTAGGGAGGAGAGTGAAGCTGAAGAGCTTGTTAATGGAGAATCAAGAGTCATAAGGACAGATACCAGAAATCACACACACTCCTAATTAGATCCCTGTGCTAATCTCCCAGAAAGCAAGGGAAACCTTCAATTTTACTACTTTTTTTCCTTGCATGTATAGGATATTTGACCTGATGAGCAAGTATATGGCTATAGAAATACTGCTGAGCATTGATAAAGAAAAGGCGTGGGTGCTAATCAAAGTGCTGGAGTGGAGGTGGCCCTCCAGACAAGTGGCTGCAGGCCCCACCCACAGGTAGGTGTCTGAGGGCTTTTACTCCTTTTTTCTTTTACTCAAATGTAATCTTTTGGTCTCCTTTCCCATATTTCTTACAACCAAACTGCCCTAATTTTACTTCCCTCTTCTTCCTTTTTACTTACCTGCAGTGTTATCATACTGCAAGCTTCAGTGCACCTAAAAGTCATTTATGTTTTCACAGGTTATGCTCAATCTCTGACCCAACACCATTTAAAATTTCACCAAACACAACATTTAAGCACTGACCTAAATCATTACTAAGAACCTCTTCTTACCCTGTGGCAACCCTGGGATCACATGACTGAGCTGGAAGGTATGTGAGAGACAGAGAGATGAACTTATTTGTCCAAGATCATCGTAGTTACCTGCAGAACCTTGATCAGAGTCTTGTTTTCCTAATATTCAGTTCACTGTTATTTCTATCATATCGAACTATCTCCATTCCTTTCATTTTTTTCCCCTTACTCTTAGATACAGTTTTCAAATTTCTGTTTCCTAACAGACTATGGGCAAGCCCACCAGAATCCTCAAACAAAGGAATTTTCTGGTACCAGGAGCACTGTATTGAATTATTAAAACTCCCTTTGCAACAGGAGTCAAAGAGGTAGAGGCAGGGTGGGCAGAGAGCTGGACTTGGGGGGAGCTATTCATCTTCAGTTAGATGAATTCATCCTTAGTTCATCTAGTTCTGAAGTGACCTGGTATTATATCTCTCTCATAACATGAGTAAGTTGCATTCAGGGCAGTAAAGGTCATAAGGCAGACTAGGCTCCACTACAACTACTTGCCAAGTATCAAGAAAGATGGCAGATTTCATTGCTCTGTGTTATAGCCCAAAGTAAGTGAAAGGAACAGTTATCAGTATAAGATAAATATTTCCAGTGAGAATCTTCCTGCAATCATCCAAAAGCCTTTTGGGGAACAAATTATTTGTAGCCACAATAAGAAGAAAATTCCTGCATATTCAAGTAGACATCTGTTATGAATCAAACTTTGTCCCTCCCAGAATACTTTGGAGTCCTAACCCCCAGGACTTCAGAATGTGAACTTATTCAGAGACAGGGTCTTTACAGAATCATCACATTAAAATGAGGTCATTAGGGTGGGCCCTAATCCATGTCCTTATAAAAAGGGGAAATCTGGAGAGAGGCAGATAGAGAGGGAAGATAATCTGAAAACACAGAGAGAATATTGTACTAGCCGGAGAACACCTGAGGCTACCAGAACCTTCGATTCTGGGGAGAGAAATGAAGCAGATTCTCTTTCAGAGCTTTCTGAAGGATTCAATCCTGCCAACACCTTGATTTGGACTTCTAGTCTCCAGAACTATGAAGAAATGAATTTCTGGTTCTTGATTTGTTTTCACTTTCTGTTGTGTAAACCACTAGTACATGGTACTCTCTTATGGCAGCCCTAACAAACTAAAACAACAACTGATGACCAAAGGGATTCTAATAACCCCCAGCCAATGCTGGCAGGAATCAACTTCAGGTTAACACAGGGACTACCTCTTAATGCTAACAGAAGGTATATAGCTTAGCTCACCACAGAAAACAAATCCAAGAGTTTTTCCACTTCAGAATAATTTACATATTTATGCAAAGGCCAATTTTAAATGATGCTTCTCTAAATACCACACTGACACTTTTTCCAAACTAGGGGAGAGTGGCCGCAAGCATGTGTGCATGCCCGCCCCCTCTCCCCCACACACATACACATGCATGCACACACACACAGAGTGTATCCCTCTATTTGGCTTTGAATAGATCAGAAGTTCCCACAGTTGCTGGGACTACGATTGCAACAATTCCTGTCAATTTAAGCAGATGAGATTGAACAGCTGCATCTTCAATACACATCATTGTCTTAAAAAGATGCTCAGAATGAATTACAATTACAGAGCTGTCAAAAAGGGTTATAATAATAGCATTTATTCACCACATTTACAAGGCCAGACATACACAAAAGGAAATAAGAGCTAAAAGAAAAAACCCCACTCCACATTACTTACCTCAGCAGGAAATTTGGTTGAGGCGAGAAAAGAAGATGAGTTATCATGCAAAGAGCATAGCAACAACAATGCCCTATGTTTCCAGAGGGTCCTCCATCCCAGAAGTCAGAGGCGCTCTAAGTCATCATCTGGTAGAGACTCATCTCTCTTTTACAATTGGAAAAAGGAGGGCCAGCAAGGTTGCCATGACTCACCCACAGTTACAGACAAGAAAGGGAGGAGCTGGGACCTGAACCAAGAACAAGGGTGACTCCCGCCAGTGGCCTGAACAAGGAAAGCAAAATCAGGACAGCCAGATCTGGCCCCTTGTTTTGCTCTCATCTAGACGAGACTATTAATTTATCCAGCAATTATTTATCATGCAGTTCTTGGAGAAGCTTGAATATTGTCCTTCACTTCTGCCAGAAAAACACAGGTGAAAGAGGGGAAGAAAATCCTCAACTGCCATTTATGCTAGTCAATTCTGTTACTAATCAATAATGCATTCCGAACTACCGGAAGAATGGTACAATTCACTTAGTCACCTTCAACCTCAGTGTCCGAAAGATAAATTGAGGATAGTAATGCTTGTGCAGTGAGAAAACTCCTTGAATACAAAAAAGAAACCCTGCTAACTAGATCATCATGCAATCCAGCAATCAACAAATATCTACTGTGTTCCCTCTTTGTGTACAATGTGCTAGAAACTGTCAGGGACACAGAGGGGTGTCACATTTAGACTTGTTTCTTAAGAGCTAAGTCTGGTTAAAGAGATAAGATACAAAGAGAGAATGCAAAACAAGGCAGTACATATACTGTATTTTAAACACCTAATTTAGGCATATAAACAAGTTCAGAGCAAGGAGAAAATTAATTGACTCTTACCAATCTATTTTTCACCCTTTCTTCCCTGAATATGATCATATAACGGCAGCTTTCTGGGCACTCTAAGGTTTACCTGTGTGTTCTAAAAATTTATTTCAATTGGTCATTCAATTCAATCTTCCTTTCCACTAGTAAGTGGTATTTCCACTATACATAAAGTCCCAGCCCATTCCCCCATTTTACACCCTTGCTTGCTGGCAGTGGAATGAATCACTGGGGAAAAAAATAACACATATCTAACAGTGCCACATATGATGAACTCTATGATGTTATAGGAGCTGTTCTCTGGATTAAGACTAAAGCTAACACATGATATTATTCTCCTATCCTGTGCGCTAAGGGTAGGTATCACTTATTGATCATGTCATTATTTTTCTGCTCAGCACAAATACAGCTCTACAATCTTTTTTAACATAGTACCACTGGAAACCACTAGTAAATAATCAAAATTGACTTGTGATAACTGAAGCTATTTGCAATTAAAGTCAAATTTTTATGTCTAACTGCTTAATAAGCTAATTATGTCATATAAGAACTGCTCTGGGTTGAAAATGTGATGAGCAGAGAGCATGATTCAAAGACAAATGTGACAGTGAGGGACAGCTACATCCCAGTATCCATTCTCCAGTTCCTTAATAAAATGTTAAGCTCCATTTTTAGTGGGATACCTGGCTATCTGCTAAAAAGTCTACAGCTAAGTTCTGGGTAATGGGATACAGTGAACTTCCAGGATGTGTGCCTAAATGGGTGGAGAACGCACATTAGGGTTGGCCAAGGAACAAGAAAGAACTTAGGTCCCAGACATCTTTATGCAAAGAGTCACCATATTGTGCTGAGGTGTCTACCCCTAGGTTGTTACAAGAGATAGAAATAAATTTCTATTGTATTTGAGTTACTGTTATTTTGGTACTGCTCTTTGTGGTCAAGCTTATATAACCTGACTGGTAAAATAAGCACCTATTAATTCATGCTAACCTAGTGAACCAATTCTTTTATCAGGAACAAAGCAATATGGAAGGGTAAAAGGAAGTTTTGCTTTCAAATAAAAATCAAAGACAATTTTCCTCCAATCTGCTTTAAATATTTCCAGGGGTAAGAATCTCATATGCCAATAAATTTTGCATTTATGGAGAGAAAGGGTGAGCAAGCACACATCTATCTTTGCATATAAATCTGATCATATGGAATATTTCATATGGAAGTTCCTACAATACTGAGCCACAGGAATACTGAACTCTGTTTCAAAACCATAGACCCTCTTTGCCATCAGAAATGGCAAACAAATCTGAAACAAATCTGAGGATCTACACTAGTAAATAAATAAAGTATGTTTTTCTATAATGAGTACTGAACTTATTTTAACTTCCAGCTCTTTTCCTAACATGTGCACAGACATGCACACACACACACACACACCTGAACACTCAAACACATCCATGCTTATACTCCACACAGAGAAATGCATACAAACAAAACATTTACACAGGTAATAAAGAGTTTAAAAAAGAAATGGGAGCTTAGTCATTGGTTCTGGATGATTTAGGCTCTTATAAAGTACATTGCCGTAGTCTCTGACCCACTTTAAACCATTCCTTGGTACTACTGCAGTCTGGATACCAAGGTAAGACAGTTGTATAGCAACTCAGCATGGCCCTTCTGTTACCCTACTGTAATTTCATGGTAAGAACAAATACAAAATTTTCAAAGGTGAATAAGAACAGATTCCATCTCCCATAACTCTTGGTATGTGCATTATTTATTTCTGGTGGGTATGGGAAAGGAAGAGAATCTAATTTCCTAATTTTTAATGTCAGCACCCATTTTAAAAAACCTTCTTAGGACCTGACCTTATTTACCTCAATCCTCACCTTTTCCTGGCTTATTCCCAGGCAAAGGTAGCCAATAATCACAAGACTATAAGGATCACAATGACTCACTTTTCTCTTGGTATATTTCATTGAAATTTTTCCTTGTTTAAACATGTTTCATCTCACTTAAGAAGTGAGACCTAAAACCTCACCAATTTAGAATGATGGAAGAAGAGTCTAATGGATGTTTGCCTACTACTAAAACATCTCATTCAGTGAAGCTGGGGAGATGGACTGCCCTATCCCAATAATAAACCATTTAAATCATAAGAAAAGGAATTTTAAATATATAAAAGCAAAAACAACCCAAAAAAGGGCCAAGAGCTACAGCCTAAAGTGTAAACCAGAGAAGCTTAGGTACTCAAGGACCCCAAATCAAGGGATTTCGATTATTGTATCAAGAAGAAAGGACAAGGGCGCCTGGGTGGTGCAGTAGGTTGAACATCTGACTCTTGGTTTTGGCTCAGGTCATGATCTCAGGGTTGTGGGACTGAGCCCCGCATTGGACTCTGCTCAGCATGGAGTCTGCTTGAGACGTGCTCTCCCTCTGCCCTTCCACCCCATGCATACTCTCTCAAATAAATAAATTTTTAAAAAGCAAAAGAAAGGACACTCTAGCTTATCTATCTTGCCACTGCATCAAAGGACCAGCCAGGCTGTCCCCCAGGCAAGGTGACTGTAGGATGATGCAGGATACCCCCTGCATGAGGATGTTCAGCCAAGTATGCTAGAAGTGAATGAACCCCAGCTTGCCTACCACTCATTAAGTGCCAGGCCAGGTGCTCTGGCATAGAGCTGTGTCTGCCGGAAGGAGGGCAGCTTTTTTGAATATGCACAAGGTTTTGAATCATGGGCCCATGGGGTTGCATCTGCCCAGAGAGGAAACTGTAGGATAGTAGATAATGCCATTTCAGCATATGCCTCTTTAGTATATGGATTATTTTGAGCTGAAGGCAATTGAGCAGAAGATACAAGAAAAGCTCTCTGCCCTGCCTTTATTTGCCTAGACCGAGGACATACATTTAACATACATTTACAAAGGTATCATCCTATCCTCCCCCTCTCTACCAAGAAGGACAAAAGTTAAGTACTGGAGACAATTTAGATCCTTATCAGCCTGGAGATGGCACCAGAAGAATCTATCTAGCTTTTATCTTTCATTAGTTTCTCCATATATTTTGCCTTCCCACAATTTGTCACCCCTGGAAATTCAAAGCCCCTTTCCTTTGCCTTGTCAGATCTCTAAATATTTATTGTCCCCTTACTAAGATGGTATATAAGATCAAATTCTAACCATCCCTTGAAGTTATTATCATCTCTGGGTACTCCCATTCTAAGTGTGATGCACACATTAAAAAACGTCTTTTCAGGGGCGCCTAAGTGGCTCAGTTGGTTAAATGTTACTCTTGATTTCAGCTCAAAGAGCAGTTTTGTTTCAAGAATTAGAAGGTCTATAGCCCTGTATGGAATTAAGTACCAGATGATCTCAAAAAGAGAAGAAGAATTGGGGATACTATCTATGCACACTCTTTCAGTAATAGGGTACCCCTGGGTTAGGAGGTAAGTGTTGTGGGCATATAACCTGTATGGTCCCAAAGACCCCAGTGCTTGTTCTAATGTTTTGCTTGTGCCGTTTTAAAATTCTTAGTTTTTGAACAAGTGGCCCCACGTTTTCATTTTGTACAGGACCCCACAAATTAAGTAGCTATTCCTTAAGATAAAGGTGGCATAGTAAAGCTGAGGATTTGGAAACCACTCAATGCTGCAGCCTCTGGGAACACAGTTTACTATGCAATTCTGGACTTGGGGGTGAAGAGACAAAGGGACTTCAAGAAGCTACTGACTAGGCCCACCTGTAATCCATGGACCAGTAATGACAGTGCACCCAGGGCCTACTGCCACTGCCAGGTGAGAATACACTTCTTTTAAATAAAAGGGAGATTATAAAATTTTCATTTTTTTCCACATATATCATTGCACATCTACAATGGGCAGCATACACACACACCTATGAACCTTGTTCTTTTTAATGGCTGTCTGAACCATGATTTATTTAGTCAATTTTCCTATTGCTGAGCATAGTTTCTTGCTACCGCAAATATGGCTTCAATGAAAATTTCTGCACATGTATTTTTATATATAATGCTATTACTTCTGTAAATTTTTTTTTAAGTAGGCTCCATGGCCAATATGGAGCACAAAGTGGGGTTCAAACTCATAACCCTGAGATCAAGACTTGAGCTGAGACCAACAGTCAGACACTTAACCGACTAAGCCACCCAGGCACCCCTACTTCTGCAAAATTCTTAAGAGTGTTATTCTCCAATTAAAAAGGACATTTCAGGGCAGCCCGGTGGCAGAGGTTTAGCGCCACCTTCAGCCTAGGGCGTGATCCTGGAGACCCGGGATCGATTCCCACGTTGGGCTCTCTGCATGGAGCCTGCTTCTCCCTCTGCCTGTGTCTCTGCCTCTCTCTCTCTGTTTCTGTGTCTCTCATGAATAAATAAATAAAATCTTAAAAAAAAAGAGGACATTTTAAATCTTAATAAACCCTATCAAATTAGCCTCTTAAAAGATTGATCAATTATACTCTCACAGCATATGAGTATCCCATTTCTCACATCCTTTAATGCATATAACATTACCAATGTTTTTTAAATGTTCTTAACCTGATTCTAAAAGAAGTGTTTTCATTCACATCCCAGAACATCTTTTCATATAATTTTTGGCCACTTGTGAAACTTCTGTAAATGTGTTCATATCCATGCCTACGTTTCTCTATCTTTCTCTTGTTGTTCACTTTTATATACTCATTGCTCAGTACCCCCACTGATGCTAGCTCAGTCACTTCTTCACAATGCCCAGTGCTGAGGCTGCCCTTAGACTGAGGGGACAGCAGCATCCAAGAAGACACTAGCCTCATTAGTTAATTTATCTTTTATTCTCACATCCTAGCACGAAAGAATAAAAGATGTCTACCAGCTACTAATGACCAAAAGTATAAAGCTTTAATAGTGCTCCGGAATGTTCAAATACCAAGAGATGGCTTAGTGGAAAGCAACACACCACAGCATACACAGCCATGAAGTTATTTTCTTTGTTGGAATAATTTCATGTGTACACACAGCAGTAAGAATCACAGCACACTTCATCACACCGTGAGCAGCCTTAAAGAGACAGAGCCATCTACTCTCACCAGAAAAATTTTAAACAACTGTACAGAATAGTCATCATCCTTTGTAAAAATATCTGGATGTTTAAAAAAAAAGAATAAAATTTACAAAAAATGAGAAATGTTTTGGTTAGAATGGTGAGTTTGGGAGTTATTTTTTTCTTAAATTTTCTAAATGGTATTTTAATTTTATCATTTAAGAATAAGTTTTAATTCTGAAATTAGGGTGGTTGTGGCTGCACAACTCCATGAATATACTAAAACACAGAACTGTATACCTTAAAAAGCTAAATGTGATGATATATGTATTATTATTTCTCAATAAAGTCGTGATCTTCATAAAAGTAAAATTTTGAAGTTAAAATACTGCATTGTAGGGGCAGACAATATATGGGAACTCTGTGCTTGTTTAATTTTGCTATAAAACTAAAACTGCTCTAAAAAATAAAGTATATTTTAAGAAAATACTATGATGCAGTCTTTGTTAATTTTCCACTAATTTTGTTAAAAATTCTGGAAGGCAGTAGAATATATAAAAGCTACAGCATGGACAAATCTCTTTGCAACCCCTTGTTCTTGGCAATAATATTTGATAAGCAGTTGAATGTGGCTTCTTAAAGTACCAATGAAATTTGTGTCAGCATATTCAAAAACTTCTGGGTGACTTTGATCCTAAGGCAACTTATTGAGCCTGTGTAGAGTGATCTATGCTCCCACTATGCATAGTAGAATTAATAATATTAATATTGAGAGAGACAGTATGGTAGAGATATTCATTCTTTTTCTTTCTATTCTGGCTCAGCTTCTGGAGTCCCAGCTGATGATTAATGAAAATTTCTTTGTGTTGAACTGTTTCATATAAAAAAAAAATAAGTTCTAGGGATCCCTGGGTGGCGCAGCGGTTTAGCGCCTGCCTTTGGCCCAGGGCACGATCCTGGAGACCCGGGATCGAATCCCACGTCGGGCTCCCGGTGCATGGAGCCTGCTTCTCCCTCTGCCTATGTCTCTGCCTCTCTCTCTCTCTCTCTCTGTGTGACTATCATAAATAAATAAAAAAAATTATAAAAAAATAAGTTCTAGGTTAATTAAAAAGCCACCAGGAATAAATTGATTCCATTTATCACCAGTGTACTATAATGGACAAGAGCTGTCTGGGGGCTAGGTATTCTTTTAGAACTTTCTATATGAAGGCTGAGCCAAAAAAAGAGAACTTAACAAATACTACATCTAAAGTGCTAAACAAGAAGCCATAGTAATCATCAAGGTACAAGTGGAACTGTTCTATTATGAATTTGGTAAAAATAGATTTCTGAGTGTTTTTTAATGTTTCTTTTTTTTTTTAATTTTATTTATTTATGATAGTCACAGAGAGAGAGAGAGAGGCAGAGATACAGGCAGAGGGAGAAGCAGGCTCCATGCACCGGGAGCCCGTCGTGGGATTCGATCCCGGGTCTCCAGGATCGCGCCCTGGGCCAAAAGCAGGCGCCAAACTGTTGCACCACCCAGGGATCCCGTTTTTTTAATGTTTCTGTTCTTCAAAATGATATATAAAATAAGATCCATTTTTATGCCCAAATAATGAATGGAAATAAAAGAATATTTCTGTGTATGGCAGTCTAGAGTATGGAAAAAGCCACTACCCCCAACTTAGGATCTTACAAGTTTAAATTAACTCCAAGTATTGTAAAATCTGCTCTTGGAAGCTCAGATAGGAGAATGCCTTTTACTGAAAGAAAACTTGAGAAATCCTTAGGAGAAATCCTTGAATACTGGTTAGATTTCAAACTAAGGGCATTAGGAAATGTTAGGTTCTTTCTAGCCAAGCCTACCTCACACCTAAATCATAGTACTGCTAAAAACATGAAACAAGATCTAAACAATATTTGTCACAAAATTTCACATTTCTTCCTTCAATTTGGTATGTTGATATAAGTTTTTTGGGGAGCTATATCTCATTCAAGTGGCTGCGTTTTCAGATCCTCTTCCTGTGACAGTGTAATTTAGGAGGAGGGTCTGTGACTAGAGACAATCTGAAGGATTTGTTTTGATTTCTATAGATCAAGCTGTGGGGACTGACCTCCCGAAACAGCTACTTTATTTTCAAAGAGGTAAAAAGGAGCCCAAGAAAATGCAAACAAATAATAACTCAGAAGCTGAAAAAGTACAAAGGAATCCACCTGATGAATGAAAAAGGAAAGTTTTGACTGAACTTAAGTGACCTATGGCTGCTGGGGTTTCATTAAATTTGAATCACTCATCAAATCACCATTCATCAAAACAAAAACTAGTAACCTAAGGTTAATACTTTGGTCTCACTTTAAAGTATATTATTTTCTCTATGCCTTTTATTTTCCCCTTCAATTGTAAGGGTACAAATCCTCTCTCTGGCTTTTTTTTTTTTTTTTTTGAAGTCAGCATGGGGAAGAAACAAATTTTCTTATTCTATCCTATGGGCACTAAAAGGACATGGGTATGGCTCTAAGAAAAATGTTACTTGTGAAGTCACACAGAGCACAGTACCTGGCACAATATAGATAATAAACTCCCATTAAGTAGAAAATGAGAGCTCTGCTTTTGAAGGTTCTATCTACATCTTCACAGGTACAAAGCAGTTCAGCGCAGACCATTTTTTCCTGTTTCTGAATTAAATGCTACCTCCTACCCATCTAAAAGACAAATACCTTGCTGTATCCTAGGGGAGTAGGAATGAGATAGATCATTATGCATCTGCTTCTTCCCTGATTAAATGCCAGAGCCAACTTCTAATGTCAAAGACCTACAATAACACAGATTTGTTCTGGTGCCTTTTCCTACCTACTATTTGAGGCTCATGGTCAATGGATAACACAATTTCTCATGATTCAAAGAAACAATAGCTTAAAATGAAACCTGGTGTACTTGGGGTTTGGATAAGAGATACTTGAGAAATCAACTTTATAATCACAGAACTATACAGATGAACCACACAGCAAAATAAAGCTGTGATTTCTAATTTGTCAAGGAAGCCACATAATCAAGAAAAAAAGAAAAACATTTTCCCACACCCCCCAAACATTCACCCTAAACAATAAGGAACTAGGAAGGCCTAATAGACTTCTTTGTAAGCCCCCTTAGGGATATAGTAAAAACCTTTATAACATGAGTCACAGAAAATTATTCTGGGCCCAGGCTCTCACACACTGATAAGTCATACTGGCCAGAGGGTCTGTGTTATTGAAGGAGAGGGGGGAGGAAGAAGAGAAGTTCAGTGCAGAGATAATGCAGAATGTCTTCCAAAGCTCTCATTTATCTTAATTTTGATTTCTACTTTCCCAAAGAAGAAAGTTTGTAACATCCAAACAAGCTATTTTAAACCTATTTTTTAAAGGAGAGAAACTGCTCCAGATAAAATAAAACAAAACAAAAATACATAACCCTCAGGAAATCAACCAGCAAGGATGAATTAATAAACACAGATTCTTTTTATCTCCACCAAGAAAGGGTGGGGTAAATCCAATCATTGTTGGTTTCCATGTAAGTCATTTGAAGGAATTTTGGGGGAAAAAAACTGAAATGGGAGTTTAAAATCAAAATATTCTTATCACTAGTAGTAAAAATAGATGTATTTTGGGGCTTATTCGATGCAATATAAGACGATAATTCTTATTTATATGGTTTTACTGAAGGATGAGGTTAAGTAAATGCTATCCCTTTCAGTATCAACATTTTCAAAAATAAAAGCATTTTAAACAGAAATTTCTCTATGGTAAATTATACATGAACAGAACGTAAACTGTTTTTGGGGTCTCAGTGCCACTACTATAAGGCTCAGATGCAATAAAATGGTGTCTTAAGGGAAGTACTCAAGATGGTCTGTTCTTATCAGTGCCCTTCTGCCTTAAAACATTTTTGGCCCTATTTTAAAATAAGTATTCTGCTCCTATTATGTGTTTCATTGTTACTTCTTACTAGGTTGGTGAGTCTGATTCTCATAATTCCCTCTCCTTTGAAATGTATGCTTTTTGTGCCTGTGAAATAGGAGATTAAATAATCAAGCCGGATAGAATTATATGTGTCAAGAGAATCATTAGGTGTCAATCAAAAGCCTAAGAAGCTCCCCTAGGAGTTTAGAGGATGAATGGGATCTGTTTGAGCTGCCTTTGCTTTGCTGTGTCCCAGACAGTTGAGGTTATTGTACAAGTAATTTATGGTTAAATCCAAGTAATTTTGTACACTAAAAGCAACAAGGAAAAGATGGCTTTTGTCTCTTTAATTTGCCACTCAGAGTAACCACTCTGTACCATACCTGAAACAACAGCACCCAGAGCCTCATTAGGGACATTCTGTGTAAGTTTAATTTCCTCCATGGCCATGATTTTGTTAAATGTTACTGTAATAAAAAGTATAGCATGCAATCTGTGAGCACAAAGCTTATGAAATTGTAAAAAAAAAAAAAAAAGTGCCCCACACTTGTATTATCAATTCTGCTCTGTGTCTTCCACTTCAGTGAAAGAAAACACATTACCTTCATCATACTGATGCATATAATTTGTAATAAAATGACATAGATGGAGGAAACAAACTGATACCTGTAATAAAACACTGAAATTATTATTGCATTTCACAGTCTATAAAAATTCACAGAATTACAGTCTCCATCAAACTTCTGACCCCTGTCAAGAGCGAGAAATTTACTGCACTCCTCATACCTGAAAAGGAAAGGTAGGATTAGTTCATGGATGTTTTCCCTTTCAGTGTTAATGGAGTCAGTGTTTACACTACATGAAATTACATAATTCCCAAACTATAAAGAAGAAAACACTATCTTGCCAAATTTACAACCCTCTCACATCTTAATCTCTTCTGCTTCAAAATGCCCTCTAATATCCAAAAATTTGTATTCTGTTATTATAGTCTAATTTCTTGTAATGTTTTTAAGCTAGGAGAATAATAGGTTTATAAAATGTAACAATAATCATGGTGATGTTTTCTTTTGTTCCCACATTATTTTCCAAGTAGCTCAACATATTTTGTAAATATTCACTCACAGAGGTTGTTCATTAGGAAAAAAATTATCCTGGACTGACAAACTAAGGCAAAAATAATTCTTGAAACATTTAAATTTATAAAAAGGTCAAGTTTTACCCTCCTGCTTTGCCAGGTATAATAAATTTCTATTTCAAATTGTATTCCTTTAGAAGAATTAAGTTCCATGTGCTTTTCTAACTATGCCCATAGGTTCTTTTGGCATCCATGTTCCTAGCTGTCTTAATAATACCTTTTATCTACCTTTCTTATATTTTTTCAAATACCAACGACATTTTAAAGTAGTAATTTCTCTGCATTTCTGTAAACTTTAAACTTATTTTTTCTTATTAATACTTTTTTAAGTACATTTCATGCCCAGCATGGAGCCCAATGTAGGGCCTGAACTCACAATTCTGACATAGACTTGAGCCAAGATCAAGAGTCAGATGCTTAACCTACCAAGCCACGTAGGCACTGCTAAACTTTTTATCTTTGTAATTTGTACAGCTTTTATCTGTTTTCTTGCAACATTTTGCCATGAAGCATTTGTGTATCTTTTTCCTACATGTTTATAGCCATGTTTTGACTATGCTCCCCTCTATGCCCTGAAAATCCTATATCCTGGCACATGGCTCTATTAAGCAAGCTATATATCCTCCCTACTTCTGCATCATCATATTTGAAACTCAAAATAATACTTTTCTTGAGTTGTTCCTTTCCTAGGTCTTATTTTTTTAAAGGAATCACATCACTCATGAAAAATCTCAAGTAGAAACATGAAACTAAATAAACTGAATACTTTTCTTATACTTTTATCAACACTACAACAAAAGTCTCTTCCTTTAAAAATTCCTAAATTTATTACTCCCACCCCTTCTTAATCTATTGAATTTATTGCTATGACAATTAACACAATCTCAATATAAATGTCATCCCTGCATTTACACTTGAACCACTGGAGGATCCAAACACTTTCAGAGAACTAGCCCTACTTCCCCTGGTTTTATTTTTCATTTTTCATCTATTTCTAAAACATAAACTATAGTATTCGTGGTTTCTTATTCAATTTAGATTCTTTTTATGTATCTCTTAGCTGCTTCCTTAGCTTAATTACTTTGTTAGTGGTAATCTTAAATCCCATTGTCACTTAAGAACTGGCTATTTTGAAGCTTCACTACTTTTTTGTTACTGCTGCTGTCATACTGCTGTAAATACCACAATATTGCTTTAGAATGCAATTTTCTTGGCCTGACTTACAAATGTCCTCTGTTGGATTAGGCTGAAATCAGTTACCTGTTTTCTTTTGTAGGATCTTCTGTTACTGTATACTGCAAAGTATTGCCTATGAATTTGTCTTTTACAATCTACCCATCTGATGGTGGAAAGTTAGCCAAGAGCTAGGAAAATGTATCAATATCATTCACTCTACATAAGAATGTGTCTCTATTTTATGCCTACCTGCACTGACTTTTACTGTGCTCATATTGGTATATTTTTCCATTTAACCCAAGTCTATCAACTATTTATTAAGTGCCAATGAAGCCTACAATATTGAACTATACAAACCGGGAACAGAAAAAGAAGCACAAATCATAATCTGTCCTAAAAAAAAAATCTATAATTTCAACAGAGGCAAGATAGAGAATGCTCCAGTACTGGAATATAAAAAAAAAAAAAATACACTTTTCTTCTTGATCTTCTAAATAAAACAGTTGGCTATAAGCATTCTTTGATTTAGTAGCTTGCCAATTTGGTTATTTGCAAGGGGTTCCCTTAGATTATGGATACAATAATGGCCATACAATAAGTAACAATTTGCAATTTAATTGAAGAATGATTTTAATAATAGCAACATCTCAATCCATTTCTTTTCTATTCATAATGTACCTGATTTGGGGGGAAATTACCTGCTGTAGTAAAATGAACAATTTGGGAATGAAGAAAATCTCTAGACATGTCCTATGAAAATCATAACATATTATACTTTTTATGTCTCTTTTCTTTTTTTTTTTTGTCTCTTTTCTAATATACCCTTTCTCGTGTCAGTTTTTTTGTTTTTGTTTTGTTTTGTTTTGTTTTATTGAGATAGAGAATCTGAAGCAGGCTCCACATGGGGTTCCATCTCATGACTTGAGCCAAAATCAAGAGCCAGATGCTTAACTTACTGAGCCACCCCGGTGCCTCAGTTTTTGTTTTTTTGGCCTTTTTTTTTTTTCAAACATAATTTCCTCCAAATGAAAAAAAAAAAAAAAAACAACCCATAATTTCCTCCATATGAATACTGCTGTGATACGCAAGTAGGAACTATCTCTGTGATCATTCTACTTGGTGCCTGACAAACATTACAGGATTCTGCCAAAGTACATGCTAGGGCTAGGCCTCAAAGATTAATCAGACATTGTTCCTGCCCTGGAGGAACTCAGTCTTTGAGAGTGTTGCCTGCAGAGGGTGAAGGGAGGCTGATATGAGTCAATCCTAAAACACTTCTCCCTAATGTCTGTTATCATAATTCTATGTGGAATTTCAAAGATCTCTCATATGCCTGTATTTTGTAAGAAAAGGTTCATGTTTTTGAGATCAGAAAAAGTCTTCTCATTCTACCTATTTGAAATCAAGTATCTTCCTTAGGTTACTTATTTTCCTTTGCATAGGACAATGTTTGTTTCTTTCTTCCCAAAGTTTTTAAAACATGACACGTCAGACTTCAAGTCATTTTTCTATTCCTCAGTCATCTCTCTCTTCATCTCTCATTTCATTTCTCTACTCTTCCTCATGGTCAATCTCTCCCCATAAGTCTTCACATTATTAACCTCATATAGGTTTCATCTTTGATGTTTGCTCAAGCAGATTTGTGTGCTGGAAGGCTATGATGAGTCTGCTGTGGTTACTACACAAAGAGTTCCTAGTTTATCCATGGTTGTGGATCACAGATGTGAATTTTTTGTATCACAACTGAGAATTCATTCTCCCTTCGAAATAGTGTTGTAAATTATGGTTGTGGTATTTCACACAGATTTCCATTGAGGGATTAAAGGCTTATTCCTCTAAATGCAATAGTGCTATTATAGAATGAATGTCATGAGGTCGTAGAATGATGGCCCTCCAGAGATGGCCACTTTCTTTTATTTCTTTTAAAGACTTTATTTATTTGAGAGAGAGAGCACACTGAGTGCGCGGGGCTGGGGGGAGAGAGAGAGAGAGAGGGAGAGGCAGACTCCCCGCTGAGCAGGGCGCCCCCATGCCAAGTTACTTGGGGGACAGCCAGTGCAAGAAGGACATGCTTGACTCTTCTGTCTCCCCCCCCCGAAAGCAAAACATAAATCTCTCATGCAAAAGGTACCCTCCCTGTACCAGGAAGATGGAAGGCATCCTTACTACTCTTATTACTAGAGAGGCAAATTAGGGCCAAGAGGCTATATAAATAAACTTTGTTACTTTTTCACTAATTTAGTACCCCCAAACCCAAATCTTTTTGTTGTCAATTTATCACAAATTTATTATTTGTCTAAGAGGTACAGAAGCTTCTTGCTCAGGTTACTTCTTTGAGTCTCATATTTTTAGGGGGCTCCTATATGTATGAAATCAAATTTTTTTCCTGTTAATATCTTATGTCCATTTAGTTATTAAACCAGCCAAAGAACCTAGAAGGAAACATTTTTCCACCCCTACACTACACTGCTGGCTTTGAGGATGGGAGGAAGAAGCCACAGGCCAAGGAAGGTGGGCAGTCTCTAGAAGCTAGAAAAAGCATGGAAAGGGATTCTCCCCTTGGGCATCCAAAAGGAACACTGCCCTACTACCTCATTTTAGACCTCTGACCTCCAGAACTTTAAGATGATAAACTTGCATCATTTTTAGCCACTAACTTCAAGGTAATTTGTTTGATAACAGCAATAGGAAACTAATATATATCCTGAGAAAATTATCAAGGTTTCTGTGGTCAAATAATTTGGGGAAACGTTATTCACTGTATCTCCCTCTTGGTGTCTACAATTTGAGAAGTCCTACAATACAGAATCCTGTTTAACTTTGTTTATACTAGACTTTCCCCCAAAAATATTTAATCATAGATATCTTAAGGACTATTTAACTGGAATCTACTTTGGAAAACAATAGTTTAAGAATTTATACTATGGATGATGGCATCCCAGAAGGGATGCAGACATTCATTTATCTAGATTGAAATTCCATCCCCTGATGCCACTTCAGTGGATTATTATTGAATATCCATTATAGCTTTACATTGTGACAGGTACTGGAATGAGGGAAAAAGGGATGAGATATAAAGAAAAATCAAAATATTCCTGAATCCAAGGAAATTATCATTTCATATGTGATATGACATTTACCAAAAACTATAAACTGGGTAGAAAAATGTTAGGTTCTGTGTGTGTGTGTGTGTGTGTGTGTGTGTGTGTGTGTGTGTGGCAGGTGGGGCGGCGGCAGGATGAGCTTTGTGGAAGTCTAGAAGAAAAAAATGAATCATTTTTGGGAAGTGGGGGGTATGAGAGAATGAATTATGGAAGAGCTGGGATATAAATTTGTCTTAGGGGCAGCTAGGCTGATGGGAAGAGAGAAAAGGAGGGCATTCTAAAGAGGTGGCACCTAGGTGAGCAACCTTACCAATTATAGGCATTATCTGACTCAAGAACTAAGCTGTTCCCTACTATGGAAAGTAAGACAAGCCCTGGTAAGCTATGTCCTTATATGACCTATGACCAGAATAATAAATTGGGGTTCTAGTTCCAGAAAATTCTGAAGTCCTTACAAAAACACCAAAATTTATAGCAAATAAATGAACATCAAATGACATGTTTTTTTTTTTAATTTTTTTTTTATTATTTATTTATGATAGTCACACAGAGAGAGAGAGAGAGAGAGAGAGAGAGAGAGAGAGAGGCAGAGACATAGGCAGAGGGAGAAGCAGGCTCCATGCACCGGGAGCCCGATGTGGGATTCGATCCCGGGTCTCCAGGATCGCGCCCCGGGCCAAAGGCAGGCGCCAAACCGCTGCGCCACCCAGGGATCCCGGCATGTTTTTAAAATATACAAGTATAGGGGTGCCTGGGTAGTTCTTGATCTCAGGCTTTTCATCTCAAGCTCAGGTCTTGATCTTAGGGTTATGGGTTCAGGCCCCATGTTGGGGTCCTTGTTAGGTGTGGAGCCTACTTAAAAAAATAAATAAAATACATAAGTACATGTGATCAAATACTTAATAGAATACAAAACTTTATCTTACATGCTCCCTTTGGGGTATCTTTCTGCATGGAATGGGACTTCCTGAGGCTCCTTAAAATATGTACCCAGTAAAGCTTAGACTAAAGGTGTTTTTTACTTTTCCTTGTAAGCATTCCTAGTGGTAAGGATGGCTTTCTTGTTCCTTAGACCTCTAAACTTCAGTTCAGAATTGGAGTCATATATTCCAAAAAGTTTCAATGCCAACTCTGTGTGTGAAGACTATGCTTTTTTTTTTCTAAGATTTTATTTATCTATTCATATGGGGGGGGGGCAGGGGGGTGAGGGGGGGCAAAGACATAGGCAGAGGGAGAAGAAGGCTCTATGCAGGAAGCCCGATGTGGGACTCAACCCCAAAAGACCATGCTTTCATAAATGCTAAAGGAGGACCATTTCTGTGTTACTTTAGCTTCCTGTTTCGTGTCCGTTTTAGTCTTCTTGGGAGAACTATCTCACTGTTCTCTGTAACCTGAGACTCCAGAGCAGTGGAAGCATTCCGCATATGTTTGTTGAAACAGTGAAAGGATTATCGAAGTGAACTCTTGGCTCCCCTCAAACTAATTTAGAAAAAGATTTTTAAAAAAAACATTTATTTCAACACAGAAAAGGAAGATTAGGGCAGCCCGAGTGGCTCAGTGGTTTGGCGCCGCCTTCAGCCCAGGGCCTGATCCTGGAGACCCAGGATCGAGTCCCACGTCGGGTTCCCTTCATGGAGCCTGCTTATGTCTCTGCCTCTCTCTCTCTCTCTCTCTCTCTGTGTGTCTTTCATGAATAAATAAATAAAATCTTAAAAAAAAAAAAAGAAAAGAAAAGGAAGATTAAAATACATGACAGTTTAGAGATAAGGAATTCAACAGGAATTTTGGGTGGGGGAGGGGCTTGTAGCCCTGAAAAAGAAACCGGCTTATCACTTTCTGGAAGAGATGCCTACACTGTTTGTGGGCTTGATCCAAAGATAGTGGTGAATGGTGAATCAGGTACTAATCTTCTGAAGTTTCATTAAAGAAAGAAAGGGCAGGATTTAGAGGATCACAGGCTCCTCCCAAGAAACATATTCACATAGGTGTGACCTCTGGAGATTGTGTGCCCTCCACCTTGTTTGTCTGGCAAAACACCTTCTCATCTTTCAAGACAGCTCAAATGACACCTCTGGGAGGCCCTGTGGCTCCCTTTGGCAGTTGTTTACTCTGCCTTTTGTGTTTCCCAGCACTCTGTGCAGAACTCTCTCAAATGTCACTAAGCACATTTTATATAGTTATCTGCTTACATATCTGAATTCAATTCCATAAAGTTCTGCTGGGCCATGTTAGATTCAAAAGCTCCAAGGCGAGGACTCTGGGCTTTAGAAGCTACTTCCTTCTCTGAGAGACAGACAAGTATACAACTACTTATTCTCGGCAACTGCAAGAGAACACATTTAGAGAGGAGACAATGGGAGGGATGGCGGGGTCACAGTTCATATCCTTAGCACAGTGTCTGGCATATAACAAGTTCCATATATGTTAATGGAGGGAAGGAGATAGAAAAAGATGAAAGAAGGGGGAGGAAAGGAGAGAAGGGAGGGAAATCAACAAAAGTGCCCCACCCCACCCCTCAGTTACTCTACAGGTGGTATTCTCAGATCTGGGGAAGAGATATTTTGGAGCAGACAGTCAATGTGTCAAACACACCTGGCTAATACATACATGATAATCACCATCTGAGGGCAACAAGCCATAATTTGTCCTGCATTTAACTGTCCTCCCGCTCCCAAGGCATCTACAGAAAAGACTTACAGAGGTTACATTTACTGAAAGCACTAGCTCTGTGCCAATTTAATTCTTGAGTTCTGCATCACTAGACTAGCAGGTTCTTTTGCTTCCACAAAAGGATTTAACTGGAATCCTGGTCCCCTCAGAACCTTGTTTGCCATCCAGCTCCTTTTTCTGCCGGCTTCATCTGTGCAACCGACTTGGGTTACGTCTGGCAGACAGAGAGAGGAATCTCATTTCAGGCCTCTGCTGTCTGCATCCCACAGCCCTCCCTGAGCAGCCTCTATTTCACCGGAAAGAGAAGGGAGGTGGCAGGATGATCAACCTCCTCAAAAGATGAGACTAAAGTATTTCTCAAATTTTCATCTTCCACAGCTGGTATCATTCAATTCCCTGCGGGAAAGACTCTGCTTTCTTGCTTAGCTAGCAATATAATCTCCAGCTATCCTGAAGCCAAAGTATCAATTACAGCTTCATTTGGATGATGGGATAAATTGGTGTTCGGACCACTAGACAAGGACCTAAATTGGAGGTGGGGGAAAAGGATGCCAGAAGGAATTGATCTCTTTCCTAAAGCGAAATCGAATTCTTCATATCCTTGCAGATTAGGCGACTTAATTCTAAACTGCTAGTTATCTTGTATGGAGAAACCCACCCACAGTGGAAGTGAAGCAGGTATTCCTGAAGAGGTTTTTCTCTGTGAGGGCCTAATTACAGAGATGTTAATACTTCTGCAGCACCCCAGCTCTCCCAGTGTTATGACAAGAGGAGACTGAAAAAAACAAATGATTTGCATTTGTTGCACTTAAAAAGAAGTGTTTTATCAGACACACAAAAAAAATCACATTTTATATGATTCCATTTATACTAAAAAGCTAGAATAGGTAAACCCCTAGAGACAGAAAGATGATGGATGGTTGTCAGCAGCTGAGGGGAAGGAGAAATGGGCAATAACTGCTTAATGTGTACGGGGCTTTAATTCAGGGGGTGATGGAAGTGTTCTGGGATTGTCGCACAACATTGTGAATGTACTAACTGCCACTAAATGGTTCACTTCTAAATGGCTAATTCTAGGGTGCCTGGGTGGTGCAGCTGGTCTGAGTGTCCGACTCTTAGTTTCGGTTCAAGTGGTGATCTCAGGATCGTAAGGCAGAGAGCCCCATGTCAGGCTTCGCATCCAGTGCAGAGTCTGCTTCAAATTCTCTCCCCTTCTCCCTCTGCCCCTCCCGCTCATGAGTGTGCTTTCTTCCCCCTCTCAAATAATAAATAAATTGTTACAATGGCTAATTTTATGCTATGTGAATTTCACCTGAATAAAAAAAAATACATGTTTTATAATTGTTTTCTAATTGAAGGCCTCTGTATTTCTCACTGCTCAACAATCTACTGCTACTGGGAAATAAGGAGGATTTTATTCCCATCTCATAGTGCTTAGAGGAACTAAGCAGACCCTACGTCCTAATACTTGTCACCTTTAGGCCTTTCTTGTGAAAAGCCTAGTATTTTCACAAAATGTCTATAATAGGGAAGTAATTAAAACCAGTGACCCCTGGCTTGCTTGGCCTTTGACAATTAGCGAGCAGCAGCAGTAACAAGAGCAGCAACTGCTTATCTGCAGTTACAAAGGGCCGGCTAGATAATCAACAGTCAATGGGGTGCACCTGTGTTTATGAACCCTGCACTCCTCCTCCACACCAGACCCAGGTGACTGCTGCATTCTGGGGAGTGGCCTTCTGTGGTGGGGACATCAAACAAAGACTATGGGTCTTTTTAATTCAGCAGAAAATATGAAGAACTTACTCTTGCCACACTCTTTCAGGATCAAAGAAAATCGATTTTAACAGAGCAGAAGCATCTTTGGAAGAGAGGCAGTTTTTCCCTTTTCTGATACTAAGAAGAATGAATGCTTCAACACACAGATCCAAAGCAGTCAGCTGTTAAGTGAAACGAGAAGTCCAAGAACTTAGGAGGAATAAAATCATACTGAAAACAGAGGTAAAAAGAAGGGGCCCTGAAAAGAAACTACAAGGGTATGTAATAAGAAATAGCTAATGACTCTATTTAAAAGCAGGTAGGGGATTGCCCAGTCCTACAGGACACCTCCTCCTTCTCACTTCACACCATGCAGTCAGGGCCATGGACAAATAAGCCTCCTAAGCCCTCACCCAACCAACTTTCTGAACCATTCAATATGTCTCACATTCTACTTCTTAACATACCTCTAATTTTTCTGATTTTGACCTTATGACCTTTTTTCCAGCCATGCTTTGTCTTACCACCTAGACTTAACACTTAGCTTTGGGATTTGTTTTTCCTTGACCAAGATCTAGACATTCCTCTGGGAATATTGCCTTTGTTGGCTTCATGCACATGTAGCCTGACCCAGGGATGTTACTAAGACTCACAGAAAAGTGTTCAGGGGATCCCTGGGTGGCGCAGCGGTTTAGCGCCTGCCTTTGGCCCAGGGCGCGATCCTGGAGACCTGGGATCAAGTCCCACATCGGGCTCCCGGTGCATGGAGCCTGCTTCTCCCTCTGCCTATGTCTCTGCCTCTCTCTCTCTCTCTCTCTGTGACTATCATAAATTAAAAAAAAAAAAAAAAAGTGTTCAGTTCTCTTTTGGTGTACCCTTCCTTTTCTCAGGTATATCCCTCAAGACTAAGACTAGAAATAAAGTTCTAATGCTGATTTCAGACTCACAAATGGCTAGACAAGCTTCATAATAAGGAAGAATTTTTAAATATAATGAGAGCAAAATCTATCAAATGCTTTCAGAATCCCCTAATTCGACTGCAATATGCCAACTGACTCAGACAGCCGTATATTTTCCTATGTTGTGTAAGAAAAACCCATGTGGTCTCGTCACAAAATGTTCTACACGTCAAAGAAATTACAGTATTATTTTTTGGGAAAAATTCCGAAAATAGGGAAACAGCATCTGTTTCCTCTGTGTGTCATGCTATGTAATGAAACACAAAATGGGGAGTTGGGTCATGGAGGGGGCATTTATTTTCCCTTTGACAGGAATGCTGAGATAGAGCATCAATTGTGAGCTATCTTGGGGTTCAGGAGTTGAATGGGGACTGCAATGTTGTGTGTGCACAATTCCTGTCCTCAGCCATAATAGTTCCCTATCACCTCCATCTCATATCCCTGCCACAGCAGTGCACTAACCTAGTGCTTCTGCTGACTCTGACTTTGGGCAAACTACTTAAGCTTTCTGAGGCTGCTTCACCCCTAATAAGATGGGAACAGTAACAACTATTGTTCATTATGGTTATGGGTAAACTATGCCCCCAAAAGGTATACTGAAATCCTACCCTATTAGTACCTCAGAATGTGACCTTATTTGGAAAGAGCATCACTGTAAGTATATTAGTTAAAGGGAGATCATGCTGCAGTAGAGTCCTGAATCTAGTATGCCTGCTATCCTAAGAAAAGGAAAGATAGCACTGTGAAGACGAAGACACACAGATAAACACACAAACACACACACACAGACGGAGAATGACATGTGAGGACAGAGACTGAAATGATGCAGCAGCAAACCTAGGAAAGACAGGATTGATGGTCACCACCAGAAGCTATGAAGGGGTAAGAAAGGATTCCCCCTTCATGTCTCAGAGGGAGCATGGCCCTCTCTTGATTTTAGATTCCTAGCCTATAGGATTGTGAGACAATACATTTCTGTGATTTCAAGCCACCTAGGTTTGTGGTTCTTTGTTAGAGTAGCCCTAAAAAACTAATACAGTGGTGGAGTTATAATTGTGTGTGTGTGTGTGTGTGTGTGTGTGTGTGTGTGTTTTAAATGAAGAAGAATACACATAGAATAAACCAAGTAGGCAGGAAGAAAACAGGTAACTTTTCTTATGAATTTGAACTAAGGAAATGACATTATTTTCTCCAAAGCTGACACTGCCTCTCTAAACCCACCTCCCACTATTATCCTGTTCACACTGCTCCAGTTCACTGGCCTCCTGACTATGCCTGAAATATCCCACCATGTTCACTCCTTAGGGTCTTTGCAGCGGCTACTTCCTCTGCCTGGAGCTTGCCCAGGGTGAACTCCTGATTTCCTGTCTTTCTCAGTGAAGCTGATCTTGGAAGTTTCATTTAACATTTCAATTTGTATTCCAAGTGCCACCCAGCACTCCCAATTCCCCTTAGCTCTTGTTTTTCTCTTTTCCATATTCTTATTGGTTTTCTAATAGCTTAGTAATTTATTTCTCTATTACATGCATTATTTATCCTCTGTCTCTTTCTATGCTAGAACATAAGTGCCATGAGGGCAGGGATCTTCATGTTTTGCTCACTGATATGAACAAGCACCTAAAACAGTATCTAGTTCATAATAGGTGCTTGACAAAGATTCCTTAAAATCCATTATTTATTTTTAATTAACCACTTTATAATTATAGAAGCCATACATGTGTACTGTAAAACATTAGAAAAAATTTAAAACTTCAGATTCCTACCATCCAATAATATCTTTCAAATTTTAATAAATCAGGATGGTTTTTATCTTCTTCTAAGTGACTCCCTAAGGGATTCTGTCTCTTAAGGAAAAATGTCATGGTATGGATAACATCCACCTTACAAGATTTGGTAGCAGATTTAATGAAATAATGTATCCAAACACTTAATATAAATGCTTGCCATAACAACTTATATAGGTAGTTATTTTCTTTCCTTTGATCTTGACTTTAACTTTCATCCCTTGCTACCTTCTAAAAAGTAGCATATACCTGTACACAAGAGAATGGTATAATGTATTCTTACAGGGGAGGCAGGTGGGGAAGGTCTCCCACAACTGGCACTCAAGATGAAGCCCCCAAATTCACAGTACAAAGCTCCAAGGTCCAAAAGCACCATGAGATACAAGACCACTAATTATTTCATAGAATTTTATAGTAGTTACAAAACAACAGTGATAATTACATTTTAATATTACATCCTCCCATTTGCAAAAGCTTTTTATATTAATTTTTTCTTATAGATGAAAGACAAGGGGATCAGAGAATTTAAGTGACATGTCCAAGTTTATACAGCTGCTAAAAGAAGAGCTAAGAATTAAATCTAGAATTAGGTCATCAGTAACAAGGATCTTTTAACTTCACAGTGAAATGCATACTATCCATTTCTAGAGTCCCACTCACAATATATAAAAATGTTATTTAGTACTTACCCAATAAGCTACTTTCCTCCTCATCCTCTAAACAAACGACTTACCTAACTTAATAGCCACACGTCCTTTCCTTGCTGGGTAACTCTCCACCAAAATTTTCTTCTTATAAAAAGGAGATCAGTGGGTAAGCGTGCCAGGAAATGGGGTACATTGTTGAGAAAACCTGGGCATCACTGCTCTTGCGAACTGTTGAGAAAAAAACAAAACATCAAGAGCTTTATAACTTCAGTCCTCTTGGGAAGCCTTCAGAATCAATCTCTTTTCCATTCTGGCAGAAGTACAACAGGAGTTGTTGGTTTTGTTTTTTTTTTGTTTTTTTTTTGTGGGTTTTTGCTGAGATTTTAAATTAGGTTTAATAATATTAAGCTTGCATTCCTTAGCCTAAATTTATTCTATGGCCTTAAAAGCATTTCTTATAAATTGTTTCTACTTTTGAAGGGACTGGAAGAATCATATCCATGAATACTGAGACTTCCAATCCTTCTTATATACAGAATTTTCAGATTTATTTTTCATGGTAGTTTAGCTAAAATTCAAGGAGCTAGAAGACAAATTCAACCTAGCAGAGAATTGAAGGCAGTAATCATTAGAATGTTTCCTCCCCCAGAGGTAGCAAAGGAACCTTTTTATTCAAATACCAATCACAGAGTTAATTAGGTTAATGGGCTCCCTGTGGGTTGGGCACGCTGGATCTCTTACAAACATGCCAGAGTGAAAACCATCACACAGCGACTGCAGATTTTAAATAGAATGGATGTGTAAATGTCCAGGAGACAGCCCCAGATTCAAATATGCCTTTTGCATAGCTCAAGAAGACAATGTTCTGGGGCAATGATACAGAAAGAAATCTTTTCAAATCTCAGGGTGACAATGGGTATCTGGCCCTGACAAGGAGTTGACTGTATGGGCTTAGAGAAGGATTCCCAGCTCTGGCTACAAGGGGCTGGTTTGTACCAGACCAACTTTCCACTGAACTAGGAAAGCTGGGTATTTAAAAACCTGTCTGAAGGCACTGGAGTACTACCAAGGTAACCAGGACATGAGAGGCCAATATCTTGAGGAAAAGAGAAACAAAACTGAGGCAAATCACTATGCTGCTTTTCCTTTCAAGACATCTACTGATCTTGGGGCACCTGAGTGTTTCAGTCGGTTGGTTGGTCATTCAACTCTTGATTTTGGCTCAGGTCATGGTCTCAGAGTTGTGAGATCAGCTCCGTGTTGGGCTCCATGCTGGGGGGTGGAGCCTGCTTAAGATTCTCTTTCTCCCTTGGCCCCTCCCCTCCTCTTCCTCTCTCTCTTTAAAAAAAGAAAAAAAAAATGAAGAAGAAAAAAGACATCTACTTATCTGTAAGAGACACAGGGCAAAACTGCTGAGAAGTCAAGCAGAAAGCAGCTGCTTAGAGGCACATAAAGTGAGCAAACCAAAAAAGTGCCAGAGCTGAGTATCAAATCTGTTCGGTCCTCCATTGGATGAAGGACGTTTGCCCTGCTCTAACTGCCTAACAGAAGCAAAAGTAAACCCCACAGAGAAAGATACCACCATCTACAGTATCTGATTCTTATACAAAATGTCCCACATTCAATCAACAATAACCAGGCACACCAGGGCATAGGTTCAAGAAAGAAATGGACAATGAAACAGGACCCAGAGGTGAGGAGTCATAGGATATGGTCTTTAAAATAACTGCGATGTGTGTGTTTGAAATTATAAAGACTATAAAATATTTTAACATATAGTTCTCAGTAAGTCACAGAAGAGAAAAAAAAAAAAAAGACAAAGAACAAGAAGACAAAAGATTTGAGTAACACAATTAAACTCAGCCTTCATAACCTATGTAGAAGACTGCACCTAACAACTGTGACTACATATTCTTTTAAGGTACACATGAAACATTTATAGAAATTAATCAAAAGTGGGTCATAAAGTAAGTTTCAAGAAATTTCAACAAATAGAAACCATAGAGTACTTTTTTGAACTTACTATTCTGACATAATATAGATTCAAAGGAAATCGCAAAAATAATAACTTTTTTAAAGTAAAATGCTCCTATAGAGCCGTACTATCACTCCAGGAAGTTCCTTCATGCCCCTTTTTGTCAGTTGCCACAACCCCAAGACACTGTTCTCATTTCTTTACCATAGATTAGTTCTAAACTTCATACAAATGGACTCATACAAAATGTACTCTTTTATACGAAAATACTACAACTTATAATATATTCCCCTATGAGTGGCCCTTTGGTAGTTTCCATTTTAGGGTCATTATAAATAACACTGCTATAAATATTCTTGTACAAACCTTTTTATAAACATGTATTTCCATTTTTCTTGGATAAACACCTAGGAGTGGAACTGCTAGGTTACAGAATTGACGAATGTTTAACTTTATAAGAAAATAGTAAATATTTTTCCAAAATGGCCGTATCATTTTATACTCCTATCAGTAATACATAGGAGTTCCAGTTTACACAGCCTCATCAACCTTCGATGTTGGCAGACTTTCAATTTGAGCCATTCTAGTGTGAAGTTTTGATTTGTAACTCCCTGGTGACTAATAATGGTAGCTTTTTAAATATCTTCTTTTATGCAACATCTGTTCTAAGTATTTTGTCCATTTCTTAAATTGTAGTTGTTTTTTTTTTAAGATTTTATTTATTTATTAATGAGAGACACAGAGAGAAAGGTAGAGACACAGGCAGAGGGAGAAGCAGGTTCCCCACAGGGAACCTGACATAGGACTTGATCCTGGTCTCCAGGATCACGCCCCAGGCTGAAGGTGGCACTAAACCGCTGAGCCACCCGGGCTGCCCAAATTATAGTTTTTTAATTACTGATGTACAGCAGCTCTTTTTATATTCTGATACCAGTTCTTTGTCAGATATACGTATTACATATATTTTCTCCCTTCTGTGGTTTTCCTTTACAATTTGTCTTTTTGATAATCCGAATAGTTTAATGTTGATGAATTCTGATTTCTCACTTTTTCTTTACCCTTAGTGCTTTCAGTGTCCTTTAACAATCTTTGCTTAAAGTCTACTTAAAAGCCTAAAAAATATTCTTCAGAAGTTTTGTAGTTTTAGCTTTATGATCTCAGATTAACTTTTGTTTGTGGTGTAATCCAAAGGCAAGAAGGTTAACTTTTCTCCCACTCATTCCAGTAACATTTGTTGAGAAGACTATCACCCCCAACTGAATTGTCATAGCACTCTCACCAATTAACTGACAGCACGGTATGTCTTCAATTAAGCTACAAATCAACATATAAGTGATAACCAGAGTCCTTAAGTATTTGACAATTAAGCAGTACACATCTAAATAACCATTGGATCAAAGAAGAAATCACAATGGTAATTAGAAAAAATTTTTGACTTAACGTAATAGTGAAATGATAAAAAACGGTGAAATGCATCTAAAGTTATATTTTAAAAGTTTAGAAAGCAATCATTTATGTGTCTATCTCAAGGAATTAGAGAAAGAACAGATAAATCCAAAGAATGAGGAAGTAAATAAAAAATAAGAGCAGAAATCAACAAACTTTAAAGTAAAAAGTCATCAAATGCAAAAAGTTGATTCTTTGAAAAAGACAAGTAATACTAATAAATCCTTCAGTAGGCTCAACAGCCAAAGCTGGTCATTCTCAACTCTATTACCTAAGAGTCTTCTTCCCACAATGTTGATTTCAGACAGATTAATATGTCTCCTTAATTACTCTATTGTTGTTCCGAAAGACAAGCACAGGTCTATTTTGTTCATGAGAGTTTTGCTTTTATTTTTTTACAGAGACAACTCAGAGTAACAGAAATAAAGAGGGGGACATTGCAAAGTTCCAGGAATCTCAAACATGAGCTCTTTATCAGCACCATTATGAGGTCAAAACAATGTTGACCTAAAGATCTGACAAGACATCATCAGTCCCAAGATGTGAATCAAAAGAAATGATTTCTAAAATACTGATTTACATCCACTATTATTAGCAGTGAACTATATTCTTAGTGCATACTCTGCCTTAAAAGGTCAATTAACAACATGATAAGCCAGTGTGATTAGAAAGACATCTTAAAATGAAGTCTCCAGCCCTATGACCCAGCTTTTGCACTACTAGGTATTTACCCAAAGGATACAAAAATACTGATTTGAAGGGGCACGTGTATCCCAATGTTTATAGCAGCATTACCAACAACAGCTAAATTAAGGGAAAAACCCCAAATGTCCCATTTACTGATGAATGCATGAGGTGGTGTGTATGTGTGCACACACACGTGCGTGCGCACACACATAAATATAAATGACTCAGCCATCAAACAGAATGAAATCTTGCCATTTGCAACAACATGGATGGCGTTAGAAATATTAAGCTAAGTGAAATAAGTCAAAGAGAAAGACAAATACCATATGATTTCACTCATGTGGAATTTAAGAAACAAAACAGATGAACATAGGGGAAGGGGGAAAAAGAGAGGGAAGCAAACCATAAGACTCTTAACTATCGAGAACAAAATGAGGGTTGCTAGAGGGAGGTGGGCAGGCGATGGGCTAAATGGGTGATGGAGATTAAAGGGCGCACTTGTGATGAGCCCTGGGTGTTATAGGTAAGTGATGAATCACTAAATTCTACACCTGAAACTAATATTACTCTATATGCTAACCAACTACAATTTAAATAAAAACTTGAAATAAAAAAATAATAAAATTACATTAAGTCTCCAGAATGTAAACATAAATAAATATTTTTCACTGATGTTGTCACTGGGATACTCAATACAATACATAGTATTAAGTATTTTCATACAAAAGATAAAAAGCCACACATCATCTGTGAAATATCTGTTCTGCCACTGTAAAAACTGATTTAAATAATACAGCAAAATCAATCACTTGCATTAGTAATTTATTGATAATTAAGTAGTGCACAGATAAAATGTGGCAAACAAATACATTCCTTAGTCAACAGGTGAAGAAAATGTTGGTGGATATTTGAGGAAGTAAATATTCAAAAATTATTCAACATGCAAAATTTACCATACTATTCAATGAAAGTACAGAGGTTTCTGTCTCAGTAATGAAATACATAAAGAACTATTTTTTTTTAGTGAACCACTAAAGGAGTACTGTGGAAGAAATACATGTTCTAATAAATGACTTCTTTAATAAAAACTGTTTTATAGAGCACATATGCACTGATTGAGTGAAGAAAGGAGTCCTGGAAAAGTTAATACCACACATGAAAGAAATGCACTCATTGCCTCACTCATAGGCAAATCATTACTGCAAAGAAGTTAAATCTAAAAGAGCACCAAGAATGTCAGTGGCATAGTTAATTTAGTAGAATCATTATAAAAATGCTATAATAACATGGGGAACGATGAAGAAAACTTTTTATACCAGAGGCACAGTGGTTATTTGCTTACCACTGCACCAAATTTTAAGTTGCCTGACATTTTTTTCTTTTAAAATAGACAAGTGTTCTAAAATATCATGACTGCTTCAGTGATGCCAGCTATCAGCTGTCCACTTCAGAAGAGATATTTTTGATGTTAAAAAAAACCAGGTTTAATATTTTTTCAAAAATAATTCCTAAATAGCAATTCTGCCCATAACCAGTTGTTATTTATTTTTCTGATAAAGTTGATGCTTTAACAATAAGTGATAATTACTTTTCAAGGAAATTATTCTATAGAAATAATATTTTGAAAATGGGTATTTGGAGAGGTTTTTATGAGGTGATTTTGTTGTTGTTGAATATGATGAAAGCATCACCTAGAGAAGTCATCCCTGAATTCTCTTTCTCACACTTCCCACAATTAATGTCAGCAAATTTTTTTTTTTAATTTTGTTTGATCTACCTTCCAAATACCTCAAGAATACAATCACTTCGTACTGTCTATACTACCATGTTAGTCTCAACCAAAATCTTCTCAACCCAAATCAGGGCTACAGCTTCCCAGATGACCTCCCTTGCCCAACTCCAGTACTACGCCCCCAGCAGCCAATCACCTTATTAACACCAAAGTCAAATCATACCACTCATTCACCCAAAGTCATGTAATGATTTCCTGTATGTCTCAGCATAAAAGCCAAATTCCCTACAATGCCTACAAGTCATTACATGATTTTTATCATTACCTACCGACATCATTTCCTACTGCTCTTGTGTTTACTTACTCTATCTACTCAAGACCCTATGATGCTGTGCCTCAGAGGTCAGGGACACTTCGTCTCAGGGCTTTCCACTGGCTATTCCCTTTGCCTGGAGTATGTCCCCAGATACCTTCCCTTGCTTCCTTCAAGTTTTTACTTAACCATCACTTTTCCACAAGGCTTTCTCTGCCCTCCCTATCTAAAATAGCAACTATTCCCAGCACTCCCCCATTATTCCCCTTCCTTCCTTTATTTTTTCTCTTTAATGCTTCTCACCATCTAACATTTTAACTACTTGTTTATCAATTTATTGCTGATCTCCTTTTTCCACTGAATGAAGGCAGGAATTTTTTGTCTGTTGTGTACTTATTGTTCTAGTCTCGAACAATGATTACTAGCACTAGTATTTGAATATGTGAATGCTGAAAGAACAAGTAGTCAGTAAGAACCTTCCTAACTGCATAGTTTAAAAGCTTGAAAACAGATTTTTTCTAAATCTTCCAAATGAATTTTAATGAGTCTTAAACTCCTTGCTAGAAATATAAAAACGTAATACCTTAATAATAATTAACAAAAATAACTGAATAACATTGGGAAATAAAACATTAGCCGAATTAAAACAAAAATTTTGGCACAGCTGGTGGATATAATTGAAAAACATATATTATGATTTACCAAGTGGAACTAACAATGTCATTCTTCTATTTGGAGAAACATCTCTTTATGGATTATCTTTTTTAACTACTTACATTATGAAAATAAATGAACTTATAACCATACCATCAAATGTCTATATCACAGTGTTAAATCAAGACAAAACAAGGCAAAAAGTAATGACATATATTCAATGAATGCACTCTCATTGAGCAAAAGGAATTTTTGTACTATTAATAAAATAAAAATTTTAATATTTTATCTTTGTCTCATCCTTTAAAAATGTCACTTTTCTATATGTTTTATGGTATTCAAAATACTCATATATTCAACATTTATAAATAAGCAAACAACCATTGGGGAAAAAAATCTTCATTTACAGCTTGTAAATCACGGTGTTAAAGACTTGGGAAGGAAAGAAAAGGCACATCTTGCCCCAGTTGATAGAAATATAAAAAACCACCAAATAATTACCACAGTGTGGTTAAGTATTACCATGAAAGGTCCTTTATAACTTGGTCTCTGCCCTCCTCTGCAGCTTTGTCCCTCATGACTCCCTAAATGACTCAAATTTTACAAAGTTCGTGCTCCAGCCGAGAGCTAACTTTTAGTAATTTCTCATGCACAATTCTTGATTCTGGACCTATTTACTTCAATTTAGGGTGGCCAGGTAAAATACAGAATGCCATTTTCTGGGTGGCTAGAAACAAAAATAATTATCAACATGGATTTCCCTAAGAAAACAGTAAAGGCAGAAAGTAGCAAAAGAGCAAGAAAGGGAAAAAAAGACACTCCTTAAGAAATGTTTCTTTCTCTCAACTCTTACCTCCTTTAGGTGGCAAGTGAGAACTACACTGAAATGAAATCATTGAAGAAAACTTTCTAAAGGGCCTCTCACAACTGACCAAATGCTGAAATGAGCTCATCCTTTCTCTTAAAGAAGACACCTTCTATCACAGGGCTCCAGGACCTGGGCAGCAACCAGTGATGCCAGTACCTGTGCTGCGTAGGCCTTGGGAGCTCAGCTCAAATCTCATGATGCTATAATTCTCTTTAGTCAATTGGAATGTCATTTGATATTCACCATTAACCCAACATTATTAGCGAAATATATGTTACTCTAAAGGAAGCACTCCCTTTGTGTACAGTCAATTCTCGTTATTTATGTAGGTATGCTCTACTAAGTTGCCGTGGATACTGAATTAGCAACCATGGAACCACTGCTCCTAGGAGAAATACAGGGTTAGGTTCCTGAGAGCCTCTGGTCACATTGTGATCAAGCAATCAATATATGCACATAATCTTATTTCATGTGAGCTTCTACTTAAAGACATCTTATTTAATATATATATTATAGATCTGTTAAGATTGAACTCATGGTCAGGATCCCTGGATGGGCAGTGGTTTAGTGCCTGCCTTTGGCCTAGGGCGCGATCCTGGAGACCTGGGATCGAATCCCACATCGGGCTCCCGGTGCATGGAGCCTGCTTCTCCCTCTGCCTATGTCTCTGTCTCTCTCCTCTCTCTCTCTCTCTCTCTCTCTCTCTCTCTGTGTGTGACTATCATAAATAAAATAAAAAAAAAAGAAAAAAAAAAGATTGAACTCATGGTCAACAGCACTATAACTTGTGACTGAGGCTTACCTAACACATTTTTCTCTGTAAAGGACTTCACAGTCTTCTTGCGCGCAGGGAACACTCAACAGCACGTTGACACTATGTGTGGGGGCCATCTTTAACAGCACAACCACCACCACCAACAACAAAGGACCACAAAAATACAAAAACAAACCATGGTATTGAATTGACCATGACAAGGATATTTGTTAACAGTACAAGAGCTGAAAAAAGAAGGCAGCATATAGCCTTGTCTGACTTCAGCTGGGAACATGCATCCTGGGCAACTAAAATTTTTCACTGATCTGTGCATGTCAGCAAATGGCCACTAACATGCTCCAACTATTGATTTTAGGCTTACAAATAAATTTTAGCTAGCAAGCAAACTGATACATATACAATCCATGAATAATGCCTATTGACTGTATTTTGTATGCATGGTTCCAGGTCCAAAATCTGGTTTTCCTCTCTTAAATTCCTTCCCATTTAGGCAAAAGAAGCCCAGTGAAACTCCAATAAATTTTATGATTCCTAGTTCAATTAAACTAGCTCTATGGAAGCCCATTTACTGTTGAGGTAGCAATCTACAACTTGTCCTATGAACACTCAGGCTTGGAAACTTAGTCCCATGTCTATTCATTTCCTTTCTTGTATCCTCAGGTGGAACTCTGCAGAACACTTGAAATGTTAACAATTTGTTTGTGAATCAAGAGTAACTATATCTGGGTCTCTTTTTTCAGTTACAACAACAAAATGAGCAATAATGAAGCAATATATGTTTGGTATGACACCCTGGGGACTGATAAAGAAGAGGAAGAGGGAAGAACAATGGGATCCTTCAGTGGGCCCCGAGTAAGTATGTCCAGGTAAATTACTCTGAACAAGTTGACAAATAGACTTTTTCCATTTGCCATGGCCACAAGTAGGATGTTGCACAGCACCTGCCGTCTGTGGGAGTCCACCCTAATAAGCAAGTTCTAAGAGTCAGTTGCTTGTAGTTCAAGCTCTCAGTCCAGGTGTCAAGACCACATCTCCAGGATTCACTTACTTCTGCAAGTCATAATGCCTATGACCTGCCACTTGAGAACAGACTGTAACAGAGAAACTACAGCTGAATCACTAAGAAAGTTTCTGCCTGGGAGTAACTATGCTGCTGGTTTGGGCCAGGCAGAATTAGGTTTCTACCTGGGCAGCTTCCATTCTGCATGCAGACACAACCCAGTCACTCTGCGCAGCGTATTCTCAGCCCATTCTCAACAGCAGTTGGCAAGAGTAGCTGGGACTCCACTTTGGGCAGCTCCCAGCAGACAGCAGGACCCACACTGTGATACTCTTCTTCTTTTCCTTCTCCAAGGCCTCCAATCTGACAGCACAGAGTATTAGGAATATCTGAACTCTGGGCCAAGAAACCCAAATTCCAGTTTGGGCAGGATATGAAATTATGGTATAAGGTTGGTGGGAAAAAAAGGGTATAAATTACCTCCTTCCCTTTCTTCTTTACATTCATGCACTAGTAAGAGGAGAACAGGAACTTTGCTCCTTCACCTCCTGACTTCCTCTGCCTTCTAAGTTCCAGCAGAACTTCTGGGAACACACAGGTGCAAAATACCTGCCCAACACTATGTGGTTGGAGCTATTAAAGAAGGAAATTTAAAGCCATGAGCTCACCGGGAACATCTCCACAGATGCTTTATCCACAGAGTCGGGCTGAAGGGTTGAAATCTTCCCCTAACCCCCTCCTGGATCTTATAATTTTCTACTATTCCTCTGTACAGGAAATACTTCTTACCAAACGACAAGTTTTGGTAATCTGAAAGGTTGCTGCTACTATTACTTTTCATTTCTCATCTTCCTTTCACTGTTAAATTTCAGAGGCAAGCGGTCTATACCTTTTATTTTCCATCATCTCAGCACTGTTCTCTCCTTAACCTCCCCCAAATAATTCCTGATGTTGTCAATCTTCTCAAATTGAATTTCTGAAATTCAACAATGACCTCTGACTCCCAAATAAAAGTCTTTGCTCAATACCTACATTTCTTGACACTCAACCCTGTCCCATCTGCAGCCCCCTAATATACAATGCTATGTAGACACAATTTAAAATTTTCTGTTTCTTTAGTATCTTCAGTGACTGTATCTTCCTTGTTGCTTCTAACTCTCCATGTAATTTTTTCCCTCTCTTTAATAAATCTTCAAAGCAAATCAAATATCTATTTCTCACCTGCTGCAATGATAACACAGTTCTACTAAGACTAACACCGGTCATTTCACTTAGTCATTCTCCATTATTTTCCATGCCTAGTTGGTTTTTTAAAAATCTTTTTTTCTTTCCTTAAATGTCTCTTTAATCTGTTCTCTCTGTCCCCATCCTAATCCAGGCTTTCATCTATTCATGCCTGACTTGCTGCAATATCCTACTATCGAGTTAGTCAGCCTCTGCTATGTACTAAACATTATTACCTGCTTAGTTCAGGAAATTCTACTTGCATTAAGTTACTTCCTTCCTACAAAACATTCAATGACTCCCTGTCATTCAAGATCTCCCCACTAAACCTGGCCCCACTTAATCCATCTAACCCCTTCCTATTACCTACACCTACCACCCCCTCTCACAAATTGCCTGATCTGAGAAAATCAGTGTCCTTGTATCCCACAAGTATCCAGGATGAGTCTCAAATCTAAGCCTTTCTTACTTTAAATAGTAAGCACAGAAAAAAAAAAAAAAAAAAAAAGAATGTGATGTTTCCTGGACCTTCCAATTAGCATTCCCACTACCAGTGATTCATGATCACCACTCCCAACAGAGCAACAGCACATGCATAGTGCTACAAAGAGCCTCACTCTTCATGGCTAATTGGATTCCACCAGGAACTATTATTTCACTCAAATCAGAAACCATGTGATAGATAGGAGTGACAAGCCAAGAAGTGAAGGGTCCTCTATGTTTGTGATGTTGGCCTCAGGAGGTTATTCCATTATGGAGGACAGAGGAAGGAGAATAGGGGAAAAGGAGGGGTTTTTGCTCTGCTGCTCAGTGAAAGTACAAACAAAACCTGAGTATTATAGACTGAACTCATTCAATTCTTGGCAGTATGGCAGCTCACCAGATACATACTTCTACTGGTTGTCTGAATTACAGATGAGTAAACTCATCTATTGCTTTATTTCAGCTTCTCAAAGGTAACTGTTTATAAGCACATCTTAGGAAATAAACTGTACCTCGATAGCTGGAGAATAAATGGCTATTAATTTCCTATATTTTTCGAGAAAAATCTAGGGTTCATGGATGAAAAGATAAGCCTAGAAAGGGGTCATGAACCTATACACCTGTTCACCAACTATGGAAATTAAAGCTTTGAGACAGATACCCAATGATCATTTAATTTTGAGAGTACAGGCATATCTTGTTTCATTGCACTTTGCTTTACTATGCTTCACAGATACTGTATTTTTTACAAATAGACAGTTTGTGGCAACCCTGGGTCGAGCAAGACTATCAGTGCCAGTTATCCAACACTTCATGTCTGTCACATTTTGGTAATTCAAACTTTTTCATTGTTATTATATTAGTTATGGTGACCTGGGATCAGTGATCTTTGATCTTACTATTGTAATTGCTTCAGGGAGCCATGAACTGTGTCCATATAAGATGGCGAACTTAATAGATAAATGTTGTGTGTGTTCTGATTGCTCCACCAACCAGTTGTTCCTCTAACTCTCTCCCTCTCCTGCAGCCTCCCTATTCCCTGAGACACAATATTGAAGTGAGGCCAATTAATAAGCCTACAAAGGCCTGTAAGTGTTCAAGAGAAAGGAAGAGTCACATGTCTCTTACTTTAAATCAAAAGCTACAAATGATTAAGGAAGGCATGCCAAATACCAACAGGCTGAAACATAAGGCCTCTTGGACCAGCTGGCCAAGATGTGAATATAAAGGAAACGTTCTTGAAGGAAATTAAAAGTGCTACCCCAGTGAACACACACAAATGGTAAGGAAGCAAAACAGCAGAACATGGAGAAAGTTCTGAATGGTGTGGATAGATCAAGCCAGTCACAACATTCCCTTAAACCAAAGTCTAATCCAGAGCAAGGGTCCTGACTCTTGTGTTTTATTAAGGCTGACAGAGGTAAGGAACACACAGAAGAAAGTTTGAAGTTAGCAGAGGTTGATTCATAAGGTTTAAGGTAAGAATCCATCTCTGTAACATAAAAAACACTACAAAAAATAGAACAAGGGGGGGATCCCTGGGTGGCTCAGTGGTTCAGCACCTGCCTTCAGCCCAGGGCGTGATCCTGGAGTCCCAGGATGGGGTCCTGGGATGGAGTCCCACATCGGGCTCCCTGCATGGAGCCTGCTTCTCCCTCTGCCTCTCTCTCTCTCTGTGTGTGAGTGTTTATCATGAATAAATAAATATTATATAAAAAAATAAATAGAACAAGGGACCATAAGGGAAGAGGGGAAACTGAATGGGGAAAAATCAGAGAGGAAAATAAATAATGAGAGACTCTTAACTCTGGGAAACAAACTGAGGGTTGCTGAAGGGGAGAGTGAGGGATAGGGTAATTTGGTGAGGGGCATTAAGTAAAGCATATGATGTGATGAGCGTTGGGGTGTTATATACAACTGATGAATTATTGAAAACTATATCTGAAACTAATGACATACTATGTGTTGACAGGTTGAATTTAAATTAAAAAAATGAAAGTAAGGGATCCCTGGGTGGCGCAGCAGTTTAGCACCTGCCTTTGGCTCAGGGCGTGATCCTGGAGACCCTGGATCGAATCCCACATCAGGCTCCCGGTGCATGGAGCCTGCTTCTCCCTCTGCCTGTGTCTCTGCCTCTCTCTCTCTATGTGTGTGTGACTATCATAAATAAATAAAAATTTAAAAAAAAAAGATACATAAAATGTATTTAAAAAAAATGAAAGTATAAGGTGAAGCAGCCAAGTGCTGACAAAGAAGCTGCAGCAAGTTACTCAGAAGATTTAGCTGAGATAATTAATCAAGGTGGCTACACTAAACGACAGGTTTTCAGTGTAGACAAAACAGCCTCCTATTGGAAGATGCCAATTAGGACCCTTCTAGCTGGAGAGAAGTCAATGTCTGGCTTCAAAGCTTCAAAAGAGAGACCGACTCTCTTGTCAGAGGCTAATGTAGCTGGTGACTTTAAGCTGAAGCCAATGCTCATTTACCATTCTGAAAATCCTAAGATCCCTAGGAATTATGCTAAATCTACTCTATTCTCTAGAAATAGTACAACAAAGCCTAGATAACAGCACATCTGTTTACAACACGGTTTACTATTTAAAAAAAAAATTTTTTTTTAAAGATTTTACTTATTCATGAGAGACACAGACAGAGAGAGAGAGAGAGAGAGAGAGAGGCAGAGACACAGGCAGAGGGAGGAGCAGGCTCTATGCAGGAAGCCCGATGTGGGACTCGCCCCGGGACTCCAGGATCAAACACCAGGCCAAAGGTGGCGCTAAACCGCTGGGCCACCGGGGCTGCCCAAATGTCATTTTTTTAATGTTAAATTGATGCTTGGTCTTTATCAGTTCCAAAGGAGATGAGTAAATAAATCAATCTTTTCTTTGAACATACAGAAATCCCTTTATGTTAATTACTAGAAATTTTTATCTGATTTGATTGCCACACACTTTATTTTTATGATGCACTTTTAAAATTTATGTTGCAGGACATTTTCTCTTGGGACCAAAGAACTTTTGAACGTTTATTTTTTTAACATGATGGGAAAGAAAAAAATCTGTATAATCCAAAAACACTGCACTGTGTCCTCCTCAAGTTACACATCCACGGTATCTTCCTGTTAGGTTTTCTGAGTTATAGAAGTTCTTTGAGGGTATCATCTCATGGGCATTTTGACCCTCATGAAGCTTCCATAAAAAAACAGGCAGGAAGAGCCAGACATTACTTTTAGGGTGTAAAGAAGATAATTTTTAAATTGTTTGAACAATTATACACTCAAAAATAAAAAGGAACGAACTCCTGCTATGCACAACAACAAGGATGAATCTCAAAAGCTTTATGCTGAGTAAAAGAAGTACAAAGGCTAAATCCTATATGATCCCATTCATATGACACTTGGGAGAAGGCAGAACTATTGGGACGTATCTCAGATGGGTGGTTGCCAGGGGCTCAGAACAGGAGGAAGGGATGTGAGGGAATTCTTCAGAGTGATGCAAATGTCTTAATACTCTGTGGTATTGTCAACGTGGTGATACATGGGCCCAAACTGCACCTCACAAAGGGTGATGTTTACTGCATGTAAATTAGACCTCAATAAGTCTATCCAGGGATGCCCAAGTGGTTCAGTGGTTAAGCGTCTGCCTTTGGCTTGGAGCATGATCCCGGAATCCTGGGATCGAGTCCCACATTGGGCTCCCTGCATGGAGCCTGCTTCTCCCTCTGCCTGTGTCTTTGCCTCTCCCTCTCTCTCTCTCTCTCTCTCTCTCTCTCTCTCTGTGGCTCTCATGAATAAGTGAATAAAGTCTTAAAAAAAAAAAGTCTTTCCAAAACTGTTATAGAGAATTCCTCAGACAAAGATAAATCAGCCTAAGAGGTTCCCATAAATTACTGGTCAGGTTAAGTTCTGAACAGGAGCTAATATTGTGATTTGGGTCAAATGCACTCCATTTGTTTACTCTCAAAGACAGACCCCGTGAGAACCCTGGGGCAGGGCTGGTCTCTCAAAGTGGGAGGAAAGAGAACACAAGTTAGGCAGTTGGAATGTCTTGACCCAAATGGCAGTTTCTGGCCATTCTTCAGATGCCTGAGAAGCTCTTGTTTCACGGTGTGAATTAAATTTAGTTAAAATTATATCACATTCTGCTACATTTGGTCTGACCCATATCTTTGCCTCAAACCGCCTGGGAAAATGGAAATCACCAACTGCCACCACTTCAACTTACTTTATGTATTACTGCATTCAGAAATGTTTCCGAGGCCAGTCATTTCAAGAATATCCACTGAGAGGCTACCATTTGCTGAGCAGCAACAGAGCAGCAAACACAACCCAAATCCCTGCTGTCCTGGAGCTTATATTCCAAAGGACAGCTAACAGCTCACACTTATTGAGTGCTCACAATATGCCAGGTGCTATGTGGACTGACTCATTTAATTCATGCAACTACTAAGTGGGCAAATGCTCTTATTATCATCCCCATTTATTATTTTTTTTTATTTTTATTTATTTATGATAGTCACACAGAGAGAGAGAGAGGCAGAGACATAGGCAGAGGGAGAAACAGGCTCCATGCACCAGAAGCCTGACATGGGATTCGATCCCGGGTCTCCAGGATCACGCCCTGGGCCAAAGGCAGGCGCTAAATCGCTGCGTCACCCAGGGATCCCTATCATCCCCATTTAAAGGTGAGGAAACTAAAGCCCTGAGAGTTAAGTAAGCACACACAAATCCAAGGACACATGGCTAGTAAGCAGCAGAACCTGAGTTTAAGCCCAGGCCAAGCTGCTCCCTCAGCCCATGCTCCTAGCTACACTCTGTCTGAGTAGGATACAATCAGCACAAAGGTTGTACTAACATAATCCCAGGATATCAGGACTAGATGCCTAGGGAATGACTTTAACATTAAAGAATGCTATCCCATCTATATAGAAACAGTGTTACCTCATGATATAAGATTAAACAACATTAATAATTTTTTCAAAAGGAAATATGAATTAACATACACAGAAAAATGCTTACCTTATAATCACAGAAATAAAACAAAATGAGACTTAATGTTTTGCTTATTAAATTAGCAAGCAAAGAATTCAAATGGAGACTGAAAAGACTGATGTATTGCTAATGGAAATGTAAATTAATACAGATTGAAAGGCGGTTTCCATTCTAAGCCAGAAAATACTTATTTCCTTTAACCTAGTTTTTCCCACTTAATATGACTTTATCTTGGGGTGCTTGGGTGGCTCGGTAGGTTAAGCGTCTGCCTTCAGCTCAGGTCATGATCTCAGGGTCCTGGGATCAAGCCCCACATTGGGCTCCCTGCTCAGTGGGGAGTCTGCTACTCCTTCTCATTCTGCCCCTCCCTGCCCCCTGCTGGTGTGCGCACACATGTGTGCACTCTCTCTCTCAAATATAAATTTAAAAAAATATATGATTTTATCTTTAGGAAGTAATCTTAACATATGGGAAAAAGTTACATGCAGCAAAGATCTTTGTTGCAGCGAGCAATACTTACAGATTTACAATATTTACTATTCATACAATTCAGAATATATACAATTTAAAAATCCAAGCTTAAAAATTAAAATTAAACCTACACACTTCTGACCCAAATTTGTGCTTTTCAATAAAGTAAGTTATTTGTAGCCTCACCTATTCTGGTTAGGCTGTGGTTAACAGCAGCTAAAAGAATAATAAGTAGAGATGTGCCAAAACACAAAACAGGTGTTAAGATCTTAAAAAGGAAGAAATTTCATTTGCCAGAAGTATGAAGAGTCTGGTGGGCATATGTAACAATATCAGGCCCCAAACTATATCAATCTGTGTGACTCTTTTTTCTAATCTCCAAATGCCAGAAGATACGTTTTTTTTTTTCTTTCCACAGTCCCTCCTAATTTTACACATTGCCAAAACATGTAAATTTATGCACAAACAAAATGTTATTTTAGTCGTTCCTGACAGAATCACTTTATTGTTATCTTCCTATAAAAACAAACATCTCCCGCTGAGTTACCCCTACAAATCCAAAGACCGAGAACTAATTATTACAATTACCAGGGATAATGAAGATTTTTCAGCTAATTATTTTCCTTACAGACATTAATGGATTTTTTTTTAAAACTACAGATCTTATTTAGGACGAGGAATATCTCTGTGGTTTTCTTAACCCTATCCAGACCCCCCAGACAGAGCCTTCGTCTGGAGCCCTCTATGTCTTCCTCCTGCTCTAGTGCACATCTTCAGGATAAAGGCTAAAGAAATATTCACATGTATTCTGGTCTATTTTACAAAGTGCAGGAGGTTCTAAGGGCAGGAGCACATGGGGCAGAAAGTACTGAGCGTGAAGTAAGATGGGTAAGCAGAGGTGAACACACTAAAACCCATGCTGTGTAACAGGTACACGTATGCATATCAAATCATTTTATTTTTATGATGCTTGAGAAAGGCAGGTATAACTGTCCTCATTTTACTGATGAAGAAACTGAGGTCTCCAAGGTTTAAGCAGCTTGCCCAAAGTCACATAGCTGACAATGGACAAAAGCAGAATTCAAACATGGATTCAGTGCAGTCACTTTTACCTGATGTACTAATTATCTGCCATGCAGCACCTGTCTTCTCTAGAATCTGTTCATGTTAACATGAACTTTGTAAGCAGCTTGCTTTAAAAAGCAGCTAGAAAAACAGTATGAAATCTTTCACTATTCAAAATATGGGATGGTTGAAATATCAAAGAATGAGAGTGACTTAGCTAGGTGAGTTCTCTAGTACGGCTGTTTTTGCTAGATTTTCTATAATAAATAGGCATTAATTTTTATAGAAAGCATAATTCCAATAAAAGTTATTTTTAATATTTTTAAAATCAAGGATAAAGGCCAGGTACTACATAGTACTGTACCTAGCAGGCTGAAGAAGAGGCTCCTGGGACTAGTTATAGCACTGGTGATGACTATATTTGCACAATGTGACCATGGCTAGAAAGATTTTGCATAGCTTTCCTAGAGACCCCCCCTCAAGAAACAGGAGAAAATGTACTAGTGATACAGAAGTTAAGTGCCAGAACTTTTTTCTCCTCTGTGGATACTAACGAAAACTTTTTCTTCCTTTTCATGATAACTTTAAACCAGGACTTTTTTTTTTTTTTAGATTTATTTATTTATTTTAGACAGAGTGTGAGATGGGAGGGGGGCAGAGGGAGAGAGAGAATCTCAAGCAGACTCCCTACTGAGTGAGGAGTTGGATGTAGAGATCCACATCACAAGCCACAGATCACGACCTGAGTCAAAATTGAGAGTCAGATGCTCAACTGACTGAGCAACCAAGGTGCCCCTATAACCAGGACTTTAAGGGCAACTACCTTCCTGAGGGGGATGAGCTACTGCAACATTATAGAGTAATAACTACTCTTTAAAAAAAAAAGAGTAATAACTGCTCTCACAGCACATACAACATGTAACTACTTCTGCATAAGGGAGGTGGGAAGTGTTCCACAGAGAAAATGATTTTGGATTGAATACGAAGAAAGAATCCAATTTTTGCCAGCTGGGGAAAAAAAGAGAAAAGAGCATTTACAGGTTCAGAGGACTGAGAGCATAAGCTTGCATCTCTCCGGACTTCAAGTAACAATGCTGACAAAGAAGTTGTGCGCTAGGCTCTGTCCTGGGAATAGTTCTCCACCTTCCATCCAAATGCAAAATTAGAATTCAGACAGAAACCTTAAAGAATTGACTGATAGTGGTGCCAGCTCAGTGACATCACCCTGATGGATGTGGCAGTTTGCTGTCACCTTGTGATATACATTCTTCTTTCTCCATGTTGACATATCACACAGGTGATAGCCGGCCATAAAGATAAGGTATAATTTTCCCCTAAAACAAATATCAAGTAGACAAGTTGTGAGACTTACACAGAGATTTATCATCTTCTACAAAACACTAATAAAATAATTGCCAACTGAGCTGAAATGATTACAACTCCCCAAAATGTCCTTTCTCGAGAGTAACAGAATACAAACAAGGTCCACCTTTACCCAAGAAGGCAAGAGCTGGATGATCTTTGTTCTTTCCTTCGAAAGAATTAGAAAAGACATCAATTTATTTACAGGATTTTCTGTAAGAGCCACAAGACTTTCAGGCAAAAGCACTATTTTAGCAAACTGAAAGAACACAAAAGCAGGCCACTCATTTTCAGAAAGCTACACATGCATAATCCAAACATTTTAAAGAGCATATTTATCCTACAGGAACAACAGAGAAACAGCATTTGGTATTTCTACTTGATCTGTGGAAGAGAGATTGTTCACACTAAGTGTCAACAACCCATTTAGAGACCTTTCTAGGAGTTCTTTCTAGGACTGTAAGAATCCATATATGCATGTGAGTATTTATTTACAATTTACCTCCTTCCATTGAAATTTGGGGTAGCGTTCAGCAAGTACGTGTAGAACCAAAGAACAGTACAATATTACAGAAATTCTGAAGTCCAGACAGGGAATACTTAAGTAAGAGTAGAAATTCAAGACCACTGAAATGAAAGGCACAAATATGCATGTCATAATTAAACTTCAAGTTAGATTTTGGGGCCTAAGCCATCAAAATGAAAAAAAAAAAGAGGTACAATTAGTCCCATCATTCTCATTAATAGAAAGGAAAAGGCTTACAACACCTCAGGAAAGCAACGTTTTCCTGGCCTTGAATTTTAAAAGGAAATTTTCAGATGGAGCATTATTTAGAGGGCACTAAAATGAGACAGTAGACACTGCCCTCAAAACTTCTGTGTTAAATGCAGTAACTGATTTTTTTCTTCCCCTTACCATCCTTTGATTAAAAAAAAAAAAACACAACAACAGGACAAACATTAAAACTCAGCTTCATGAAGGACATCTTTAAGCAACTAAGGTGATTTTATTCAACAATGTTACTTGCCAGCAGACTGGCTGATAGGACTCAGGAGTTCAAAAATGAGTAGATGGGGGACATTTCTTTCAGGCAATCTTCCAGAGAACAGATAGTCATTCTTTCAGTCATTCATTTCTTAAGCTTCTCCTAAATGTTAGGAATCAAGTAAGGTGCTAAGGATTTAAAGGTATAATAAGACATATTCCCAATTCTTGAAGAACTCACAGTTCAGTAAAGTCTGATTTCCAAAGATATTTTTTATCAGGGACCTTTTCTCCAAGTAGAGTAAATTTTTAGAGTAACTCTTCATGGCAACTTAGAAGGAATGATACAAAGAACAGCATTTTCCATGCTTCACTAAAAGCACTTATTACATGATTTCACAGTTTGTCTTTTGTTTTGGATGGCCTGGGTTTAAAGCCTGGCTCTGCTATTTACTAGCTATGTGAACCTGGGCCTCAGTTTCTTCATCTGTAAAAGAGAATTAATAATACTTATCTGATAGGATAATTGTGGGGATGCAATGAGTTAATAAATGTAAAGCACCTAAAATAGTATTCAGTCAATATTTGCCAGTGTAGGACATAGTACTAATGTTTCCAAAATAGTCCCCTTCTAGGTTCCTCAGGTGTCCCCAAAATATCTTCTGGTATCTCCACTGGTGCCATGTCATTTGCAGGATCCTGTAGCATGATTATTTATCCCCAATCCATTGACAATGGACTTGGCCTTGGACATCAGCACACGCATAGACACTATACACGTTGTCTGGGCAGAAATCTTAACAGCCAATGTGGGCTTTCATTGGCTCTCTTTTCCTTCTGTTATGAGTACACTATGCCCCAAATAGTGCTGTTCCTTCAGCCTGGATTATGGATTAAAAAGACACTGGGAGGGGCACCTGAATGACTCGGTTGGTTGAGTGTCTGACTCTTGGTTTTGGCTCAGGTCAAGATCTTGGGGTAGTGGGATAAGTCCCATGCTGGGCTCTAGGCTCTGCAGGGAGTCTACTTGAGATTCTCTCTCTCCCTATCCCTCACCTCCCTGCTCACGAGCGTACTCCCAAAAATAAATAAATAAAATCTTAAAAAAAAAAAAGACACAGGGAGCAGTACCAGATCTAATGCCAATCTGCCAAAGATGAGTAATGTAGGCAACAAAGAGCCTCTGTTCTTGCAAGCCACTGAAATTTTGGGACTATTTGTTACCACGTAACAGCTGACTAAAACAGCTACTATTATTTCAATTTTAACAAAAAATAGTTTTGAAAAATGTTTTAAAAAATCAATAGATGTATATATCTCAGATCATCAGAACAGATTTCTCACCACAGATCTGAATGTGTCTAATTGTTACAAACAGGGCAGCCCCGGTGGCGCAGCGATTCAGCGCCACCTGCAGCCCGGGGCATGATCCTAGAGACTCAGGATCGAGTCCCATGTCGGGCTCCCTGCATGGAGCCTGCTTCTCCCTCAGCCTGTGTCTCTGCCTCTCTCTCTCTCTCTCTATGAATAAATAAATTTTAAAAATAATAATAATTGTTACAAACATCTCTCAGAAAGTGAATAATTTAGTTCCTGGGGTGGCTCAGTCAGTTAAGCTTCTGACTCTTGATTTCAGCTCAGGTCATGGTCTCAAGGTTGTGAGATCAAGCCCAGTGGTGGACTCTGCACTCAGTGTGGAGTCTGCTTTAAGATTCTCTCTCTCTCTCTCTGCCCTTGCCCTTCCCCATGCATGCACTCTCTCTCTAAAAAAAAAAAGAAAGAAAGAAAGCAACTTACTTCCTATTCTTTATTACTATTTTTTCCTATATCTAGTAGCTACACCCCCTGACAAACCTTAAAGATAATGATGAACATCTCTGATGAGCTCATTGTTCCACTCTACATATATATCCTCCACGGGAGCCAATGATTTACAAAACGAAAGTCAGGAGGAGACTGGCTTTCAAAGGTCTCCCTTATAATTAGCTTGTATGACAAGTTAATTTTCATCTTAAAGAGGATTCATTAACGCAGATTTTATCACAGTTATTTAATAGATTCTTATTGATTCTGTTTTCCTATATCGGTCTTTTGTAGTTTTTAGAAAAATTAGCTTCTAAAAATCATTTTATTCTATTACATCAACAACAGCATTTAATCTTCTGTACACCTTACATAGGGTGCATTTCCTCTTCTAGGCAACTGCACTGTGCTCATTTTTGGCAAAAGTACTAAACTATTGTTCCTTTCTTACACTGTGAGTACTTTGGGTACAAGCCACTATTCTCATGGGCTTGGAGTCTAATAGGAAAAATAAGACAATAAGTAAATAAGCAAATGCCTTCAAATCACATTAAGTATTATGAAGAAAAGAGAGTGCTTTAACAGAAAATAATGAAGCATGGAGTGAGATGAACTTAACTGGTAATCAGGGAAGACCCATCTAAGTAAGAGGCTGTTACCCTTTCTCATCCAGAGGAGGAAAAGGAAAGTACAACTGGGTAAAGAATAAGAAGAAACTGTTCAGGCGAGGTTCTGGGGTAGAAAAGAGGTGAGAATGTTTCAGGCGCTGAAAGAAGGGAACATTTCCCTTGCTTTCACATTTCAGCAAGAGGAACATGAAATGGAGGTGCTGAGCAAAGCCATAGTTAGCTTCACTGGTTTGTATTTTATTTTGAAAGGAAAGAGAAGATGTTGCAGGGTTTTAAGCATGCAAGTGTTGTGATCCAATCTGCATCAATAAAATGTGGAAATGGACTAGAGAGAAGAAAGAGTCAAAGTGGAGAAACCAGTGAAGAAAGAGAGAGCAAGCCAAGAGGAGTTGGAGAAAAACGGAAACACATGTAGTATATGTTGGAAATAGAATGTATAAAATCTGCTGACAGACTGAAGCTGTCAGTTTTGGTTTGGTGAGGAAGAGAGCAAAGGCTAAAGGCTGATGGTAGTTTCCAGCCTGAGGAAGGAGGAATTTGCTACTACAACTGAATTAGATGAAGGTGACTGGGAGAGGAATACATTTAATGGGTAAAGTCAGAATTCTATTTTGAACAAGTACAATTTAAGATGCCGCTGAGATATCCAACTGAAAGGTCAGGTAGTGAATTGGATAGATAGGAATGGAATTTAGAAGAGAGAGCTGAGCAAGCAGTAAACTTAGGAGTGATCACCTATAGGTGAGGAGGGCGTTCCCACTGGCGGATGACTCAGCATGGAGAATCGATGCCAGAAGGTAAGGAAGTAGTAGAAGAAAGAGGGTGATGTGTCAAAAAGACAGAATCTCCTTGAAGTGACTCTCAGTGGCTCAGAAATATTACAGAAAGAGAAAAGAGTAATTGTATAGAGAAGAAGCTCAGTGATCACCACCTTAATCAAGTTTTTAAAACTAACACCATCAGTAACGGGATGAATCCAAATCATCTACAACTGAATATAATACAATGAGAAGAAATAGAAAATCACCTGTCATATTCCTAGAGGATACTCAACTTGAATTTAATTGTGAGGAAACAACAGACAACCATTGTTGAGAGATACTCAACAAAATAACTGGTCTGTAACCTCTAAAAGTATTAAGGTCATGAGAATCAAGGAAAGACTAAGAAATGGTTCCAGATTAGACACCAGAAGGACACAGTAACCAAATGCAACATGCAATCTGAACTGGATTCTAGTTTTTTTATTTTTAAGATTTGTTTATTTGAGAGAGTGTGCACGCACACAGGGAGAGGTAGAAGCAGATTCCCTGCTGAGCAGAAAGCCCGATGTGATGCTTGATCCCAGGACCCTGAGATCATGACCTGAGCTGAAGGCAGATGCTTAACGAACTGAGCCACCCAAGCGCTGGTGAGTTGGATTCTTTTATCTTAAAGGACATGACTCAGATACTTAGCAAAACTTGTATAGGATCTGTAGATTAGATGGTAACAATGCAATCACGTAAACTTCATGATTTTGTTACCTTACAGATACCAAGAAGAATGTTCTCATTTGTAGAAAACACAAAGTAAAGTATTCTAGAATGTTAGGGTATCACGTTAGTAATTTATTCTCAAATGGCTCAAGAAAGAGAAGGTTATATTTGTACTGGCAATTTTTCTGTAAGTTTGAGATTTTTTTTTAAAAGAAATGAGTTGCAAAAAAAAAAAAAAAAAAGCAATGAGTTGCAACAATATACCAACATACCAAATTGTAAACATTAAAAGACTGACCAATATCAAGTATTTGTGAGGATATGAAGTATCAGAAACCTCCATGCTGAGTTGGAGAGAGTGAAATGGGAAGAATCGTGTTAACAAACAATTTGGTATTGTTTAATAAAATTGAAGCTACACATCCCCTGTGACTCAGAGATTGCATTCCTACAGAATATCCTAAATGTGTGAACCAAGTTCATGTGGCACTGTTTCTAAGAATCAAAAAATGGAAATACCTTAAATATTCATCATAGTAGAATAAACCAATAAATTATTTATGATATTTATATAGTGAAATATCATACAATGAATGAATTAGAGCAACACTCATCAACAAGGATGGACTCAAACACAATGTGGAATGAAAGAAGGCAATACAGACATTTGACAAAGTTCAAAAACAGACAAAACTAAACTATATGGTTTAAGGCAGTAAAAATTTAAGAAATTTAAGGAAATAATTATCCTAAAACTCAAGGTAGGGAAGGTGGAGAGGGAAAGGGTTATGAGGCAGAAGATGCACTGAGAGTAGGGGTGCTTTCTGAATGCTGGCAGTGTTCCATTTCTTGCCTTCAGAATGTTGCTCGTTTTATCATTGTTAAGGTGTACATGTATCATCTGTGTACTTTCTGAATATATATTTCTTAATTTTAAAATTATTAAAAACAACTGCTTATGTTTACTGAAAGATTACTATTTGCCACCTACTATATTGAGAACATATACATATTTTATCCAACTTGAACCTTCCAAGCTTATAAGGCAGGTACCATTACTACATTCTCCATTTTATATATGTGTAAACTGAAACTTCATAAATTATCCAATTTCCACACTAACAAATGGGGACATGACTTCATTCAGGCTCAGTTGAAGCTTGCAAATTTAGCCATTAATATGTCCTTTCAAGTATTGCTTTGATTTTTCTCTATTTTACAATATATGTTATTAGAATTTGGGCTTCTTCTGAGATTTCTCTATAATTCCCATACTGTTTAGTAAAATGCTTAAAATTGAGGCTCGATAAGTATTGCTGACTAGCTCAACAATCTGTTATTTCTAAAGGAACCATAAACTGCTGTATAATGTCCTCAGGTATTTTTCAGTGCATCAATCAGAGGTGACAGCTTGAGCTTAAATTATCAGACAAAAGACTTTAAAGACATTTGAACTAGGAAAACATTTATATTGAAATCAAAGGCAAAAGGTTTGTATGACTTTGACAAGAATGAGTATAAGCATATTACAGCAATCTCAAGACCAATGGAGTTGAGACAGTATTCCACATACAGCTCATGTGAAGAAATTATATGCAGCTATAAAAATTAAGACTCGCTTTGGAAAACCACACTTTTATACTTGACAAATTTTATTAAGCCAATTTCACCAATTGTATTTTTCTTAAAGATTTATTTATTTTAGAGAGAGAAGGAGAGCACATAAGATTGGAGAAAGTGGCAGAGGGAAAGGGAGCGAAGCAGACTCTTCATTAGGCAGGAAGCCAGCCATGGGGCTCGGTCTTACAACCCTGAGGAGATCATGAGTGAGGCAAAATCAAGAGTCTGACACTCAACCGAATGAGCCACCCAGGCACCCCTCATCAACTGTTTTTTTTTTTTTTTTTTAAGAGTTTATTTATTTATTTGACAGGGAGATCGTGCACAAGCAGAGAGTCTGATGCAGGGCTCGATCCCAAGACCCTGAGATCATGACTTGAGTTGAAGGCAGACGCCTAGCAAAGTGAGCCATCCAGGCAGCCCACACCAATTGTATTTATTTTTAAGTCATAGCTTTTAATTTTATTGGCTCTGGACTTATGTAATGTCTTTCTCCCAATAAAATAAAATAAAATAAAATAAAATAAAATAAAATAAAATAAAATAAAATAAAATAAAATAAAAAAATAAAATAAAATAAAATAAAATAAAATAAAATAAAATAAAATAAAATAAAACCTCTAGGGAATCCCTGGGTGGCTCAGCAGTTTAGCGCCTACCTTCAGCTAGGGGCGTGATCCTGGAGTCCCGGGATCGAGTCCCACGTTGGGCTCCCTGCATAGAGCCTGCTTCTTCTCCCTCTACCTGTGTCTCTGCCTCTCTCTCTCTCTCTCTCTCTCTCTCTCTGTCTTTCATGAATAAATAAAATCTTAAAAAAAATAAACCTCTACATTTTGTTTCACTAAAACATTATCCGTTTTTTCAGAAGTTTTACTTCCAAATTTATAGATAAACAAACAGATGTTTAATAGAACATCTAAAAGAAACTTTAAGGGCTACCCAGGTGGCTCAGCGGTTTTGCGCCACTTTCAGCCCAGGGCGTGACCCTGGAGACCCGGGATTGAGTCCCACATCGGGCTCCCTGCATGAAGCCTGCTTCTCCCCCTACCTGTGTCGCTGCCTCTCTCTCTCTCTCTCTCTCATGAATAAATAAATAAAACATTTAAATAAATAAATAAATAAATAAATAATAAATAAATAAATAAATAAATAAATAAATAATAAATAACTTTTAGAAAGTATTGGTAAGTGGGCACCTGGCTGGCTCAGCTGGTAGAGCATGTGACTCTTGATCTTGGGATTGTAAATTTGAGTCCAACACTGGGTGTAGAGATTAGTTAAAAATAAAATCTTAAAAAAAAAAGTATTAGTAAAAAAGATTAACCAATCTCAAGCAATAGGATTTAAGAGTTTGAAAACTGTATATTTCTTCTCTAAAAACTAGAGTTTTCTACTGAACTTGTAGTATGATCCACCAATAGGATCATCCTCTAAGTAACTCTAATCAGTTTTAGGACATAGGAAATGGAGTTGAGATCAATTAGCAGCATTGGCAAGTGAACAGGAAAGAGAGCAGGCAGTTGTGATACTGAAGAGGAGAAAAAGATTGCTAAGGGTCTCACTGTTTCATTCTTTCCGTAGACAAAATTATTTTTAAATACATTTATAAAATCTGAGGATGGGAAGCCCTGGTGGCACAGCGGTTTAGCGCCGCCTGCAGCCTGGGGTGTGATCCTGGAGACCCGGGCTCGAGTACCACGTCAGACTTCCTGCATGGAGCCTGCTTCTCCCTTTGTGTCTCTGCCTCTCTCTCTCCCTCTCTCTCTGTCTCTATGAATAAATAAACAAAATCTTAAAAAAAAAAAAAAATCTGAGGATAAGGGCAGCCCTGGTGGCGCAGCGGTTTGGCATCGTCTGCAGCCCAGGGCGTGATCCTGGAGACCTGGGATCGGGTCCCACATCGGGCTCCCTGCATGGAGCCTGCTTCTCCCTCTGCCTGTGTCTCTGCCTCTCTCTCTCTCTGTGTCTCTTGTGGATAAATGAATAAAATCTTTAAAAAAAATCTGAGGATAAGCATTACTATAATTGAAATAGGATATTTAACTTATGAACCTAGTCAACTGAGCAAATGATAGGAAATAAAATATAGAGAACAACATTAAATCCTAATAAGTAGAAGACATAAAATATGCAAGGGATAATGAGAAATATAAAAGGATGCTCAATATCATTAGCTATTAGGAAAATGTAAACCAAAACCCCAATGAGATATTACTTCTTACCAACGAGGGTGGTCTATTAGTTTGCTAGGGCTACCATAACAAAATATCACAGACTGAGGGTGCTTAAACAATAGAACTTTATTTTCTCACAGTTCTAGAGGCCAAAAGTCCAAGATCTAGATACTGTAGGTATGTTTTCTCCTGAGGCTCTGTCTTTGGCTTACAGATAGCTGCCACCTTGCTGTGATCTCACATGGTCTTTTTATGTGAATGGGCACCCCAGGTGTCTCTTCCTCTTCTTATAAGGACACCAATCCTATTGGGTAATGGCCCCATCTTTATGATCTCATTTAACCTTAATTATCTATTTAAAGGACCTATTTCCAAATACAGTCACAATGAGGGGTTAGGACTTCCACATATGAATGGGGAGCTGCGGTGGGGATGGGGGGCACTACACAATTCAGTTGACACAAGTGGCTATAATAAAAAAGAATTGCAATAAGGAGAGTGAATGAGGATGTGGAGAAATTACAACCTTCATTCACTCATTGCTGGTAAAATAGCATAGTCACTTGGAAAACAGTCTGTAATTTCCCCAACAGGTTAAACATACAGTTATCATATCACCCAGCAATTTCACTCCTAAGTATATAAAAGAAATGTTTTTGTGCATGTCCATACAAAAACATGTGCATGAATATTCATAGCAGAATTATTCAAAATAGTTAAAAAGTGGAAACAGGGCAGCCTGGGTGGCTCAGTGGTTCAGTGCCACCTTTGGCCCAGGTCGTGATCCTGAAGATCCGGGATTGAATTCCACATTAGGCACCCTGCATGGGGCATGCTCACTCTCTGTCTGAGTCACTCATGAATAAATAAAATCTTTAAAAAAAAAAAGGTGGAAAAAACACAATGTTCATCCCCTGATGAATGGATAAATAATACCTGAAATAGCCATATAATGGAATATTGTTTAGGAATAAAAATGAATAAAGTATTCTATACATATTCTATTCTATTCTATTCTATTCTATACATACTATAACATGGATTAAGCTTGAAAATGTTATACTAAGTTAAAGAAGACAGCCATGGGATCCCTGGGTGGCGCAGCAGTTTAGCGCCTGCTTTTGGCCCAGGGCGCGATCCTGGAGACCTGGGATCGAATCCCACATCGGGCTCTCGGTGCATGGAGCCTGCTTCTCCCTCTACCTGTGTCTCTGCCTCTCTCTCTCTCTCTCTCTCTATCATAAATAAATTAATTAATTAATAAATTAATTAATTAAAAAGACAGCCATTATATAATCCCATTTATATAAAATGTCCAGAATAGGCAAATCCATACAGACACAAAGTAGATTAGTAGTTGCCTAGGACTAGGAATGAGGGATGCCTGGGTGGCTCGGGTGGTGAGGCATTTGCCTTTGGCTCAGGTCATGATCTCAGGGTCTTGGGATTGAGTCCCACATCGGGCTCCCTGCTCCAGGGGAACCTGGTTCTCCCTCTCCTCCCCACTTGTTCTCTCTCTCTCTCTCTCTCTCTAATAAATAAATAAAATCTTAAAAAAAAAAAAAAACACACTAGGGATGAGAGGGATGCTGAGGGAAAAAAGAAAGTGACTGCTAGTGGACACAGGATTTCTATTCAGGGTGATGAAATGTTCTACAATTGTGATAATAGTTGCAAAACCCTGTGAATATACTAAAAATATTGAATTATATAAACTTTGAATGAGTTAATTATATATGAGTGATATCTCAATAGAGCTGATAGAAAAGAACAAATATATTATTGGGACCTCAATGTAAATGATTTTGTTCCTTTATTAAAAGAGCAGGACTATTGGGGGCACCTGGGTGGCTCAGTCAGTTGGGCATCTGCATTTGGCTCAGGTCATGATCTGAGGATCCTGGGATTAAATCCCACGTCAGGCTCTCTGCTCAGTGGTGAGTCTGCTTGTCCCTCTGCCTCTGCCTGCTGCTCCTCTTTCTTGTGCTAGCTCGATCTCTCTCTGTCAAATAAATAAATAAAAGAGCAGGGCCCTTAGCATGGGTTAAATTTTTTTTTAATTTTATTTATTTATTCATGAAAGACACAGAGAGACAGAGAGGTAGAGACATAGGAAGAAGGAGAAGCAGGCTCCATGCCAGGAGCCTGATGTGGGACTTGATCCTGGGACTCCAGGATCATGCCCTGAGCCAAAGGCAGGCTCTTAACCACTGAGCCACCCAGAAGTCCCGGGTTAAATTTTTTTTATCATGTATCAGTGACAAGAAATACCTGAAATAAAAAAAAATCACAGGGAAATTTTTAAAATAAAGGTCTGGGCAAAATATATATCAGAAGAATTCAAGAAGAAAACAAAGAGTGGCAAATTATAATTAGATAAAATATTCTCTGATCATGCCTATTACAAAAGAATAAAATATTGAATATATATATATAGTCAACTATAAATTAACATCACAAGCAAGTCTAATCACTGAATATTAAAAAGTACTTTATTGATTAATTCTTGGGTCAAAACAGAATACAAACTTGAAATTACAGATTATTCAGAAATTAACAATAGATGGTTCATACTACAATCTATAGGATGCAATCACAGCTACATTACAGAGGAAAATTAATAGCCTTAAAATGTTCTTTAAAATAACCTTGAAAGCTACTAATGAATAAGCTAAGCATTTAACACTAGGAAACTAGAAAAAGAGTAACAAATCAAAAGAAGAGAAAAATAACCCATAAAAAAAAGCTTACATTAATGAATTAGAAAACAAAGATGAAATTAATAAATAAAACTAAGAGTTGGTTCTTTGAAATCACCAAAGTGTTCTACCGAATAGCCATTCCAGGAGATACTGATAAGTGCAATATGAAGAAAAAATCTTTTGCAGCAAAAATATTTGAAAAACATTGTAAATCTTCCACATAATGAGACACATGGGTACCTCAGTCAGTTGAAACTCTCTCAATTTCAGCTCAGGTCATGATCTCAGGGTTGGGGATATCAAGCCCCAAATTGGGCTCTGTGCTCATCAGAAAGTCTGCTTGAGATTCTTCCCCTCTGCCCCTCCCCTCACTTGCACTCAGGCAGTCTCTCTAAAATAAATAAATAAATCTTAAAAAACAAAAATCTTCCACTTAAGAACTCATAATGCACACTAGTTAATTAAAAACTGAAAAGTCCTGGGGCGCCTGGGTGACTCCATTAGTTGAGCAATCTACTGCTGATTTTGGCTCATGTCATGATCTCAGGGCTAGAATCGAGCCCCCTGTTGGGTTCCCCACACAGCAGGGAGTCTACTTGAGGATTCTCTCTTCCTCTCCTTCTGCCTCTTCCCCACTCTCACAAATAAATAAATCTTAAAGGCTGAAAAGTCCTAAAGCATGTAACTGTTTTAAGTAGTATGATCCAGTCTCACAAATTTATTTAGGCACAAACACTTTTTACTTGTGAGCATTCTTTTTAATAGTGTCCCATGGAATGCCCATTTGGGAAATGCTGACACAGGTAAATCTCTGGTGTGTATAATCAAAAATAAATGAAAAAATATGAATATGAGAAATGGAATATAACCTATATGGGTGAGGTTAAAATGGTAAAAGAATTGCATGTAAGCTTTGTACTTAAATTTTTGAAAATATATAACAAAATGGATGATTTTTAAGAAAAATACACATTGCCAAAATTTACTCAGAAAGGTTCAGAAAAAGGAATAATCTAATAATCATGAAAGAAATACAAAAATGTATGATTCAACACCCCATTTATTGGCTGTAGCCCAAGTACGGTCAAAATCTATTAGATCTTTTTAAAACAAAAGAACTTTATACTTCTCTGGCATCCAGTTACTGTGGTTCTTACCACCTTTATCCCTCTCTAGGTTACCACAATGACCTTCCAACTGGCCTCCTGGCTCCCTCCATTCTTGCTTCTCTGCTTAGCCAACAAGTGAGATTCCTCTAATAAAGGAATCCGATCATGTCACTTCTCTGCCTAAAACCCTTTAAAGGGTCCCCATTAATCTTAGGAAGAAAGTCTAAACTTCTGGGCATGTTCTACAAAGCTCTGCAAGTTCTGGTCTCTGGGAAGCACTCTAGCCTCATCTCGCAACCCTCTCCTTCACCCACGTTTGCTCCAGTCCTCCTGAAGATTTTTCTTTTTCTCAGAAGCATCATGTTCTCCCTCACTTTCAGGTTTTCCTCACAGGCTCTTCCATCTCCTAAGGACACTCTTCTCTCCACTCCCCACTAACTCTTTTGAGTAGACATTCCTTCTTTTTTTAATAAATTTATTTTTTATTGGTGTTCAATTTACCAACATACAGAATAACACCCAGTGCTCATCCCGTCAAGTGCCCCCCCCAGTGCCCGTCACCCATTCACCCCTACCCCCTGCCCTCCTCCCCTTCCACCACCCCTAGTTCATTTCCCAGAGTTAAGAGTCTTTATGTTCTGTCTCCCTTTCTGATATGTCCCACACATTTCTTCTCCCTTCCCTTATATTCCCTTTCACTATTATTTATATTCCCCAAATGAATGAGAACATATAATGTTTGTCCACAGTAACTTCTTGCAAGATACATCCACAAAGGCAAAAGAAACAAAAGCAAAAATGAACTATTGGGACTTCATCAAGATAAGAAGCTTTTGCACAGCAAAGGATACAGTCAACAAAACTAAAAGACAACCTACAGAATAGGAGAAGATATTTGCAAATGACCTATCAGATAAAGGGCTAATTTCCAAGATCTATAAAGAACTTCTTAAACTAATTTCCAAGATCTATAAAGAACTTCTTAAACTAATTTCCAAGATCTATAAAGAACTTCTTAAACTCAACACTCAAAACAATCCAATCATGAAATGGGCAAAAGACATGAACAGAAATCTCACAGAGGAAGACATAGACATGGCCAAGAAGCACATGAGAAAATGCTCTGCATCACTTGCCATCAGGGAAATACAAATCAAAACCACAATGAGATACCACCTCACACCAGTGAGAATGGGGCAAATTAACGAGGCAGGAAACAACAAATGTGGGAGAGGATGAGGAGAAAAGGGAACCCTCTTACACTGTTGGTGGGAATGTGAACTGGTGCAGTCACTCTGGAAAACTGTGTGGAGGTTCCTCAAAGATTTAAAAATAGACCTGCCCTACGACCCAGCAATTGCACTGGTGGGGATTTACCCCAAAGATACAGATGCAATGAAATGCCGGGACACCTGCACCCCGATGTTTATAGCAGCAATGCCCACAATAGCCAAACTGTGGAAGGAGCCTCGGTGTCCATCGAAAGATGAATGGATAGAGAAGATGTGGTTTATGTATACAATGGAATATTACTCAGCCATTAGAAATGACAAATACCCACCATTTGCTTCAACGTGGATGAACTGGAAGGTATTATGCTGAGTGAAGTAAGTCAATTGAGTAGACATTCTTACTTAAATGTCAGTTTAAGTGACGCTTCCTCTGGAAAGCATTTTCTGATTTCCTCAAATCTGAAATAGAAGCCCCTCTTATTTTTTCCCATAGGCCATGTACTCTCCTTATTGTAGCATTTACAACACTGACTTTTAATTTCCTGGTCCCTTAACTCCATCCCTCAATAGACTACAACTCCAAGATGGCAGAGATTTTATCATCTAGTTCCATTTAATCTCCAGTACCAAACAACATTCCAGGGGCATAACAGAAGTTCAATATTGAAGTTTATTAGAAGAATAAATGAAGTTTAGCTTTGACACCAAAGATAAAAAAGATAGCATCCACAATAAAACTGTAGATCAATCTCATTTATAAGTATAGATATAAAATCTAAATTAGAATATTTGTGAATCAAAAAAAAAAAAAAAGAATATTAGTGAATCAAATCCAGCAGTCTAATAAAAGAATAATACATCATGGTCAAGGTAGGTTTATTCTAACACAGCAAGGATGACCCAACATTAGGAAACCTGAAAAGAAAAATATATAATCATTTTGATAGATGATAAAGAAGATTTGATACATTTCAAAATCTATCATGATGAACTCAGTAAATTTAAATTAGATAGATAATTAACTTTATATGAAGAATTTATCATAAAAGAATAGAAAATTCAACCTTAATGATGAATCAAGAGACAAAACAAATGAGACAGGAGGCCTGTAAAAGCTGCTATTCCTGTTTTAAACATTTTAGCTCAAGGCAGTAAGAAAAAAAAGAAACACTAAAAATACTGGAAAAAAAGAGACAAAAATTATCATTATTTCAGCTTATAGTTATCTACCTCGATACTACTTAGGACTAATTACAAATTTTAGTAAGTTTTCCAGTTACATAAACTAGTTAGAAAATACAATAGGAGGGATCCCTGGGTGGCAGAGCGGTTTAGCGCCTGCCTTTGGCCCAGGGCGCGATCCTGGAGACCCGAGATCGAATCCCACGTCAGGCTCCCGGTGCATAGAGCCTGCTTCTCCCTCTGCCTATGTCTCTGCCTCTCTCTCTCTCTCTCTCTCTCTGTGACTATCATAAATAAGTAATAATTAAAAAAAAAACTTAAAAAGAATACAATAGGAAAAAAAAGTACCATTCATGAAAAACATAAAACCCCTAAAAATAAACTTAAAAAAATATACAGACCTTAAAAGAAGAAAAATTCCTCAAAGTGATCTCTAACTCAAGTCAAACCAAGCCAATGAAATTTTTACAGCTGGAATTGGATTTTATAATCTGATATTCTTCTCTTTTAAAAAACTTTTATTTATTTATTTGAGAGAGAGAGCGCGCGAGCATGAGCTGGGGAGAGAGACAAAGGTAAAATGGAAAAGGAGATTCCCCACTGAGCAGGTATGGGCCTGGATCTCAATACCCTGGGATCATGATTTGAGCTGAAGACAGATGCCTAACCAACTGAGGCATCCAGGTGCCCCCGATATTCTTCTAATAAAATAATCAATCGACAATACGTAAAAAAGAAATTGTGGAAATCAATGAAACGTGGCTTGCCTTACCATATGGTAAATGGAATTTAACACTGATATTTCAATGGTGTGTTACCAGAACAGGAATATCCAAAAATAATCATGGGGGCAGACTAAGAAATACATAAATAGATCTGAACTTACTAGAATTTAGTATAGGTAACATTTGGACTTTTAAATTAGCATGGAAACAATGTATGGTTAAATAAATTTCCTTCTGACAATAAAGTAAACACCTGGGAAAAACTAAGATAGGTGACTACTTTATGAGTTCTTATATACAAGTATATTAAAGGAGCAAATATTTTTTTGAGTAAATATTTTAAAAGCTCGTTAGAATACTAAAAGAAAATGTTACGATGAGGAAAGAAGCAGGCTTTTATAAGCAAGAAAACAAAGCCAAAATCATGAGAGAAAAGACTAGAAGTCTTTTCCAACTCATATAAAATATCTAGCATAAAAATTTTTGTTTTTTTTAAAGGTAAATTGGAAAAAGATTTGATAATCCCCAGATTTCTCAAGAATATCTACGTAATTAGTGAAGAGTATTAAAGCAAACTTGTTCAAAACAAGAGAAGTCGAAATTCTTATATATCGCAAGTAAATATCAAAAGTGTAAAAGAATTATCTTTAAAAAAACTGGGCAGCCCAGGTGGCTCAGCGGTTTAGCGCCACCTTCAGCCCAAGACCCAGGATCGAGTCCCGTGTCGAGCTGTCTGCATGGAGCCTACTTCTCCCTCTGCCTGTATATCTGCCTCTCTCTGTGTGTCTCTCATGAATAAATAAATAAAATCTTAAAAATATATAAATAAAAATTAAAAAAACTCACTCCAAGTTCTAGAGAATCTTCTTGAAAGATTTAGTGAAGATAAATCACTGTTAGATGACAGGTAACTACAAGAAAATATTTCCAGTATGTCTTAAAGTCCTCTGCCCAGTATTTCAAGACCTTTCCATCAACTGGCCCAACTTTATCTTTCAGTCTCTCATTACTCCCAGCATAAACACTCCGTCGAGTCAGTAATTTTTTTTCCTTTGGTAAAAAACAAAAAAATCTGGTGTCTATCTCTGGTATGGAGAGTTTAAACAATTTTAATTTTGTCATTAAATGTCTAGGTTTAACTCTTCACAAAATCTTACTTGGTAGCAGCTCCCAGAAGTAATAGCAAAAAACTGAAGAGAAGTTAAATCTCATCCCTTCCCTGATTACCCCCCACAATTCACAATGATCTGCTCTTTGTCTGACTTCTAAAACAATTATTTTGTGCCACCATAACTTTTTTTTAAAGATTTTATTTATTTATTTATTCATGAGACACAGAGACATAAGCCGAGGGAGAAGCAGGCTCCCTATAGGGAGCCTGATGTGTACTTGATCTCAGGACTCCAGAATCACAACCTGAGCCAAAGGCAGATGCTCATCCACTGAACCACCCAGGTGCCCCACTACCATAACTTTTATATACCAGTGAAGAATACTTTTCTATCGTTCATTCCTTCATGCTTAGTTGTATGACTTGTTTTCTAGATAAATTCAGGAGCCTGGGAACAGGCATGAAGAGGTTGAGATTTATTCGGGGTTTAGTTTTTAACTGGGCTTGCATTATGGAAGAGCAAGGGATTATTGCCAAGACAGTGGTTGTTAGAAGGACTATGAACTCTTAATGTGGATGGGATAAAAATGTGGATAAAAGAGAGCTGACAGGGAAAAAATGGGATGTTTCAGAGATCTAGCCCTTTGAAATGCTAACTATGCTATGCAGGATTGTTTTTCATTTATCTTTCATTATCTGAGACTATAAATACACATTTTCAGAGAATAGTAATGTTTGTGTACACAGCAGTTATATAATATAGGAACATTTATGCCTAATAAAATATTATTAGGAATAAGAAACATAGAAATTCAATAGGAAAGAAAAGTTCCATCAATCACACTTATTAAAGAAAGATTTTTCTCTTTTTTACTGATGTGCATATGAATGCTTCAGAGACAGAGGTTATTAAAAAACACAAACAGAAAGGGAAACTACAATAGGTGGTGCATGGGACATCAAAAAGAGTATGCTAATAACTAAGCAGTATGTATTAGCCAACAAAGCTTCCCAAATTCACACAGAATCATTTGTAGTTTCAGCAAAAATCTAGACCAATGCTAAAGAACAAGGTAAATTTGATGCACAGTGACAGTGCCTGAGAGACTTCTAGATCTTCTAGATATCAGTCAAAATTAACTTTGGCGAGTATCTGTGGACAGAAGGGATAAAGGGCAAAATTGCTGAGGCATAAAATGCTAAAAGGAGTTAAAACATACATTTCCCCATAAAAAGAGAAATTAATTCTGTCTTCTGGTAATGATACTTTAAAAGATATACATAGTGAGACAAAACGAGTACACAGTAATCCAAAAGAAATTGCTGAAAGCATACAAAATCTGTAATATGTAAAGCAGACTTTAAAAACTCGAATGTCAAGTTTTATTTATGTTATGATTTTTACTTCAAAATCATTATGCAGGTTGGCAAATACTGAAAGGGAATAGAAAAATAAAATAAAATAAAATAAAATAAAAAAAAGGAAAAGAGTTTAAATTGTGGGGACGTTTATGAACTGTTGTCTTTTTTTAATATATAAATGTAGTTTTATTTGTGAAAAAAAAAGGAAAATACATAAAACCTACTTTCTCCTCTTCTATAGAATTTTCACATTCACTGTATTCCCAGAGACATAAGCTCTGTTCTAGGTACGTGTCAATCACCTCAGCATGCTGAAGCACTTCTCTTCCTCACACAAGTGTTCCTTCAGAGGCAGGCTAGAGATGCGGGGCTGTGACACAGGATGAAAGCTGAGCAACTACAAGGCCTCAGCCTTCCTTTCAGAACTTCATCTTTATTCAAAAACAAAGGAAGCACTCTAAGCTTTCTAGTTACAAGGGTTTAAAGACAATCACTTTTCTCCTCTACATTCTTGCCTCTAGAGATGTAGTGAAATGAACAAGGCTCTTTGCCAGGTGATCAAGAAAAAGAGAAACTAGAAAGACAGAAAGGACTCTTATTTTCAGACTCAAAAAGAAGAGAGAAAGGTAAAGCAAAGTTTTTTTTTTTTCTTGCTCTTAAAGCTTTAGAGGCATGATGGTAATATTATGACAGATGATAATTAGTAAATATTGGAGTGATTTCACAAATTCAATACATGAGGAAAAGAGATTTTAACACTTAAAGACAGTTGTAATTGAGTACACGGAAGTACCTTTTAGTGAAAACAAACTTGAGAATGGCTTCTCCAGCTTCATTTGGACCTACTGATATATAGATGCCATAACAACTTCACTAGCACTTTTCTTCATGCCATCAGCAGGCCTTTCATCAGAAGAACTGTTACATACATTGGCCTAATTCTGAAACCTATAAAGTTATATTTATTACTGGAGGCTCAAATAATCAGAGCTTTTTGAAATCTGCTGAGAAAAAGGAAGACATCTTCGGGAAAGAATGAGAAACAGTAATCATCAAATGTGTTTTTTCTTTGTTTGTTAAAGGAAAGGCAAGTTATTTTCAGTTTTCTAGGTTAAAACGTTTAAAATTAGAACAGGCATCTCTTCTAGTATCAAGTAGGGTCAAACCTTTTCAAATCTCATGTTTCAGACTCTTTTGATAGAGGAATAATAAACTGTCCTTTTACCCACAGAGAGTTCAAGTGCAGTCACATGGTGCAGATTAATAAATAGTCTGAATTAAAAATCAGAGAACTGAAGTGTCAGTGATTTAATAACATTACTTCATCATGCTATCTATCTCCTAAATCGATGGTTTAAACCTCAAGATCATAATCTCAGAGAAAGTCATCAAGGACAATTGTGGATCACTGTCACCTAAACCTAGACTAGAATGTCAAATCCTTTGAGGGAGATATTGAAAGGAAAGGCTTAATCAGCTAAAGTAGGCTTAATGCAAAAGTTTTCCGTTGAAGTTCAGTGGAGAAAGCAGGCTACCCAACTGGTTACCCTCAAAATTAATCAAAAAGAAGAATATCTGAAATAAACTTTTTACGGCTGTTTCCATTTTTTCACTCTTTAAAATGTTACCTGAATTGTCGCCATGTGGGACCAGATTTTCCTTCTCAGCTTAAGACAACGAAAAAAGTTTTGGACAAAATATATGAAGTGTAGGACAGAGGTCCCTAACAGAAGGTAAAGAAGAGGTGAGCACACTTTACTGACTGTAGAGAATTTAGAGCCAACAATGCAGGTGGAAGGAGGCCAGGTGCAGCCCCGTGGTCTGAGCTGATGAGAGTTGAAAGAGAAACCAAGGCAGCTAGAATTCAGGGACAGGGTAATAAAAATGAGAGGGCTACACAGAGAAGGTCTGAAGATCTGCAGAGAATTATCCTTCAGTCTTTAGCAGAGACTATATACTGATTGGCACATTCATGTGAAAAAACTACCTAAAGCATGGATTAGAGGGCACAAGAAGTAGAGTTCACAGACCATGATTAGTTCATGTCCCCACCAGCCAGAATGGAAAGGCTTTCTAACATAAGGTCAAGGAATACAATCCTCAGAAGGGTATTGCCTGAGTAGTGGGAACAATATAGCACTAGACCAAAGGCTGTAAATCAGTTTGCTTAACAAAGGCCAACAGAAAAACTTGAACACATCAACTTTCCCATAAGATCAAACTCTTCTCCAGGTACTACATCTTAGTACAAAATCCAAAACCATTTCAAAGAATTAAAGAAAAATCCAGCATCCAGCAACATAAAAATCACAATGTCCAGCATCCAATAAAAATTTCCAGATATGCAAATAAGCAAAAACCATGACCAATAATCAGAAGAAAAGTCAATCAATAGAAACAAACCCAGAAATGACATGGATGAAAGACTTGGCAAAGTTGTTGGTTTTTTTAAAGATTTTATTGATTTATTCATGAGAGACACACAGAGGGAGAGGCAAAGACATAGGCGGAAGGAGAAGCAGGCTCCCAGCAAGGAGCCTGATATGGGACTCGATCCTGGACCTCAGGATTGTACCAAGCCGAAGGCAGACGCTCAACCGCTGAGCCACCCAGGCGTCCCTTGGTAAACAAAGTTATTAAAAATGCTAATAACCTGGGAATTTGTTTATTTGAACCTGAACATATACAAAATATGCTCCATATGTTCTGGAAGGTAAAAGAAAGTATGAGCATGATAAAGAGAGAAAGTGAAGATATAAAGAAGACCAAATCAAACTTCTAAAGGATAAAATACTCTGGGCAAGATTAACAGCAGATAAGATAGTATATTAGAAAAAATGAGTAAATGTGAAGGCACAGCAATAAAAAGTCTCTAAAACGGAAGACTGCAAAATCACTGAAATGAAGGAAATGAATTCACTAAGCTGTAAGACAATATTAAGTGGCCTAACATGTATAATTGGAGTCTCAGAAGGAGAAGATAAAAGTGAGAAGAGAGAAAAATTATTTGAAAAAATAATGGCCCAAAAAAAAGAGAGAGAAATAATGGCTGAAAAGTTTTGCTAAACAAATCCTCGGGCATGAGAAATATAAAGAAAACCATATCAAGGTATAACAAAATCAAATTATTGAAAACCAGTGGAAAAGAGGAAAATCTTTAAAGAGCCAGAGAAAAAAGATACAGCATATACAGAAGAATAAAGATAAGAATGACAGATTTCAGTCGAGGACAGAAAACAGCAGTGTATTTGTAAAAACTGAAAGGAAAAGAAACCCTGTTAACCTAGAATTTTCTATTCAGTGAAAATTGCTTTCAAAAACAAAGGTGAAATGAAATTCATCACCAGCAATCAAATTTTAAAGGAAGAAATTTTAAAGGAAGTTCTTTAGGTAGATGAACAGTGATGCCAGATAGAAATGTGGGTCTATACAAAAGCATGAAGATGGCCAAAAATGGCAAACATGGGACTAAGTATGAAATACTTGTTTAATTTTAAAATGTTTTTAAAAGATAGTTATTTAAAGCAACAATAATAAAAAATAAAATAAAATAAAATAAAATAAAATAAATAAAGCAACAATAATAATAAAGTATATGATTTTAACCTAAAATCATGTAGAAGTAAAATACAGGACAATAATAAATGAAGGTTAGTAGGGGAAAGTGGAAATATACTATTGTAAGATTCATATAGTGTATGTAAAGTGAGATAATATTACTTGTATATGAGGTATTGATAAGTTAAAGATGTACACAGTAAATTCTGGACAATCACAAAAAATATAACAACAATACTGGAAATAATTGGAACCATAAAAAAATACTCAGTCCTGCCCACCCACCCCCTGTAAAAAACTCAATTCTGCCTCCAAAAAGGCAGGAAAAAGAAAAGGAGAACAAAGAAAAAATGTGAAAACAAAAAACAGATAGTAGCTTTAAACTTAATCATATCATTAACCAAATTAATTCTAAATAAAAAAGGAGAGCTTGTCAGGCTATACAAAAAAAAATAAAATTCATTTCAAATACAAAGTAAAAAAATGGGAAAAGATATACCACAATAACAATTTTTAAAAAGCTAGAATGGCTATATTAATATTAGACAAAGTAGAATTCAGAGCAGTAACTATTACCAACAATAAGGAGGGTCATTTCATAATAATAATTATGTACCTAATAACAGAGCTTCAAAATACAAGCAAAAATGATTAAAATGAAAAGGTATTGAAACGGACAAATTTACAATTAGATCAGAGATTTCAATACCTCTTTCAATAATTAACAGAACAAGTACACAGAAAATCCGTAAGACAACAGAAAACATGAACAATATTATCAACAAAGTAGCCTAGTTGATTGGACCTAGTTAACTCCATTGATCCAATGACAGAAAAATACAACATATTCCTCTCAAGTGACCACAAAAGTCAGGCCAAATAAATTTAAAAGCACTGAAATCATACAAAGCATGATCTCTGACCACAGCAAAAATAGGTATTAAGAGGACAAAGATATCTGAAATATCCAAATACCTGAAAACTAAAAAATACCCTTCTAAATAACCCCCTGAGACAAAGAAATCAACAAGGAAATCAGAAAATGTTTTGAATTGAATGAAATGAAAATATGACATATCAACATTTGAGGGAGGCTAAGGCCTTACATAGAGGGAAATTTCAGATTGTATTTATGTCAAATCTCATCAAATTGCATGCCTTAAATACTATACATCAATTTTACTTCAATAAAACTGTTTAAAAGCACCTTGAGCATTCAACTGTTTGCTGTTCCTTCAACCCGTAATTTTGTATTTCCTCACTCCCAACCCACTCATAATATCTTTTTAAAGGAGGATGGGAAGGCTGTCTTCATGGTGTTGGCACCTATCCATGAAATACTATTTTATTTTAAGAGAAATAGAGTGTGTGCATGTGAGCAAAGGGGAAAGGGGAGAGGAAAGACAGAAGGAGAGAAAGAATCTCAAGCAGGCTTCATGCCCAGTGCAGAGCCCGCTGGGGGAGGCTCAATCTCATGACCCTGAAATCACAACCTGATCCGAAACCAAAAGTCAGACATTTAACCAACTGAGCCACTCAAGCATCCCCATGAAATACTACTTAAAATAAGATACCTGTTTTCCTTTGCCAGAAAAATATAGATGGAGGTGAAGGGGTCAGGAAATAGAGCAGATACTTGATCAACGCTAACTGGGGGATGGAGAAAGCATTAAAAATGGACATTTGGCATTTCCTTGTTGCTTTTCATGCTAGCTGGGCACCCTCCTATGTGGAACTGGTTTGAAGCTCCCAAAGTCGATCTTTCTTAGGCAAATAATGCACTGTTCCAAGAAACTGCATGAGTTGCCCCATGTCTTTTAGCAAAAAACATGTAATTCGGTTTTCTATTGATGTACTTACATGCTATTCAGAAAAGAAAAACCAGTGTGAATCTGTTTTTTCAATCTGAATCACAGATACAGTTCAAGTTAGCCCTTCTCCAGGCAGTCTTCCCTGACCCTTCTAGGATCTGATGATATCCCTTCTCCCCTCTCAACAGCCCCCCCCCCCATCTTTGATCTCTGTAGAATTTTCTGTTTGTATCATGCAATTTACCATTACAATTGTCTGTTTTCTTATCAAGTATAGGGAGATTTCATCTATTCTCCCCAAGTGTCTGGCTTAGCCTATGGGCACTTCTGCCCATAGTTCTGCTGTATTCAGGAAGTAATGAGGAATAAGCTTTCACGCTTACCATTTCTTATATTTCCTCCTCTCAAGAGATAAACAATCTGACTGGGGAGAAGGTCAGTACTCAGGTATGAGCCAGCTTCTGACTAGCCCATTCTCTCAGAGTTGCCAGCCCATCGGCATAGCACACCCTCTTTTTGAAGGTGGCATGCAGTTTTCTAGCTGTTATGCCTCCAATGGAGTTGACACTCGTAACCATGGAGAAAGGAGAAATGCTGTAGGCCCCATGTTGGCCCTATGTCCAAGCCACATTCCTCAATCCGGCAATATGGCTGATAATATATTTTAACCTCCACCATCAACAGGATTGGATGATGGGTATGACTAATTAATACCACCAACATCCAGAATGCCTTACCGTCCTTTACATGACTGTCGAAATGTCTACCTTTCCGGGGTGCCTTCTTATTCATGGAGTCTTTTATAATTCTTCAGGTCCCAATTTATCATTGTCTAGCCTTTGTCCCTAAGTACTATTACTATTACTTCTACAATATTTATTCTGCTTGTCATTCTAGTAAGTTGTATCTCTCTCTTTTGACACTTAAGCTATAAGCTCTTTAAAAGAAGGGGCTATGTTAAATTTATCTTTTGTATCAATTCAGTTTAATTTTTATATACCTTTGATCTGGATCACCTTTCTAATTGTTTACTGCTTGTTTTTAGGCAGACTGTAAACTCCAGGAGACAGGAAGTCACTTCTTAGTAATGCTGTATCTCTTCCACTGGCACGGAGCTTGACACAAAATAAATTCTCCATAAATATTTGCTGAACTCAATTATATTTTCTCTTACACATTCATATCCACACCTAATAAATATTTGTTTGCTGAATGATTGATAGGAGGAGAGTGAGATGTGGAAGATGAATATAAAATTAAAGTGCCATCTTATTTAGTTTTAGAATAACTAAGATCAAAACATCAATAACAACAAATATGTACCTACTTTGTAGATAACAGTAAAACGATAAAAGTTCCTCCTTTACACACACTTTGTCTTTTGGAGTTTTCATACTTACAAATTACTAATCTATTTAGTGTATTCAGTACAAAGGGCAAAATCTAATTTGCATCATCACTGATTGCTCTTGTTTCTAAATGATCATTTTCTAATGAAAAATAGGTTTTTCACATTGCAGATATAAGGAAGTCTTGGAAATAGAATCCAGCCAAACTAAGAGAATTCTGAAATAGTGACTCAGCAAGAGTGTAAGCTACAAGGGCAATCAGACATCCAATAGCTTTCTGCTGTGTTTGCTATTGCAAAATGGGTCAGACATTCAAGATCTCTGCTATCCAGAGCCAATGGCAATTGGTGCATCTCAGCCTCATAGAGGTCCCTTGACCTTCCTTCAGAAGCTTAGCAGCACTACAGCATACATTTATTTTAGATGCTCAGATTTAGATTTGTTAGCTAATTGATTAGAAAGGGAAGGAAGAAAAATAAAGTCCCAGTGAGTGCATACTTAATAACTTAAATAAGTATGTATTTTTTTAAAAAAATAAGTATGTATTTAGTAAGTGACTACTGATTATCCAGTCTTATCCCATATCCTTTGGGAAAAAAATTTCTGTCCTCTAGAAGCCCTATAGTATGACTGATTAATACTAAAATAGTATGGCCTATAGTATGATTGATTGATACTAAAGCCATTATAGAACAATATAAAGTGGAATGTAAGGAAGTATGAGAGTTTGTGGTGCAGCTAATCAGAACAGAGAAGGATAAGAGGGATGTTTATGGATGAGTGGAGTTTTGAAGAAAAAAATGTAGAATTTAAAGTGGTAAATGAATGGGGATCTTCAGGAAAGAGGGCAAATCCCGAAAGTTACAATCTACTTGAAATCGGAATACTTCCAAAAGTCCATGTTGAATCTGATCTCCCTCAGAGTAGGTAACAATCCACTGCCAGATCCAGGTTGCAAAATCTAACCTGATTAAGACTTTACTAAGTGGCTTTTGGGTGGGTCCCAATTTTTTAAAAGAGCCCCTGAAATTGCTGTCATCACTAAAGGCCAGGAAAAGGGCATTGTTACATATGTAACAGAACATTTACTACAACCATCAAATGATTACCACTCTACTGCAGCTTCTCTGGAAGATGTTAACTACTCCAAAATGGCACACCCCTGGGTGACTAGTCTGTACAGAACATCCATAGCTAAGCTAGTTCTCTACTGCAGTAGTTCTAAATTCATGGGAAACATGATGGAGTTATTCCAAGGATCCCAGTAAATTCATATAAGCACCAAGCATTGTCTGAACACCATACTGTGTTTCACACAGAGATACTATGTTCTGAATGTATATGATTACTATTATCTTTAATTTTAATTTTTAAAATATATATTAAAATGTAATTAAATTCATAGCCAGGTTCTTCATTACTATCACCTAGGATTCCTCAAGTAGCTTAAGAAGTTATTTCAACAAACGGTAAATCCTAAGGAAAGAACAACAAAAAAGAGGTTCATCACCCAGAGTAGTGGGAGGCAGGGTACAAGGATGTCAGAAAAGACTTTCCAGGGAAAGGCTTGAATTAATGTTGGTTGTTTCTTTTGTTTGTTTCTTTTTTTTTTTTTTAAGGTTTTATTTATGTATTTTAGAGAGGGAGAGAGAGCATGAGCAGGGGGGAGGAACATAGGGAAAGAGAGAGGGAGATAATCACCAGCAGACTTTGTGCCAAGCGCAGAGCCCCATACAAGGCTCAATCCCATGACCCTGAGACCATGACCTGAGATGAAACCAAAGTTGGACGCTTAACCGACCAATCCACCCAGGCACCCCTTGAATTAGTGTTTCTTAAAGACTAAAGGTACCTCAAAAGGTGGAATACCACTTGTAAGAATTTTTTAGCTTTGTATTTTTATTTTAGTAACATTCCTAAAAAATTATACAAGCAGGAATGTCTGGATGGCTCAGTGGTTGAGCATCTGCCTTTGGCTCAGGTCATGATCCTGGGGTCCTGGGATCGAGTCCTGTATCAGGCTCCCCCCTGGGAGCCTGCTTCTCTTTCTGCCTATGTCCCACCCTCTCTGTGTCTCTCTCATGAATAAATAAATAAAATCTTTCTAAAAAATTATATAAGCACATACTGGATCACCTGGATGCCCACTTTATATCTGTAGGCAAGAATGAGAGTAGGATCTGCAATTGTGACATGGTCAAGTCAAATGCCTAAACACCTAAGCTGAATTATATGCTAAGCCACTGAATGATTTAAATAAAAGCGACACAATGTGATTTATATTTTTAAGATCTCACACTTGTGACTATACAGAGAATGGATGATGCTGAGGGGCAGGAGTAGAAACAGAAACACCAGTTGTGGGGTTTCAGAGTAGTTTTGACATGTTAGAATGACTGTTTAGACTAGAGATACTGAAACTGTGGATGGATTTTTAAAAACATGGTTGAGGTTTTGTTTTTTTTAAAAACAAAGCATAGTTCTGAACTCAGGCCTAAAGGCTGAGTAATAGTTGGCCAGCACAGGAGTAGAAAAAGAAACACATGGGGACAGCAAGTCCCAGAGGTAAGAAAGAACATGGTTCATTCAAAGAACTGAAAGAAAATCAATTATTTGGGATCTTGACAGTGGGTGGAGAAATGCAGTAAGAGACAAGGCTGGAGGTAAAAATGGGGTCAGATGTGGACATATTACAGAGTCTAAACTTCATACTAAAAGCAATTGAGAAAATGGAATGGTCTTAAGCAGAGAAGTGACAATCTTTTCAAGCTGTGCACTAGGAAGTGATTGAGGAATCCTCTGGATTTGGTAACAAGGAGACAGTGACCTGGTTAAAGTAGCTTCATGGGATAAAGTGTAAGCTGAATTGGCAGAAAGCCAATTTTGTCTCAGGCACAGAAGAAAACAACTGTGCAACTGTTGTACATTATAAACTAATGTATTAGCAGGTGAGAAAATTAAATAGAATGAAGTCTTTTTTTTTTATTCTAAGCTCTCTGGAGTTCCTGAATTATGACAGATAATGAGATATAGATAGACAAACAAATAAAATAGACAAAAAGAGATGGGGAAGGGAGGATCCATTGCATTTTGATCTTAAAAAGTTTAGGGTAATTTTAAGATGGTTTAAAAACAAATTAGCCTAAAAATTGGTTGTTAACAGAAAGAGATTAACCAAAAGATAATTAAACATATTAAAACATTTATATTCTTTTAAAATCTTGCTCCAAATAATAGTCCTACATGTTCTATATGAGATATTATTTTTAGGGATCTCTGGGTGGCTCAGTTGGTTAAGCAGCTGCCTTCAGTTTTTGTCACAATCTTGGGGTCCTGGGATTGAGCCCCATATCAGGCTCCCTAATCAGCAAGAAGTCAGCTTCTCCCTCTCCTTTGCCCCTCCCTGCTTGTGTGCCTGTGCTCTAATAAATAAAAATTTTAAAGATAATAAATATTATTTTTAATAATTAGGACTTTCTAATTTGAATTTATGATTGCAGCTTTACAGGAAAACATATATTAGTTGCATAACTTACATAAGTTATGTTCTCTTGGAATCCGTTATCTGCAAAACTATCCTTACTTTAACAGAACTCACAATCATCCCTCAAGGTATGACTCACACATTCCCTTCAGGACATCTTCCATAATATCAAGTTAGCTCTGTTTTTGTCCTTCTATGGAACTGTATGCATAATTTTATCACTTTGCCGGTTTTGTGCTTTATTCATCTTTGTATCCCCAAGGTGTAGCACACTGCCTGATGCATATTAAGTTCAATAAATACTTATTGATGGGACGTCTGGGTGGCTCAGCAGTTGAGCATCTGCCTTTGGCTTGGGTTATGATCCCGGGGTCCTGGAATCGAGTCCCACATCAGGCTCCTTGCAGGAAGTCTGCTTCTCTCTCTGCCTATGTCTCTGCCTCTCTCTGTGTGTCTCTCATGAATAAATAATCAATCAATCAATCAATCAATGCTTATCAAAATGATGAGTCACTGAGATGTCTTCCAGTTTGAATCATGTAGCCCCTCCTAGACATCAACATCCCCTGGTGGCAGCAGCCCCATGGTGCAGTATACCAGGGAGAAAGTAAAAAGTTTATGGAGAGTTTGTCTTATAAGCCAAAAAAACCTGTAAAGTAATAGTAAATCTATGTATACTCCAACTCCCCCCGCACTTTCCCTCCACCACTTCCCCCACCTAAGTATCTAAATCCATGCAACAAAAAGCCAGTTAACACACAGTTCTAATGCTTTTTGTTTCCTCAGAATCAAGCCAATAATACTTGTGATGAACAAAGTAAAAAGAAAAAGGTTTTTTTTCGTTTTTTTTTTTTAATTTTTTAAATTTATTTATGATAGTCACACGGGGGGGGGGGGGGGGGGGCAGAGACATAGGCAGAGGGAGAAGCAGGCTCCATGCACCGGGAGCCTGACGTGGGATTCGATCCCGGGTCTCCAGGATCGTGCCCTGAGCCAAAGGCAGGCGCTAAACCGCTGCGCCACCCAGGGATCCCTTTTTTTCTTTTTTGGACATATAAATATGTTTAATTACCTGCTACACCATTCAGATGGAAAGGTGGGGTAAATGGATAGAAACAAGGGTCATAAACTTAGAGGAGACAGGCCAGCATTTTTAGACAACTTTAGGTTTAGACATTCACCAGACTGAACTAATTTTTAACATTTAAAATAAAACTCTAAAACTTTTTTACCACAATAAACAAAACGTATTAAAATTGACCTCCAGAAATGACCCAATTACTTTGTAAACATGATTTAATTTTTTTCACATTTCTTTAAATGCCAAGTTTTCTCTGGCAAATTTATTCAAAATACTAAATTTTCATTTTAGAACTTACTTTACATAGCAGAGTGCCCTAAATTGACATTCATCAAGACACCTTTCTCTAAGCCCTAATGGTTTCTACCTTCCTTTTAAGATGTATTAAGTAAATTTGTCATTCTCAAAAATATTCCAGAGAAAAAAATTATGAATTAAACACCCATAAATTCTTCATTTCTGTTGTAGTGTAGCAGTTTATCATCTAACCCACAGTGGTCTATCAACTGAGTAAGGCTGAGTTTCTTGTTTTCCTCAGACAAAAAAGAAAAAGTTTCATAAACAGATAAAACAATTTAGTAATACTTTTAATTTTTTAACAGATTCCCAAAATAACTATTTGACATATTTTCTTGGCTACTGAATAAATAATGAGTTCAAATAATTTTACCTCAGAAATATTCTTTCTTGTTGACTCAAGGTTATTCACTATAGCCAAGTCTATTATCTATTTTAAAGTGTCTTTAACCTTGTCCAGTTATAACAAAATACGGTCTTTTATTTTTTTTTTAATGTAAAAGAGTACATTTGTGTGGGAGGTACAGAAATTTAAGCAATATTTTTCATACCTATTTGAACTATTATTTATCTATTTCATAATAATAAAAATTGAGACGTGTTCCTAATGGACTTTCTACTTCTAGTTTGGGCGCATCTCAAAAAAAGCAGAAAATGACCTGATCACCCTTGTTAAGAAGCATGTACAGTGATGGCATGAAGGATCTGCCCAGCAAACAAATTAATTAAGCACCAGACTAAAGAATTCCAGAATCAGCAGTGACTAAGGATTCCTTTACACACAAAGAGAAACAGGAACTGTTTCATCCTGATAAAAAGCTCTGCAATCAGTGTTCGCAGTGCTCTGTAGCTTATGCTTTGCAGACTACATTATACTCTATGAAAAGCAATAAATTAAAGTCATCTATTATTTTACAGGCTCTACATCTAGCCAGTGTGAGTTAACTTTCAGTCCCTTCTGTACCATACCACATTGCTCCCCCATACACTCATGAGGGAAAATTGATAAGATGGGACACAGTGACAACTCCCATTTTATTTTGCTCAAATTCTAGTGCCTGCCTGTGTCTCAATCAATCTCTTCCACTACAAGAAAATCCTGGAGAAAAGAAAGTAACATTTCCCTCTTCCACCCATTGTGATACCAAGGACAGTGTAATAGAAGTGTCCCTCTGTGCAAACAAAGCCTACAGACAGCTTCGATATGTGCTGCCTTGGAGCTAGCTTTGGCTCTCTGGAGCAAAGCCGAGATTTAATGAGGCTTACCAGATTGAAGGTCACAGTGGTGTACTGAATAAGAGGGTTTTTACAGAGAACCATACGTTAATAAAACCAAAGAACTACATATGGCTAATGGGCAACTGAGACACACTAATAAAAGACAATCAATAACCAGTAACAGTATTTCATAAAGCCAGGCAGACACACCTAGATACCTACCTTACAAGAGTCTAAAGTAACATATGCTGTACAACAGGGAAAGCTCTAGTTTATAGGTAGAAAAGTTCACAGTTCACTCCTTTCCCAAAACACCGTATGTAGCCTCTGCCTCCAAAAACATCAGCCACTTTTCATGTTAAATATCAGGGGTGGAGGAAGCAAGAAAAATAAATTTGAGAAAAAAAGATTTCAATAACAGAGAATTCTATTCTTTTTAAGCTAGAAAATTCAGGTTCCCTGCTTCTAATTGATGCCTGCTCTTAAAATAAAAATTTATTCTTCCTTTTTTCACTCCATAAGGCCATTCTTTTTATTTGAAGGTCCTTTTCTCACTACATTCCAGAACTTACTCTAAGATAATAAATGGGGGTAAACTAATTATTTTTCATGAGAATAAAACAAACAAACAAAAAATCCTCAGCTCTAGTCTTGTTTCTGCTAGTGTGTAACCTTAAGGAAGTGACCTAAACCTTCACTGATCTCAAGCTTCTTTATACATACCACAGCAGGGGTGAAACACAACTGGGATGGATCATAAGTGGGGCTTCATAGTGACAACTTTTTTTTTTTTTTAAGATTTTTTTATTCATTTATTCAGAGAGAGAGAGAGAGAGAGAGAGGCAGAGACCCCTGCAGAGGGAGAAGCAGGTTCCATACAGGGACCCTGACGTGGGACTCAATCCTGGGTCTCCAGGATCACACCCCAGGCTGCAGGCCGCGCTAAACCGCTGCGCCACCGGGGCTGCCCACAACTGAACTTTAGAAGTACAAGAACCCAATAAAATTCTATGTAAAAAATACTTTTGTGGATGAGCATTTTTCTAGGGCTAAAATTCACTTATAGCAGATTTTCAAAATTGGTAAACACACTGATGAAGACAATTTTTAAGTAAAAAGTTATAAAGAGTGTATAATTTTATGATTCCTGTGTAACAACAAAGTAGGTAAAATTTTAAGTCAACTGGAATAGAAAACAGCCTACAAATTTTCATCCTCAGAGAATGGAAAAACTGGAAATACTATTCATTCAACTATCAACAATCCTAAGGGATCTGGAAGAGATTAAGGAATTCTCTCAGCAAGGTTCAAAGGCTAGATATCCTTCCTTCACCCTCAGCTGAAGACTTCAGGCCATGTCAAAAAGCGCATGGAAAAAAAGCAATGCCTACACCCAGATCTTGGTTGTTAAAATACCACTACCCACAACAGAGGTGGAATCCTTAAGGAAATGATTGAGTTTTAGTCTGGGGCAAGGATAGTAAGGTGACCCTGGGACATCTTGCTACGCCAAAAAACAAGGAAGTACCAAAGACTAAAGGACCATGTTAAAAGTCAACAGGAACAGGTTTGAAGGGCCAAATTTGTGCAACATGAACATCAAAAAGAATAATGAGAATAATGTATCATAAACTCTAAAAATTTAAAGTCCATGAGTACAAAATGATAAGAGAATGAGAGGCAGTATAATGAAAGAGCAAATAACAGACAAGAGAGAAAAACAGGAGAAACTTTTCTTTACAGAAGAATGCAAACTGATAATGTAGAAGAAACAAGAAGGGCAGCCCGGGTGGTTCAGGGTTTAGCGCCGCCTTCAGCCCAGGGTGTGATCCTGGGGTCTCGGGATCGAGTCCCATGTCAGGCTCCATACATGGAGCCTGTTTCTCCCTCTGCCTGTGTCTCTGCCTCTCTCACTCTCTGTCATAAATAAATAAGGGATCCCTGGGTGGCGCAGTGGTTTGGCGCCTGCCTTTGGCCCAGGGCGCGATCCTGGAGACCCGGGATCGAATCCCACGTCAGGCTCCCAGTGCATGGAGCCTGCTTCTCCCTCTGCCTATGTCTCTGCCTCTCTCTCTCTCTCTCTGTGTGACTATCATAAATAAATTTAAAAAATTAAAAAAAAAAAATAAATAAAATAAAATAAATAAATAAATAAAAAATCTCTTAAAAAAATAACATCAGAAAAACCACCATTTTACAACCCCCACATAACAGGTGATTTAGGCAAGGATTGTCAATGGATGCAAAAAATCACTGGGGACTAAGATATTCACATGGTCTCAAAGCATCACTCGACATATTCCTTATTACCAAGGTATCCATTCTCTGAATCTACATTTTAAGAATGAACAAAGCATTGGCTATTCTAATTAAATGATATCATGTTAATGGGAATTAATTTTTTCAAGCATCTGTCAACTTACCAGTTTTCAAAGAATTAGAATGTATCACTTAATATACATTCAGTATCATTTGACAATTATTTGAGGATTCAGAAGGCACTCCTGTGCCTTATTATGCCTCTTTATTATCAGATGAACACAAAAGATAAAAGGATCACTGCACAAAAGTAGGTCCCCACACAGTACACTAGGATTGTCAAGCTGGCTGTTGTCCATTTCTGCTTCCCAGTGGCCAGTAGTTCCAGTTAGGGATATCTCAGTCTACAACTGTTCTACTGTCCCTTCCTAGGCTTTAGGGAAATGAAAAGCAAGTCTTCTTCACCAAAAGGAGGGTGAGATGATGCAGAAACTTCTACAGGACATATATGACCATGTTTCTTCAACAAATGGTAAGAGGAAGGGGGGAAAAAAGGAGTGTTCACAGATTAAGAGTCTTAAGAAATGTATCAAACACAATGTAAGAACCTTAGTTGGATTCTGATTCACACAAACCAACCATAAAAATACATTTATTAAATAGGAAAATGTCAACACTGAATAGGTATTAGATATTAATTATCTTTAAGTTTTAGGTATGATATGATTGAGATTAGATTTTTTTTAAGAATTCTTTTTGATAAGACACACACTGAAGAATTTATGAATAAAATAGTATGATGTCTGGAATTTGCCTTCAAATATTACAACTGGGTGGTGCTAAGATTGGTTATGTGTTGATAAAACTGTCAAATCTGGGTGATGTATTTGCAAGGGTTCATCATACTACCACTCTCTATTTGTATGTTTGGAAATTTTCATCATTAAAGAATTTTTTCTTAAGTAAAGAAGCTCTATTAGTTATAGGTATGGAGGAATTATGATCAGTTAAGATGTATGGTTGCCCAGCTTCTGGATCTATGTATAAACTGATTTTATGTCAGTAACCATTTACTGAATACCTGCTAGTTTCTGGTGTCTCTGGAATTCGGTGATACCCAAAGTGCTTTTAAGTATCACCAAGAATGTAGTGATTAATAGTGTGGTCTCTGGAGTCAGATCACCCACTGGAATCCCAGCTCTGCCACTTACTAGCTGTATGATACAAAGAAAATGGCTTGATCTCTCAGTTTCCTCATCTATAAAATGGGAATAAGAGCACCTGCCTCAGAATACCTATGAAGTACTTATAACAGTGCCTCATATATAGTAAACATTCAACAAATGTCGGCTATTATTATCAGTGTTCATCAATCATATTAAAAGGAAATCTGACTCCCATTCCACTGTCACTGAAAATCTCCTCTTACTCTTGATAGCTATTAAACGCTTTAATACCATTCCAGATTTCCTAAAATTTAATGGTTGTGGCATCTGCTTGTGACAAATCTATGCTTATAACAGTTTGAGGAGACATTATGTTCCTTTATATTAATTGACAAAAAAAGATACCAAGATGCCAAACGGCAAGATGTCACCCCAGCTGCCCTTTAGTGAACCAATTTATTTGGAAATGTATTCTGTCCTCTGGCAGTACATTGCTGATATTCATCTGTGAATATAAGGTCACATCACCATAAGCAGGGCTGGAAAACACAAATTAAGTTGATTCATCAATAACTGTTCCTACTGTTGAGATTTTGAAATATAATAAAGCTGAAACATAATAAAGAGGGACAACCTCCTGCCTCTTTCTCTGACAGTGAGGATTTGGTGAAACTGCTGATGCGCTGAGGATGGGGAATGAACGTTGGAAGGGAAGGTGGTGGAAGACACTGGAGGCACTGGTTCAGGTTCCACCTAGGTAGATGGTGTAACGTATGTTTACTGGGTGGGTTACAATAAGTAGGAAATCAAAACAACAGTAATTCAAGACTGATGAGTAGTATCTCAAGAGCAGAGCAGTGGAAAAAAAAAAAAAAAAGAGCAGGGCAGTGGAAGTAGTCTACTCCAGGTATCTATAGAAAATCCAAAAATATGGATGAAATGACCAAAACCCGGACCACTTTTTATTAACATCATGCATTGGCAAATCAATACAATGTCACTGATAAAATATTCCTCCCTACCCCCAATCTTTTGTTCGTTTAAATTCCAAACAATTACTGTAGTCACTGCTGAAATTTTAATGATATATATAGAAGCTTCAAATTAGCACACTTTACAATCTGTATCTCTACTAAACACTTACTCCAAGTGGAATTTAGTTTGGAGAACACCCATTTATACCTGTGTGGAAGCAGATTGAGCTACACCAATGCATTCTCAGAGTAAGTTTGTAACGGTTCCAAATTGCTCAGTCTGGCTTCATAGTTTGTGTAGCCTACCACTCTAAATATTTTTTTTTAATTTTTATTTATTTATGATAGTCACACACACAGAGAGAGAGAGAGGCAGAGACACAAGCAGAGGGAGAAGCAGGCTCCATGCACCGGGAGCCCGACGTGGGATTCGATCCCGGGTCTCCAGGATCGCGCCCTGAGCCAAAGGCAGGCGCCAAACCGCTGCGCCACCCAGGGATCCCTCTAAATATTTTTGCACTTAAAGAGCAGATTCAAACAGACAATGATAGTCTGACGATAATAAAATGAAGAAAGTGAGTTTTCGTTGCTTCATTTCTGTCATATATGTGACCATTTGAAGTTTTTAACTTGCACGAGAACAGTGAAACAGTGAGAACAGGTGTGATATTTTTGTTTGGGAAGTGCAGATTTTATTTTATACAGGAAATATTTTAATGGATATAAATAATATCCTTTAAATCAGAACTTGTTTTTAACTTTTTTCAAGACTAAATATATCAGTAAACTAAACATGATATATATCAATAAATATATATATAATAATCAGTGAAAGATTTACTGATATTATAATCATTATGCAGAAAATAATAATTGTTGCTGATATTAAATAGTTATTAGCAAAAATAATTATGTTGTATACAGGGGGTTAAAAAAGTGATGAACCCCAGGTTAAATGTACAAAGTACACTATTGTCTTTGATACTCTTCGGTTCTGCAATTAACTCCACTTGCAGCGTTAAAAAAAAAACCCAAGACCTTGAGAATGAGTATCAGAACTAGTAGTGTTGACTGCCACCGGGTTCTAGCTGTCCAAATGCACAAACAAATCTCTGTTATTCTGTGATAATTCACATGTTTTAGAAGTCAAACATATTTTAGAATGGGCAGAACAGCCCTAATCAGATAATGGTCATTCGCAAAAGAAATAGGAAAAAAGACTAAACTGCTAATTGCTGGCATTAATGCTACTGAATCATGGCTCATTTATAACCATTAACCTAGTTACTATGACATATTATCTATCTTATTTTTACATCAGATTTTAGAATCCTTCAGGATGAAATAATAAATGGGAGCTTTCTAGTCAGAGTTGAAAGGCTACTTGATTAGTAGGTAACACAGCCACTCAAATTTTTAAGCAGAGAAATTATATTCTGAAATTTAACAACTCATATTGGGTGAATTGATGTGAAAAAGGCAAAGACTTGCTAAAACTATTTGATTGGATGCTTACTAATGGAGAACAATTTGATAACTTAGAAAATTAAATTATGCTTTCCTAACCTATTTATGATTAATTTTCGATTTTAAAATTGTATGACTCATTCCTTAGACTGGCAAACGCTGGTAAATGTTCATGCTGTCTAGCAGTGTGTTTGTTGGTGATGGCTGGGCCTCACAGACCAAACCAAAGGAGAAAAGTCTCTGCTATTCAATGGAATGATAAATATAAACAAATACTTATAAAAATGTGACCAGTGAGATCATAGAGAAACATACAAATGCTACAGAGGCAAAAAGGAATAACTCAAAATAAGCTCTAAACCTCAACTACTTTGAAATCAAGACAGACATGTCAGAATTAAATATATAACCAGTGAAAGTTCATTCAGCATGGACTTTTTTTTCTTTATATCTAAATAGTCCAATCATTTTGAGTAGTTTCACCTCCAATAGATCTATTTAATTAATTTTACCACAAAATCCTAAAATCAGAATACTTTAGATAAATGACTGGGGGCAGTGAAAATCATGGATTAGAGTAGAGACAGCTACAGGATGGTGAAAGAAAGGGAGGGCAACATCTGGATGCTTGAAGAAGGGTGTAGATGGCAAGCCATTAATGAATTCTGGAACAGAATGTACAGAGACAGATGAGCCACTCTTAAGTTTCTCTTTAGACACCCTGTGTATGAACTGTCTGTCTCCGGGACAACCGTATACTGACGTCCAGTAGAAGGTGAAAAAGCAGTTTGGAGTTCTAAGAAAGGTGGGGCTTGCTGATACAGTTTTAGAAATCACCATGTGAGAGACAGGGATTAGAATCAAGGGACTGGATGAGGTCGGCTTAGGGAGAGGATGTCATATGAGAGAAAAAAGACTGAGAATGGAACTTGATTATATACAGTTTCACATCATTCCTTAAAATTTTACCATGTGATAAAAAAAGTATAAACTTTCCTAAGCTATAGATCCCTATCTTTCTTTTATCCAGAAAGGTTGCTAAGAACATGATGTTAGAAGGTAGAGAAGGGTCAGTAGAGTATCCTCCAGACTGAGAAGGCACTCTGAGACAGAAAACCAGAGCAAGCCACTCCCTAGTGTTTGCAGTTTCATTCAGGGTAACTGACTGACGACAGGGGAATCAAGGTGACAGATGATCCATGCACTATGCAGCCGTTCTCTGCCCTCTGTTCTACCCCGTCCGGACCTTAATCCACAACTTTTATGGGGCAAGGGACATGGTGGTGAGGTCAGAGGGTATTTCTCTAAAGTGGCACCTCAGGTGTGCCAGCCATCTCTACTAGTTACCTAAAGGGGGGCCTTCTGCACATAACTCCAGGAACAATCAAAACAAGCCATTCTACATTCTGGTCAGGGCATATGTTAACCTCCCAGGGGCCTGGAACACATAGCCCACAGGGAGATCACTGCATAGGCACAAACAAGATGAAAGGCCAAGAGTCAGTGTTGTCAGCTCTCCTACGCATGGGCTCTGAGAAAGAGTACTAACTGCCACTCAGAAGCTGGGTGGTTATGGGCAAGTTACACAATATGCAGACCTCAGTTTCCTTATCTGTACAATAAGAATATCATAGTCACCACCACATTATGTACAGTGTTTGTGAGAATTAGATGAGGCATGTAAAGTGCTTCATACAGTGAGTGGCACAGAGAAAGCACTCAGTAAGTGTTAGCTACCATAATGGTGACAGTGATCAATCTTACTATAATTCTGGCCATATGGCAGGTACTTAATAAATCCTGTCTATATTGCTCTATATTTTTTAAAAATCTGTTTCCATCTTTCAATGAAAGGCCCATATAAAGAGTATTTTGTTGAGTTGAATAAAAAATAATTCACTATACAATACAGAATGAACTCATTCTCTGATTATGTACATACAATTGTCACTATACAAAAGAACTTGATTGGGAAATGAGTGCAATCATTTCCCTCTGTGTTGATATTAAGTAACCTGCTGCTTCTTGATCTTTTTCTACTTTAAACATTCTAAGTATCTATGAATAAAAACAAAACAAAACCCAAAGTTTCCTAATCATCCACTGAAACGGATGAAAATGCTTAGTCAGAGTGAACTAATGTGTCCTCAAAGCTCCCACAGTTATAGTTCCACTACTCTACTTATTAAATTGTACCACCACCAAAAAAAAAAAAAAAAAAAAATTGTATCACAGTCAGCAACATGTGAGTCTGTTTCTTCCCACAGATTCATAGGCACATTGAGGTCAAAAAATGAATCATCATTGCATCCTCAGAATCCAATATAGTTTTTAGCATGTGCTAGATACTCAATAAGTATTCTGATTATAGGAAGGAAGGAAAGAATGAACGAAGGATTGAACAAAAGAACGAAGTAATGAATGAGCAAATGAAAGAACTCAAGGAAAGGGATAATCTGGATCGCACAAAATAAAGAATGTAGGCCAGATGATCTCTGCAGTTCTCTATGATTCAGTTGAAGATTACTCAATGGTTGATGTGTTTTATCATAATGGTATTAAGTATGTTTCACTGTCATTAATGATGAAAATCTGTCAGTTGGATAGAAATAAATGCTACAGTTTCAATATTCATAAAGTATTGGTATTTTTATGGAAAAGCAATCTTAAAATTTAAAAATCCACTCAGTTGGAAAAATATGTACTATGGCACTTAAAAATTTTTTTTGTTTTTAACCCTGCACTTACCAGGCAAATGAACCGGTTCTACCTTGTGTAGGGGTGGAGATGATGGACCACCAAAGAGGAAGAAAGAGGTTCAAAGTGCCATTCTGCAATATTGTCTGTGAATGGAAATTATGAACATCAAATTAGCATGCAAATGCAGAGATGGTATATGTCACAGATCATATGACTATGGGTGCAATCAAATATAGTAATTTTGTATTTTATGGAACACTTAGGGGTAAAGACATCATGCCAGATTAAAGAGGTTTCTAAATAACTGATCTTTAGCCCATTTTTAAAAAGGGATTTATTTGAGGGAGAGAGTGTGTGCCTGCAAGAGCATGTGGGAAGAGGGGCAGAGAAAGAATCCTCAAGCCGACTCCTTGCTGAGCATGGAGCCCACCTCAGGGCTCATTCCCACAATCCACGAGATCATGAGCCAAAACCAAGACTCGGATGTTTAAACGCCTAAGCCATCCCAGGTACCCAGATCCTTTGCCCATATTAAAGATAACATTTTTTTTTAAATGTCATCGCTCTGAGAGGTATCATTACAAAAAGAAACCATATTATTTAAATACTTTGGACCACAGGTAAAAGAAAACCCAATTAACAGAGGCTTAAGCAATAAATGCATTCCATTCTCTACATAACAAAAAGTCTTAGGTTTTCAGAATTGGTTTAGAACTCAGCAAGGTCATTGAGGATTCAGACTCTTTCTGTGCTTCCCCTCCCTCCTTCGCCAGAATACTGGGGAGGCCTTGTCACAAAATGGCAGCCAAAGTTCTAAGTATCTCATTCTTCCTCACAAGTCCATTTCCCAACGGGAAGGAAGGAGTGGTGGTAAGAAAGGATTTTCTAGTCTTGTGGCTCCTTGATTTATCACAGAGGAAAACCTTTCCCAGAAGCTTCCACACTGGCTTGACCTTACATCTTTTATTCTCCTGGTACAGAAATTTTCTTAAATTTTTTATTCAATATACGTAAACAACAACAACAACAAAAAAAAAACCAGTTTAACCATTTCTCCCACCCCACCTCCACCCCTTGCCTCTGGCAACCACCATTCTGTTCTCAGTACCTATGAACTTGTCTTTTAAGATTCCACATATGAGGAAGATCATATAGTACTACAGTATTTGTCTTTCCCTAACTTATTGCACTTAGCATAATGCTCTTAAGTCCCATCCATGTTGTTGTAAATGGCAAGATTTCATTCTCTTTTACGATTCAGTAATATTCCACTGTGTATAAAAACCACAATTTCATAATCTGTTTATCCATCAATGGACATTTATGTTATTTCTTTATCTTGTCTATGTATAAATGATGCTGCAATGAACATGGGGGTGCACATATCTTTTCAAGTTAGTGTTTTTGTTTTGTGCATATTTTTAAATTACATACATTTACTTACAAAAAGGAGGCTATAAAAAGATAGGGCAGAGGTTTGACAAAGTTGAAGATGAGAACTGAATCTGCTGCACCAAAGCCTATGAATATCCAATCCTTTTAAGAAATCTACTAAGCAAAGATCCCTTTCTAATCCTATATGATCACCATGGTGCTGAAGAAAGTAAAATTAGAATGATCTGGGATTGAATTACAGCTCCATTATTTACCCCCTGTAAAATGAAGACAAGAATGTCTACCCACATATAAATGAAGACAATAATATCCACACTGATTGTGTAAGGGGTCTATCTTGCCATGTTTAGGCTCTAGATAAATTTTTTTTTCTTATAGAAGTTCCTTTTCCCCTATGCTATTATGAAACCAGAATGTGACTGCTATGTTCCTGAGTCAAAGCACAGGAGTCATATTACTCAAGGAACTAGATAAGATCTATATATGCACATGAGAAAGAAAATTTATTACTATTTCTTACTGGATAGGGCTGGTACAACTTCTTATCACCTTCACCACACAGAGAAGATGACTAAGCTTGCTGATTAAAGCAATTATTCAAGAACGCAGGCAGAAGAAAACAAGGAGCAGTAAACACCTAACACTGACTGGCAAGGAGACAAATTAGCTGATCTTTTTTATTCTGAAAATGGGTCACTGTATCCTTAGCAGTAACCTCGGAATTCTAATGACTGTGGAACCCAGAGAATGCTGACCAGAGGAACAGAGCAGTGGGATGAAAATAATTAACTTGGTAGTTCTGACTACATTATTATCATCAAATAATTTTCAAGGTGTGAAATCTTACATTTAGCAAGAATAGAGTCCAAAAATAGCATTCTCCTGGCTTCTTCCTCTTCCTTCTTAAAATTACTAACTGAAGGTAGTAAAAATGGCAATGGACTGAAAAGTCAATGACCCAGGCTGGGTTCCTGGGTTATGCTTCATTACTTTGTTTTTGAATCTCCATTTCCTCAGTATAAATGAGGTGAGGTTGGACCACATCTATCTCAAGCATCGTCCAACACTTAAGACTCTATGAATCTGGAGCAGTTTGATTTTTTTAAACAAGTTTTATTTTATAGCAACACCAATCTTATATTTCCATAATAGCAAAGCTTTATTAGAAAAATAAAGGAGTATATGATCAAATTTTTCCAGTAAGATAAGAATGGCCAATTATTACCCAAGACCTGGAAGTAAGGATGATTTGTCCAAAAGTCATCCTGATATTCTGGGATTTAGAAAATGCAACCAGGGATCCCTAGGTGGCTCAGCGGTTTAGCACCTGCCTTTGGCCCAGGACGCGATCCTGGAGTCCCGGGATTGAGTCCCACGTCGGGCTCCTGGCATGGAGCCTGCTTCTCCCACTGCCTGTGTCTCTGCCTCTCTCTCTCTCTCTCTGTCTATCATAAATAAATAAATAAATCTTAAAAAAAAAAAAAAGAAAAGAAAATGCAACCAAAGATAACTGATACTTTTATTAACACACACTAGAATAGACAGTAGAACAATAAGACAGTAAGTTTTGTCAAACAAAAATATTAAGACCAAAATTTTAAGTAACACATAGCAGAAACAATTTTTTTATTCCTTCTTGGCCGCTTTGACTAACAGATTAAGTTTAGAAACAAGAATCTTTTATTAAAGACTTTATTTATTTATTCATGAGAGACACAGAACAAGAGAGAGGCAGAGACATAGGCAGAGGGAGAAGCAGGCGCCATGCAGGGAGCCTGATATGGGCCTCGATCCCGGGACCCCAGGATCACGCCCTGAGCCAAAGGCAGACATTCAACCACTGAGCCACCCGTGCATCCCAGAAACAAGAATTTTTATTAATCCAGAGACTAAGTTAATCAAATCAAGCTACTGAAATAAAGTACACATTAGGATCCCACTGACCTCACGGTGGCTTCACATGACAACTAGACAGGCATGCTATTTGGGATAACTTTTTCGTCTTAGATGCAACACCTCTACTTCCAGTGATCATATTTCAAGCCAAAAATTAACGGAGCCTAATTACTGAAATTGAAACTAACCTAAAAAGCCAATAATCTGATACAAATAATCACCATGCCTGCCTCCTACCCAGCCAGAAGAAATGGGGGTGAGGCAAAGTCAAGGACTGTATTAAATACAGAGTTAAGGAATATGGTCTTCGTGCAATTTCTATTTTAGCTCCTGAGGATCTTTTTTCTCAAAGAAAACAAAAGGTTTTTGAGAAGGTTTAGATAACCAGGACAACTGGCAAACTGTCATGTATATGAAGTTAATGCTTCCTCTAACAGTAACTCCTTCAGCTACTTTTTATCTCTTTCTTCACTCAAAGTTACCACGTCCAGATCATAAAAATTTCATTTTCTTAGGGTAAATTAAATATCTTAAACTTTTCAAATACTTTAATTTACTTTTGGGCATTCGGTTTTCCTTTTATTTTTACTAACGTGGCTATTTTATATTTATGTTTCCTTTAATCGCAAAGTTATATATACAAGTAGTTTAAAAAACCAAATAGTAGGGGATCCCTGGGTGGCTCAGCGGTTTCGTGCCTGCCTTTGGCCCAGGGCGCAATCCTGGAGTCCTGGGATCGAGTTCCGCGTCGGGCTCCTGGCATGGAGCCTGCTTCTCCCTCTGCCTGTGTCTCTGCCTCTCTCTCTCTCTTGCTGTCTATGTCTATCATAAATAAATAAAAATAAATCCTTAAAAAAATACAAATAAGAATAAAAAACCAAATAGTTTTACATGGCTCATTACACAAAATAGCAGTGCCTTCCTGGTCCCATTTTTCCCATTTCCCATTTCCCAGAGGCAAAACACACTAAAATGTTTTAATTGTTTATTTTGGCAATGATCTCTATATCTCCAAATGCAATGTTATATTGCTGCTTTTGATTTTTTAGTTATAAAAGTCTATTATTTTTAGATTTCTACTATGGATGTCACCCATCTTTCCCATCCTCCCAACTACAGTTATTATCATTTTGTATGACTCTATTTTCAATGTTTACATTATTACTACATAAATGATATTTCCAGCTGACCACATGCTATATTAATGATTACATTTTCCTGAACAACTCCTCTTCCTACCCTAACCCCAACCTCAGCAACTATCTTGTTTTTAATTTTTTGAATGTACATAACTGCAATTATTTTGAAAATACTCCACAAACTGTATTTCTCTTAATGAGTTAAATAACAAATTCTGTTGATTTCATCTTTGTAGTTACATGGCCCCTGAAGATTTTGGATCTGTTCAAATTTGGACTATTTTGCTCTCTAGGCTAACAACAGAGTTGTCATCTTTGAGATTTTTCCTTCACCAACACCCTGTGCATTCCCTTTGCTTCACTTTTGTGTTAAAGCTACTGTTTCCTGCTTATCAGATTTGTCCCTCTCTTTTTTGACATCTTTACTTTGATGAAGATTCTCTTTTAGTAATTTGCTAGGAAGTAAAAATGGTGAAATCCTGAATGTATGAAAATATACTTATTTTACCCTCATACACTGAAGGTGTAATTATTTGAGGGGTGGGTGGGTATTGGATTTCACTTTATTTTTTTCTCTTTCCTGTTCTGGCATACAAAACAGTATCACCAAAAGGAAGTAGCCAGAAAGGAGCAGGTGAGCAGGATTGCAGGGATGAGGAGGGTAGGCAGGGGGCAGGGGCTGAATTGATGGAGCAGCTATGCTCAGGAGTTCTGCTTCCAATATCCTGGTTGGGGGTTCCAGGGAAAGGGATAGGCATACTTCAGGTAAAAGGGGATGGCTAGAAATACCTCCCTCAGAATCTGAAGGCCACTGCTTCATTTTCGTACTATATTCTTTCTACTGCTTTACTGTGCCCATGGGTTTCAGCAGTGCTGCTGAGAAGTTTGATGCCAGTTTGATTCTTAACGTTGGGTATACAACCTATTCTCTCCATTTTCTCTGAAAGCTTTTAAGGTCTTCTCTTTAACCCAAATATTTTGCAATGTCACACCTAAACTTCAATGTGGATCTACTTGCATCTGTTGTGCTAAGTTTTTAATGTCCTCCAGTTCCGTGAAATCTTGAATTATACCTTTGATGACCTTCTTCCCTCCATTTCTCCTTCTCTGTGTATTTCCTGTGATTGGATGTTGGGTCTCTAGTATTGACAGTCTAATTTTCTTATATTTTTCTCTTTTTTCTGTACTTTCTGGGAGTTTTCCTCAACTTTATCTTCCAAATCTTATTACATTTAAAATTTTTACCTATGTTATTTTAATTTCTTCTTTTTTATATTTAACTTTGAAATAACTTCAAATTTACATAAAAGTTGCAAACTTTTTTTTAAGATTTTATTTATTTATTGGGAGAGAGAAACAGCACATGTAGTGGGGAGCAGCAGGCAGAAGGAGAGGGAGAAGCAGGTTCTGCACTGAGCAGGGAGCCCCATGCAGGGCTTGATCCCAGGACCCTGGGATTATGACCTGAGGCGAAGGCAGACGTTTAACTGACTGAACCACCCAGTTACCCCTAAAGTTACCAACATTTTAGAATTCATATATAGCTTTTACTCACCATTCCTTAATGTTAATAACCTATAAAACCACAGTACAATTATCAAAACCAGGAAATCAGGAGTGGCGTAACAATATTAACTAAATTTACATACCTTATTCAAATTCTACCAGTTGTTCTCCTAATGACCCTGTTTTTGTTTCAGGATCCAATCCAGGATTCCACGTGCATTTAGTTGTTACCACTACTTGATCTCTTCTAATCTGTGACAGGTCCTCCTCAGTCTTTCCTTATCCTTGGTGACCTTGACACTTTTGATAAGTACTGGTGAGTTATTTGTATTTGTGTATTTTCTCAATTTGAATTTGTCTGATATTTTCTCATGACTAGATTGAGGTTATGCATTTTAGGCAAAAATACGAGAGAAGTGATTTATGTCCTTCATGTGCATTGTATCAGGGGTACTGATATATTGTATTATTGGTAGTGTTAATCTTGATCACTTAGTTAAGGCCATGTTTCTCAAATATAAATATATCTTTCTCTTTGGAGTTAAAAAATGGAAGCAGGCAGACAACTAAGCTAACTAGCCTATCTGGCCTAAAATAGTTACCTGTTTTTCATGTACTCCATCTAAAACAAACGGAACAGAGTTATTTTCCCTCTGAAAACTTCAATAATTACCTTTCCAGAGCAAAAAGACCCTCAGCATCTTTAGATCTAACATAGTCTGGGGATCTACATACACAGTGTTTATGGTCTCTTTTATTAAATAAGATTAAAAATTTGGCAATAACTAGCAATTGCCTAATGTTTGAATCCTAACTTAGACTAAACTGTAGTTACCTTCCTAAAGAGTTAAGTATTTATTTACTAATGTGTGAGACCCATGGCCTAAAATAACTTCTTTGTTGGAATCAACACATTCTCTTCTTGCCTCCCAGCAATAAATCCCTATATCAGCTAGCACAACCAATTGTGTTCACCTCCCCCAAGGCAGAATGAGTATCTCCATCCAGTGACCTAAAAAGGAAACTTTAACTTGGAAGCTTACTAAACAGAAAGAAAGACACCTCATTTCTACAAGAGGTAGCCCTGCACAGACCACTGGGACTGACAGAGCTGGTGGGCCCTGCCAGGTCCAAAAGCTAAAGAAATGACAAGATGGAGAACTGTAAAGAAGGAAAGAAAGGATGAAATGTGTCAGGTAGAAACAAGAAAAAAGGAGAAAAGGAATGACAGTAGCTAAAATTTACTGAGTACATATGTGCTAGACATTGTTATAAGCACATTATAAATACAACAGCCCTTTGAAGTAAGTATTATCACTGCCTCTATTACATACAGGGGAAAAACAGAGGTACTAAGAAGGCAAACAACCTGTTCAAGGTCATTCAGTATGTGGTCAGCCCAGGATATGACCCCAGGCAGTTTGAGTTAGGCACTAATGCTCTTTCAACAGTATGTACCTGCTTCCATTAGAAGTTCATGTGCAGGGCAGCCCCGGTGGCGCAGCGGTTTAGCGCCGCCTGCAGCCCGGGGTGTGATCCTGGAGACCCGGGATCGAATCCCACGTCCGGCTCCCCGCATGGACCCTGCTTCTCTCTCTGCCTGTGTCTCTGCCTCTCTTTTGCTCTCTCTGAATAAATAAATAAATAAATCTTTAAAAAAAAAAAAAAAAAAAAGGTTGTTCATGTGCAAGGCTGGCAAGTGTCACGAATTATCTCTGGTGCCACCCAAAGCACCTTCTAAGTTGCACAGCCTTAAGATGAATCCAGAGAAAAAAAAAAGATGAATCCAGAGAGCTTGGGCTTGAAAACGTCTTGTGCTTTTCTAGTAAATATATATTAGTCTTTTCTACCAGGACCACCATCACAGCTCAGTGGTGCTCATTAAATATTCTCATGTTCTTACACAACCCAAATAAGATCCAATTATCAAAGACCAAGCTATTACAGAGGAACCAAGAAAAGAGAGGGAAAAAGAATAATGATTTCCCTCACCATGTTCAGATAAGCGGCCTGCTATTTGCATTAGGGAACTACATGACCTGTGTGGACTATAAAGTAGCTTTCTTATGATTGATGAGAAAATTTCCACACAGCTCATACTGAAAAGGTGTGCAGGTAGAATAAATCAATCCAGCCAGCTTTGGAACTTTCCAAATATACTCTTAAGACTGGCAGTGTCAGAAGGTCAAGAAACGTACAAATCTCCTTCAACAAGGATGAGGTGCTTTTAAACAACAGCAGTCTCCAGAATTTAGTCTTAGAATTCATTATAGAGTAGGATCCACTTGTGGGACATGAACTTCGTATCTCCTTTATCATATCTCCTGTGCTTTGTTAGCTATTCATGGTTTCTAATTCTAAGGACCCCAAGGGCCTCTCCCAACTCCAGCAGAAGTCTAAAGGATGGGGAAGATTTGGCTTGAGGAACTGTGGCCTGAGAACAAATGGGTTTTTATGAAGAGCTTTAAAAAGCCAAGAAGGCCAAACTTGAAGGGACAATTCTGTCTCTGCATCAAGGTATATCAGAAAGGACACTACCCACAGAAAAACACCCCATACCCCATTCCACCTGGGTCTGAAAGTCCTTCAAAACGAGACCAAGCTATACCATAGTAACTTCAATACCTACCCAGCAACTTTTCAGAAAATAGGTTTTAATAAGGACAAGAGCTTGGGGTTAGAAGAATTCTGTAGGTAAAGGTCACAAAAAGATTACATAGGGTACTAGGCCAAAGCTCTGGAAGAAGCAATTAGATTTTCCAGGGATGGAACTGCAGAGTATCAAGAATGGAAAGATAGGAGTATGATTAGCTTAATAAATATCCAACATCATAGATATTTCACATTTAGAATGATGCTCTAGCTAAATCTATAGACTTGATAAATTTTGACAGAAAATATAGGTATATCCAAAATAAAAGAAAGAAAAAAGAAAAGAAAAGAAATATAGGTATTAGTAGTTAGAGAGGATGCTGTCTCTTCACTGAAAAAGACAACCTAAATTTGCAATATTGAAAGGCATCAGATAATTATAACAATAATAATTAATAGCCAACAGTTAACACAGAACTTATCACGTAGGAAGCAATCAATAAACCTAAAAACTCACATTTATTTCATCTTACCCTCATACAATCACAAAAAATAGGTCCTTTGGAGGGGAGGGGCAAGATAGCGGAAGAGTAGGGTCTCCAAATCACCTGTCCCCACCAAATCACCTAGAAAACCTTCAAATTTTCCTGAAAATCTATGAATTCGGCCTGAGAATTAAAGAGAGAACACCTGGAATGCTACAGTGAGAAGAGTTCGTGCTTCTATCAAGGTAGGAAGAGGGGAAAAAAGAAATAAACAAAAGGCCTCCAAGAGGGAGCGGCCCCGCGAGGAGCCGGGCTGAGGCCGGGGCGAGCGTCCCCAGGACAGGAGAGCCCCGTCCCGGAGAAGCAGGAGCTGCACCAACCTTCCCAGGCGGAAAGGGGCCCGCAGGGAGTTGGAGCAGGACCCAGGAGGGCGGGGATGCCCTCGGGCTCCCTGGGACAGTAACAGACACCTGCGCCCCAGGAGAGTGCGCCGAGCTCCCTAAAGGCTGCAGCGCGCACAGCGGGACCCGGAGCAGCTCGGAGGGGCTCGGGCTGAGGAAGAGGCACCGTGAGGAGGGGGCTGCGCGGCCGGGAGCAGCTCCGAGGGGCTCGGGCGGAGGAAGAGGCTCCGAGCAGAGGGGGCTGTACAGCTCCGGGAGCAGCTCGAGGGGCTCGGGCGGCGGCTCCGTGGAGGGGGCTGCGCAGCCCGGAGCACGAATCCAACAGCGCAGGCCCCGGAGCACTGGGCGCCGGGACACAACCCAGGATCTGGCCTCCCCCCGGGACAGGCAGAGGCCGGGAGGGCCCAGGACAGCAAGGACGCTCCTGCCCCGAGCTGAGCAGATCAGCGGCCCCGCCCCAGAGCCTCCAGGCCCTGCAGACGGAGTAGTTCCTGCGGGAGCTGAATCCAGGGCTGTAGACCTGCCGCAGCCACTGGGGTTGGTCCTACTGGGGCCTCACGGGGTAAACAACCCCACTGAGCCCTGCACCAGGCAGTGGGCAGAGCAGCTCCCCCAAGTGCTAACACCTGAAAATCAGCACAACGGGCCCCTCCCCCAGAAGACCAGCTAGAGGGACAAGTTCCAGGGGAAGTCAAGGGACTTAAAGTACACAGAATCAGAAGATACTCCCCCGAGGTTTTTTTGTTTGTTTCTGTTTTGTTTTGTTTTGCTTTTTGATTTGTTTCGTTCCCCCACCTTTTTCCTTTCTTTCTTTTTTTTTTCTTCCTTTTTTCTTTTTTCTCTTTCTCTTTTCTTTCCTTCTTTCTCTCCTCTCTTTTTCTCCTTTTCCCAATACAACTCGCTTTTGGCCACTCTTCACTGAGCAAAATGACTAGAAGGAACACCTCACCTCAAAAGAAAGAATCAGAAACAGTCCTCTCTCCCACAGAGTTACAAAATCTGGATTATAATTCAATGTCAGAAAGCCAATTCAGAAGCACTATTATACAGCTACTGGTGGCTCTAAAAAAAAAGCATAAAGGACTCAAGAGACTTCATGACTGCAGAATTTAGAGCTAATCAGGCATAAATTAAAAATCAATTGAATGAGATGCAATCCAAACTAGAAGTCCTAACGACGAGGGTTAACGAGGTGGAAGAACGAGTGAGTGACATAGAAGACAAGTTGATGGCAAAGAGGAAAACTGAGGAAAAAAGAGACAAACAATTAAAAGACCATGAAGATAGATTAAGGGAAATAAACGACAGCCTGAGGAAGAAAAACCTACGTTTAATTGGGGTTCCCGAGGGTGCCGAAAGGGACAGAGGGCCAGAATATGTATTTGAACAAATTCTAGCTGAAAACTTTCCTAATCTGGGAAGGGAAACAGGCATTCAGATCCAGGAAATAGAGAGATCCCTCCATAAAAATCAATAAAAATCGTTCAACACCTCAACATTTAATAGTGAAACTTGCAAATACCAAAGATAAAGAGAAGATCCTTAAATCAGCAAGAGACAAGAAATCCCTGACTTTTATGGGGAGGAGTATTAGCGTAACAGCAGACCTCTCCACAGAGACCTGGCAGGCCAGAAAGGGCTGGCAGGATATATTCAGGGTCCTAAATGAGAAGAACATGCAACCAAGAATACTTTATCCAGCAAGGCTCTCATTCAAAATGGAAGGAGAGAGAAAGAGCTTCCAAGACAGGCAGCAACTGAAAAAATATGTGACCTCCAAACCAGCTCTGCAAGAAATTTTAAGGGGGACTCTTAAAATTCCCCTTTAAGAAGAAGTTCAGTGGAACAATCCACAAAAACAAGGACTGAATAGATATCATGATGACACTAAACTCATATCTCTCAATAGTAACTCTGAACGTGAACGGGCTTAATGACCCCATCAAAAGGCGCAGGGTTTCAGACTGGATAAAAAAGCAGGACCCATCCATTTGCTGTCTACAAGAGACTCATTTTAGACAGAAGGACACCTACAGCCTGAAAATAAAAGGTTGGAGAACCATTTACCATTCAAATGGTCCTCAAAAGAAAGCAAGGGTAACCATCCTTATATCAGATAAACTAAAATTTACCCCGAAGATTGTAGTGAGAGATGAAGAGGGACACTATATCATACTTAAAGGATCTATCCAACAAGAGGACTTAACAATCCTCAATATATATGCCCCAAATGTGGGAGCTGCCAAATATATAAATCAATTAATAACCAAAGTGAAGAAATACTTAGATAATAATACACTTATACTTGGTGACTTCAATCTAGCTCTTTCTACCCGGGATAGGTCTTCTAAATAAGCACAACATCTCTAAAGAAATGAGAGCTTTAAATGATACACTACACCAGATGGATTTCACAGATATCTACAGAACTTTACATCCAAACTCAACTGAATACACATTCTTCTCAAGCGCACATGGAACTTTCTCCAGAATAGACCACATACTGGGTCACAAATCGGGTCTGAACCAATACCAAAAGATTGGGATCGTCCCCTGCATATTCTCAGACCATAATGCCTTGAAATTAGAACTAAATCACAACAAGAAGTTTGGAAGGACCTCAAACACGTGGAGGTTAAGGACCATCCTGCTACAAGATGAAAGGGTCAACCAGGAAATTAAGGAAGAATTAAAAAGATTCATGGAAACTAATGAGAATGAAGATACAACCGTTCAAAATCATTGGGATGCAGCAAAAGCAGTCCTAAGGGGGAAATACATCGCAATACAAGCATCCATTCAAAAACTGGAAAGAACTCAAATACAAAAGCTAACCTTACACATAAAGGAGCTAGAGAAAAAACAGCAAATAGATCCCACACCCAAGAGAAGAAGGGAGTTAATAAAGATTCGAGCAGAACTCAACGAAATCGAGACCAGAAGAACTGTGGAACAGATCAACAGAACCAGGAGTTGGTTCTTTGAAAGAATTAATAAGATAGATAAACCATTAGCCAGCCTTATTAAAAAGAAGAGAGAGAAGACTCAAATTAAAATCATGAATGAGAAAGGAGAGATCACTACCAACAAAAGGAAATACAAACGATTTTAAAAACATATTATGAACAACTATACGCCAATAAATTAGGCAATCTAGAAGAAATGGACGCATTCCTGGAAAGCCACAAACTACCAAAACTGGAACAGGAAGAAATAGAAAACCTTAACAGGCCAATAACCAGGGAGGAAATTGAAGCAGTCATCAAAAACCTCCCAAGACACAAGAGTCCAGGGCCAGAGGGCTTCCCAGGGGAATTCTATCAAACGTTTAAAGAAGAAACCATACCTATTCTCCTAAAGCTGTTTGGAAAGATAGAAAGAGATGGAGTACTTCCAAATTCGTTCCATGAGGCCAGCATCACCTTAATTTCAAAACCAAAGACCCCACCAAAAGGGAGAATTACAGACCAATATCCCTGATGAACATGGATGCAAAAATTCTCAACAAGATACTGGCCAATAGGATCCAACAGTACATTAAGAAAATTATTTACCATGACCAAGTAGGATTTATCCCTGGGACACAAGGCTGGTTCAACACCCGTAAAACAATCAATGTGATTCATCATATCAGCAAGAGAAAAACCAAGAACCATATGATCCTCTCATTCAATGCAGAGAAAGCATTTGACAAAATACAGCATCCATTTCTGATCAAAACTCTTCAGAGTGTAGGGATAGAGGGAACATTCCTCAACATCTTAAAAGCCATCTACGAAAAGCCCACAGCAAATATCATTCTTAATGGGGAAGCACTGGGAGCCTTTCCCCTAAGATCAGGAACAAGACAGGGATGTCCACTCTCACCACTGCTATTCAACATAGTACTGGAAGTCCTAGCCTCAGCAATCAGACAACAAAAAGACATTTTTGTTGGATACAAAATCAATGCCCAGAAATCAGTGGCATTTCTATACACTAACAATGAGACTGAAGAAAGAGAAATTAAGGAGTCAATCCCATTTACAATTGCACCCAAAAGCCTAAGATACCTAGGAATAAACCTAACCAAAGATGTAAAGGATCTATGCCCTCAAAACTATAGAACACTTCTGAAAGAAATTGAGGAAGACACAAAGAGATAGAAAAATATTCCATTCTCATGGATTGGCAGAATTAATATTGTGAAAATGTCAATGTTACCCAGGGCAATATACACATTTAATGCAACCCCTATCAAAATACCATGGACTTTCTTCAGAGAGTTAGAACAAATTATTTTAAGATTTGTGTGGAATCAGAAAAGACCCCAAATAGCCAGGGGAATTTAAAAAAAAAAAAAAAACATATCTGGGGGCATCACAATGCCAGATTTCAGGTTGTACTACAAAGCTGTGGTCATCAAGATAGTGTGGTACTGGCACAAAAACAGACACATAGATCAATGGAACAGAAGAGAGAACCCAGAATTGGACCCTGAACTTTATGGTCAACTAATATTCGATAAAGGAGGAAAGACTATCCATTGGAAGAAAGAAGTCTCTTCAATAAATGGTGCTGGGAAAATTGGACATCCACATGCAGATGAATGAAACTGGACCACTCTCTTTCACCATACACAAAGATAAACTCAAAATGGATGAAAGATCTAAATGTGAGACAAGATTCCATCAAAATCCTAGAGGAGAACACAGGCAACACCCTTTTTGAACTCGGCCACAGTAACTTCTTGCAAGATACATCCACGAAGGCAAAAGAAACAAAAGCAAAAATGAACTATTGGGACTTCATCAAGATAAGAAGCTTTTGCACAGCAAAGGATACAGTCAACAAAACTAAAAGACAACCTACAGAATGGGAGAAGATATTTGCAAATGACCTATCAGATAAAGGGCTAGTTTCCAAGATCTATAAAGAACTTCTTAAACTCAACACCAAAGAAACAAACAATCCAATCATGAAATGGGCAAAAGACATGAACAGAAATCTCACAGAGGAAGACATAGACATGGCCAACATGCATATGAGAAAATGCTCTGCATCACTTGCCATCAGGGAAATACAAATCAAAACCACAATGAGATACCACCTCACACCAGTGAGAATGGGGCAAATTAACAAGGCAGGAAACAACAAATGTTGGAGAGGTTGCGGAGAAAAGGGAACCCTCTTACACTGTTGGTGGGAATGTGAACTGGTGCAGCCACTCTGGAAAACTGTGTGGAGATTCCTCAAAGAGTTAAAAATAGACCTGCCCTACGACCCAGCAATTGCACTGTTGGGGATTTACCCCAAAGATTCAGATGCAATGAAACGCCGGGACACCTACACCCCGATGTTTATAGCAGCAATGGCCACAATAGCCAAACTGTGGAAGGAGCCTCGGTGTCCATCGAAAGATGAGTGGATAAAGAAGATGTGGTCTATGTATACAATGGAATATTACTCAGCTATTAGAAATGACAAATACCCACCATTTATTTGGATGTGGATGGAACTGGAGGGTATTATGCTGAGTGAAGTAAGTCAGTCGGAGAAGGACAAACATTATATGTTCTCATTCATTTGGGGAACATAAATAATAGTGAAAGGGAATATAAGGGAAGGGAGAAGAAATGTGTGGGAAATATCAGAAAGAGAGACAGAACGTAAAGACTGCTAACTCTGGGAAAAGAACTAGGGGTGGTAGAAGGGGGGAGTGAATGGGTGACAGGCACTGGGGGTTATTCTGTATGTTGGTAAATGGAACACCAATAAAAAATAAATTAAAAAAAAAACAAAATAGGTCCTTTTAATTACAGCTAAGTCTTATTATTTTATTAAAAATGGGAACAGATTTAACTTTGCACTGTGTTCCTACCATACAAAACAACCCAAACTCAAGAGTTTCAGTTATTGTTACCTTGTCAAAAATAAAAATAGGGGATCCCTGGGTAGCTCAGCGGTTTGGCACCTGCCTTTGGCTCAGGCCGTAATCCTGGAAACCGAGGATCGAGTCCCACATTGGGCTCCCTGCATGGAGCCTGCTTCTCCCTCTGCCTCTCTCTTTCATGAATAAATAATCTTTTTAAAAATAAATTAAATAAATAAATAAATAAATATAAAAATAACTGAACACTCATAACTACCTTAAAGAGTCATTTGAAAGATCAATAATGTACTAGAGGCAAATACCTTCTGTTTTATAACAAAAGACATTACACTTACTTGGGCACAGGCAGTTTTGCTTATTTGCTTCAATATTCCTACTTGGCATTCTTGCAACACCATAGCTGTTCTTTGCCTTTAGTGAAAGCATAGAGCTCATGGAGCATGTTCCATTGAGAACCCTGACTTCTCACAGCTATGAAGGAAATGAAGATTTACAAAGGAAGTTCTTAACTCTCTGGCTAAGAAAGAGATAACAAAACTAAACAGAAAATTTGAGTTTGTTATCACATCCTGAAAACATATGCTTGCTACCTACTGCTAAGTGAACAATCCAGAAATAACTTATTTCTTTTCGTAGTGAATTAAGAATAACATTGAAGTGGGGTACCTGGATGGCACAATAAGTTAAGTGTCCGACTCTTTATTTCAGCTCCGGTCATGATCTTGGGGTCATGAGATCAAGCCCCACATTGGACTCCGTGCTCAGCAGGGAGTCTGCTTGGGATTCTCTCTTCCTCTCCCTCTCCCTTTGCTCCTCTCTCCTCCCCTCCACCCCCACTCATGCTCTCTCTCTAAAATAATAAAGAAATCTGTAAAAAAAAAAAAAGAATAACATTGAGGAATTATGGAGATGTAGTGTTTTAAGAATTATGGACATACTCAGGAAAGGGTAAAGAAGTCCCCTCTTTTCTTCTATCCTGGACAATACTGAGATGTACAAAAGACACAGAATAAGAAAAATCTAATAATTAAAGCAAGATTTCTATTTGGAAACAGACTCTCAAAGGACTGTGCTAGGAGTTACATTATTCTTTAAGGATTAAGGTAACAAAATATTAGTCATATACAGAACCCATATTTGTCTTGTACAAGTAAAAGCAATAGTTTGAGAGAGGGAGCAAAACTGCTTTTTATTCTTACAGTGCACCCTCATTTTGAGTTCTTCAAACCAGAATCTTCAAAGGAAAGGCCCAGCTAAGATCTATTCAGAAGCTTTCCCTTCTATGTTAATAAGTGGCCCATCAAACCACTGTCCAGACTCTCTTAGATTAGGAGTTCACCCAGCCTAACTCCGAGAGTTCAAATGGCCCATTCTGCAGGCTCTCTGATCAGGCAACTATTCGTCTAGCATTCCTCCTTCCAAGCTCTAATTCTCCTTTTTCCTTTTTCTCTCCTCTCTCCTTGCTATATACTTTGAGTCATGAATATAAATCTTCAACACAGTCCATTTAGTATTGCTCTTTTCCTGAAGAACGTAGCGCAGGGCTATACTGAGAAGCAAATGGGTGAGTCCAATCAGCTATAGACAGTTTGCCTCCAGAGAGTTAGGTAAGATGAGCTTTTTAAAGATGAACCATTTACTCATTTACTTATTCCACGAATATTTAGTGAGTTCCAACCATATGTCAGGCACACTGCTAAAAGCCAGGGATTGAATGGTGAGCCAAAACACAGTCCCTGACTTCATTGGGACTAAGGGCTCACGAAGAAGTGATACCTTAATAACTGTACACATAAGTGTAAACCTACAGCTGTGATGAGTGTTATGAAAGGTATTGGGCCTTGTGAGCACTGAGAAGGGATATGGGCTAGTGGGAGTGTTCAGGAAGGCTTCCCTGAGGAAGTGACAATGGGAGACCTGTACAAGAATGAGCCAGAAGGAGGGAAGGTGGGGGAGAGAGCTGCAGGCAGAGTGAGAACACACAGGCCCTGCTGAGGAACGGAGCACAGCAAGTTGTGAAGCCAAGTGTGAAGCCAAAAGAAAGCCAGTCTGGCTGGAGAACAGACAAGGAGGGACCCAGAAGAGCCTGAAGAGGCAGGAGGGACCCAATCCAACAGAGAGAGCTAAGCAGTTTTGACTTTCCAAGGAGCAATGGGAAACCCAGAAGGGTTTTAAACAAGGAGATGATGGTTTGGGTTTTCAGAAAATTCCAATAAAACAGTGTCACATATGTAATCCACATACTCACTAATTAAACTCTTCTGATTAGTCAGTTTAGCTCTAGACTCTGTTCTTAACAAAACCAAAAAGGTAATTCACCCAAATGCATGATTTGACTATTTGGTAAAATAGAACAGAGGACAGGGAAGCATAGCCCCCAAATTTTTGTTTGGGGACCTTAAACTAGTCCCTACATTTCTCTAGCCCCTGTTTCCTCACTTATAAAATGAAGAGATGGACACCAGGACCACTCAAACCCATTCTGTCTCTAGGACTCTGACTAGAAAAAGAAAAAAAAAATACACTTAAAAAAACCCAAGTGGCCAATAAACATAAAGAGATGCTGATATTCATTCATAATGAGGGAAATTAAAATGCATTAGACTGGCACAAAATCATGGCTGGCAAGGATGTGAAAGAACGGGTACCCATACTACTAAGTAGGAATGTAAACTGGTGCAACCACTTTGCAGAACAATTTGGCAGTATCTGGAAAGACTGAAAATGTACACAACCTATGACTTAGCACTTCCACCCACAGATACATATCCTAAATAAGCTTTCACACGCATGCACAGGAAATTACATTTAAGAATATTCATAGCAGCATCATTTTGGAACTAAAAACAGCCTAAATATCAGCAAAAAGAATACAGAAATATAGTATATTCATAAAATGGAAAACAATATAGCAGTGGAAATGAGTGAAGTGGAGCAATATATACGAAGAAAGCTGACTTTCATATACAAGAATGAGTGGAATACCAACTAAGAAGGATATATTTGACATACCTTTTATATGTTTAATATTTGTACAATGAATCTATATATTGCTTTGTAATACACTCAATTTTAATAAGAGTACAGAGAGATACATAGGAAAGCTAAATGACAAATTTGAGACAGTAGTTACCTCGAAAGGATAGGGAAGGCTATATGACCAGGGAAGGTGCTTTAATTCAATGTGTAATATTTTAATAGCTTAAAGTAGGTGGTGGAGGCCCAGGTAATTATTATGTTATTCTTTATACCTTTTTGAAGTGGAAAATATTATTTTTTTAAAAAGATTTATTTATTTATTTATGATAGAGAGAGAGAGAGAGGGAGAAACACAGGAGGAGGGAGAAGCAGGCTCCAATGCTGGGAACCTGACGCGGGACTCGATCCCCGGAATCCAGGATTGCACCCTGGGCCAAACCGCTGAGCCACCCAGGGATCCCTTGAACTGGAAAATTTTCTTAACAACATCAACAAGAAAGAACAGAAGAAAAACACATTGTTTCTCAAATCGAATTTGCCAAAACAGCAGAACCTGATGTCATATAGGTACCACCTTGAGGAAAAAAGGGGTTGGGTCTTGAACCAGAAAGATCTGGGTTCCAGGCATGGATATGTCAATAAGTAACCATGTGCTCCTAGATGAATCCTCCAGTGCTTCAAGTGTTAGTTTCCTCCTCTGTAACCAAGGAAGTTGCAACAGATGATATCTAAGGTCCTTCCCTTACAGATCTAAAATCTCATGGTTTTCTATTGTGCTCACTACTTGCCATCTCAGCAGGGGCTCTGACACCAGGCAGCAGAAGGCCCATGCAATGGTTTCCCCACTCAGATCATTTGAAATCTAGATTAAGGTTTTAAAATTTCCATTTATTTATTGACCCATAAAATCTTTTATGTTTTTATTCTCTTGCTGACACCAGTATTAGTATTAGTTTGCAATTCTGTTTTAACAGAGTACCGCCAGACTGGGTGGCTTTATTTTCTCACAGTTGTGGAGCCTAGTAGTCTAAGATCAAGGTGGGAACAGGGCTGGTTCCTTCTAAAGCCTCTCACCATGCCTTATCTTTTTCCTGTGTCCTCGCGTTGCCTCTCACCTGTGTATGTCTCTGTCCAGCTTTTCTCTTCTTACAAGAATACTAGTCACGTTGGATTAGGGTCTACTGAAAAATCCTCATTTTAACTTAATTATTTCTGTAAAGATCTTATCTCCAAGTAGTCACAGTCTGAGATACTAGGAGTTAGGATTTCAACATATGAACTTTGCTGAGGACACAACTGAACCCGTAACAATAGAAAAGCTTTAAATCTTCATACTGACGGGTTTGTAGGAAGAGATAGCAAAACTACTAACTTAAACTAATTTAAATTTGTTAACCGTTCTAATTTTATAACTGTTTGCTTCTAGTTACTAAAATGTCACACTTTTCCATAATTAACCTATGGACAATTTGTATTTAGGGCTGCTTAAAATTGGGTACATCAATTATTACATATCTAGGTATGCTATTCAAGCAAGGTTAATTCTTTCTGACATTAAAAATAAATAACTGTCTTTTAACAAAAATTCATTGTCTAGAAATAATCTGATTGGAAAAACACCACACAACTGGTTTCCACGAACTAACATCTGGTGCCAAAAATGACATACATATGATTTCCTCAGCATTTACTTCAATAGGCTCTGCTAATCAACAGACATCGCCATTCCATAGTCTATAGCAACACATATGGCATTGTACGAGGCACAGTTGGCCAGTCTGTCCCATTTCCAGCATGCTGCTCACTTAATTTAGCCCAGTGAGTGACAAATTGAACTCTGTTGGCTTGGCCTGCAAAAGTCTCAATGTCTGCTAACCCACACAGAGCCTCCTTTCTTGAGCCTGTAAGCCACAGGAAAGAGAGCCAGGTCTCATTAGGGCAAAACCATCAAAGGACACTGAGGATCATGGAAACTGGCCATTTCGGAACAGTTAATACGCCAAAACTTAAAATGCCCAATGTGGGCAGCTGAAGGACACTGTTCTTAAGCCACATTGTTATTTTTAACCTAGATAAAATGTGGTTTAGACCAAGTCATACCAAAGGCAGGTGAATACAGCATCAAAGCATGTCCCAAAAGAATAGGTATTTACAAGGTCCAAATTCATTCAAGAAAATAAAGGAGAGAAAAAAAAATTAAAATTAAAAAAAAAAAAAGAGGAGAGAAAAAGAAAAACAGAGATTATCAAACACTAATGTCAGATCCTGGCCTTAAAAAATAGTACTTGAATAAGGTAGTCATTAGCAGAAGGTTACAAGTCCAGCCTCCCCAAAGTCTTCTATGTGACTCTAAAGGGCCTACAATACTCTTGAAAGATGAAGATCCAAGTTCTCAAATCAGATTTTGATGATTCAGACAGAGGTCCACAATTACCTATATCTTAAGTAAAAGTAAACAGCTACCCGCTCCTCAATCAATGCTCACCAAATCTACACCAATGCTGTTTTTAATGTAACGAACAGAGCAGAAATTCAGCAGAGAATTCACATTGTTTACCTTGGTAAAGAATAGGTAGGTATTGGTGGTAGTATCAAGTGTCAATATGGAGGTCTCCTGGGAAACTAGCTCTTGACCTCTGGGAATTATCCTGTTGACACCTTAAGTTCTTGTTATTATTAAGTGGAAGAAGTGTTAATTATATCAGTTACTAAAAATGAAGTAAGAGCTCTAATCTGTGACAATTAAAATTATTCTTATAGACTAGGTCAGAATAAGCCTCAATAATTAATATTATTTTTAGAAGTTGATCACACTTTGTAGAATTTCCTAAGACCATACTAATAGTTACTTCCATTTTTACCAAAATAGTACAAGTATATGCATATATAAAAAGTTAACACTAAACTTATGTCATCATATATGAAAATTTAAAATTTCAAAAAATTTTCAAAATTTCATCTATGAAAATATGAAAAATCAAGGCAGATTTTACAACCTGTCCATAGCAGAATCTATTGTGCCACTCCACCAGAAATCCTTAAGTTCTTTGTGTTTCACACATTTTTTCACATAGGTGCCAGATAATTTTCCTTTAATTTCGAAGTAACTTTACTAGGTACTCTGTGTGTGCTGCAATAAAACTTTCACCAAATTGGGGCACCTGGGTGGCTCAGCAGTTGGGCATCTGCCTTTGGCTCAGGGCATGATCCCAGGGTCCCGGGATCGAGTCTCACATCAGGTTCCCCACAGGGAGCCTGCTTCTCCCTCTACCTATGTCTCTGCCTCTCTTTCTGTGTCTCTCATGAATAAATAAATAAAATCTTAAAACAAAACAAAACAAAAAAGAACATTCATCAAGTCAATGTGCAAACACAGCTTAAAATACCAGAACTTCAAACTGGAAGTTTGGTTCATTAGACTTGCCATTAAAAAATACTTTGGAGCACCTGAATGGCTCAGTCATTAAGTGTCCAACTCCCAGTTTTTCGGCCCAAGTCATGAGATCAAGCCCTGCATCAGGCTCCACGCTCAGCATACAATCTGCTTGAGATTCTCTGCCTCCGCCCCTCCTCCCACTCACATGTGCACACACTCTTTCTCTCTCAAATAAATTAATTGATTAAACCTAAAAAATATAGGGATGCTTGGGTGGCTCATCTGCCTTTGGCTCAGAGCATAATCCTGTGGTCCTGGGATCAAGTCCCACATCAGGCTCCCTGTGGGGAGCCTGCTTCTCTGCCTGTGTCTCTGTCTCTGTGTGTCTTTCATGAATAAATACATAAAATCTTTTTTAAAAATCTAAAAAAATATATATATATATTAAAGGATAAGCAAAATCCAGCAAAATATTCATGGTTTGAAAACTAAACAAACATACAATTTTATTTTAGGGTTCCTTTAGAGAAATTTAAGTGTTGATGTATAGAATATTAGCAACTAAGGGAAGAACGGGTCAAAGATCATTCCTTAAAATGCCAACTAGGGGATCCCTGGGTGGCTCAGCGGTTTGGCACCTGCCTTCGGCCCAGGGCATGATCTTGGGAAGTCCCGGGATCGAGTCCCATGTGGGGCTCCCTGCATGGAGCTGGCTTCTCCCTCTGCCTGTGTCTCTGCCTCTCTCTCTCTCTCTCTGTCTCTCAGGAATAAATAAATAAAATCCTAAAAATATATAAATAAAAATAACTGCCAACTAAAAATCAGATCAAAAATGAAAATGCCGCTTCTCTAAAACTTCCACAAGCTCTCACCACTGCATCCACTTGCCTATCTGTAGCTGGCTGCATGTATGGTATTCTCTCTTCCCTCCTACTACTGTGAATGATGTTTCCATTTTCCTAAGGCTAACCACTCCACTTTGTAAATCAGACTTCATCCACTCTTAGCCACTCAACAGGGCAGGCTCCACCAATTCTCCCCCCTTTTCCTACATCATTAATTTTCCCACTCAAGCATCCAGTTGGCATATGTTGGAACATAAACAGGCTATATTTCCCATCTTAAAAAAAATTCTTTGTCTCCATTTATAACTTCTGTCCCATCTCTCTGCTCTACATTACAGCAAAATTTAAAAAGCCGTCTCTCTTTGCTGTCTCCAATTCAGATCCTTCGACTATCCCTTAAACCTATTCTAATAAGTCTGTCTCTACCACCATTCCACTCAACTGCTCTTATGTCGCCAATGACCTTCATATGGCTAAATCCAATGGTCAATTCTCAGTCCTTATTATCCTTTTTCTGTCAGCAGCATCACACACACAGTGGATTGCTCCTTCTTTTCTCAAAACACTATCTTGGCTCCAGAATTTCCTCATCACTACCTCACTGGAGACTTTCTCAGTCTCTGCTGAGTCTTCCTCATGTCCCAAGCCTCTAAACATTGAAGTAGTCCAGGGCTCAGATCTTGAGTCTCTTCTTCTCATAATTTATACTCATTCTCTGGGTAACTTCATCCAGTCTCATACCTTTAAATACCAACTATTCAGCATATACTGATGTTTCCTGAATGTTTATTTCCAATTTGGTTCTCTCCCCTGAACTCCAACCTCATATATTCCTTTGCAACTTCTACCAACTCTCCTTGAATAGCTAATAGACATCTCCAATGTAATATGCCCAAAGCTGAACCTCTGACCTTCCCCTCCAAACCTGCTCCTTCCACAATCTTCCCCATCTCAATAAATAGCAACTCCAAACTTCCAATGGCTCAGACAGAAAACTTCAGCATCATCCTTGACTCTTGTCTTTCTCTCACTTCCCACATCCAAACCATCATCAAATTTTCTGGGTTCTACCTTTGAAAAATATGAAATATATAAAAACATATCTAAAATCTGACTACTACTCATCACTCCAACAGACCATTATGTTTCAACTATATAAGCAAGAGCCTCCTACCTGGTCTCTGCCCCCTATTATTCTCCATGCAGACATCAAAGTGACCCTTAAAGTTAGATTATATCATTCTCTGTCAGAATCGTCCAACGACTTTCCATCCCACTGAGGTAAAAGCCAAAGTCTTTGCAATGGCCTTCAAGGTCTCACATGAGGGTACTAGGTTACCTCATCTCCCACTACATTTCCCCTACCTAAGTCCACTCCAGCCACCCAGTGCCTGCTATTCCAGGCACACCATCAATTCAGAGCCTTTCCACCCTCTCTGTCCTCAGCTTAGTTTACTCTTTCCCATTACAGCCACATGCTACAACCCTGATTTCTTCAGGTCTTTGCCCAAACATTACTCCTGAGTGAGGCTTCCCTAACAATTCTATTTATAACTGTAACACTCCCATATTCCCCTTCCCTGCTGTTTCTCTATGGCAGTCATTGATATTTCCCCATTGTGATAATGACAGTATTGATAAACTGCATGTTTTTTTTTTTAAGGTTTTTTTTTTTTATGATAAACATAGAGAGAGAGAGAGAGAGAGAGAGAGACAGGCAGAGGGAGAAGTAGGCTCCATGCTGGGAGCCCGACACAGGACTCGATCCCAGGACCCAGGACCACACCCTGGGCCAAAGGCAGGTGCGAAACCGCTGAGCCACCCAAGGATCCCCTTTTTAAGTTTTTTTAAATTTATTCATAAGAGACACAGAGAGAGACGCAGAGACATAGGCAGAGGGAGAAGCAGGCTCCTCAAGGGGAGCCCGATGCAGAACTCAATCCCAGGACCCTGAGATCATGACCTGAGCCAAAGGCAGATGCTCAACTACTGAGCCACCCAGGCATGCCTAAACTGCATGTTCTTGATTTTAAATTTATTTTTGACCCTGTGACCAAAATGGAAGTGAAAGAGAATAGGGATTTTTGTACACAACTATATCCTCAGAGCCTAGGAAAGTTCCTGGCACACTGTGGAGGATAAATATTTGTTGAATGAATGAAAGAATGAGAATATGATAGGATTTAAACTATACATTATGTTTTAAACTTTGATGTAATATAATTTAATTTTTTTTTTATATGATAGTCTCACAGAGAGAGAGAGAGAGAGAGAGGCAGAGACACAGGCAGAGGGAGAAGCAGGCTCCATGCATCGGGAGCCCGATGTGGGATTCGATCCCAGGTCTCCAGGATCGCGCCCTGGGTCAAAGGCAGGCGCCAAACCGCTGCGCCACCCAGGGATCCCTGATGTAATATAATTTATCAATATTTTTATTAGTTCTATTTTAACATCTTGTTTAAAATACCATTCTCAACTCACATTTAGCTTTATGCCATTTCTTAAAAAAAAAAAAAAAAAAACTATCAATCATAAAGGAAGAAACTGTTAGGGTTCCTTACTTCTTCCTGACTGATGACAATATGAACAAAGCTAAAAGACAAAGAACTGACAGAGAGAAGATCCACAATATATAAAGATTTCCTTGAAACTCGAAGGCAAAAAACAAAACCAAAACACAAATGGTAAATGAATAACACTGATGACGGAGCAAATTCACAGAGGGGAAGATCCAACAGGTCAAAAATCCTAAGAAATATCATTTTATTCTCATGAAATGGGCAACAAGCAAGCTGTCAATAATGAATGGTGATAAGGATGTAGATAAATTGTACCTCTTCCTCTACTGGTGGATATATAAATCGGTACATAAAATAATTACATTTCTTTGCTTTTGTTACAAGAAATATAATTTTTAAGATTTCAGAGAATTCTGTTAAATGTATATGGAATTCTGGAATACATATAAATGAATATAAATGCATAGATTATTATACATAAATTTCTCCTATATTTTCTTATGCCCACATTTCCAGTCAAAGGACTGCAGTAGCCAATGGAGTGGAGTTGCAAACATTATTAAGACCTGTTAGGGAAGATAGTGTAAGCAATTTGAGACACAAGGATTCAAAGGAAGCAAGTAATTAGTGGAAGAAAACATATATGTATAAGCCAACACAGTTTTCACTATATTTAGAATAGTTTTCCAAATACAATTTTCAAATCCCTCAGATATTTAATAAGATAGTAAAACACCAAGATGCCTGGGTGGCTCAGTTGGTTAAGCAGCCGACTCTTAATAATTTCAGCTTAGGTCATGATCTCAGGGTTGTGAAATGAAGCCCCACATTGGGTTTGAGGCTCCATGCTTCGTGGAGAATCTGCTCAAGATTCTCTCCCTCTCCCTCTCCCTCTCCCTCTGCCCCTTCACCACCCCATGCTCACTCTCATGTGCTCTCTCTCAAATAAATCTTTAAAAAAAGAAAGATAGAAAACCATTTTTTCTAACACCAGGGTCAATAAATAACACTTGAACTAAAATTTAGGCAAACTTGTCCATGCTATGCAATTGACTTCCGATCTTAACAAGAAGCCGCATTCAGTCTTCCAAATGAGATCATTTTAAAGTTTCCCTATCGGAACCAAATCATTTTAATTGCCAGTGTCCCAAACCCGAAGCCCAGGACGTGCCAGCAAGGTGCATCCATTACTGACAGAGAAACAGAGACCACCAAGGAAGGAAAAGCCTTTGAGTTTCTGCCAAAATAAAAGGCATCAGCATTCTCTTCCAACCAATCACTATCTTACATGGCCTTGGGCCAGAAGGGCTTCTGGTTACCTAATCTCTTGAAGCATAAACAAGGTCTTCAGGATTCTGGTATTGTCACTTTTGTAGAACAAGAGTATCAACGACATTTAGAAGATAAGGCATCACTTTGGCATGGAATCTGGCAGCAGAATTCCTTTTCAGGGCTTCCAGTGGAAGAACTCACCTACCTTGTGGAGAAAAACGACAGCCATTCAAAGGAAGGATAGTTAGCCGGGAGGCAGGAAACAGGAGGCCAGGTTCTGTGTGCCTAGGTAATTCTACAGGGCCAACCTGGCTAAATTTGTAATCTCTTTATTTGTAAGATGAGAATAAATATAAGGCAAAAATGCAAATCAATATATATAGTGTCATAAACCTGTACAGCAATTTCTCAACAGTCACTCCTTAGTTCCAAACAAACTCAAGTAACCACAAGGCAGGCCTAACTTATGTCACATCACAGAGTGGGGAAAGGAACTAACATTTCTAAATCAGGCCATCATGACTTCCCAGTGCCTGGCACACAGAAGACACTCTATCAAGTCTGATTTAATCCTCAAGACAACTCTACAAGACAGTATGATTAGCTCCACTATAGATGAAAACCAACTGAGGAGAATCAAGTAAACTGTCCACAGTAAAAAACAAAACAAAACAAAACAAAACAAAAACAGAAACCACTACAACAGGGCAGCCCCGATGGCGCAGCTGTTTAGCGCTGCCTACAGCCCAGGGCATGATCCTGGAGACCGGGGATGGAGTCCCACGTCGGGTCCCTGCATGGAGCCTGCTTCTCCCTCTGCTTGTGTCTCTGCCTCTCTCTCTCTCTCTCCCTGTGTCTCTATGAATGAATAAATAAAATCTTAAGGGATCCCTGGGTGGCGCAGCGGTTTGGCGCCTGCCTTTGGCCCAGGGCGCGATCCTGGAGACCCTGGATCGAATCCCACGTCGGGCTCCCGGTGCATGGAGCCTGCTTGTCCCTCTGCCTGTGTCTCTGTCTCTCTCTCTCTCTCTCTCTCTGTGACTATCATAAATAAATAAAAATTAAAAAAAATAAAAGACAACTAAATAAAATCTTAAAAAAAAAAAAAAGAAATTTGATTAAAAAAAAAAACAAAACACTACAACACCCCAGTAAGTACTCAAACCTCCATCAGTCTAAGTCCAAAGCACTGGCTAATTCACCCATACCAGTGCTGTCCAACAGAAAAACAACACGAGTCACAGGTCCAATTTTGAATTTTCTAGCAGTCGCATTAAAAAAGTAAAAGGAACCAATGAAATTTATTTTAATCATTTATTTTATATAATTATGTCAAAATATTATCAATTCATTGTATACTCAATATTAATATTTAAATAATACATTATTTTTTCTTTTCATACTAAGTCTTCAGAATCCAGTATACATTTAACCCTTGAATATTTTGATTTGGACCAGTCAATTTAGTGCTCAAATGCCACCCACAGCTACTTGTCAGTCCAGGCCTCTACCTGGGACAGTCCATGCCTATACCAAAAGGACTGCTCCTCAGGACCCAGTACTCCCCATCTCATAGCTGGTGGAGAAGCACATTTCTGGAAGCACCTTGTTCCCTTCTTTCCCTGAGTCAGGTGCATCTCAGCTGAAAAGCTCCTTCTATAGTGACATCTTCTCTGATCCCTAAGTCACTCTCCACTGCCCCGTTCCTCAGTCACCCTTGTCCACAGCATTCTCTTTTTTCTTCTTAAAGATTTATTTACTTTAGAAAGAGAGAGAGAGAGTAAGAGAGCACAAGTGGGGCATGGGGGGAGAAGGAGAGAAAGAATCTGAAGCAGACTTCGTGTTGAGTGCAGAGCCTGACATAGGCTTGATCTCACAACCCTAAGATCATGGCCTGAGATAAAACCAAGAGTCAGATGCTTAACTGGCTACATCACTTAGGGGCTCTTCTTTTATTTTTCTTCATGGCACATGCCATTGAGTAAATTTTCTGCTTATTTGTTCTTTTTTTTTTTTTTAAGATTTTATTTATTTGAGAGAGACAGAGATAGAGAGAGAACGAGCAGATAGGAGAGGGAGAAGCAGGCTCCTTGCTCAGCTCGATGCAGAACTCCATCCCAGGGGCCCGGGATTATGACCTGAACCAAAGGCAGACACTCAACTGACTGAGCCACCTAGGTGCCTCTTGTTCCCTGTTTATTGCCCATCTCCCCCAACTAAAATTTTTTTTTAATTTTTTTTTTTTTATTTACGATAGTCACACACAGAGAGAGAGAGAGAGGCAGAGACACAGGCAGAGGGAGAAGCAGGCTCCATGCACCAGGAGCCCGATGTGGGATTCGATCCCGGGTCTCCAGGATCGCACCCTGGGCCAAAGGCAGGCGCCAAACCACTGCGCCACCCAGGGATCCCCCCCAACTAAAATTTAAGCTTCAAAACAGCAGAACCTTTTCTTCATCACTATTTCCAGAGCTTGGAACAGTGCCTGACACATAAAAGGTATTCAAAAAAATATTCATTGCGTTAATGAACTGCAATAGTTAAAGGGCACAAATTTTTCTCCCCACTAACTAGTAAATGCATTTACCATAGACATAATATCATATAGAAGTTAGTTTCACAGATTAGCCTGTGTCTGCGTATGACAACATAGGCAAGAGATTTAGTAGAGAGCAAATGCTCCTCAGAGGCAGTACATTGTAAATATTTTTACTTCTCCAATGCCTAGCCCCTAGAACGTACCAGGTCTTCAATATGAATGAATGAATCCATCCATTCTAAGGAGAAACAAAAATCAATTGTAGCTACACTAGGGGTTAAACAATCATTTATGGGCTAACCAGGGAATCTAACTAGAAATAAAACACCGTGTAAACATATGTTGCAAGTGGCTTTCCCTGATTCCTTCATTTGGGTTAGGTTCCCAAGCCATACATGTCTGTATGTGCTCTGGTGTCATACAACAGATATTCAACCCAAACTACCTTAAGCAAAAAAAGAAAGGGAAATTTATTTTAAAAATTCTGGGTACCCAGGTTGGATCTCACAAAGACCTCTAACCAGCAACCCAAATGCTGCCAGAACTTTCTATCTGTCTCTGGTTTCCATACCTCTCTGAGTTTCAGATTCATTTCCTCCCATGCTCTTACTGGGGGCTTTTTCCCCTCCTCCAGGCCTTCTGGCTGCCAGAAGAGCTCCCATGTTTAGACATCCAGAAAGTCCTTGGATTTTCTGTTGTTATATTTTTTTTCTTTTTTTTTTTAAAGATTATATTTATTCATTCATGAGAGACACACAGAAAGACAGAGGCAGAGACACAGGCAGAAAAAGAAGCAGGCTCCATGCAGGGAGCCTGATGCGGGACTTGATCCCGGGAACTCCAGGATCACGCCCTGGGCCGAAGGCAGGCGCTAAACTGCTGAGCCACCCAGGGATCCCCACCTCCGTTACCTTTCAAAAATTCCTGGGGGAGAAGTAATTGGCCTAGCTTAACAGGTGCTCACCTTTGAACCAATCAACCATGATCCCATCATTGGGTCAGCTTTAACAATAAGTAGGTGGATGACTGGGTATAAGCGGTGATCCTAGAAATGGGGTGTGAGGCAGATGACCCTGCAACAGTCTGTTAGAACTTCCCTGAACCCTGCATTTCCCTTGTCATTATAGTCATCACATGTGAATTTAACTACTCATTTAAAGTATACCTTCCAGCATCTTCTTTCTGACTGGTCTTCGGCGCTTATTCTCTTCAGATAGCAAGATGTCTTCAGGAAATGCCAAAATTGGGCATCCTGCTCCCAACTTCAAAGCCACGGCTGTTATGCCAGATGGCCAGTTCAAAGACCTCAGCCTGTCTGACTACAAAGGAAAATACATCGTATTCTTCTTTCATCCTCTTGACTTCACCTTGGTGTGCCCCACGGAGATCATTGCTTTCTGTGACAGGGCAGAAGAATTTAAGAAACTCAACTGTCAAGTGATTGGTGCTTCTGTGGATTCTCATTTCTGTCACCTGGCATGAAACAAGGAGGACTGGGACCTATGAACATTCCCTTGGTATCAGACCCCAAGCATACCACTGCTCAGGAGTATGGAGTCTTAAAGGCTGATGAAGGCATCTTGTTCAGGGGCCTCTTTATCATAGATAAAGGTATCCTTTGGCAGATCACTGTAAATGACCTTCCTGTTGGTCACTCTGTGGATGAGACTCTGCAACTGGTTCAGGCCTTCCAGTTCACTGACAAGCATGGGGAATTGTGCCCAGCTGGCTGGAAGCCTGGCAGTGATACCATAAAGCCTGATGCCCAGAAGAGCAAAGAATATTTCTCTAAGCAGAAGTGAGCGCCTCGCCATTTTAGGGCCGGGCTGTAGTGGGCATCCATGAAAACAGAATCTTTTTTTGTACTACTGTCATGCTTAAAACAAGACTTTAGACTCTGTGCAGATGTGGTATGGGACAAGACAGGCCTTTCCTGCAGGGTTTGGGGAGGCCAGCCTTTCTTCCTCTGGAGAGAATGGCCTGAGCTGTGCTATGGGGCAGGCCAACTGATGTGTACAGTAGCAGGGCATCACTTTTGATCTTCTGTTGTTTCTATTAAACTTTAACGGAGAAAAAAAAAGTATACCTTCCAGATTACTACATAAACTCAAGGAAGGGAGAATGTGTGTCTCTACTCAATCCCCTCACCAGAGTAGTTTCTGGCACATAGGTGCCGTTCAATGTATTTCTGTTAAATAAATGAAACCATTTTTAAATAAAATTTTCAAGTGAAGATACATAGTAAATGTAAAACTTCTCATCAAGAACTTTTTATACAAATTAAGGATAACTTGAAACTCAGCCCATGAAATAAAACCTTCTCCTTTTTAGGTAAGTACTTGAAGCAATTCAACTGGGAACCCAGTGTTGCAGACCATAAAATCCTGTAATATTCTCACCAAAATGACTTTGTCTGAATGATTCTTATACACACACCGGCTAGGTTCCCTACAGGAAATAATGCCCATAGGTGGCAACTTAACAGCAGACATTCTATCAAGAAAAGTGATAGGGCTCAGAAAAAAAATCTGCAAAGTGAACCCTCCGGTAACAAAAGCAGCAACAGAGCAGAGAGGGAGAGGGAAGCATCATGTTTACTGCTAACAAAAGGCAGGATAAGAAGCTCTGTGGCTGGAGCAATACAAGCTCCTTTCACTTACAGACTGACCCAATTTATCTGGCACATGAAATCCTACTTCAAATTAAGGTAGGAGATTTTTAAGGCCTGTACATTTGTACTCCTAAACTATACCAGGCACTCTAAGTGTTGCACTCTCCTCGTTATACTAAACACTAATTCATTTATTCTTCACAACTAAAGGAAAATCTCTCTAATTTATAAGTAAACAGGCTGAGGTAAAATACCATGAAAGAACAAGGATAACTTGGCCAGAATCTGTTCTCTGAGGTGTATCCATATATGTAAACTCAAGTGAAAAACTAATAAGTCATATTTGTACATCCCTTACAAAGCACTTCCACATGCAGTACTTGTTCAATTATTATTATGCCCACTTTAAGTAAGATGAGGCAAAGCTCAGAGGAGGTAACCTGGCATGAATCAGTTTGGCTAGAAATGGCCAAAACAATATATTAACCTAGGCCTTTAACGCCAAACCTACTGTTCTATCCATTGTCCAAAAAGTCACAAGATAATGTTGGCAAAAGTATTTCTTAAGCTTACAATTAATGCAAGTTATTGTTTCATTCTGAATGTGTAGCTAGTCTGTGTAAATACTGACGAATCGCTTACACTCCTGTTACATTATCTATGTGCTATTAGGCAAGATATTTATTTATTTATTTATTTATTTATTTATTTATTTATTTAATAAGATTTTATTTATTTATTCATGAGAAACAGAGAGAGAGGCAGAGACACAGGCAGAGGGAGAAACAGGCTCCCTGTGGGGAGCCCACACCCTGAACCAAAGGGAGACGCTCAACCGCTGAGCCACCCAGGCGTCCCAGCAAGATACTTATTTAGCTTCTTTTGACCTTTAGTTTCTTCATCTATAGAACAGGCACAATAATGTCAACTGCCTAGGGTTGTCATAAGGGCTAAATGAGAGGGAAGCTTTGGGATTCAATGAGGGACAAACAGGATTCCTTTGTCTTGGAGGAGTGCCATCCACAGACACAGAGCTATCAACAGATCACTTCAATAAAAGTGGTTAATACCATCAAAAAAATAAAATAAAAAATAAAAGTGGTTAAGAGAAAGGGATGCATAATGTGTGGGAACAAATATAAACTTTGTTTTGAAGTACACATAGAAATTAGCAAGGACAAAAGGAGCAAAACAAGGAAAGGCATGGAAACATGAAAGTGCAAGTACTGCTCCAGGAACTCTAAAAATGTGGCATTACTGGAAGGTAAAGTGGACAAAGATTATCAAGAAACGGGTCTGGAGAGGTAGAGGAGCTGGATCATGCTAAAGAGTTTGGGTTTTATTCTGTTAGCCACTGAAGAATTTTAGGGAGTGTGACATGGCAACAGGTTTGAATATTCGGTATGGCTACCCAGGGAAGGACGGATTTAAGAAAAACAAAATTTTAGAGAAAAAGCAGAAAGGCAGGATGAGAGCCTGAATTAATAACGTGGTAGCAGAGAGGAGAGACACAGGGGAAAAGCAGTTAGGAGATAAAATCAACATTATTTGCTAAACGATTAGGTGGGGAAGGAAGTGACCAAAAGAGAAACAGGTAGGAACACCTGGGTGTCTCAGGCAGTTAAGCATCTGACTCTTCATTTTGGCTCAGCTCATGATGTCAGGGTCCTGGGATTGGGATCTGTGCTCAGCAGGGAGTCTGCTGAAGATTCTCTCTCTTTCTCTCTCCCTCTGCCCCTCCCATACACACACACACACACACACACACACACTCTAATAAATAAATAAATCTTTAAGAAATAATACATAAAAAATTCTTAAAGCTTTTTTTAGGGCAGCCCAGGTGGCTCAGCGGTTTAGCGCCGCCTTCAGCAGTTTAGCGCCTCCAGGGTGTGATCCTGGAGACCCACGATCGAGTCCCATGTCAGGTTCCCTGCATGGAGCCTGCTTCTCCCTCTGCCTGTGTCTCTGCCTCTCTCTCTGTGTGTGTCTCTCATGAATAAATAAATAAAATCATTAAAAAAAGAAAAAAAGCTTTTCTAAAAAAATAGAGAAACATGTAGGTCTACGAAGATGTTCACACTTCTGGCTGAGTGACTTCAGGTTTTAAAAAGCCAATGGGGGGCAGCCCGGGTGGCTCAGCAGTTTAGCGCTGCCTTCAGCCCAGGGCCTGATTCTGGAGACCTGGGATCGAGTCCCACATCAGGCTCCCTGCATGGAGCCTGCTTCTCCCTCTGCCTGTGTCTCTGCCTCTCTCTCTCTCTGTGTCTCTCATGAATAAATAAATAAAATCTTTAAAAATAAATAAATAAAAAATAATAATAAAAAGGCATTGGGGTAAAGTTTGATGTGAAGTGAATTCTACGATGTCTGTCAAGCATCAGGATGAAGGAGAGTAAAGTTAGAGGAAAGGTAGAGATGGATTACAAATTTGACAGCCACAAGCATGGAGGTGACAGTTAACACCTCAAAAATAAATGGAGCATGTAGAAGAGAGTTTTAGAAGGAACTCTAAAAAACTGAAACATTAGAGGGGTGGACAGAGGGGTTACGGGTAAAACCGGGGCAGTGCTGCAGGGAAAGGAGTGGCAAAAAGCTAGGGAAGGATCCAAGAAACCTGGTAATAAAGCATTTCACCGTATGCCAATGGCCAACAGTGTCCTTGCAACAAAGATGTTCAGTCAGGAAAAGATTAAAAAAGTGTCCATTCCATGTATCAGTGCCAAAATCACTAGTGAGCCTTCCAAAGGAAAAAAGAGACAGAGCATTTTTGTGGAGTGTTAGGAGCCATTACCCAATTACTGTGGTAGGGAAGTAAACAGAAGGCGAAAAAGTAGAGCTTGGTGTAGGCTTTCTCGTCAAATGTGCCTGCCTGAGGATAGAAGGAAAATGTTCAAAGTGGTTCTAGAATCAAAGCGCTGAAGTCAATAATTGGACCACATGCAATTCACCAACTGTACCTGCCAAAAACCACAATGGAGAAACTCACATGTTGGGAAAGCGATGTGGCTGGACAGCTCCTGACTGCTGTGGAAATCACATAAGTGGGCAGAGAAGAGGAGAAAAGTAGGAGGGAGCACAGGACACAGATATATTGTGGGGGGATTCTGGGGCATGTGGTCCATAGTGCCCTCTTGGGGGTGTTATCTTCCAGGAAACCAAAATGTCATCACATTCCAAAATAAGCCAAGGAGACTCTAAACAGAGCTTTGGACTGTTGGTTAAGTGTGAGTAAAAACATTCAACATTATCAGAAAGGAAGAATTGGAGTCTTTCTTAACATTCACTCCCAGCCTTCCCCTGCCATTCCCAGGTCCCTCCCAGAATTCAGAGTTGCTGGGGTCGGCCTGTTTAATACTCAGGTCTTTGCTCAGGCCTCCAGGAGCAATATAACAGGCCATTTCCCTTTCTGTAAGGGAAAGGTCACATCTCCATCTGCAAAGACAGCCATTCCTCTAACCTGTTTCCTTCTCCTAGCAATCTGTATGCAAGAGGAAATTTGATGACTACTACAGAATAGTAAGTAATAATATATTTGGAGAACAGAAGAACGGGAGGTAAGAATGGAATCAAATTTAAAACCAAGAAAATTACAAGAGAAATTATATCATGAAAATACATGACAAAAAAACAAGCAAGCAAACAAAAACGCTTGCTCTCAGAATCTACTCTTTAGTGTGCTATTCCTCACAGTCCTACATCTAAAAACTGCCAGTTCAAATTCTTCCTTTTTATTTTCCCCCCTCCTTTTCTATTACATAGATCAGGGGTCAGCAACCTAGGCGAGGGAATCAAATCCAGCACACAATCTGCTTTTGTATGGCCCAAGAGCTAAGAATGGTTTTTATTTTTTTAAGGGTTATAACAAACAAGTAAAACCAAAGTAGAATAGTAGAATATTCAAGAGACCCCATGTGGCCTGGGAAGCCTAAAACACTTACTTTCTGGTACATTACAAAAAAGGCTCTCAATTCCTGTTATAGATGAAAACTATGGTCCCCAGCAAGGCAGAGGCTTTCTTGAGGGCACACAGCTGATTAGCAGGAGAGCTTATACAATTGTTTCCTTGGCTCTGGGTCCAGGGAGCTCTCTCAACCACCACACTTAATGCTGATATGACCATCAGCCAAATACAGACTGGCAGTAATTCCCACTTGAAGGTAAAAAGGGAGTTGTTAAGGGTATTCGTGAGAGCCACATAAATAAACTAAATAAATACTACTAATTTTTCAAGGACTCCTAGTTGAGTAGTATCAAATGGAAGGAAAATATTTAGTGATGGGCAACACATCTCTCAGACTCTCCATGTCCACTCTCCTCTCTTCCTCTTTTTTTTTTTAAAGATTTGTTTATTTATTCATTCATTCATGATTGATTGATATAGAGAGAGGAAAAAGAGAGGCAGAGACAGGGAGAAGCAGGCTCCATGCCGAGAGCCCGACATGGGACTCGATCCTGGAACTCCAGGATCGCTCACCTGGGCCAAAGGCAGGCGCCAAACCGCTGAGCCACCCAGGGATCCCCTCATCTCTTCCTCTTAAAGTGCCTCCTAAAATCTAATCTCCTAAAAAAAAATAAAATAAAATAAAATCTAATCTCCTGTCACCTGTGTAAAGGTGTTTGTAGAGAAGGTATGTCTGGAACTATACCTTGTTCTTGGCCAAGAAAGCATCAGCACTCCACTCCACTCTACCCACCCCCATTATCATATAAAACCTAGCTGAACTGCTATGTGGCAATCCATAGGCATCAGCTGCTGTGTGGTTTAAACGGCATTTCAGATCAAAATTCTCTTTCAATACATAACACAGTTTCATCACATGTAACCCATTCACCCAACCTTTCAAGTTATGCGTAATAATCAAAATTCACCTCAAAACTTCTAAGGAAAACTCAAACGGTAATACTTCCTGCATAAAACTTTCCATACTAACAAACAAACTAGACTATTTTCTATTGTAGCTCTCTATTCTGAATGACCATTCATACAGAACTCCTCTGTGGCAGACATTTAATTTCATTCGCTAATGAGTACTGATATTTTGTCTGTCTTTATAAATCCTAATATATCCCCAGTCATCTCATCAGACATTTCTCATCGCCCATGGCCTCTTTCTGTCCTGAAGCCAGTAGAGCTGGCCCTGATGCTAATAGTACTATGAATATTGTCATAAATATCCTAAAAGGCAAGAAGCCAAGAAAAGAGGATAGTTTCATAGTATTATTTTAATAGATTTTAGAAAATCTAGTCCAGTTTTTTCACAGAAATACTGGGACATATTCATAAATAACAGAACCCATGTGTAATGTTTTAAATAAGTGTCGTCTGCATGTCCTCTTGAGGAAATATAAGAATTTTAAAAAGAAAAGAAGGAGGAGAATGGGTGGCTCAGCGGTTTAGCCTTCAGCCTAGGGCGTGATCCTGGAGACCCAGGATCGAATCCCACATAGGGCCCCCGGCATGGAGCCTGCTTCTCCCTCTGCCTGTGTCTCTACCTCTCTGTGTGTGTGTGTGTCTCTCATGAATAAATAAATAAAATATTAAAAAAAAAAAAAAAGAAAAGGAGAGAGAGAAGGAGGAAGGAACAGAGAAAAGGAGGAAAGGGTAGAGATAAAAAGAAAAATCGTGGGGCATCTCACTGGCTCAGTCAGTGGAGCAGGAGATTCTTTTTTTTTTTTTTTTTTTTTTTTTTTTTTTTTTTATTTATGATAGGCACACAGTGAGAGAGAGAGAGGCAGAGACACAGGCAGAGGGAGAAGCAGGCTCCATGCACCGGGAGCCCGACGTGGGATTCGATCCTGGGTCTCCAGGATCGCGCCCTGGGCCAAAGGCAGGCGCCAAACCGCTGCGCCACCCAGGGATCCCCTGGAGCAGGAGATTCTTGATCTCAGGACTATAAGTTTGAGACCCACACTGGGTGTAGAGATTACCTTAAAAAAAAAAAAAAAAAAAAAAGGAAAGAAAATAATCCTCAGCCATGCACAGTTCCCGACTTTTCAACCCAATGTAGTTCCATAGCTTAAACTCTCTCAATTATTTTTATTATTTGTGATTGAGCTTCACTGGCCTTTTGGAGGGAAGCAGAGTGGAGGTCCTGATAATATATTTCCTCTAATAGTACACATAGTGTGTTTCTTGGACTTCTAATAATACACTTACCTAAAATATCTTGTTACTCGTATCTCCCTGCTGAACTGATTCATTTATAAGTTCTGTGGATTTCTAGTAAACACATTTTTAACCAATAACCAATTTTAAAGAAAATAAACAATGGATCTAGCATGAATACAGATCCTATTTACAATATTCAAACAAATATCTCAAAGTGTTTTTCTAGTCTAAATGGAAACTACTTATTACATCAAGAAATTTAGATGGGTTTAGGGTATAGTATGATGTAGAATGTATGTATATATTCACTGTGTATTTATGTGTTTCTTCTCATAGCTCAACTTTACCCATTAATTGAAAGTTAACTTGTTACTTTTTCCATTAAGGAGAAAGAACCCCTTTGAAGTGTCTCTTTTCTTTACAAAAGTAAATTCTGCTTTGTCACTGATATATTTTTCAGATCATTATTCAACCTGCCCCCTTAACTAATAACAAATTATAAAAACCATTTCATCCTGAAAGTATTTCAGGGTGCAAGATCCTCTCTAGCAAAAAAATAAGATAAAATAAGGCTATTTTCCTCCTTTTGCAAAGGTTTTTGTCTCATCTGCTTTTGGCCAGTATCTGAGCATCACTTCTATAGTTAATTACAATAAAAGAAAAATGTTCTGACCTCCTTTACAACTGCCTCCTTTATCTCTCTGTAGCTCTAAGTGTAGAGAATCTATGTGCATATGCATATCCTTTGCGTCTCTAATTTTGAATGTCTTTTTTTTTTTTTTTTGTCTGTAATTTTTCTTTCTGTATCTCTCCATCTCTGTGTCTTCCTCATTTGTTTATTCCTCTTGTTTCTATTTTCCACTTTCTTTATTTCCCCAACCTTTCTGGTCTACTACTTCTGACAACTCATGATGTAGGGGGAAAAACTATACATTTATAACAGTTTTCTTTTTTATTTTATTTTTTTTATAACAGTTTTCAATTTATCAAGTAGAATTTGATGTCCTCTGTTCTTGGAAGCATTGAATAAAAGTTTTGTTTTTACCAAATCCAAAAAGCCTACTCATAATCCATGTCTATTGTTACCTCCGTAACTGAGATTCCTGGCTCTTTCCCTCCAAATCCAAGCCTTTCTTTAAAGTTCATCACCATTTACCCAGTTGCTTACCAGAAACTGAGAAGTCATCCCTGATTTCTATTTCCCCCATGTCCCATTTCAAATGCATTAGCAGGTCCTGTAGGCTCTATACCAAAACACATCCCAAATTTATCCATTTTACTGCATTCCCCTCTACCACCCTCCTCATAAAAGACACCATAGTCTTTTGCTTAGACTTCTACAGCTGTCCCTCATTAGTATCTCTGCTTCTGCTCTTGCCTTCCTTAAATCCATTCTTTACACAGCATCCAGAATGAAATTTTAAAAAATTAACCAGCTCTAAGTAGGGGGATGGGTAACTGGGTGATGGGCATTAAGGAGGGCACGTGATGTAATGAGCACAGGGTGCTATATGCAGTTGATGAATAAATGAATTCTACATCTGAAACTAATGATACACTATATTCTAATTAACTGGATGTAAATAAAGTAAGATTTAAAAAACCCAGCTCATGGCCCTCTTTTGCTTAGAGCTTACCACTGCAATTAGCATTTAATCCAAACTCATCAAAAAACACAGGTCCAACATCATCTGGTTCCTACCAACCTTTCTGGTCTCATCTTTTTGTCCCTCCAACATATCAAGCTCCTTTCTGCCTAAGGGTCTGGGCACTGGATGCCGCTCTGCTTATAACATGCACATCACAGGATGGCTGGTTCCTTATCATTCAGGTCTCAGCTTAATGTCACCTCTTTAAAGCACCCTATATTGGCCAACAATCTAAAGTATCCTCTCAAGCTATGCTATCTTAGCACTCTGTATTAAAGTTCTACAGGTGGCAGCCCGGTGGCCTAGCAGTTTAGCGCTGCCTTTGGCCCGGGGTGTGATCCTGGAGACCCGGGATCGAGTCCAAAGTCAGACTCCCTGAATGGAGCCTGCTTCTCCCTCTCCCTCTGCCTGTGTTTCTGCCCCCCACCCCCGTGTCTGTCATAAATAAATTTAAAAATCTTAAAAAAAAAAAAAGTTCTACAGGGCCATTGTCAGATATTTCTTGTTAAACTGATGTTTTCTTTTTATGTCTTGTTCTCCCCACCAGAATGTAAACACTTCAAGAGCAGAGAACTGCTGAATCCTGTCCACTGCTATATTCCCAACATATAGAACTTACAGAACTTCTAGAGAACATATAGAACTTAGTAAGAACACTGCTGTATTCCCAAAGTTCCAAGAAAGAATTTAGTAAGCTCTCAATAAACATGTGATAATGGGGCAACCTGGGTGGCTCAGTGGTTTAACACCGCTTTCAGCCCAGGGTGTGATCCTGGAGACCCGGGATTGAGTCTCATGTCGGGCTCCCTGCATGGGCCTGCTTCTCCCTCTGCCTGTGTCTCTGCCTCTCTCTCTCTCTCTCTCTCCCTCATGAATATATAAAAAATTCTAAAAAAATTAAATAAATAAACATGTGATAAATGAATGAACAAAAAAAACCCTAGTCCTCCCAAAGCTCTCCCTTACCACTCTAGCCGACAACAATATTTTTCCTTTATGACTCCATGAATTAATTTGATTCAATGTCTTGTTAAATCTATTACACTGATGCTTTACATTAACATATTATTTAACTTTCCATGATGTCATCATTATACCACAAGTATTAAGCATGTACCTCCTATAGCTGAATGAATAAAGACAGGAAACAAAAACTGCTTTTATCAGAAAACCAATTAGCCCTTTTACCTGAGCATTCTATTTCAATGAGATTTTTTTTTTCTAGCTGTCACCATGCACAAGTGTCTTGATCATTAAAAATAAACGTGATACACTCTCCATAGATCACCTAGGTGGGTCTTAGGCAAAGTAATGCTAAGTACAAAATGTTGCTATCAAAGAATCTGAACAAAAGACATCATTCAGGTGTTTAATTTGATCTAAGGAAATAACTGGGATAAGAGAGAAAATGCTGTACAGATCTAATATAGCTTGAGAAATGATACACTTTAGGAAATTTTTTTTTTTTTTTTTAGAAAAAGACATCTCTACTCTGAACATATCAGTTGTCTTTGTTTTAAAAGGTGTGGTGATGGAGATCCCTGGGTAGCTCAGCAGTTTGGCGCCTGCTTTAGGCCCAGGGCATGGTCCTGGAGTCCCAGGATCGAGTCCCACATTGGGCTCCCTGAATGGAGTTTGCTTCTCCCTCTGCCTGTGTCTCTGCCTCTCTCTCCCTCTTTCTGTGTATCTCATGAATAAATAAATAAAATCTTTTTAAAAAATTTTAAAAAGGAAAAAAAAAAAAAATTTTAAAAAGGGGTGGTGTGCTGGTTACTGACCACTAAAGGATGGGTGCTTTCTAAAATTTTTTATTTTTTAGAGAGAGGAAGGGGGAAACAGATGAAGAGGGAAAGAAAAACTAAAGCAGGTTCCACGTCTTGTACAGACCTTGAGGCAGGGCTTGATCTCACAACCGTGAGATTATGATCTGAGCTGAAATCAAGAGTCAGACGCTTAACCAACTGAGCATTCCTGGGGTTCCTGGGTGGCCTCCATGGGTTGGGCATCCAACTCTTGATCTCAGCTCAGGTCTTGATCTCAGAATCATGAGTTCAAGCCCCACATTGGGCTCCATGCCTAGCAAGGAGCCTGCTTAAAAGTAAAAAAAAAAAAAAAAGGTAGTAAATATTTTAAGTCTTATCACTTTGACTTTGCTACTGAAACTATCTGATGAGAGAAGGGCCTCTATTTTCTAACTACCTCATCTAGAAAACACCATCTACCACAGCATGCACCATACTCAAGTTCAAAAGAGGTTCTATGAAAGCAGGAGCCACTCTACAGTTTATAATCAGAGAGTATCTAATAAACAAGAATCTTTAATCATCCATGTAGTAACATGCGTGCATTGTAGTAACACTGCAAAAAAAAATTAAAAATTGTGTAAGACTTCTTAGGCAGAGGTGACATAGATCTTTGGACTTATACCATAGCAAGTCCTTAAGACAAGTAAAAATCTGCTGCAGTTTAATATCAGATCCAATGTACTTTGCTGCCTACAAATAATGTATGATTTAGAATTGCTTAAACTATATCTGAGGGATAACTGGGTGATGGGCATTAAGAGCACACGATGTGATGAGCATATATGTTAACAAATTGAATTTAAATTTAAGAAAAAATATTAAAAAACAGTATTTTATGGGCCAGATGAATGGTCATATGTCTAGCAAATACTACCACTTGGAGGTAATTCCTTCCTGTTTTTACTATCATTTCTTTTAATGTAGTTATGAAAGGTATTTTAATTTATTTTAAGATTTTATTTATTCATGAGAGACAGAGAGAGAGGCACAGGCGCAGGCAGAGGGAGAAGCAGGCCTTATTCAGGGAACCTGACACGGGACTCAATCCCGGGTCTCCAGGATCAGGCCCTGGGCTGAAGGCGGCGCTAAATCGCTGAACCACTCAGGCTGCCCATGAAAGGTATTTTAAAACATTAAATACTTACCTAATAACACCAATTATAAGTCATTACAAAACAGTGCTTTGGGATGCCTGGGTGGCTCCGTGGTTGATCATCTGCCTTCTGTTCAGGGAGTGATCCCGGGGTTCTGGGATGGAGTGCCACATCAGGCTCCCCATGGGGAGCCCACGTCTTCCTCTGCCTATGTCTCTCTCTCTCTCTCTCTCTCTCTGTGTCTCTCATGAATAAATAAAATCTTTAAACAAATAAATAAAATAATTTTAAAAGCCTCCTTCCACAAATAAAATCAGAAAAGAGACATCTTTAATATATACCTTTCAAGTCTGCTATAATCATCAGTAAACTGAAGAGAGGTCTACCCAGCCTCACTCTAAAGTTGCTTTGGGAAAACCTCCAGAGCCTGGAGTTGGATCTGGCGCAATACCTGTAAATGGCTTCCCCTGCCCTGGCAAGACTTGCTGGACTGCACATAAAAGAACCTTCCATCACCAGCCAAGTGTCTGCAGACTTCGTTTCCTGTACAGCCTGACTTCACCTGCTCAGTGTTTCTCACTCCATTCTCTAGACCTGCAGTGCCTCTGGAAGTTCCATCTGTGGATTCCTCCCTTGTAACTAAAATTATCTGCTCTTTCCCAGATCCCTCCCAGCCAGACTTTTCTGTCTCACCTTCTAGGTTGAACACGCTCTAATTGTATCCAAAGTAAACCCTCTGCTCAACAAGGCTATAGACACCTTTTCCTCATATACTGCCAAAAAAGGTAACCCTGCCCCCACCCCCAACCAGGCTTATCCTGGCCTCCCAGACCCAGTCAATGGAAACTCAAGGGGAAAGGAAACTTGGGTTCTGTTTATCAAAAAAGGAACAAAACGCTATCCTGTTCTACACCCTCTCCTAAAAACCTAATAAAATGTAGTCAATTGGGTATTACTAGTTTATTAATCTGGATGTTAAAATTAAGTACAAATACAAGCAATAAGAAATAAACTAACTCATTCTAATACTCTGCTACAATAATCATAGGTTCCTATTTCATTTTATTTTGTTATAAAAACAATAGAACAACAACATTAAAACTAATTCTGAAAAAGAAAGATAGAAACCTACTCATAACTCCACAACCATGAAACACCAACTACTGACTTGGAGATATTCCTTTTTCTACTCTACTAAATATATATTTATTTTTAGACCGGAACTTTCCATAGATTAGTGCCTTCGTATATTTCTTTCTCCTTTTAATCTGACAAATTCCTACTCTCCTTTCACAACCCAGCTCAGAGGATCCCTGGGTGGCTCAGCAGTTTGGCGCCTGCCTTTGGCCCAGGGCGCGATCCTGGAGTCCCAGGGTCGAGTCCTGCGTCGGGCTCCCGGCATGGAGCCTGCTTCTCCCTCTGCCTGTGTCTCTGCCTCTCTCTATGTCTATCATAAATAAAAATAAATCTTAAAAAAAAAAAAAACAGCTCATATATGATGACTTCCCAAAATACCGCCAGGAAGAGCAGCTGCCGAGCTCATCAGGCCTCACAACATTCTGTCCCTATCTCTGCTACAGCACTACCCCACTGCAATAGAATTCATCTGTTTTCATAACTAGTCTTCAATAAATTGTATGTTCCATGTGAGTGGAGATCTTTCTTATTTACCCTTGTATCCCAGGACTTGATACCATCCAAGTCTATGCGAAAAAAAAAAGAAATGAAACAACTAAGATCCAGGTGTACATATAATTTGGATTCATCTTTGTTAACTTCCTGTAATACCATAGTGTCCAGTACCCATCTTCAGCAACTGTTAGTTTCAAGAAAGGAGTCTGCTTGCATCACAATCTCTAATAAGAAGTTACTGAAAAACTAGAAAAGGGCTTCCAAGAGGCTTTCTCACTGTGGTAGGTAACATAAAATCCTGTGGGAAATGAATCAAGGTATACTTCACACCCATTACACACACAGACACACACACACACGTGTATGCACGCACTCGCCCACGTCAGAATATGAAAGAGGCCTCCAGCATGGTGCAGAGGGCAGAACCCACCAGCATTCTTCTGTATTCAGAGATAAAACCACACCCATTCATTATACAAATAACTCAGATGAATTATTAGAGCTGCAGCATGGTATAATTGAGAAAGAACTGAATTTAGATGCTAAACTAAGTTCAAGTTTATTAGCTCTATGATCTGATTCATCAATCAACAAAATATCCTGGCATTCTGCTAGATGCTGGGAATACAGTGATAAAAGGCAGAGTCCCGACTCAACAGTACTGCCAGTCTGGTAGAAGAAATAGATAATAAATAGGCAACCACAGCACAGTATGGTTGGCACCATCGTAGGAAATACTGAGTGCTAAGGACACATGTTGGAGGGTCAAGGAAAGATTCCTGGAGGAAGGTAGGTCCCGAAAGATTTTAACAGAGAAAAGGGGTAGGCGTAAGGAAGGGTCTTTCTAGGCAGAGGGAACAATATGATAAAGGCCCAGAGGCATCTACATAATAGGAATCTTAATACCTAATAACCATATAGAGCAATTTTAAAGTTCAAATTGGGTATTGAAATGGAAGGGTAAATTCCTTTGTGAATGGCCCTTAGTAAGATTATAAAACCGAACAATGAATAAAAGAGCCCTCAGCTCACGTGGAGCATACAATTAACTGAAGACTAGTGCCTTCACATGGTCTTTCCTTTTGTCTTTGTTCTAGTCACTTCTAATAAAGACACCAGTCGTACTGAATTAGGAGCCCTCCTAAGGACTTCATTTTTGCCCTAATTACCTCTACAAGGCTCTATATCCAAATACAGTTAACATTCTGAGATATTAGAGGTTAGGACTTCAACATATGAATTTGAGGAGGAAGCACCCCCCCCCCACCAATGAGCCTTTTTTAGACATTTTCTCCTAATCATCCTTCCCTCATAAAATTTAAATATCCGTTATATCTAAAATTTTAGCTGCCCCCAAAGAAAACAATTTTTGTCCCCTTGGGGGCAACATCACCTTCACTGAGAATGTATGTTTTACTTTTCTGTTAACACTTTTTCTGAGTTTCATACATTTTTTACAATGATTAAGTTATACTCTTTAATCAGGAAAATAGCAAACTATTTTTTTTTTTAGATTTTATTTAAATTCAAGTTAGTTAGCATATAGTGTATTATTAATTTCAAGGTTAGAATTTAGTGATTCATTAGCTGCATATAATATCCGGTGCTCCTGGGATCCCTGGGTGGCGCAGTGGTTTAGCGCCTGCCTTTGGCCCAGGGCGCGATCTTGGAGACCCGGGATCGAGTCCCACGTCGGGCTCCCGGTGCGTGGAGCCTGCTTCTCCCTCTGCCTATGTCTCTGCCTTTCTCTCTCTCTCTCTGTGTAACTATCATAAATAAATAAAAATTAAAAAAAAAAAAATATCCGGTGCTCCTAACATCAAGTGCCCTCCTCCTTAATGCTCATCACCACCCCCCACTCACCTCCCTTTCAGTAACCTCAGTTCATTCCCTATACAAAAGATTCTCATACAGTTTGCCTCCCTGTTTTTATTATTTTTCCTTCTCTTCCCCTAGGTCTATGTTTCCTTAAATTCCACATATGAGTGAAATCATAGTATTTGTCTTTCTCTGACTGACTTAGATCACTTAGTATAACATCCTCTAGTTCTATTCACATCACTGCAAATGGCAAGATTTTATTCTTTCTGATGGCAAGTAATACTCCATTGTACATATTACATATATATATATATATATATACCACATCTTCTTTATCCATTCATTTGTCGATAGACTTCTGGGCTCCTTCCATAGTCTGGCTACTGTGGACTTTGCTGCTATAAACATTGGGGTGCATGTGCCCCTTCAGATCACTATGTTTGTATCTTCTGGGTAAATACCAAGTAGTGCAATTGCTGGGACATATGGTAGCTCTATTTTTAACTTTTTGAAGTATCTCCATACTGTTTGTTTTGATTCTCTATTTGTTCTTCCATCTCCCATTGGTCAGTGTCCTGAAGATCTTGGTAATCTGATGCTGGCGCAATAAATACTGACAAAATGGAATTAAACTCTAGAAAAAATGTTAAAGGTATGGAAAACTGCTTAATAGTTGTTCCTAAGGGCTGCATTGAGAGGTCACACTGTGTACTCTCCTGCCCCCCACCCTACCCCTCTCAAAAGAGCCTCATCTCAGTGAAATCAAGATATATGAACAAGGTCATTCACTAGGAAAGAAGTCACCAAAAGGCAGACTGAGAGAAGTGGGTGGGATGAGAGAAGGGCAGACAATTCCTCACTGGCTAATTTTGTGTATACAAGTCCGAGGACTAAAAAAAAAAAAAAAAAAAAAAAAAACAAGTCCGAAGACTTATTTATTTAAGAGCACTATGTGCTCACTTTGGCAGCACATATATATATTTAAGAGCACTAGATAGTTGGGGCACCTGGCTGGCTCAGTAGGTAGGTTCTTGATCTCGGGGTTATGAGTTCAAGTCCCATGCTGGGTGCAGAGATTACTTAAAAATAAAATCTTTAAAAAAAAAAAAGTAGATTTTTTTTAAGATTTTATTTATTTATTAATGAGAGACATACAGAGAGAGAGAGAGAGAGGCAGAGAGAGAGGCAGAGACACAGGCAGAGGGAAAAGCAGGCTCCATGCAGGGAGTCCGACATGGGACTCGATCCCAGGTCCCCAGGATCACGCCCCAGGCCGAAAGCGGCGCTAAACCGCCGAGCCACCCAGGCTGCCCCAGGCTGCCCGAGTAGTAGATAGTTAAAACATTACTTCTGCTGCCCGGCCACCAGCAAGCTGAAACCCTTAAAAGTATTTACTATAGCCTAAAGTTTGACTGCTTGCCAAAGTTACTTTAACTGCGAAAATCAAAACTGTAAGAGACAGAGTTGGCTCATTTTGTGTAGATTTTAATTTGGATAAGTCACATCACGGCCACATGAAGATACAGCCACTCAGCAACGTAGACTGAGAGAAAGGAGAAGGGAGAAGAGAAGAGGAGGAAAGAGAAAGAAGAAAAGGGAAGGAAGAGAGGGAAGTAGAGGCAGAAGGCAAAAGAGAATAGAAGGCGGGGAAAGGAACAACTGACATGAGTAATGTCAGCACTTCAGCCATCCAGTCCGTGAGTATATATGTACAGTGAGGGCTTAAGAAAGGAGATAGGAACCTGCTTTGGACTCAATTTCTATATGTACAGAAACTCTAGTGTTTAAAGGTAAATAATTTTCAAAAATTGTTTTTAAGAGTTCTTTATTCTAGATACAAATCCCTTGACAGATGATTTGCAAATTTTTTTTAAGAAAAAAAATGAATCTTTCATTGCAAATTGCAAACAAATCTTTTTTTAAGATGAGAGAGAGAGTGCACAAGCGAGCAGGAGGAGGGACAGAGAGAGAGGGAGAGAGAGAATCTCCAGCAGACTCCCTGCTGAGCTAGGAGCCCAACAAGGGGCTCAATCTCACAAGCCTGAGACCATGACTTGAGCTAACGTCAAGTCAGATGCTTAACCAACTGTGTCAGCTAGGTGCACTTAAAAGTAAGTATTCTTCAAATAGCAGACCCCCTTAATAGAAGCCAAGTCCTTCAGCTGGTGCTCAACTAAGGAAATAGGTGAAAAACTTCCTATTTTGAACCAATGAAAAATGGTGATGTCCAATGGTGCACCTTCCTAAGGATTTGCAAGGATAATAGCTCCTATGTTTGTTCTGTGCCTTTCCCACAAGCTGTGTTACCTAATCCAATAAAAGACAACACCACTGTATACAATATAAATGCCCATTTTTGTAATGTGAGTATTAAAAGAAGAATAAAGCCACATCAATCAAGACTTCGTGGCACTGGCATAAGAATAAACACAGAACAATGGAATGGAATTGACAGTCCAAAAATAAACTCTCACCTTTATGGTCAACTGATTTTCAACAAGAGTGTCAAGACAATTCATTGAGGAAAAGAATAGTCTTTTCAACAAATGGTGCCAGACAACTGCATATCCACATGTAAAAGACTGAAGTTGAAGCTCTACCTTCTATCATACACAAAAATTAACTAAAGTGGATCAAACACCTAAGTGTAAAAGCTAAAGCTATATAGTTCTTGGGAGAAAACACAGGAACAAATCTTTGTGACCACAATTAGGCAATGCCTTCATAACTCTGACACCAAAAGTACAAATGACAAAAGAAAAAATAAACTGAACTATATCACAATGTAAAACTTCTGTGCTTCAAAGGACACCATCAGGAGAGTGAGAAGACAACCTACACCACAGAAGAAAATATTTGCAAATCATCTGTCAAAGAACTAAAGAAGGGGCAGCCCCGGTGGTGCAGCGGTTTAGCGCCGCCTGCAGCCTGGGGCGTGATCCTGGAGACCTTGGATCGAGTCCCGCGTCGGGCTCTCTGTATGATGCCTGCTTCTCCCTCTGCCTGTGTCTCTGCCTCTCTCTCTGTCTCTATGAATAAATAAAGTCTTTAAAAAAAAACACACACACAAAGGACTAAAGAATTCTTACAAAACAATTTTTGAAAAACCAAATATAAAATTACTAAAGAATCTCCATAGACATTTCTCTCCTGCAGGAAGCCTGCTTCTCCCTCCACCTATGTCTCTGCCTCTCTCTCTTATCTCTCATGAATAAATAAATAAAATCTTAAAAAAAAAAAAAAAGACCAATACTAATTAGTGTGAACAAGAATATGGAGAAATCAGAACCCTCATGTACCACTAGTGAGAATAAAAAATGGTATATAGCCACTATGGAAAAAAGTCAGGTGGTTCCTCAAAACATTAAACAGGATGAATCACATGGTCCAGGAACTGACTCTCAGGAATATCTCCTAGACAGAAAACATATGCCCATACAAAAACTTGTACACAAATGTTCACTGCATCTTTATTTGTAATAGCTAGAAAGTGGAAACAACTCAAACATCTATCAACTGATGAACAGATCGATACAATATGATACATCCTCATGATGGAATAGTATTCAGCAAGGAAACAGAACAGAGCACTGATATATGCTACAATGTGGATAAACCTTAAAAATAATATGCTAAGTGAAAGAGAACAGTGGTCACAAAAAAAAAAAAAAAAAAAAAAAAAAACATATTGTATGATTCCATTTGTATGAAATGCCCAGAATAGGTAAAACCAATTTTAGTATATGTGCTGCCGAAGCGAGCACCAGAATAGGTAAAACCATAGAGATAAAAAGTAAACTAAGGGATCCCTGGGTGGCTCAGCGGTTTGGCACCCACCTTCAGCCCAGGGCATGATCCTGGAGTCCCAGGATCAGGTCCCACATCGGTCTCCCTGCATGGAGCCTGCTTCTCCCTCTGCCTGTCTCTCTCTCTCTTTCTCTCTCCCTCTCTCTGGTCCTCATGAATGAATTAAAAAAATAAAAAATAATAAAAATTAAAAAAGGTAAACTAGTGGCTACCACGGGCTGCAGGGACAGCGTAACAAGGAATGACTGCCAAAAGTTTCTCCTTGGAGTGATGAAGATAGTCTGGAATAAGATAATAGTAATAACTAGACAATCCTGTGCACACACTGAAAACCACCAAATTGTGCTCTTTAAAAGGGTGAATATTAGGGGTGTCTGGGTGGCTCCATTTTCAGTTTTGGCTCAGGTCATGATCTCAGGGTTTGAGATTAAGCCCATGTCAGGCTCTGTGCTGGGCATGGAGCCTGCTTAAGATTCTCTTTGTCGGGATCCCTGGGTGGCGCAGCGGTTTTGCGCCTGCCTTTGGCCCAGGGCGCGATCCTGGGGACCTGGGATCGAATCCCATGTCGGGCTCCCAGTGCGTGGAGCCTGCTTCTCCCTCTGCCTGTGTCTCTGCCTCTCTCTCTCTCTCTGTGCCTATCATAAATAAATGAAAATTTAAAAAAAAATTTAAAAAATCTCTGCCTCTCTCTCTCTCTCTCTCTGTGCCTATCATAAATAAAAATTTTAAAAAAAATTTTAAAAAAAGATTCTCTTTGTCCTTCTGTCTCCCCCCTCCCACATCCCATGTTCTGTCTCTTTCCCCTCCAAAAAATTGTAAGAAATAAAAAATAAGAGAGTGAATGTTATAGTATATGAATTGAATCTTTAAAAGCTAGGGATTTTTTTATTTAAAAGGAAAAAAAGTAGAAATGACATGGTGGAACATAAGCGAATTTTCTTCTCCGCCCTTACTTGTTACCATACATGAAGCAAGACTTATATTAAAGCAAATAAGTCTCCATTTCCATAAACTATCTTTCATTAATGTCAACAACTTCAAATGAATTACCTTCAAGTTATAAACTACAAGGGAATACAACTGTGCTATGCTATCAAATAGAACATATCCACTCATTTACTCAGAGTTTAAATGAACACCTTTATGGAACACCTTTAAGGCAACATAGAAAGCCTTAAATAAAAATGATATATGGCGGAGGGGTGGTACCTGGGTGGCCTAGAGGGTTAAGCATCTGCCTTTGGCTTGGGTCATGATCTCAGGGTCCTGGGATCAAGCCCTATGTTGGGCTTCTTGCTCAGTGGGGAGTCAGCTTCTCCTTCTCCTTTTGCCCCCTCCCCCTGCTCATGTTCTATCAAGTAAATAAATAAAATCTTTTTAAAAATGATTTATGAGCGTCCATTTCTGGGTTCTCTTTTCTGTTCCATTAATCTATGTGTCTGTTTCTGTGCCATACTGCGCTGATGTTCACAGCTTTGTAATACAGGTTGAATTCCAGTATTGTGATGACCCTGGCATTGGTTTTCTTTTTCAATATTCCTCTGGCTATTCAAGGTCTTTTCTGATTCCATACAAGTCTTAAGATTATTTGTTTCAACTCTGTGAAGAAACTCCATGGTATTTTGACAGGGATTGCACTGAATGTATAAATTGCCCTGGGTAACATTGACATTTTCACAATATTTATTTTCCAATCCATGAGCATGGAATGTTTTTCCATCTCTTTACGTCTTCCTCAATTTCTTTCAGAAGTGTTCTGTAGTTTTTAGGGTATAGATTCTTTACCTCTTTGGTTAGGTTTATTCCTAGGTATCTTATGCTTTTGGGTGCAATTGTAAATGGGACTGACTCCTTAATTTCTCTTTCTTCAGTCTCATTGTTAGTGTATAGAAATGCCACTGATTTCTGTGCATTGATTTTGTATCCTGCCACATTGCTGAAATCGTTGTATGAGTTCTAGCAATCTTGGGGTGGAATCCTTTTGGGTTTTCTATATTCAGCATCATGTCATCTGTGAAGAGGGGGAGTTTGACTTTTTTTGGGCCAATGTGAATGCCTTTTATTTCTTTTTGTTGTCTGATTGCTGAGGCTGGGACTCCTAGTAATATGTTGAATAGCAGTGGTGAGAGTGGACATCTCTGTCATGTTCCTGATCTTACGGGAAAGGCTCTCAGTGTTTCCCCATTGAGAATGATATTCGCTGTAGGCTTTTCATAAATGGCTTTTAAGATATTGAGGAATGTTCCCTCTATCCCTACACTTTGAAGAGTTTTAATCAGGGATGGATGCTGTATTTTGTCAAATGCTTTCTCTGCATCTATTGAGAGGATCATATGGCTCTTGTTTTTATTTTCTCTTATTGATGTGATTGATCTATCACGTTGATTGTTTTTACAAGTGTTGAAGCACCCTTGCATCCCGGGGATAAATCCCACTTGGTCATGGTGAATAATCCTCTATGGTCAATGGACATTCAACAAAGCAGGAAAGAATATCCACTGAAAAAAGGACAGTCTCCTCAATAAATGGTGTTGGGAAAATTGGACAGCCACATGTAGAAGAATGAAATTGGACCATTCTCTTACACCATACACAAAGATACACTCAAAATAGTTGAAAGGTCTAAATGTGAGACAAGAATCCATCAAAATCCTAGAGGAGAACACAGGCAACAACCTTTTTGAACTTGGCCACAGCAACTTGCAAGACACATCTATGAAGTCAAGGGAAACAAAAGCACTAAGAACTATTGGGACTTCATCAAGATAAAAAGCTTCTGCTCAGCGAAAGAAACAGTCAACAAAACTAAAAGACAACCTACAGAAGATATCTGCAAATGACATATCAGATAAAGGGCTAGCATCCAAGATCTATAAAGAATTTATCAAACACTCAACACCCAAGAAACAAACAATCCAGTCATGAAATGGGCAGTAGACAGGAACAGCCATTTCTCCAAAGAAGACATACACATGGCCAACAAGCCCATGAGAAAATGCTCTACATCACTTGCCATCAGGGAAATACAAATCAAAACCACAATGAAATATCACCTCATACCAGTGAGAATGGCAAAAATTAACAAGACAGGAAACAACAAATGTTGGAGAGGATGTGGAGAAAGGGGAACCCTCTTGCACTGTTGGTGGGAATGTGAACTAGTAGAGCTACTCTGGAAAACTGTGTGGAGGTTCCTCAAGAAGTTAAAAATAGAGCTACCGATGACTCAGCAATTGTAGTAGTGAAATGTAGTGAAACACCTGCACCCCAATGTTCATAGCAGCAATGTCCACAATAGCCAAACTGTGGAAGGAGCCTCAGTGTCCTCTGACAGTTGAATGGATAAAGAAGATGTGGTCTATATATACACATCAGATGGCTGAATATTACTCAACCATCAGAAAAGACAAATACGCACCATTTGCTTCAAAGTGGATGGAAGGGGATCCCTGGGTGGTGCAGCGGTTTGGCGCCTGCCTTTGGCCCAGGGCGCGATCCTGGGGACCCGGGATCGAGTCCCACGTCGGGCTCCCGGTGCATGGAGCCTGCTTCTCCCTCTGCCTGTGTCTCTGCCTCTCTCTCTCTCTCTGTGACTATCATAAAAAAAAAAAAAAAAAAAAAAAAAACAAAGTGGATGGAACTGGAGGGTATTATGCTGAGTAAGTCAATCGGAGTAGGACAATCATCATATGGTTTCACTCATACGGGGAATATCAGAAATGATGAAAGGGAATACAAAAGAAAATGAGTGGGAAAAATTAGAAAGGGAGACAAACCATGAGAGACTCCTAACTCTGGGAAACAAACAAATGGTTGCAGAAGGGGAGGTAGGGAGGGGGGATGGGGTAACTGGGTGACGAGCACCTAGGAGGGCACTTGAGCACCCTAGGAGGGATAAGCATTGGGTGTTATACTATATGTTGGCAAATTGAATTTATATTTTAAAAATGTAAAAAAAAATGATTTATGAGACTGAAAGTATAAACAGAAACAGAATTTATGTTTCTTACACTATGTACCTTAGCCAGAGTTCATACTTTATCTGGACCCAAATATTCCAATCCTGAAACTTGTTCAGAGTTAAAGGAAGAAATGCAACCTGCACTTAAAGTAATCGCTACAATCACAACATATTAAGGTAGAGGAAAACAACTTAGATCATATATTGACAAGGCAAACACAATTTTAGAGGAGGAAGGTAAATACAAGATGACTGATCTGTCATTACTGTCACCAAGGAAACTCTGGTATTCATTTGTCTGCCCCTGAAGCAAAAAAGCATCCAACTGAAGACATTGGTTACTGTGGGCACACATTACCATTATCAGTATCTTCCTGTGAGAAATCGAGTTTTCTTTTCCTGGATTACCCTAAGTTTATCCTAGTGCAAAAAATTTAGGAGAATAAGAGCCTTACCAAAAGAAGTAACCTCTTTGATTCTTAGAAGTTCAAATAGGGCTATGACACTAGCTATTTCAATTCAAATACTATGAAAGGGATCTAACTTTTAAAGCCTTACAAGGACTTTCTACAAGGTAATAATTGAGAGCAAAATGTCCCACAGGCCATGCCAGACACAACACACAACTTCTGTTAGCAGGGCTTCTGCAGAGTGGCTGCCAGGCCAAAAACAAACAAACAAACAAAAAGAGAAGAAAAACAGTTCTCTTCTTCTCAAGAACCCAAAGGTACACAAACACACATTGTATATACACACACATACACACATACTGCACAGCCCCTGGGCTGCTTCCCTCAGAATTTACCCAGCAAGCTCTGTCCTGCAACACAGGCTGGAAATGTCATAAGAGAGACTAGAAGCTAAGCAGCAGCCAAATAGTACCCTGGGAATTCTTCTAGAGAATTAGAAAAAAGAAGAAGGAGGCTGCCTGGCTGGCCCAGCAGTTTAGCACCACCTTCGACCCAGGGCATGATACTGGAGTCCCGGGATCGAGTCCCACATCGGGCTCCCTGCATGGAGCCTGCTTCTCCCTCTGCCTATGTGTCTGCCTCTCTCGCTCTGTATGTCTCTCATGAATGAATAAATAAAATCTTTAAAAAAAGAAAAAGGAAGAGAGTAGGGTGGCTAGGTAGGTCAGGAAAGAATTCACAGGTGGTGTTACAGCCATAGAAATGGGCAAGGAACCGGAAAGGGAGAGAGGAAGGGCTGGCAGGCAAAGTGGAAGGGATTAAAGGCACGGAATCAAGAGGGAAGGACATATGCACAGAGGGGAGGGAGATACCTGGACCCACAGAGTCCAGGGTGAGGAGAGAGTGGTGGGTGAGGACTTGGAACAGACATGGAGTTGGAACCAGAAAGCAGAGGGCCTTGGATGCCAAGCTAAGGACTCTTTGCTAATTTCTCCTTTCTGTGTAGATTAAGGGAGTCACTGTTGGTTCCTGAACATCTGAGTCTCAATTTCCTTATCTGCAAAATGAAAGTTTAGGATGAAAAAAAATAGCTATTAACTAATAATAGTTTCATGAGTTGCTTACCCATTACATGTCAAGCTATATGCTGAGCTTGAACACACATTACTACATTTATTAAGCCCCTTCTACTCTCAACCTGCTATGATTACTTGAAAGAGTCTCTCTCTAATTGATTCTAATTCCTACTTTGATCGAGTACATTCTTTTAGAGTAGGAGGAGAAAAGGACCAAAGACACAGCTTCCCTGCAGCTCCAGCAGAATTCTGGCAGCTTTCTACTCAAGCTCCTTCTTAAGCAAGATAAAGGGTCCTCTATCTCCTTTCTTCTTCCCATAATATAAAATGTTCCCTGGTGGAAGATATCTGAGGTTAGAACAGAACAAAAGCTTGCTGGATACCTTAAAAGTAGGAAGTCTCTCATGTAATTCATCACTTTTCCCCTTCATACTCAGAAAGGGAGAAAGAGAGCTTCCTCCAGACTTCTGCTGGAATGATTTCACCAGCTGGTCTTCCTAAATCCTCTTCACCTGCCCAACCTCTGAACACAGAAGCACCCTGGGACTCAATCCTTGGACCTACTCTCTTCTGGAGACCCTTTCTCCCTGAGAGTCTCATCTATTCTCGTTTCTTTTTTGTTTTTGTTTTTGTTTTTTTTTAAGATTTTATTTACTAACCTCCATACCCAACATGGGTCTCAAACTCACAACCCTGAGATCAAGATGATCCACCAACTGAGCCAACCAGGCACCCCTACTCTCATTGCTTTAAACATCAGCTCTGTACTAAAGATTACCAATTTTATATCTCCAACCCAGATCTTTTTTCTGAAATTCAAACTCATTTGTCATGTCAACATTGTCACTTTGATGTCTAACAGGCACCTGTATTAGTTTCCTAGGGGTCCCATAACAAAGCTCCACAAACTTGGGGGTTTAAAATAACAGAAACTCATTCTCTCAATTCTGGAGGCCAGAAATGTGAAATCAAGATGTCAGCTGGGCCATGCTTCCGACAAAGGCTCTAGGAGAGGATCCTTCTTTGCCTCTTCTAGCTTCTCACCACAGCATTCTTTGACATGTGGTGGCACAACCCTAATCTCTACTTCGACCTTTACATGGCCTTCTCCCTTGTGTCCATATATATCCTCTCCCTCGAAAACATACCCAGAATCTAACACTTTTCCATCACTATCCCTCCAGTCCAAGCCATTTAGAATAAACTTCTAATGGACTCCTTCTAATGGACACCCTTACTCCCCTAAAGTCATGCCACTCTGAGGCTTAAATCCATCCAGTGTCTTCCTGTCTCATTTGGAGTAAAAGTCAAAGCCCTTGCAATGCCCACAAGAACCCACAGAATCTGTTCCTACATTCCTCAGACCTTTTCTACTTCTCCTCTCTCCCTTTCCTCAGTGAGGGCTACAGGGACTCTTCACTTTCCCTTAGACATGCGAAGCAGACTCTGCCTTAGGCCCATGACACTTACTATTCCCTCTGCTTGAAATGCTTCTCCTCCAGATAACCACATGGTTTCTAGATCCCTCACCTCCTTCAAATGTTAACTTCTCAGAAAGGCTGTCCCTGACACCCTCCCTAAAATTGCCAACACCACCATCATCCCACTCTCATATGTCCATCCCCCTTCCCTGTTTTTTTTCCTCCAAACCTGAACCATGGCCTGAAATACCATATACTTTTTTTAAAAATTTTACTTACTTATTAATGAGAGAGACAGAGAGAGAGGCAGAGACATAGGCACAGGGAGAAGCAGGCTCCCTGCAGGGAGCCTGATGCAGGACTTGATCCCAGGACCCTGGGATCACAACCTGAGCCAAAGGCAGACGCTCAACCACTGAGCCACCCAGATGCCCCAATACTATGTATTTCACTTATTCGTTTGTTTGCCTGCTCCCACCCCCCGCAACATATGCACTAGAATGTGAGCTCTACAAGACAGGAAGTTTACTCTGTTTTGTTCATGGTAGTTTTCCCAGGATCTAAAACTATCTCTAGCACATAATTGTCGCTCAATAAGCATTTCTGAATAAATGACAGAATCTAGTACATTCATCTGATCTGAGAAATGAGGTAGAAAGATTTAGCCTTGTCATACAATGAGCTGTAGAACCAGAACCTATTTTGGGCAGCCCGGTGGCTCAGCGGTTTAGTGCCGCCTTCAGCCCATGCTTGGTCCTGGAGTCCCAGATCAAGTCCCACATCCAGCTCCCTGCATGGAGCCTGCTTCTCCCTCTGCTTGTGTCTCTGCCTCTCTCTCTGTGTGTCTCTCATGAATAAATAAATAAATAAATCTTAAAAAAAAAAAAAAAGAGTTAAAAAAAAGAACCAGAACTTATTTTTGTTAAGTGATTTATGCTAATTAAATACATTATACTAATGACAGGTTACAACTCCCAACCCAAAAAAAACCTGCATTTTTTTTTTTAAAGATTTTTATTTATTTATTCATGAGAGTCACACAGAGAGAGACAGAGAGGCAGAGACACAGGCAGAGGGAGAAGCAGGCTCCATGCACCGGGAGCCCGACGTGGGATTCGATCCCGGGTCTCCAGGATCGCGCCCTGGGCCAAAGGCAGGCGCCAAACCGCTGCGCCACCCAGGGATCCCCAAAAACTGCATTTTTAAGAGGAATCCTTTAGAGAAAGGTAACCAAAACCAAAGAAATAAAGCAAATGATGAAAAACTTGAGATATTATAAGGCACATTCTGAGACAGGCCAGATTCTTCTAAAAATCAAGTCACATCAGTAGCCAATGGCAGACCTGAGCAAGGGCAGGGAATTGGCTCCTATTCCATGACACTCATCCCCTCTCACCTAATAAATACTCCTCTCCTGGGCAGCCCGGGTGGATCAGTGGTTTAGCACCCCCTTCAGCCCAGGGCCTGATCCTGGAGTCCCAGGATCGAGTCCCACATCGGGCTTCCTGCATGGAGCCTGCTTCTCCCTCTGCCTCTCTCTCTCTCTCTCTCTCTCTCTCTTCATGAATAAATAAAATATTTAAATATATATATATGTATATATATATACATATATATATATATATTTAAAAAACACAGCTTTAAAAAAAATACTCTCCTGCTCTGGCCTTTCTCTAAAGAAGAACTATTTACCTGAGTTTTTCGGTTTTTTTAAAGATATTCTCCCTCTATGTCTTGGTCTCTCTCTGTGTGTATCTCATGAATAAACAGATATAATATTTTTAAAAAGAGGAAGAAAGAAACAGAGGCTCCCAGCTAAAGACTTCTATTCTTTCCTTAAAAGGTAAGCATCTTATATAATCTTATATAATAGAAGTAATTCTTATTCTATCATACAACTTTCCCCATCTAAACGGTCTTGACTAATTTTTTTTTTTAATTTTAGTTAGTTAACATACAATGCAATATTGGTTTCTGGAGTAGAATTCAGTGGTTCACCACTTACATACAATACCCAGTGTTCACTACAAGAGCCCTCTCTAGAATACACATCACCCATCTAGCCCATCCCCCACCTACATCCCTCCATCAACCCTGTTTGTTCTCTATAGTTAAGAGTCTCTTGGTTTGTTTCCCTCTCTCCTTTTTCTCTCCCTTCCCATATGTTCATCTATTTTCTTTCTTAAGAAAACAGAGTGAGATCATATGGTATTTGTCTTTCTCTGTCTTACTTCACTTAGCATAATGCACTAGAGCGCCATCTACATTGTTGCAAATGGCACGATTTCATTCTTTCTGATGGCTGAATAATATTCCATTGTATATCCATACCACATCTTCTTTATCCATTCATCAACCGATGGACATTTGGGTTCTCTCATTTAGCTATTGTGGACATTGCTGCTGTAAATATTGGGGTGCACGTACCTCTTTCGATCTGTATTTTTACATACTTTGGGTAAACACCTAGTAGTGGTGCAATTGATGGGTTGTAGGGTAGTTCTACTTTTAACTTTTTGAGAAACCTCCATACTATTTTACAGAGTGGCTTGCACCAGTTTGCATTCCCACCAACAGTATATATAAGAGGGTTCCCTTTTCTCTGCATCCAAACCAACATCTGCCATTTCCTGACTCATTAATTTTAGCCATTCTGACAGGTGTGAGGTGATCTCTTGTTGTGGTTTTGATTTGTATTTCCTTGATGATGAGAGATATTGAGCATCTTTTCATGTGTCTGTTAGCCAGCTGAATGTCTTCTTTGAAAAAGAAGTGTCTTTTCATGTCTTCTACCCATTTCTTAACTGGATTATTTGTTTTTTTTTGGTTTCGAGTTCAATAAGTTCCTTATGGACTTTGGATACTAACACTATCAGATTATGTCATCTGCAAAGATCTTTTCCCATTCCATAGGCTGCCTTACTAGTAGTTTTATTGGCTGTTTCCTTCACGGTGCAAAAACTTTTTTATCTTGATGAGGTCCCATTAGTTCATTTTTTCTTTTGTTACCCTTGCCTCCAATGATGTGTGTAGTAAGAAGTTGTTATGGCTGATGTCAAAGATGTTTCTGCCTGTGTTCTCCTCTAGGATTTTGATGGTTTGATGGTTTCCTGCCTCACATTTAGGTCTTCCTTCCATTTTGAATTTATTTTTGTGTGTGGTATAAAGAAAATGGGCCAGTTTCATTCTTCTGCATGTTACTGTCCAGTTTTTCTAACACCATTTGTTGGAGACTTTTTTCCTTTGGATATTCTTTCCTGGTTTGTCAAAGATTAGTTGACTGTATAGTTGTGAGTCTGTTTCTGGGTTCTCCATCCTGTTCTATTGATTGATGTTTTGTGCCATTTTGACTAATTTTAACTTATTCATTACATTTCTTTTGAATGTATCTAACTTCTACTCTTCTGTCTTACTCATTTACTTTCCTCTATTTTTTCCTATCATCATCTTCTTTCCTCCTCTATGCTATTTTCCAGTAACCTATAACATTCAGGAACCTCTGGTCTTCATATGCTCATTTATATTTTCATGCAATAATTCAACAAGCTATTTATTTTCTTCAGTGCACACGGCACTATAACAGGCCTTCCCTATGCCGTGTGTGTGAGTGTATGCATTTGTGTGTGCATGTGTTTTCCAGACAGGCATATAGGACCAGAGCCAAGCAATTCTGTCTACCAAGGAGAGTCACTCCTACTGTTCTATATCTCCCTCTTAGCCACATTGTTAGGAATCATGACTGCAATTAAAATTTTAAACTACTGATCCCCAAATGAAGTGGAAGATTCCCCACACAGAACCTTGTGTCAAACAGATTTGACATATTTAACAATGCTCCCAAGAAAACTTAAAGATGGAGGTAATAACATTGTCTGACTTTTTATTGCTTAAGGAGGTATTCAAAACTAACCAACTGGGCAGTGCAGGTGGCTCAGCGGTTTAGCGCCGCCTTCAGCCCAGGGTGTGATCCTGGAGTCCCGGGATCAGGTCCCACATTGGGCTCCCTGCATGGAGCCTGCTTCTCCCTCTGCCTGTATCTCTGCCTCTCCCTCTCTCTCTCTCTCTCGTGAATAAAGAAGTAAAATCTTAAAAAAAAAATTTTGAAAAACAAAACAAAAAAAACTAACCAACTGCATGGCTGCCTTCTGGTGTTTGAGGAGAACCACAGCCCCTGCTCTGCATTGTAAGGCAATCTGAAGGCACCTTGAAAAGTATGAGGCCAACAAGTCAACCAAGACAGCACATACTCTGTTTGAAGATAGACCAGCCTGTACTTTATCTCACTAGAATTTGCAGGTATTACAGAGGAGTTGGGGCTCACCCCTAAGGACATAAGGAAAAAGCAGAGGTACTTTTGTCAATGGTCTCATCCCACAAATACATAACTACAAAAGTGATGAGTCATAGAAAATAATGGCCCCCTGTCACCTGTGTGAACATAAAGACTCACCTCAAGAGGTTCCAGAGGCACTTCGTCAACTTCCTCAAAGACTGACAGCTCTGAATAGCCCTGTTTTTGGCTTGTCTCCTTAACTCACTGCCCAACAATCATAGCTAGTGGTTCTGAGTCACACTGCCAAATCTCAGGTGACTTCTGTTGTCTTAAAGGGTGAAGAGTCACTTCAGACATCTATGATCAGCCTGTGTCCAGATACAGGCTGCAGAAAGGTCACTTCATTTTTTCAGTTGTGGGTGAACTTTTGGTGAATCTGTAAAAAGCAGTTTCAGTTCAAGAGGAGAATTGGAGGGCAGCCCCGGTGGCGCAGCGGTTTAGCACTGCCTGCAACCCAGGGTCTGATCCTGGAGACCTGGGATCGAGTCCCGCGTCGGGCTCCCTGCATGGAGCCTGCTTCTCCCTCTGCCTGTGTCTCTGCCTCTCTCTCTCTGTGTCTCTATGAATAAATAAATAAAATCTTTGGGGAAAAAAAAAAGAGGAGAATTGGAGGCCAGAATACATAACATGAGGAATTTGTAGAAATGCTAAGAGTTAAGGTAAATACTTGAGGCTATACTTGGGAAAAACCTGTGAGTGAGTGAGTGAGTGAGCGAGCAAGCCAGTGGGAGAAAAAGACTGAATAGCATCTCCAAGAGTAAGCCCTGGTAGCTGTTTGTTTTTCTTTTTTTTTAGAAAGATTTATTTATTTAGGGGCACCTGGCTAGCTCAATCGGTTAAGGGTCTGCCTTTGGCTCAGGTCATGATCTCAGGGTCCTGGGATCAGCCCCCCAAAGGGCTCCCTGCTCAGCAGGGAGTCTGCTTCTCCCTCTCCCCTTGCTTGTGCTCTCATGCGCTCACTCTCTCTCTCTTTTCTGTCAAATAAATAAAATATTAAAGAGTTATTTATTTGACAGAGGAGAGAGAGCACATGCACACACACGAGTGGGGAGAGGGGCAAAAGGAGGAGAGAGAGAATCTCAAGCAGACTCCCAGCTGAGTGGGGAACCAAACAAAGGGCTTGATCCCATGACTCTGAGATCATGACCTAAGCTGTAACCAAGAGTTAGTTGCTCAACAAACTGAATCATCCAACATGCCCTCTCCCCCTTTTCTTGTTAATATTTATTTATTTGAGAGAAAGAATGAGCAGGTGAACAAGGGGAAAGACAGAGGGAGAGGAAGAGAGAGTTGTTTTTTAATAATACGCCAGGCCTACGGCTATTTATATCAAGAAGGGAAAGAACAAGTGGCAGAAAGGAGATAACCTCAAACAAAAGTTTCTGAGAAGATGGGAAGTAATGAGGATAAAAAGCAACTAGAAAGTTCAGCTTTGCAAAAGGGAAGTTTTTCTTCTGAAACACTAAAGAAAAGGAGCATGGATAATGGTTAAGTGAGATAACATATATGCAAATACCTTATAAAGTGTACTGATTCATACTAATGTAATTTTTCTTTAAGATTTTATTTATTTATTCATGAGAGAGAGAGACAGGCAGAGACACAGGCAGAGGGAGAAGCAGGCTCCATGCAGGTAGCCTGATGTGGGACTCAATCCCAGGTCTCCAGGATCACGTCCTGGGCAGAAGGCAGCACTAACCCACTGAGCCACCTGGACTGCCCTAATGTAAGTAATTATTATCCAGCACCTACCAAATGTCAACTGAGCAAGCACTAAAAAAAAAAAAAAAAAAAAAAAAAAGTCTGTTGGAAGAACTGAGATCTTGAGGAGCCTGGGTGGCTCAGTTGGTTAAGCATCTGCCTTCCCTTCAGTTTAGATCATGATTGTGGGTCCTAGGACTCAGCGCCCCCCCCCCCCCTCAAGCTTCTTGCATCAAGCTTCTTCCTCAGTGAGGAGCCTGTTTCTCCCTCTAGCTCAGCCCCTCCTCCTGCTTGTAACACACTCTGTCAAATAAATAAATAAAATCCTAAAAAAAAAAAAAAAAAAGAACTGAGGACTGAAATACCTGAAAAGGGATTCAAAGCAAGAAGACTATGATCAGAGAGGGGAGATCCAGTCTATAGGATTTAGAGCAAGAAGTCCACAGCATACTGGTAGGTAGAGAGGTGTCCTACGAGTTCATAGCTTGATCTTGAATCCTGATTGCCTAAATATATTGTTTCTACCCTGTGTATAGTACAGAGATATTTAGAGATGTTGGATGAAATAAGATCCGCTGAAGTCAGGGTCTAGAAGTTTCAACCTACTGGGAATGGGAAAGTCCTTATTTATTTCTTCTCTTGTTCCAAATATGGTGGGTGGTATGGAATTTATATTAAACTATTCTTAGCTCTAAGACAGATGCTAACACATTTGTCGTGGATGAAGGAAGGAGTCCAAAAAATACTGCAAGACTCAATAACCTGAGGCTAGGTACAGAAATGGCTCATTGTCTTACACTGAAACATTACTCAGTGCAATAAAACTCTGAAATATCCTCTGAAGAAATACTTGTTTTCCTATTACATTTTTGAAGATACTTATTCTCTAACCAATCAAACACAAATGCTAAATTTTGAGAAACTATTTATAAATAAGATTGCATAAAAACAAAGTCATAGAGGTGCCTGGGTAGCTCTGTTGGTTAAGCATCCGACTCTTGCTTTTGATTCAGGTTGTGATCTCAGGGTCTTGGGATAGAGCCCCACATGAGGCTCTGGACTCTGTGCTCAGCAAGGTCTTCTTCTCCCCCTCCCCTCCCCTCTCCCTGCTTGTGCTCACTCTCTCTAAAATAAGTAAATAAATCTTTTAAAAATGTTTTATAAAGTCATATGTGAATGCATATAAAAATTTGGTAGGACCCCTGGGTGGCTCAGCGGTTTAGCACCTGCCTTTGGCCCAGTGATCCTGGAGTCCTGGATCGAGTCCTATATCAGGATCCCTGCGTGGAGCCTGCTTCTCCCTCTGCCTATGTCTCTGCCTCTCTCTCTCTGTCTCTCTAAATAAATAAATAAAATCTTTTTAAAAAAATTTGGTAACTATAAAATTGCAGCTTTATGATGTTACTATTTCACTAACTAAAAATGAAGGTTTTTTAAAATATTTTATTCATTTATTCATGAGCGACAGAGAGAGAGAGATAGAGAGGCAAAGACACAGGCTGAGTGAGAAGCAGGCTCCATGCAGGGAGCCTGATGTGGGACTAGATCCCAGGTCTCCAGGATCACGCCCTGGGATGAAGGCAGCACTAAACTACTGAGCCACCCAGGCTGCCCTAAAAATAAAGATTTTTAAAAAGACTTTATTTACTTATTTGAGAGAGAGAATGAGTGAGAGAGGGGGTGAGCAAGAGTGGGGGGGGGGAGGAGAAAGAAACAGACCAAGCAGGGAGCTGGACATGGGCTCAGTCCCAGGACCCTGGCATCATGACCTGAGCCGAAGGCAGATATTTAACCAACTGAGACACTCAAGTGCCCCAAAAATGAAGATTTGACTGCATCTGAGAACAACTCTTGTTCTCTTATAAAAAGACAAAACTGCCAAATAAAAAAAAAATCTATACTTGTTTAATCTATTTGTGCAATACTGCCATCATGAAATTTATCCATTCTTAACTGAGATGGAACCCTGGGAGTGGAAAAAAATGTGATTAATAGTTCCTGCTTTGATATCAACATATTTGTCAATGCTAACTCTACAGCAGACCACACTTGGAGTTGATCAGGTGCAAAAAAAAAAAAAAAGTGGGCTCTTGTATGTACCCATCTTGATCAATTAAAAAAAGAACTATAGAGGTTAGGTTTCCATCTTCCATCTTTGCTCCTCATGCTATTCCTCCATCTAGCACATTGTAAAGACAATTTCCTGAAAATCTGTGCTGCACATTTTTTGCTCACTCAGTTTCACATAATCACTGCAGTCTTTGCCAGACTCAAAGAGCCAATAAGTGTACATTGGTGTTTTCTTCCCATTATCCTAACTATAGGTTTGGGTAAAGCAGTAAAGGCAATTTTCTTTGTTTTAACAATGAAAACTGCAAGCACGCTACTGCAGCTTCGATTTATAAACAATGATAATTTGGGTCAAACGGGCAAGTTTTTTGAGAAAGCTGGATAAAGTAGTTGCAAAAAGAAGACTTAATGAAAGACATCTTATAGATGGAATTATAGTACATAACCCTATCCCCAAAAGAAATAACCAGAGAGAAAGCTTATTTGGTCACTGACTGAGCTAGTGGGTAGTTTTTCTCTCATCAACATGAGCTATGGACATACCAGGACAAATGTACAACTACAAAAATGTACAATTAACACAGAAGAAGATATGATGGGGAAAAGGGTAAATACCACAGATAAAATATTAGTGTTGATACATATATAAAAGCAACAAGGAATATGGGGGTTTATCAGCAAAGTACAAGAGACAAAGAAAGATATTAAACATTAATAAAAGGTTCAATAGAGCAAAAAGATGTAACAATTATAAACACATCTAATGACAGACCATCAAAATATATGAAGCGAAAACTAGACATGTGACATTTTCCAGGAGAGACCATATGCTAGGCCACAAATTAAGTCTCAATAGGTTCAATAGGTACCTTCTCTGACCACAATGGGATAAAGTTAGAAATCAATAGCAAAACTGGAAACAATGCACAAAACTGTGGAAATTAAACACTACACTTTTAAACAACCAATGGACCAAAGAAGAAATCATAAGAAAAATTAGAAAATACTTAAGAAATAAAATGAAAATGAAGCATAAGACACCAAAACTTATGGAGTACAGCAAAAGGTGCTAAGAGAAATATATAGCTATAAACACTTATATTAAAAAACAAGAGCTCAAATCGGCAACTTAACTTTTACAACTTAAAGAACCAGAAAAAGAACTACACTCAAAGCTACCAGAAGGTAGAAAATTAAAATTAGAGCAGAAAATATGAAAAAAAATGAAACCAAAATTTGGTTCTTTGAAAAGATAAATAAAATTGACACACTTTTAGCTAAATAAACTAAGAAAAAAAAAACACTTAAAATTACTAAAATCAGAAATGAAACTGGGGACATTACTAATTCCACAGAAACAAAAACTTTTATTTTTTAAAAAAATATTTTATTTATTCATGAGAGACACACACAGAGAGAGAGAGAGAGAGAGAGGCAGAGACAAGAAGAGGCAGAGGGAGAGGGAGGCTCCCTGCAGGGAGCCCGATGCAGGACTCGATCCCCGGACCCCAGGATCACAACCTGAGCCAAAGGCAGACACTCAACTGGTGAGCCACTCAGGCATCCCAGAAACAAAAACTTTTTAATTCATACGTTAGTACTCCTACATAGTCCTACTTTAAAGGGAACAGAAATTACAAATTCAAGCTCAGAATTAGTTAATTCAAATTAGTCTTATAGTTTATCCTTCTTGAGGAAGAAACATTTTTACTGGATTATAAGAGTATTATGAACAACTGTATGCCAAAAAATTCAATAACCTACATAAAATGGGCAAATTCCTTAAAACACAAATCCTACTAAGATTAATTCATGAAGAAAGAAAAAAATCTGAAGAGACCTAGTAAGGAAATAGTATCAGTAATCAAAAGTCTCCCAACAGGGGCACCTGGGTGGCTCAGTGGTTGAGCATCTGCCTTTGGCTCAGGTCGTGATCCTGGAGTCCTGGGATCAAGCCCCTCATCAGGCTCCCTGGAGGGAGCCTGCTTCTCCTCTGCCTACATCTCTGCCTCTCTCTAGATCTTTCATGAATGAATGAATGAATGAATGAATAAATAAATAAATAAATAAATAAATAAATAAATAAATAAATAAATAAATAAAATAAAATAAAATAAAATAAAATAAAATAAAATAAAATAAAATAAAATAAAATATTTTTTTAAAACCAAAAAGCAGGGATCCCTGGGTGGCTCAACGGTTTGGTGCCTGCCTTTGGCCCAGGGCGTGATCCTCGAGTCCCGGGATCAAGTCCCACATCAGGCTCCTTGCAGGGAGCCTGCTCCTCCTCTGCCTGTGTCTCTCTGCCTCTCTCTCTCTCTCTCTCTCTCTCTCTCTCTGTGTCTCCCATGAATAAATAAATAAAATCTATTAAAAAATAAAAACAAAAGCAAAAATCTCCCAACAAAGGAGAGTCCTGGACTTGAGAGTTTCACTGATTAATTCTACCAAACATGTAAAGAACTAACACCAGTCCTTCTCAAAGTTTTCAAAAGAATTGAAGAGGGAACACTTCCTAACTCATTCTATGAGGCCAGCATAACCCTGATACCAAAGCCAGACAAAGACATTAAAAGAAAACCAGTACCAAAAAAAAGGGCAAGAAGTAAAAATAGCATTCAGCATCTATTTTGCAGTGAGCCATTATAGAGGCAGTATACATCCTGAGCTTCCATCCTGAGAGTGGCGCTGCTAAGCTCCTTCTCCAAGCACTACACTCAGCATCTTAGCATCGAGCCTCCTTTGAGCTGTGCCTGTGTGCATCTGTGCTTTATCGTGATCTATTTTGTGCATCTGTTAGCAAGAGGTGTTGTAGGTATCAGTAAAACTGTGCTTCATCATGATTTATTTTGTGCATCTGTTAGCAAGAGGTGGTGTAGGTATCAGTAAAACCTAAGAGGTTATTTTTGTGGTCTAGGAATGCTCAAAATATTTTTCAAGTAAATTAATCGTAATTGTTTCTTCATTTTATGCCGTTTCATCTTACAAAGGGTTTCATAGGAATGTTGACCTTTGGACAACAAGAGAAATCTGTGTTACCTATTACAACAAGTAATAACAAGAGGATGTGGAGAAATCAGAACCCTTGTGCAATTGCTGGTGAGATTTTAAAATGGTATAGTCATTACAGAAAATAGTATGGCAGGTCCTCAAAAAGTTAAACATAAAATTACCATATGATTCCAACAATTTTACTCCTAGGTATATATCCAGCAGAAAAGAAAGCAACAATCCAAAAAGATATGTATACAATAATGTCCATAGCAGTATTATCCATAATAGTCAAAGGTAGAAACAACCCAAATGTCCATCAACAGATGAATATTTTTAAGATAGGTTATATACATACAACATGATTTTGCTCAGCCACAAAAGGAAATAAAGGTCTGATATATGCTTCAACATGGATAGATCTTTAAAATATTAAACTGCATGAAGTAAATCAGCCACAAAAGGACAAATATTGTGTGATTCCATTTATATGGAGTATCTAGGATAGGCAAATTCATAGAAACAGTGGAATAGAGCTATCAGGAGATGGGGGAATGAGGAGTTACTGTTTAACAGGTACAGAGTTTCTGCTTGGGACAGTGAAAAAGTTCTGGAAATGAACAATGGAGATGGTTCTATAACATTCTAAGCGTACTTAATACCAATGAACTACATACTTAAAATGGTTAAAATGATGGGGCGCCTGGGTGGCTCAGTTAAGTGCCTCACTCTTATTTCAGCTCAGGTCATGATCTCAGGGTTGTGACGTCACCCTGGTGTTGGGAATCCACACTCAGAGGGAAGTCTGCTTCTCTTCCTGTCCCTCTGCACCTACCTCTGCTCCTGCAGTGCCTGCACTCTTTCTCTCTCTAAAATGAGTAAGTAGGGCAGCCCAGGTGGCTCAGCCGTTTAGCGTCTGCCTTCAGCCCAGGGGGTGATCCTGGAGACCTGGGATTGAGTCCCACGTCGGGCTCCCTGCATGGAGCCTGCTTCTCTCTCTGCCTGTATCTCTGCCTCTCTCTCTGTCTCTCATGAATAAATAAATAAAATCTTTAAAAAAATAAAAAATAAAATGAATAAGTAAATCTTTTTTTTTTTTAAGTTTAAAATGAGGGGCAGCCCCAGTGGCTCAGCAGTTTAGCACCGTCTTCAGCATGATTGTGGAGACCCGGGATCGAGTCCCATGTCTGGCTCCCTGCATGGAGCCTGCTTCTCCCCTCTCTCCTCTGTGTCTTTCATGATTAAATAAACAAAATTTTTTTTTTTAAGTTTAAAATGGTAAATTTTATGTTACATATATTTCGCCATAATAAAAATATTCTTAAACATTTGAGAAGAAAAAAATATTGGAAATTCAAATATAATAATCACATACTAACATGGCATAGTATTTTTTTAATCTAGTATTTTTTTTAATTTTTATTTATTTATGATAGTCACACTATCAGAGAGAGAGAGAGGCAGAGACACAAGCAGAGGGAGAAGCTGGCTCCATGCACTGGGAGCCTGACGTGGGATTCGATCCTGGGTCTCCAGGATCGCGCCCTGGGCCAAGGCGCTAAACCGCTGCGCCACCCGGGGATCCCGACATACCAGTATTGTGTCCAAACAGAATCCCCCTTTCTCTCTCCCTCCTCCCTCTCCTTCTTCCTTCCTTCTTTCCTTTCTTCCTTAGGTCTTTCCTTCCTTCTCAGGCTCTATATCAAACAACTAAACATCCTGAGGAAGATGGATGCATGAGAAAATTTTAATGAAATTTAATTTTAAAAAGACAAATCATATTACAACAGGGGCCAGCAGAATGAGGTAATCTAGAGCAGGAATTATAAACAACCAGCAGGCAGAACCAAAGACCCAGAAGGTACTTGTATCTTCAGCAAAAGGGAAAATGAAGAACAAAAATAAATGCGCAAGCCCCAAATTATAAATCATTCAGTTCTGTAACAAGTCCTTGTAACTATCTTAAAGGATAAAATGAGTTAAATAATTCAAGCAGGGCCAGTTTCACTGAATTGCTAGGCAAAGAAACAAAGCAACATAGCCTGGATTCCAGGTCAGCACAGGTTGGGGATCGCATCTTACACCATCTCAAAAGTACAGCCTACCACTCCAGCTTCCCAACGCTGCAGACATCATTTGTGGGAAATCAATTTAAAACTCTAACGGTCCTCAATAAATAGTAAGTCCAGATTTCCCAACCTAGTATCTCCTAAAGAACAAGCCAGTTATATGCATACTCTTCTGATGATTATTGCCCAACAACTTCACATCCCCAAGAAAAAGGTTATGGGCCAAAGAAAAATGTTTGCATTCTTTAGCCTTTTACTTGATTCAACAAGGATGATCTATACATCAAGCCTGGAAGACATCAGGATAGACCTAACTTATTAATGATTCTTTTAAAAAAAAATCATAATGCCACTGTTATGATTATAACTGGCAGAAATGGTCTCCTAAGATGCATTCCAGCTCTAATTAAAACAGGGCTGTCCCAGAGCTCCCACTTAATTTTAATTTATATTAAAATAACTCAGAAGAGCTATTCAATATATTGAATGACCGCCTTAAATCTACATGGTTAAATGTTAGCATCTTCCCTTTCCATAAGCCACAAGTTTTGAGATGGAATGCGCTAGGGAGAGAGGTGGCATCCAAATTACCAACATGAGGGGCATTTTTTCAGGACACCAAAGAAACTTTTCTAAAAGGAAATTATGCTGTACTTAAGCTATTTAAAAGATGGTGTGCTAAAAGATTCTGCCCAGCAATAACCATATTTGTGGAACTAATCGAAACTGTAAGAACATCTATCTGGAAACTGATTTTAATCAATGTTGAAGAGAGCTGAACTCCCACAGCTTTTCACTTAATTATACCTATGATTTGAAAGCTGAAAGAGATTCCAAATATTCCCACAGCTCTTCTACTTCAAAGTACTCTTCAAAGTACTTTAAGCAGAAGCAATACCACGTTTCACTCCACTCACTCAGCTTTACTTTCTTTAAAGCACCTATGACATTCTAGGATCATCACCTCCATAGCAAGGGGCCCCGTGTGTTTGCTCCTGTATTAAAGCATCAACAACAGCACTGGGCAAGGACCACGCCCCTGGTAACTACTGTATCTGTTTACGGACTGATTGGGTCATTCTTGCCCCATACCCTTTTATTTTATACATAAGACTATTTGAGGCCCAGAGAAGTAAAGTGACTTGCACAAGGTCACCAGGCTAATTAGAGGGAAAGGTGCCCTTAGAACCAGGCCTCTTAAATCCCAGTCATCCTTCCAAAGTCAATGCGATTATGTCAATCGCTGCTTTTGGTAGTTCTCCATTGCCTAAAAAAAGTCAGTACTCCTTACCTTTTTCAAATTTCTCCAAACTTTGCCTGACCCACTTTTTCTAGTCCTGCCTCTCCCACTGTTTTCTCTGCCAGATGTTCTTGCCACATCAATATACCATGGCTTTCATGCTTACCTTTCCACCCCCTCTCCATCTGTCAAAATTCTCCCCATCTTTCCAGACTCAGCTCAAATATCACTTCCTCTGTAAGCTACCTCATCTTTCTTTATTCTATCCTTCTTCACCAGAATAATCACTCCTTCTGAGTTCCCATAGCATTCTGATCTATTATATCACACTTTACAGCTTGCCTTGTGTTTCTTCTTCACTAGACTGTCAGTTCTTCATTTTTATATTCACTAGCAATTCTACACTGCCTGATATAAACAGCTGGATCAGGGGGGGAAAGGAAGGAATACAGGGAAGTATGCTACCCTTCCATGCTCAATATGACTCCCAATGCAACAATACCCATCCGGCACCCCAACTGGCTATCCCAATGACAAAGGAAAAAAATAGATGTCAAAAATTAGAGGTGAGGGATGTCTGGGTGGCTCACTGGTTGACCGCCTGTCTTTGGCCCAGGACATGATCCTGAAGTCACGGGATCAAGTCCCACATCGGGCTCCCTGCATGGAGCCTGCTTCTCCCTCTGCCTGTGTCTCTGCCTATCTCTCTCTCTGTGTGTCTCTCATGAATAAATAAAATCTTTTTTAAAATAATAGTAAAATAAAAATTAGAGGTGACATTAAACATGACAGCATGTGAAATCAGCTGGTGAAAAGAATATAAATTAAAATGCATTTGTTCTGCCCCAATGTAAAAATGCTACATTCTTAAGTTAGACTCTAAGACAAAGTCATTAATATTTTTACATTCAAGTAATCTGCACTCCCCCAACCTTTGTTCTTTTCATGTTTTACCCATGGTGCCCAGCATATTATGTGTACTCAATATACATCTGCCGCCATAAGATAAAGTGGGTTTCCGATGACTCAGGCTAGATGGGATGTGGATGGTCCCCGTACTAGTGAAAATTAATAAAAGGATACCTCATTTAGAGGGAAGTCATGAGACCAGCAGGGGGAGCTCTCACACCCAGCACTCATTCAACTTCAGACCCAAGGGGAGGGGGATGCCGCAGGTGGATACCATTTTTGCAATCCCAGCAGTCCAGCCAGTGAGAGGCAGTCACAGTTCAGGCAAGGAGGAGCCACTCTACTTCCAACCCCCAGTTTATTCCAATGGACTTTTACTTAGTTTATGACAGCCCTCCAATGCCCCCCTTTTCCCTATAAAAGAGCAGTCCTCTCCTTTGTTCTCCAGTCTTGTCTATGGGTCTGCCATAGCTTCCATGTCCCAGATTGCAATTCTCTATTCCCAAATAAGCACATCTTTTGCTGGTAAATAACTGGCAGTTTTATTTTTAAGGTTAACATACTTTTCATTAAACTTCATACCACAGGGCACTGTTACTTATTTTGGCCTACTCAATGGTAACCATTAAGAGATTGCTATCTTGCTTTCTCCATACCCAGAATCAACTAGGTTTTTATTACAGACAAAAAACATAGAAAAATGGTAATCAGGAAATATTTTTATTAGCCAATCTTCTGGAAGTAATCACATATCTTCTTTCACCTCCATACCACTCCTACTTAAAAAGATAAATTCCTGGAGCATCTGGGTGGCTCAGCTGGGTAAGCATATGCCCTCAGCTCAGGTCATGATCCTGGGGTCCTGGGATCAAACTCCACATCAGGCTTCCTGCTCAGATAGGAGCCTGCTTTTCCCCCTCCCTCTCCCCATCTCGTGTTCTCCCTCTCAAATAAATAAAATGGTTAAAAAAAAAAAAAAAAAAAAGAGGGGATCCCTGGGTGGCGCAGCAGTTTAGCACCTGCCTTTGGCCCAGGGCGCGATCCTGGAGACCCGGGATCGAATCCCACATCGGGCTCCCGGTGCATGGAGCCTGCTTCTCCCTCTGCCTATGTCTCTGCCTCTCTCTCTCTCTCTCTCTCTCTGTGACTATCATAAATAAATAAAAATTAAAAAAAAAAAGATAAATTCCTGCACATTTCTAGCCAGCATGGATGATGAGATTAATTGAAGTGTTAGAGGCTGCCTCACAAAGTCATTGTTCACTAGTGGTCATTAGGTCACTGATAACAAACTGATAGTGTCTTAGAACTGTATGGGCCAAAAAGAAAGACCAGATCTGAAGGTGCATAAAGTGAACATCTTTAAGATATTAATTTGAGCTGCCCATGCTGATTGAGAAAACTAAAATCTCAACTAGAAATAATAAAGGCAACAAATTTGGTCCTAAGGTTTTCTTCCTTTTTACCATCGCCAACTAAAGACCATTATGTTCACAAAACTGACAGAAAACCCACATTCTGGGGCCACGGCTTTGTACCAGTCAACTCCGGCTATTTCTTTCTCAGCTGCAACATCAGGAGCATTCATGATTAAGAGAGAATAATAGCTCATGTATCCTTCTTCAGAACATAGACTAAGTAAGCAAGGTCTCTTCACTTTAGCTCTTTTCCTTCCAGAAGAGATACAGCCTGAAAATCTTGCTGTTTTGTCCATTAAGGTTCATTCAAAACTATACAAAATTTTTGTAATAAGAAATACATATTAAAGTACCTCTTTAATGAGCACCACCTTATTTACCACCCAAGTTACAACTGTTAATGTCTAATATCTTAATGTGTTTTTCTCAGAAGTAAATAAAGCTGTAAGGCCTCTGACCCAGATAGGAAGCTAAAACTGAATCTAAACATCTACACTGGGATTCTGGGTGGCTCAGTGGTTGAGCACCCACCTTTGGCTCAGGTTGTGATCCCAGGACCCTGGGACTGAGTCCCACATCAGGCTCCCTCCCATAAGGAGCCCGCTTCTCCCTCTGCCTATGTCTCTGCCTCTCTCTGTGTGTCTCTCATGAAAAAAATCTTTTTAAAAAAGTGAAAGAAATAGGGCAGCCCAGGTGGCTCAGCAGTTTAGCGCCGCCTTCAGCCCAGGGCCTGATCCTGGAGACCCGGGATCGAGTCCCACGTCAGGCTTCCTGCATGGAGCCTGCTTCTGCCTCTGCCTGTGTCTCTGCCCCTCTTTCTCTTTCCTTCTCTGTGTCTCTCATGGATAAATAAAATCTTTAAGAAAAAAAATGAGAGAAAAAACATCAACATTATAAACAAACTCTCCTCCTACACATGTGCATGTTCACATACACACACAAATTGGCTTCACACTAATATACAATGACTCAAACACACAGATCTTGCAATTTAATCATAATTGCCATGCACTAAATGGTCCTCTAATTGTTCAAAGAGTTCCATCTTCCAGGGCACCGAACCTATTAGCAAGAAGAGATTACAGGCAACGGAAAGAACTCAGCTCAGTTACTTAACCTCTGAACTTTAGCCTTCTCATCTGTAAAATGAGGGGCTGGTTTAGAATACGGCTGCCCAGAGAATGCAAGCCACAAATGTGAGCTGTATATATAGTTTTAAATTTTCTAGTAGGCACATTTTAAAAAGTAAAAAGAAACAGGTAAAACTAATTTTAATAATGTTTTTATTCAACCTAACATAGCTAAAATATTATTTCAACATAGTCTATTTTGAAATTATTAATAAAGTATTTTAGATTCTTTTTTCATACCAAGTATTTGAAACCTACACCACATCTCCATTTGGACAAGCCACATTTCAAATATTCAAGAGCCACATGGACCACATGAGATTGCACAATCTAATGATCTTTGGCATTTCTCTCATTACTATAGGTAATTTTAATAAAGGGAAGAAGAGATGCGTACATCACAAAAGACTTAGAAAAATTGTAAGTGTTCTCCTGTTAAACTCAGTGAAGTTGGATCTGTAAGCAACAGAGTAGGTGGTTTAATTTACTACTTGTAGACTTACCCTGTTCTCACTACCATAGCCATCATCCTATAAACCTAAAGGGAGGTTAAGAACATTCAGGACAGGGGGATCCCTGGGTGGCTCAGCGGTTTAGCGCCTGCCTTTGGCCCAGGGCATGATCCTGGAGTCCCAGGATCGAGTCCCACGTCGGGATCCTTGCATGGAGCCTGCTTCTCCCTCTGCCTGTGTCTCTGCCTCTCTCTCTCTGTCTCTTGTAAATAAATAAATAAAATCTTAAAAAAAAAAAAAAAAAACATTCAGGACAGTGTATAACTGCTTAATGAATGAGACTTCTAGAAAATCTAGTTCTAACTAGGAAAAAAAAAAAACAATTGTTAAAATGAGACTTCAACAGAAATGGCAAAGAAAAAAATCAACAACCATGTTATCTTCCAGATATTAAGATAATGCTATGACACACAATTTGCACACGCTTTGGGATTGTTTCTCTAATTACTCAATATCCACTGTTCTAGAAAGAGTCATGCTGCTCTTCTCACACTGTCTTGTTTATTAGTCCCTTTGTGATCAATGATCTGCCTTCACCAGATGGCTAGTCTGGGTTAAGAGTACAATATGAGATCAGAGAACAAAGCAAAGCTAACTGGCCTTCCCAAGAATTGAACCTGTGACCCTGACCTCATTAACTCTAGAAAACAGTTAACCCATCACAAACATGCCTGGGCAGCTGCATCATTAATAGTGCCAAGAAAGTCCACTGTGTCTGTCACAATACCCTGGTAGAGAAAAAGTCACTCTACATTTAATAAGAACTTTTCAAAATGAAGAAAATCCTGCATGCAACCTTTAAAGCAATCTGGAATTCACCAGCAGTGTCTTACTAGCTCTGCTCGATCAGTCACAAGCTTCCCTAAGAACATTAGACCTCCACCTAAGCCCACAAATGGCTTTGTCAAGGGGGTTCAGTGTACTGATGTTGACTCTTCCAAAAACAGTGATCATAGGACCATGGCCTTTCCCTTCTCTGTCTCCTTTGTGAGGAAACCATGGGTTAACAATTATAAACCATGGGTTAACAAGAATCTTCACAGATTATATACTGAATCCAGCTTATCTCAGATTGAAATAATCACCAAATTTCTCTATTGCATCCCCTCCCTGACTGTTCCCCTTGTCCCACAGTGCCAGCCAATCCCTCCCCAGGGAGGCCAGTGGACCTCTGGGTAGATTGTTCTTACCTCCTCTGGTAAAAAACCAACACCTTTCTAGTAAATTGTCCTTCTTGTTACTGGGAATAATTCCTCTTAGCAGCTGCTACCTGTTTTACATTCTAACAACCTGTCTCTAATGAGCTGAGTACTCACTTCTGATTTAAATATTTCCCAAAGTGTTTCAGGGCTGCAGTTTCTGTATCTTTGCCTCAAACTCCTAATATTTAATGTAGCACAAGTTTTAGAAGCAAGTTTATTGAAATTTCCCCGTAAGCCTTAAAGTACAGTTTTGAAAAACTCTACAAACATCTGAAAGAGCTGGTGAAGATTTTAAAATCTGATTGAAAATATTCCTGCTTTTAATTTTCACATTTCAAATGGAATCACCTTTTCATATGCAAACTTATTACAATATAAAAGTTATTCCACATGGTTGGGCTATTTAGCTTCTTAACTGTTTCTGATAACATGTAACTATAAGACATTCAACATCTCAAAGGTTTTTACTGTTTTTTAATTTTCTCAAAGTTATGTAAGAATTTTTTCAATTTATAGATTAAGAGTTTATAGTCTTGCACTTCTCATATCTGTGGAAATCATACATAAATGTAAATCTACGATATGCATATGTATCTGCCTCAAAGCCACTAGTATAACATCTAAATTGATTGTGCTCTTATCTCTAAGAATTTTCACATTGAGAATAGTACTATCCATATGTTGTACACCATATGATATACGTGTTATATCAATTATACTTTAAGAAAAAAATAATAGTACAAAATGTAATGGTAACCAGGTTTAGTATTCAAATTACAACAACTATTCAATAGCTGGAATGTTTCTTGATGCTCACACAAACTATACCACTTCACTAAGGGTCGAGTATTAAACAAAAGAAGTTAATAAATTAAGCATTAGATCTAAGCTTACTAAATGTACACAAATTTCATTAGCGGCAAAACAATTTTTTGAGGGCTAACCTAAGATGAAATCTGATATAAAACAATAAATTCACTTTTATCTAATCTTAACAGAAAATGAAGACTGATGAAGAGAAACATATGGATTTTCAAACCACATAAATAAACCATGAAACTGCTGTTCTTTGTCTAATATATCATGACAAACTGACTTTAAAATTATCAAATCTGAAAAGACTAACCCTAATTCAACAAATAAAGTGTTTAAACATACAGTTAATAGTTTAAAGCTCCATGCACAGAGACACTATAATGTAAAAACAGGAGCATATTTGTATATATTTAAGCACCTAATAATCATCTTATTTATTAAGAGACACTCCTGTATGTCGACAGTAATAGGCAAACCAAATACTGCAAGAGTCTGAATTTTAAGATGTAAATGTGAAACAGTGAAATCTGCTTTTCCACTGTCATTTAAAATCATCTATTGTAAATTCTAAGTACTATTTATAAAATATATTCCCTCAAAACATTCCTTAATTCTTTCTGACAATATTTTTAGAAGAGAAAAATTCCCAAAAATCAGAAAAATTAAAATTGAAATACTGCTAAAAAGTAAGAAACACTGGGGATCCCTGGGTGGCTCAGCGGTTTAGCGCCTGCCTCTGGCCCAGGGCGCAATCCTGGAGTCCCGGGATCGAGTCCCACGTCGGGCTGCCAGTATGGAGCCTGCTTCTCCCTCTGCCTGTGTCTCTCTGCCTCTCTCTCTCTCGAAGTCTATCATGAATAAATAAATAAAATCTTTAAAAAAGAAATTAAGAAACACTTGCAAAGAACTGAAATACAAAAAAAAATGTTTTTTTAATTTTTTAAAATAGGGCAGTTAGTTGTACTTCCTTACAAGTACCTTACAAAATAAATATTTTTACTGCCTGATGATTTTGAGACAAACCAATATACTATAAAATACTCTTTGCAGCTCTTAAGTCTTCATTTTGTGCCTTAACAAAAGCTGGCATTCATTTGTAATGAAGTCTTTTTATGGTTACACAGCTATTTCATCTCTCTTTTGAAGACATATTAAGCCTCTGGGTGCTCAATAAAACTGACCAATTAATTGACTCTATCGTAAAAACCTGAGAAGCTATTCCAAAATATTTACATCAAAGAATGGCCAAGTCAAAATGAAGTACTAGTCTACCCAATATGCTTTCCTACTTTAAGTAGAAAATTTTCTTCAGGTGGGTCCTTTCAAAGGAAACTACAAAGATGTACCTCAAGAGGTAAATTCTTGATACAACAAAAAGAATTTACACAAAAAGAATGATACATCTACAGCAATCACCTGTGACAGAACATAGGAACAGAGTGTGGGGGGGGAAGACAGCAGAGAACTCTGGGGTCAAACAGAACTCAGTATGAATTCTTGCTTCATCTCTACTAACTTTATGACCTTGGGCAAGTTAATAAAACCTCTCTGAGTCTTAATCTCAATTATCAAATGGAAACACAGGGCCAAATTACAGGCTGTCGTGAGCACTAAATTAGATAACATACATAAATAGGCTGCTTAGCACACTACCTAGATCATGATATTCAATAAACGGCTGTAATTACTACAAAATATTTAAGAATCCATTTTCAGTGTGATTTAATATTCATTCCAAATGATATAAATGGTTAAAAGGAAAAATATAAAGATTCAATAGCAGATTTTTCTTTCATTTAACCTGATCATCCCTTACATTAGTGCTTTTCAAACTTCAGGTTCTAACCATTAATGAATCTGAGATTCTTAACCAGCATTTTTAAATAAGATAGAAATATAAGAATGCATTCCACATAGGAAGCCTAAGCATTGATTTATGAATTTTTTTAACGTATTTGTAATGTGTCTGTATACTGACTGGCAATATAAAATTCACCTCTTACTGGGCAAAAAAACTAAAAGCCACTGTTTTAAAGGCGCCTGGGTGGCTCAGTCAGTTGTGCATCGAACTCTTGGTTTCAGCTGGGGTCATGATCTCGAGGTCATGAGACTGAGCCCTGACTGGGAGTCTACGCTTGGCAACTGAGCCCTGACTGGGAGTCTACACTTGGCAGAGTCTGCTTGAGATTCTTTCCCTCTCCTTCTCCTTCCCCCTCTGCTCCTTCCCTTGACCCCTAGCACACCTGCACACGCTCTCTCGCTCTCACTCTCTCAAATAAATAACATCTTTTTAAAATAACTAAAGTCACTACTTTACAGTATAATAATGATAATCAGTTGACAGTGAATGCTTAGTTTTTGCAAGACATTGTGCTATGCACATGATTTCATTTGATACTTCCCCAAACCCTATAAGATAGGTACTATTACTTCCACCATTCTACAGATGAGGAAACTGAGACTTGAAGATATCTAGTCACTTGCCAAAGATGCAGTGCTAGTTCAAATTTAGTCACCTGACTCTAGAACTTGCACATTTAACCACTTCAGCAATTACTAGGTTGTTAAAATAGAAGTTTTCCTTATATAAAAGTTATTTAAAAGTTAGAATTTTTTTTTTTTTAATTCATGAGAGACACAGAAAGAAAGAGAGAGAGACAGAGACACAGGCAGAGAGAGAAGCAGGCTCCATGCAGGGAGCCCAATGTGGGACTCGATCTCGGGACTCCAGGATCACGCCCTGAACCGAAGGCAGGTGTTCAACCACTAAGCCACCCAGGCGTCCCCAAAGTTAGACTTTTTCATGAAGCCTATTTTGAGAGTGATTTTCTAGAGTATAGTATGTCTTGAAAAAGACAGTGTGATTCAGAGGTGAAAACACTAGGTATGAGATCCAGCCTCTGTCCCTGGCATTGTTGCTTCAGTGGCAAGGAGTTGGCAAGTCATTTAATCTCACTGTGTCTGGATTTCCTCACCTACAAAACAAGAATGATAATATCTGGCCTGCCTTCTCAGAGGCCATTATGAGAAAGTATATGTATACACAACAAGTGAAATGCTTTATTGTGCAACCCAGTTATATGAGATGATCATTAATACCACCCAATGGGCCCTGTTCTTCATAGAAACATATATCAAAAAATGATCAAAAAAGGAAGCTCACCAGGCTTTTATAAACTATCTGTGGAAACATTTTGCACAGTTTTGACACACAGTAGGCCTTCAGCAACTCTTCATTAAACCAAAAAAAGAAAGCCAATTCAATCTGTAGCATGTTTTATCCATCTGTATTCTATTTTCCATTAATTTATTCTTTCCATAACTATTTATTGAACACCTACCATAAGCCAAATTAGAAATGTACACTACAGAAAAATACTATGAACTATCCCTTGCCTGGAGAACTTCATATTAATTTCAATTAATTTTTGTAAGCCACAAGTTCATCCAGCAAAAATAGCTTACATTTACTATAGTGCTTTACAGTTTAGGAAAAACTACGTGGTAGCTTTTGTTTCCTGCACCAAATGCCTAAGTATGGTGAGTAGATATTACTATTTTCTTGACTCCAATTTTAGTGCTAAGTACTAAGCCTTTGGCGTGAAAGTTCCTCGATGTCAGAGGTGACTGTAAAAATAAGGTTTTGAAGAAAACACATTTTAATATTGGAAATGGGCAATCTAGTAGCATGATTTTTTTTTCCCCTTCCCATTTCTGAGTTGAAGTAATCTACAGCGCAACCCTATCACCTACATAAGATGCATTTTCCAAAATGTTCTTTTAGAAAACTTGCCTTTGAAATTTCTTCTCTTACAGGCAATTTTCTGTTGAATAATTTTGAACTAGGATTCAGGTTTCTTATAAAGGAGGCGGTGGCGAAGGTGTATTTCCTTTGTTGACGTTTTAAAAAGGACTCAAAATTGATTGTTGTATTCGGATTCCTGAGTCGCATACAACACCAAGTAACTGTTGGCCATTTTAAATATAATGCAACGACTAAGATAGGTGATTCTGACAAAGGTGAATATAGATGTACTGGCAACTTGGTGACTTGAAATCTTGCTTCGCGGTATTTACTAAGGACCCTTTACTAAAATTGCCTTATCCTTTGTATTCTAACCACTCCCTCTCCATCCCCACCACCCCCAACATACTCACACTCCCTCACCTACCCCAGATCAGTTTCCGGGCCATTATCCCCTAAAACCGTCTTAAAATTTCACAACACACGGTCGTAGTCACCAGGTGCCCCCCTCCACCTTGTCCCCCTCCACCTACTGAGTCAACGCGCCCTTTCTCAAAAACACGTTCTTTCTCAAAAAATCCAGAATTCACAAAATTACCACGATGCCTCTTTTTTTTTTTTTCTGAGAACGACAAACACGAAACGTAAACGTCCGCCCTTGGGTTTGCCGATAACCACGAACATAAAAGCCATACCCCACCTACCGTATCCGTGGGGTCGGGAGGTCCAATCTCACCCCGGCAGACCTCGGCGAGGAAGGACGGTCACAGGACCGGGGAAAGCATCGCCAGGAGCGCCTGAGGGGAGATAAGCGGAGCGCGTTTCACAGCCCTTTTCACAGCCCTGGCGGCGGCGGAGTGCGGCCCCCCGCCCCGGCCGCAGCCCTCAAACAGGGAGAACCTTTGTCTTGCCTCGGCCATCAAAGGGTGGCTCATCAGAACCGGGGCGACCGGAGTTTGTGCGAAATGGCTTGGCGGAGGTTAAACAAAGCCCGGCAGCTCCGGCGGGGGAGAGGGCTGCGCGCCGTCGGCGTCCGAGACCCCAGACGGCGAGGTGTCGCGCTGCCCCGGCCGCAGCGGGGACCCCCGGACCCCCGGACCCCCGGCCCCCGGGTCAGGGCGCCCGGCGCGGGGCGGGCAGCGGGCGTTACCAGCTCCCGCGCTCTCCGCGAGCTCCCGGGGCGCAGCCCGCCCGCAGGCTCGGCCGCCCGGGCTCCCTGCGCCGGCTCCTCAGGCAGGGCCCGCCCCGCAGTCCGCGGAGCCCGCACGCCCCAGGGCGCGGCGCCGACGAGGAGGCGGGAGGGGGTCGCGAGGGCAGCGGGGAAGCCCGCGCGCTGCCCCCATTGTGTGGCTGCGGCCGCGGGGCCGACGGGGCGCTCACCTGAGTCCCCCGCGGCCACAGCGACCGGACGGCGACCGGCGGCCCCGCGCGCGCGGCGGGCGGACGCGACCCCGCCGGCGGCTCGGCAGCGGCAGCCCCCGCGGCAGCCCCGGCAGCGCACCCGCCCCTCAGGCGGCCGCGGCCTCCATTGCTCTCCCCGCCGCCGCCGCCGCGCGGCACTGCGCGCCCGGCCCCGCGCGCCGTGGTCACGTGCTCCGCCGGCGCCTCAGGCGCTCGGACCCGCGCCGCCGCCCCGCCCGCCTCCGCCTCCGCCCCCGACCCAGACCCCGGGCCCGGGCCGCGGGGAAGCGCGCGTCCGACGGCTCCCGCCCCGCACCGGCGGCGGCTGCGCTGGGCGCTGAGTCTGCCGCCGCGGGGGGTCCCGCCGGTCGTCGCCCGCAGCACGCGAAGCCGGCGCCACAGGCAGGTCCCCGCAGGTCCCCGCGGAGCGCCCACGCCGCCACACCGGGCGCTGGAAGATGCCTCTGCACCGAGGCATCGTTGTCCCCATCCGTGTTGAGATTCAATACGAAGTTTGATGGTTTTTTTTTTAAGACTTTATTCACTAGAATAAATGATTTTATTCATTTATGCATTGGAGACCGAGAAAGAGAGGGAGAGGCAGAGACACAGGCAGAGGGAGGAGCAGGCTCCACGCAGGGACCCGACGCGGGACTCGATCCCGGGTCTCCAAGGCCACGCCCTGGGCCGCAGGCGGCGCTAAACCGCTGCGCCACCGGGGCTGCGCCGAAGTTTGATGTTTTAAGGAAAATCGGGATCGCTTTTCATTTTGTGGCCTAACTGGAGACGCTGAGACTTTTTTTTCTCCATACGTTTCGCTGTGGCCGCTTCAGTGAAACTCGGAAATCAGTCTCTAGGGATCTTTGCCTTCGCTAGACCCGCAAAGACGCTAAAACATAATGCGGTATCGTTATTAATAAAGAAAATGGAAACAAAGTTTAGGAAAAACGCCTGTAACAAAAGATGACAGGTGATCTAATAGGGGCTGAATATTGAGTCACATCTCCTGATGCCAAAAGCAGAACTAATAGTTATGATGTAACTGCAGGACTTCAAAGAATAAACTTTGATACTGAGAGAGTCTAGTGCATGTTGCTTTATCCAACTGGGCTTTTCTTTGTTGTTGTTTTTTAAGATCTTATTTATTTATTCATGAGAGACACAGGCAGAGGGAGAAGCAGGCTCCATGCAGGGAGCCCGACGTGGGACTCGATCCTGGATCTCCAGGCTCACATCCTGGGCTGAAGGCGGCGCTAAACCGCTGAGCCACCGGGCCTGCCCCAACTGGGTTTTTCTAAATAAACATTGTGAATATAGGTAAAATTCAGTTGTTCAGTGTTTGCGTATTCTAAATGATGTCTGCTTCATTCCAAATAAGCATAAAGAAGAATTTTACCAGGAGCTGAGCGAGTGTCTTCTGATTTGAGAACCCCTATATTGTACATCTGAAACTAATTTAACATTGTATGTTAACTATACTGGAATTTTTTTTTTAATTCTTTCTGATCTGATCCAGTAGCACTAGAAGTTCTCAGAGCCAAAATTTAAATCTGTGTAGAACATATAACTGAGATTTTTTTCTTGACATATTTAGTCTTGCCAACTACATGAAAACAGACTGTATGAAAACTCAAATGTACACAAATCAAGTGTAGATCTCCATCTTCTAAATGTGCAGGGCAAGGGGATCCCTGGGTGGCGCAGCGGTTTGGCGCCTGCCTTTGGCCCAGGGCGCGATCCTGGAGACCTGGGATCGAATCCCACATCAGGCTCCCAGTGCATGGAGCCTGCTTCTCCCTCTGCCTGTGTCTCTGCCTCTCTCTCTGTGACTATCATAAATAAAAAAAAAAAAAAAATTTTGCAGGGCAAGGTACTCCCAATTATACAGCCTTCAAATATTGAAAGAGTTGGGACGCCTGGGTGGCTCAGCGTTTAGCGCCTGCTTTTGGGAGGGGGGGCGCGTCACCCTGGAGTCTTGGGACTTGTCAGCCCCCCTGCATGGAGCCTGGTTCTCCCTCTGCCCGTGTCTCTGCCTCTCTGTGTCTTTCATGAATAAATAAATAAAATCTTTTTAAAAATATATTGAAAGAGTCCTAGAGAATTTAATGCTCATAGGAGAGCTTTCTAGTTGGGCTTTGTGTCTCATGGGCCTCAGAAATCAAAGCTGTCAGGCACCACTTTTAACAGGTTCTGTTTTTTTCCTTCACTTTTCAAACACATTCATTCATAGTTCCTACATTTGGTGCTGTAATAATAGTGTGACACAGTAAACCAGGTATCAGCCCAGTATTTCACTTTTGAAATAGCTGCCTTTCCCTGGGTCGCTCTGCGGTTTAGTGTTGCCTTCAGCCCAGGGTGTGATCCTGGAGACCCGGGATCGAGTCCCACGTCGGGCTCCCTGCATGGAGCCTGCTTCTCCCTCTACCGGTGTCTCTGCCTCTTTCTCTCTGTCTCTCATGAATAAATGAATAAAATCTTTTAAAAAATGTTTGAAATAGCTGCCTTTCAGTTAAGACAGATTTTCAGAGACCATAATATAACACAAAAGATGAAGAACATTGGGAATTTTTAAAATATTTAACCACTTAACTGCTATATTAGGGGTTATGGAAAGGCTGTAAGAAAGAGACATAGGCAGAGGGAGAAGCAGACTCCCTGCGAGGAGCCCAAGGTGGGACTCAATCCTAGGACCCCGGATAATGACCTGAGCTGAAGGCAGATGCTCAACAGCTGAGCCACCCAGGTGCCCCATATTCTGAATTTTTATTGTGAGTGAGGCGGCCTTATTTAAATGGCTCAGAGGGCAATCAATAGCTCCTGGGATGGGGTGAGAAATCAGAACACCTATCCTATCCATTGTACTTTCTCTTTATGCATGGGTCTGTCATTCAGACACTTCATCAAATCTACGAAATGAGGATAACTGTTGGATCTCATATACATAACAACTAAATTACAAAGTTATGATGGTATCTAAAAATAAAGCAGGGACACCTGCGTGGCTCAGAGTTTGAGCATCTGCCTTCGGCTCAGGGTGTGATCCTAGTCCGGGAATAGAGTGCAGCACGAGGCTCCCTGCAAGGAACCTGCTTCTCCCTCTGTCTAGGTAGGTCTCTGCCTCTCTCTCTGTGTCTCTCATTAATGAATAAGTAATATCTTTTAAAAATAAATAGATGATAGATATAGATAGATGATAGAGGAAGGCAAATACTAATTTAAAAAAGCAAAGGAGACCACTGGATATCCAGATGCAAAAGAATGAAGCTGGACAACTATCTCACACCATTCACAAAAATTAATTCAAAATGAATCGTAAACCTAAAGGAAAGAGCTAAAATTATAAAACTCTTAGAAGAAAACATGAGTAAATCTTTACATTCCTGAGTCAGACGATGGTTTCTTAGATGACATCCAAAAGCACAAAGCAACAACAACAACAAAAAAGTAAATTAAACTACATCGAAATTAAAAACTTTTGTGCTGCAAATGATACCATCAAGAGAGTGAAAATATGAGTCACAGAATGAAAAAATATATTTGAAAATTATATGTCTGGGGACACCTGGGTGGCTCAGCGGTTGAGCGTCTGCCTTTGGCTCAGGGCATGATCCTGGAGTCCCAGGATTGAGTCCCGCATCAGGCTTCCTGTGAGGAGCTTGCTTCTCCCTCTGCCTGTGTCTCTGCCTCTCTCTCTCTGTGTCTCTCAAGAATAAATAAAATCTTCAAAAAAAAAATTAACCAATTAAAAAAAGAAAATTATATGTCTGATAAAGGGACTTGTATACAGAACATATAAAGAACTTGTATAACTCAATAATTAAAAAGGCAAGCATCCTAATTTTAAAATGAGCAAAGGGTCTAAATAGATATTTTTCCAATGATGATATGCAAGTAGGCAATAAGAAAATGAAAAGATGCTCAACACCATTAACCAAGAGGGATGTGCAAATCAAAATCACAATGAAATACCTATTAGGATAGCTATAATTAAAAATATATAATAACGTGTTGGTGAGAATGTAGAAAAACTGGAATCCTCATATATTGCTGGTGATGACATAAAATGGTGCAGCCACTTAAGGAAATAATTGGCAGTTCTTTAAAATGTTAAATATCGTGTAGCCCAGGTGGCTCAGCGGTTTAGCGCTGCCTTCAGCCCAGGGTGTGATCCTGGAGACCAGGGATCGAGTCCCATGTCAGGCTCCCTGCATAGAGCCTGTGTCTCTGCCTCTCTCTCTCTCTCTCTGTGTCTCATGAATAAATAAATATTTTAAAAAAAGAAAATAAAATGTTAAATATGGAGATATCACATGACCCAGAATTTCCATCCAAAGTATACATTCAAGAAATGAAAACATATCCCTCTAAAACATGTACATGAAAAAAAAATGTACATGAATATTTATAGTAGCATTATGGCCAAAAAGTGGAAACAATACAAATGTCCATCAACTGATGAATGGATTGAACAAAATGTGCTCTTATCCATACAATGGAATACTACTATTTGGAGATTAAAAGAAATGAAATACTGATACATGCTACTGCATGGATGAACCTTGAAAATCTTATGCTAACTAAAAGCCAGACATAAAGGACCACATACTGTATGATTCCACCTTTACCAAATTAACCTGTATGACAGGTTAATCTATAGAGATAGTAACAGATTTCATGGTTGGAGGAAGAAAGTTGGAGGAAAGTGGTGAGTAACTCTCAGTGAGTATGCTTCTTTTGGGGGATGATGAAAATGTTCTAAAATTGGTTGTAGTAAGAGTCACACAGCTCTCCAAATATAATAAAAATCATTAAATCATACATTTAAATGGATGAATTGTATGGATGTATATAAACTGTATTTCAAAAAGCTGTAGCAATGTTAATACCTGATAAAAGAGATGTCAAAAAAAGGTATCAAGTGCTAAAATGTACAAGCCGACAAAAAATAGAACAGTCCTGGAGCACCTGAGTGGCTCAGTAGTTGAGTATCTGCCTTCAGCTCAGGGCGTGATCCTGGGGTCCTGGGATCGAGTCCCACATCGGGCTCCCTGCATGGAGCCTGCTTCTACCTCTGCCTGTGTCTCTGCCTCTCTGTGTGTGTCTCTCATGAATAAATAAATAAAATATTTTTATATATATATATATATATATATATATATATAAAACAGTCCTGAAACTTTACATATCTAACAGAGCTTTTGAAATATTTAAGCCAAAAACCGAAACAAAAGGAAAAGTTAAAAATTTGCTCTTAGAGTGGGATACTTTTTAACTTTTCTTAGAAATTGACAAATCAGGGATCCCTGGGTGGTGCAGCGGTTTGGCGCCTGCCTTGGCCCAGGGCGCGATCCTGGAGACCCAGGATTGAATCCCACGTCGGGCTCCTGGTGCATGGAGCCCGCTTCTCCCTCTGCCTATGTCTCTGCCTCTCTCTCTCACTGTGTGCCTATCATAAAAAAAAAAAGAAAAGAAAAGAAATTGACAAATCACACAAATCTATAGAGATAGTCGATATAGAGATTTTTTAAAAGGTTTTATTCATTTATTCATGAGAGACACACAGAGATAAAGAGAGAATGGTAGAGACATAGGCAGAGGGAGAAGCAGGCTCCCCGCAAAGAGCCTGATTGGGGACTCGATCCCAGATCCCGGGAGCATACACTGAGCTGAAGGCAGATGCTCAACCACTGAGCCATTCAGGCATCCTAACCATATACAGAATTAACAAGTTTGATCCAAAAGATATCAAGAGATGTGTATTCACCAAGCAGAAAATATGCATTTTGTACAAAACTATTGGCACCAGTCACAAAAACTAATCAACTTTTAGGCCAAAAAACCAAACCTTAATAAATTTCAAAAAACTAAATCCATCAAAATTCAACAAATTTAAAATTTGTAACCACTATGTGAGAAATTTAAAACTTCTCTTACTTTTTAATAACTCTTTTGTTAAAAATAGGATGACCATAGGGGGCACCTGGGGGGTGCAGTTGGTCAAGCATCTGACTCTGGGTTTTAGCTCTGGTCATGATCTCAGTGTAGTGGGATCGAGCTCCCCATCGGGCTCTGCACTCAGCACAGAGTCTGCTTGAGATTTTCTCCCTCTTTCCTTCTGTCCCTCTTGCTCATGCTCTCTCTCTCTCTCTGTCAGTCTCTCTCTCAAACAAACAAATAAATCTTTTAAAAAATAGTGTGATAAAAATAGGATGACCGTATTTTCCAGTTCACCCAAAACAGTCCTGACTTTTACCTATTGTCCTGACATAATATATATTTCATTGGCAAAAGTGTCCACATTTGGAGGATAAATTATGTAGTGACCCCAATTAAGAAGTAATTCAGAACTGAAATAGAAATCTATTTAGAAAGCAAGGACAAAAAAAAAAAAAAGACTAAAAACCATGTGGGGGAACAGCCTGAAGTTCTCAGGGGAAATTTTGTAGCCTTTGATGAATACATTAGAAAATAAAAGGGGCAGCCCAGGTGGCTCAGCGGTTTAGCACCGCCTTCAGCCCAGGCCCTGATCCTGGAGACCCAGGATCCAGTCCCACGTCAGGCTCCCTGCATGGAGGAGCCTGCTTCTCCCTCTGCCTGTGTCTCTGCCTCTGCCTCTCCCTCTCTCTCTCTCTTTCTCTCTGTATCTCTCATGAATAAATAAAAAAATAAATAAAATCTTAAAAAATAGAAAATAAGAAAGATTAAAAATGAGCTAAGTACATAACTCAAGAAGGAAAGCAAAAACAACAAAAGCAGAAAGAAGGAAGGGATGAAAAGAGCAGTCAATGAAATAGAAAACAAATCAAGCAAAGGATTTGATCAACAAAATAAAAAGTTGATTCTTAGAAAAAAAATTGGCCAACCTGTGGTCAATTAGTGAGGACACACACACACATACACATGCAAACATTTCATAAGAAAAGAGAAATTACTAAGTTATAGATTTTTTAAAAATCTAGATGAAATAGATTTTGCAGAAAAACTGAGTTACCAAAACTGACTTAAGAAAGAGAATAGGAAAAAAAAAAAAAAAAGATGAAGAAAAAGAATAGGGACGCCTGGGTGGCTCAGTGGTTGTGCATCTGCCTTCTGCTCAGGTCGTGATCGCGGGGTCCTGGGATCGAGTCCCACATCCGGCTCCCTGTGGTGAGCCTGTTTCTCCCTCTGCCTGTGTCTCTGCCTCTCTTTCTGTGTCTCTTATGAATAAATAAAATCTCAAAAAAAAAAAAAAAAACACTGTTGTTGCTTGCACATCTGAATGGAATAGTAGGAATTGAGGTGTTATATACTTATATACCTGTACCATAAGTGTCAGAGGGGATTTATCCCAATCAGGGAAGAGCAGAAAGTAGAGACATGCTTGTGGGACAAACTTAACTGCCATTTGTCACTAGTAGGTGAGTCAGGATTTTAGCATGGGTGCCTCTACCCTCTAATTTCACAGTTTTCCTCTTGAAGATGATATCCTATCAGATGGCAAGTCAGAAATCTCTGTTTTAAGGAGGACTCCCTAACAACTCCACCAGCAGAGGTGGCTGATAACCCTCAACAAAATTCAGAGGCCTACTTGCCAAGTGAAGCTTCTTGGGACTGTATGGACAGATTCACATTATTCAATTCCTCTGGCACCTCAGGAAAAAGTGCTGTGTCTCCAGCCATGCCCCAACCAAAAAGGAGGTTGAGCATCTTGTGGGGACTTTTTTGGGAACAGGAGTCAGTATGTGCCTCTATTGGGCATTCTATTTGGTCCTTTATATCTGCTAATCCACAAATCAGCATTCTTTGAGCGGGGCCCAAACCAATAGCAATGAATGCCCTCTTTGTCCCCTACAAAGAGCCTACATTGCAGCCTGGCAAAAAATCATATGGTCTGCCTGAATCAAGAAACTGCAGTGGCTGGCAATCTAACCTGCTTCTATCTGTCATCTCTGGCCATGTGCTAGGAGAACAGAAAAATTCACGCAAGCACGGCTGCTCTTCCACCATTTCGTTATGCCTAATGCCATCAGTGGCAGCTCCCAAACATGGACTCTGCCTTGGATATGTACAAGCACACAGACCAACGCAATCTTTTTTTTTTTTTTTTTAGTACAATCTTTTAAAAACCTGATCGATGCAAATTCATAGCTTCTCTTGATTACTGAGCAGCCTTGGTTATACCATGTATGCCTATCCAGGCTGCAACTACTCCATGACATGGCCCATGTTTCTTAACTAAACCAATGTAATGACCATCCAAATCAAGTTTCAAAATAAACTCCAAGCTAGAGCAACTTGTGACTCTTTGGCCTATCTGTAAGTGGGGGAGAGATGGCCACAGCCTATCTTTCCGTTGTGGATGAGGCTTATCTATATTTTGGCATATCTATTGCCCCGTTGACAATGATACCAGAGATGAGTGGATCAGTCTATGTTGCAAGAGTCATCATGAATAACAGATTGACCTTAGACTATATCCCGGATATCTAAAATAACACCCACTGTTCCCCATATTTATTTGCAGTTGGCTGTGTCTGGGATACTGCAAAGCATGAATGAGGTCAGTAGAGCTGGTTAGCCTCTTCCTGCTGCTTAGAATCTTATTGATATCATTAGCCTTATCTAAAACTATATGAGACAAATTGAACAGGTTTGATCTTAGCCCCTGTTGGTTAAATTAAGCAGCATGGCCAATGAAGTGGCATAATTACATAAAAACTTAAGTTTGGTCAAGAACATATAGGGTCAAGGTGTAGATTATCCTCGAGAGACGCTGCCATGGACTCTGAACATCCCTGTATGTTCTCATTGTGGGCATGCCAAGAATGCAAAGCCCTAATCAATCTTTACGCATGCCACTTTTCAGCATTGGGCTTGCCATGAGCAATCATGTTTGCCATGAGCAACATAGAAGGATGCAGCAATGTCTCCTCAGACAAAGAGCAGGCTTACTTACTGTTTGTTATAAAAGAGATGGGTTCCCTAAACTTAGTGTTCCTAGGCTGGGACATGAACCTCTTCATGTTGGATTCATTCGGGTCCCTCCCACTCCCTCCCTTGGTGTTTTGGGGGGTAAGGAGAACCAGTGAAGACATGATCCTTATGCTACTTTCTGTGCCATAAGTAATAAGGGCCTTTGTCTCTGACCCAGGAGTCTCCTGTTTTCTACTAGCATCTTGTAAACAGGCATATATTGACTTATTAGCTTATAACTAAGGAAAAATACACCCCACACATTTACATTTATCTCTCAATTTCTTATCATATATTGTTCTAGTTGAGTTCTATATTATTTCTTGTACCAAATTTCAGTATTTTTAATATTCATGGACTTCATGTATTACACACATTAGCATATAACCATTCTTCATGCTTTCATTTTCTTGATACCTGATTCATTTGTAATTACTTTCCCCTTTTTGTTTTGAATTTTGTATATTTTTCTTGATAAGTCTTATTTCTTTTTTTTTTAATTTTTATTTATTTATGATAGTTACACAGAGAGAGAGAGAAAGGCAGAGACATAGGCAGAGGGAGAAGCAGGCTCCATGCACCGGGAGCCTGACGTGGGATTCGATCCTGGGTCTCCAGGATCACGCCCTGGGCCAAAGGTAGGCGCTAAACCACTGTGCCACCCAGGGATCCCGATAAGTCTTATTTCAAATAAATTTTATTGATCAGTACTTTTATGGATCCGACTCTTGGTTTATCTCAACTTTCGTAATTGATGTTATTGTTCTCTAACATTGTTTTCTCTTCATTATTTGTTATTTTGAGAAGGGGAAGAGAACAAGCGTTGCTGTTACCTTTTCCCAATCTCTTGAATTAAATCCTTGCTCATTTGTTAACATTTTTTATTTCCTGATTAACATATTTGAGTTAGAGTTTTCCTCTACACCTACTTTGGTTGTGTTACACAATTTTGATTCCAGTGGTTTTGTTATCATTTACTTATCAGTCTAAATTATTTCATTTTATGATTTTCATTTATATCAGATGATAATTTAGACATTTTTTTAGGTTCCAAACATAAAGTTTTTTTTCTATCCTTTCATATTCTAATTTTATGCACCATGGTCAAAGAAATGATTTATATGACTTAAGGGCTAATATATGGTCTATTTTTAAATATAAGAGATGTGCTTGAAGAAAATGTGTATTCTGTTTGTTGGGTGTGAAATTTTATATATGTACATATACACATATAGTTGTATGTTTGTAATGGCTGTATCTTTATGTTCTATCGATATTCTTGTTCACCAGCATGTAACACATTGGTTTTTTCTTTTCTCTTTTCCCTAAAATTCTATCTAGTCAGATAGGATTAGTCTCTGGTTTTCTCTTGGTCCCCATGTGCTTGGTGAGTCTTTTCCTTTTATTTTTAAATTTTCTATGTCTCTTTATTTTAAACATATATCTCTTGTAGCTGACACATTGTTTTTTATTTTTTATTTTTATTTTTTAAAGATTTATTTTTTTATTTTTTTATTCATAGAGACACACAGAGAGAGGCAGAGACACAGGCAGAGGGAGAAGCAGGCTCCAGGCAGGAAGCCTGACATGGGATTCGATCCTGGGTCTCCAGGATCACGCCCTGGGCTGCAGGTGGCGCTAAACTGCTGCACCACCTGGGCTGCCTGACACATTGTTTTTTAAATTCAATCTGACTCTGCCATTTAACTGAAGAATTTTATCCATTTACATTTATTGTGGCTACTCTTAAAGATTTACTTCTGCCATCGTCTCACATTTTCTAATATACTTTCTTTTTTTCTGTTTTCGTGCTTTCCACTGCAGGGCTCATGTTTCCCTATGCTGGTTTAAATGTTAAATCACTCAACAAATTATCTAAAAGTGAATTCACCATTGCTAGTTATATGTCCATAGGCAAGTCTTGCCTACACCCTCATCTTTAAAATGAGAATAAAGAAGAATATGATTGTTGTGAGAATTAAATGAGTTAATGTTGGGCAGCCTGGGTGGCTCAGCGGTTTAGCGCCACGTTCTGTCCAGGGTGTGATCCTGGAGACGCAGGATCGAGTCCTGCATCTGACTCCCTGCATGGAACCTGCTTCTCCCTCTGCTTGTGTCTCTGCCTCTCTCTGTGTCTCTCATGAATAAATAAGTAAAATCTTTTTTAAAAAACGTGTTAATGTCTGTAAAATTCTCAGAATAATGCCTTGGAAGAATAAAGTACTAGGTAAGTGTTTACTGTTACATCATTATGATAGTTGCTTTTAAGACTCATAGCTGTGTTATTTTTCCCTTTTGATTTCTGAAACATTTGTATTTGTATCTTCTCCCAATAACACAAATACTTAATTTCTCATGTTCTTTTGTTCTCTTTCTTTCTTCTTCCTCACCCTCTAATGTGTTGTTATTATCCAGTTTTGGTCTGACTTGTTTTGGACCTTCCTTCCTTCTTTGCTTGCTTGCTTGCTTGCTTGCTTCCTTCCTTCCTTCCTTCCATCCTTCTTCCCCTCCTCCCTCTCTCCCTTTATCTTGTTTTATCCTTCCCTATTAGTGCAATAGACTTTACCAAAATATTTGCTTATCTTTAAGTCACACAGCTCTTGCAGAATCTCCTATACTTATTTCCCTAATTGATTTCTTCCTTGAAAAGTGTTTCAATAGCCAGTTACAATAGTTGCAAAATTCCTTTTAGGATTCTAAAAATAATATGTTCTTGTCTCCAATGTAACTGCTGAGACATTTAATGTTTTAGTCTGTTTAGACTGTTAAAACAATTTGGCATAGACTGGGGTGAGGGCAGTGGCTTATAAACAACTAAAATTTAATCTTCATAGTTCTGGAGGCTGGAAGTTCAAGACAAGGGTGCCAGTATGGTTGGAGTATGGGTTGTACACTGCCAACTTCTGGGTTGTACACTGCCAACTTCTCGTTGTATCCTCACATGGCAGAAAGGGTGAGAGAGCTTTTTGGGATTAGCTTTAAAAGGGGATTAATCCCATTCATGAGGGCTCCACCCCTCATGACTTAATTACCTCTCAAAGACCCTACTTCCTAACATCTGGGGAGCAGGGGTTTCACATAGGAATTTTCACATTCAGTCCATAAGAGATGTAAATTTGATCTTTTTCAGATGAACTGTTTCTTTCTGGGGCTTTTAAAATTTCTTTCCTTCTTTAATATTGTATCTAATGTGGATTTCCCTCTTCTCTCCTACTTGGCTTTTGCTGAGCCCTTTCTTTTTTTTTTTTTTTTTCTTTCTTTTTTTTTTTTTTTTTTTGCTGAGCCCTTTCAATAAGGACCTCAGACTGTATCCTTGGATTTGGTGACATTTATCTCCATTATTTCTTTTTTTTTTTTTTTTTTATCTCCATTATTTCTTAAAATATTTTTGCCTTCCTAATATTTCTCTCTTCTAAGGCTTATTATTACCTAGATGTTGGCACTGCTACACACATCCTCCATAATGCTTTTCTTTTACACTTTCAATCTTTTCTTGATGCCTTCTCAAAGAAGTCCTTAATCTTATCTTCAAGTGCATTTTTCATTTTAAAGCTCTATCTATACCCAATCATTCTCCACAGAAGATAGAAGCAGTATCAAATAAGAACAAAATACAACAAAAAAGTATTAAGTGGAAACATTAGGTGTGAAGAAGGAAATAATACATGGAGGTTCTTGGTATCTTGACAAAAATGGTTTGGAGTAATAGGAATAAAACATGATTGCAATAGTTCAAGAAGTAAAGGTGGGTGTAAAGGGGGGATGAAGTGAGTATAGATAACACCTTTAATTTTATTATTATTATTATTATTATTATTATTATTTGCTCTGAAGGGTACAAAAAATGAAATGGTTGGGTCTGGGAGGGTTTTTTTTTTTTTGTTTTTGTTTTAAGATTTTATTTATTTATTCATGAGAAACAGAGAGGCAGAGACACAGGCAGAGGGAGGAGCAGGCTCCATGCAGGGAGCCCGACGTGGGACTCAATCCTGGGTCTCCAGGATCAGGCCCTGGGCTGAAGGTGGCACTAAACCGCTGAACCACTCGGGCTACCCCTGGGAGGGTTTTTAAATGGGAGATTAAAAATGGGAAGTATGCATGCAAGTGGGAATAAGCCAATAGAGCAAAAATGAATCAGGAATGTGGGGTTAAAGGCAGTGGTAGAAGGGATGAATACTGATCACAACTAGATAAAATAGCTAGAGGTAGAGATGGTTCATGTTATAATAGGATAGGAAGTTATACAGATACGGAGGTCTCCAAATATATTGCTAATAGACAAAGTTTCCTTACTGTTTCCATTTTCTCAACGAAAAAAGAAACAACCTGAGAGCAAGAAAGAGGGAAGACTAAAGGTCTGAATAAAGAGAAGGCATGAAATGCTTGCTGGGGAGAGGTTAAGTGTGAATTGACCGGGAAAATGTGGACAGATCCTCACACAGTGCTGTGGACCCTTGATATTCAGGGCCATAAATTTCAAGCATTAAGAGCATGGTTGTTTTTTTTTTTTTTTTTTTTTTTCTCGAGCCCCATTCAGGTGCTTTGGTGCAGATGCAGTGTTGTTGGATACAAACAAGATCTGAATTTTCAGTTTAGAGGGATAAGAGAATTTAGGGTATATGCAAAGAAAATGATGCCTATGCTAGATAAAGAGGAAAGTGAGGAACTTATAGACAAGGGATAGGTGAGAGAATCAATTGTCTGGAGAGTGAAAGAATTGTTAGGCTAGGCATAAGAGAATGACCTAGAAAGAAAGGTGAGTCACACGCTAGAAGTTGGATTTTTGGAGGTAATGACAAGATCTAGGGCAGTGTTTTCAAACTATAGGTTGAGCCCCATTAATAAGTCATGAAATCAGTTTGGTGGATCAATTTCTAAATTAGTATTTTATATCTGGTGACACAGTAGAATCATCTAGAGAAACTAAAGTTAAAAAAAGATTGGGGGGCACCTGGGTGGCTTAGTTTGAGCATCTGCTTTTGGCTCAGGTCGTGATCCTGGAGTTCTGGGATCGAGTCCTCCATCAGGCTCCCGGCATGGAGTCTGCTTCTCCCTCTGCCTGTGTCTCTGCCTCTCTGTGTGTCTCTCATAAATAAATAAAATTTTCAAAAAAAAAAATAAAATTATCCAGGGGTACCTGGGTGGCTAAGTGGTTGAGCATCTGCCTTTGGCTCAGATGGTGGTCCTGGGATCAAGTCCCTCATTGGGCTCCCCGCAGGGAGCCTACTTCTCCCTCTATGTCTCTGCCTCTCTCTGTGTGTTTCTCATGAATAAATAAAATCTTAAAAAAGAAATTATCTAGGTAACTCTAATGTACAAGCCTGGTCAAAAACTACTGTTCTAAGAAGATTCTGACATAAAAAAGACTGATGATAGAACTAATGGTAGAAAGACAGTAAGTCAGGTGCCAAAATCTTCTAAGAACCGGGGAGAGCCTGTTTATCATTTTGTAGATGGGTTTCAAAGAGAAACTTTGACTTCATTTCTTCTATTTGAACTACCTAGAACTAAATCAAAGTTAGTGAAAAAATAAAAAAAGAAAATAAACTACCTGGAACATAAGCACAGCGATTTCCCCATATCCTACCATGATAAAATTTGATTTGAATTAATTGTACTTAATTTTAGAATTAAGAATATTGCTAAAATTTAAGAAAAAACTATTTGTAAGAAAGAGAAAATAAATTGTAAAGTTTATTGGAAAATCTATGTCAAACATAATTTAAAATTATTTAAAGCAAAAACATCTATAAAAGGTCAGAACATCCAGTATTTTAGGATAAAACTAATTTAGAAAAATTGTAGTAACATGGTTAAGAAAATAACAATTATGGCAAGCTATACATTTTTAAATTATAGAAAACATTAAAAATAAAATATATCTAACAAAATATGTCTTGCTGTTGCTTGGGGGGGAAAGGTGGGGACAGATATTTTTTATTTTATTTACATGTATTTATTAAAAGATTTTCCATATGACATTGCAAATAGTCCCATTTCTCTTGTATTTTGCTATATAATACATGAATTCACACAAAGAAGGCGGAATAAATAAAATTACAAAGATGGTAGAAAAGTAAACCGCATCACACCCAAATACATAGTGAATTATTGCAAAGGGCATAACCTGAACACATAAGGCATACTAGTTTTGGAAAAAGAACAGTGCCCACCCCCAGGTACACACAAACACACACACGCATACTCCACTGTAGTAAACCACAAGAGGAAACAAAACATATAAAAAACTGGTCTTCAACTTTCCTATGTTAGTTCTTAAATTCTTCTTTTCCAATCATAATGAAATCTACTAAGAACAGGATTTTTTTCAAATGTGTATGGTTCAAACACGATTAGTTTTGTATCTGACATTCTATTTTTTACTTCTGTTCTTTTATGGATGTGTGTATATATCTAAATTCCTTAAAATTACAACTTTGAAAATTAGCTGTGAAAAGTTGTAAATTAGCTGTAAAAACATGCCACGGTTCAGAGTTTACATACTATTCTGCAAGACTGATAAATTGTTAACACACAGGTTTAGAAGCAAAAAACTGATAATAATGTATATTGGCATTTTAACAAAATGCTTTACTATATTTACTCCATATACTTTTATACTCTGAATTTTTAAATTAATACAGGGAGGAATTTTATTTACTGAAAAAGTGTCCCAAATTTATTCTATTGCTTATAAAATTCTGAATGCTGCTTGTAGTTTGATTTTGATAGAATTTGTATTATATGAAAAGTCCATGTGATAACCAAAATAATGTAATACTGTATATAATATATAAATGTATCTTTTCCATCACCATTCTTCAAGTTAGCAATAACAATATATGGTAATCATTATTTTATCAAGACCTCTGCTATTGTAAGGATAGACCTGAATATATTACCCTAGATGACAGACAGCAAACTGGTGAATAATTAATTTTACATTTAGAAGAAAAAAGTTAAGTGAGACAGCACAGCATCAAAGTTGATAATCCTATGTGAAGGCATTAAAGATATGGGTTATAAACACAGGCATGAAAACTAAAAACACTTTGAAAACAAGTACTGTAAGAATATTTATATACATGTATCATGGCTCATTATGAAAAAGATTATTAAAGCATAATGTGACTAATACATTATATTAATTCACAGTACAAAAACACACTTTGAGGAGTAATTTAAGTCAGGAATAGTACAAATACAGATAAAACATTAGCACTATTAATACATATTTTGTTTTGTCATATATATAAAAATATACACATAGATATGGCTCTTTTAAACCAATTTTTTTACATAAATATTCATTGATTTAAATAAAAGTTGACAGAGGTAGAATTTGTGTCAATGTTCATGATTTTCAGGAACAAGTACTTCCGAATATTTCACTACTGTTCTGTCCTTTAAAAAATCCATATAGGTAACTCCTTGAAAGCCATCATTCTGAAATAAAGAAGGGACAGGAAAGGTGAGTTAAGAGAAAAATGATAAACAAAATTGCTTAGTACATTCACAAAAAACTGAGATTGTTTTCAGTTTTAATTGAAACTGCAGTCTCCAATAAAGCCTTTGCCCATAATCAAGTTATAGTTAGTAAGTACTGTTCTATACTTAAAAAAGATATTCCCCTGAAACCACCAAAAACACAAAGTATGAGGATTAAATAAATGATAGCTATAGAGTGAAAAGAGATAACACATTAGCTGAGAAAGACCACTCAAAACGAGGAACAATATGATGTTTAGGTTAATATACAAGTACTGTAAATTGTGGTATCTGTGTCTTAAAACAGCATATTAGGGATAATCAAGTATTTTTCCAAATATTTTGACCTTATGTGCTAATTACTCTCCCAATTAAACACACATACACACAAATATGAGAAATTCCACAATGGAAACACTGAGAAAGTAATCTAAGCAAATCCTGGAATATCCATGTGATGAAGAACTGTTAGATAATGAACTTTAAAATGGGACTTTTGAAATTTTAATTTTTATTTTTTTAAATGTATTTATTTATGATAGTCACAGAGAGAGAGAGAGAGAGAGAGGCAGAGACACAGGCAGAGGGAGAAGCAGGCTCCATGCACCGGGAGCCCGATGTGGGACTCGATCCCGGGTCTCCAGGATCGCGCCCTGGGCCAAAGGTAGGCGCCAAACCGCTGCGCCACCCAGGGATCCCGACTTTTGAAATTTTAATGATTGTATTTTATTCTTTTAAGATTTTATTTTATTTATTCATGAGAGATACAGAGAGAGAGAGAGAGGCAGAGACACAGGAGGAGGGAGAAGCAGGCCCATGCAGGGTGCCCAATACGGGATTCGATCCCAGGACTCCAGGATAACGCCCTTGGCCGAGGCAGGTGCTAAGCTGCCGAGCCACCCAGGGATCCCCAAAATTTTAATGATGAGAGTAGATGCCCTCAACAATTTATTAAGGAGAAAACTCCCAAAGAACAAAACAAAAATTAGGATAAAAATTGAGTAGATATAAAATCTATGGGATCCCTGGGTGGCGCAGCGGTTTGGCGCCTGCCTTTGGCCCAGGGCGCGATCCTGGAGACCCGGGATCGAGTCCCACATCGGGCTGCCGGTGCATGGAGCCTGCTTCTCCCTCTGCCTATGTCTCTGCCTCTCTCTCTCTCTCTGTGACTATCATAAATAAATAAAAATTAAAAAAAAAAATTAAAAAAAAAATCTATGAAAATTACATATGTAGGTCTATGAATGTGTGTATATTTATTACACATTGAATACAAGAAGGAAGTATATACCAAAATGCAAATTGCTAATTTTTCTGGGTTGTAGGATTAAAAGTGATTTTCATTTGTACACCCATTTTCTTTTTTTTTAAGATTTTTTTATTTATTTATGAGAGACAGAGAGAGAGAGAGACAGAGAGAAAGGCAGAGACACACGCAGAGGGAGAAGCAGGCTCCACGCAAGGAGCCCGACATGGGACTCGATCCCGGGTCTCCAGGATCAGGCCCTGGGCCGAAGGCAGCGCTAAACCACTGAGCCACCCGGGCTTCCCTGTACATCCATTTTCAGCCAAAAGACAGAAGCAACTCAAGTATCTATCAACTCATGAACGGATAAACAAAACGTGGTATATTCATATAATGCAACACTGTTCATTTCAAAAAAGAAGGAAATTCTGACACAAGCTCCAACTTGGATGAACCCTGAAAACATTATAAGTCACAGAAAGGACAAATACAGTATGATTCCAATTATATGAAGTAAACAGAGTAGTCAAATTCGTGGAGACGGAAATTTGTAATGGTGGTTGCCAGGAGCTATGGGGAGGGGAGGATGGAAAGTTAGTGTTTAATGGGTCAAGAGTTTCAGTTGAAGAAGATAAAAAAGTTCTGGAGTTGAACGGTGGACATTATTTTTGCACAATAATGTCAATGCCAGAGAAATGCATACTTAAAAATGGTTAAGAATGATACATTTGATGTTATGTATATTTTATAACAATAAAAAAAATGTAAAATAAAGTGATTTTGGTTTCCTTCTTTATATTTTTGTATTTTATGTTCTCTTCGTGAGGATATATTATTTAAACGCAAGATTACCACATGACCCAGAAACTCTTCCTCTTTAGGTACTTCCAAAAGATTTGAAAAAAGGGACTAAAACAGATACTGTACACAAATGTTCATATTCATATTATTATTCATTATTATTCACAATAGCTAGGAGGTGAAAACAACTCAAGTAATCCATCAACTGATGAGTGGATAAACAAAATATGGCACAAGCACACAAAGAAATATTACTCAATCGCAAAAAAAGAATAAAATTCTAGCACATGCTACAATATAGATGAACCCTGAAAACATTATCCTAAGTGAAACCATTTCAACACAAAAGGACAAATAAGGTATGATTTCACTTTGATAAAAAAACAGAGTAGGGGGATCCCTGGGTGGCGCAGCGGTTTAGCGCCTGCCTTTGGCCCAGGGCGTGATCCTGGATATCCGGGATCGAATCCCACGTCGGGCTCCCGGTGCATGGAGCCTGCTTCTCCCTCTGCCTATGTCTCTGCCTCTCTCTCTCTCTCTGTATGACTATCATAAATAAATAAAAATTATAAAAAAATAAAAGAGTAGGTAAATTCTTTTTTTTTTTTTTTTTTAAAGATTTTATTTGTTCATGAGAGAGACACAGAGAGAGGCAGAGACATAGGCAGAGGGAGAAGCAGGCTCCCTTACAAGGAGCCTGATGTGGGACTCGATCCCCAGACTCCGGGATCATGCCCTGAGCGGAAGGCAGATGCTCAACCGCTGAGCCTCCCAGGTGTCCCAGAATAGACAAATTCATAGAGACAGAAAAGTAGATTAGAGAATTCCAGGGCCATGGGTCCAGCTGTACACTATTGTAAATTTAATGCCACTGAGTGATACACTTTCTTTAAAACAAACCAAAAATTTTTCTAATTCATCATAGCTTTAGAAATCGCTGAAATCCAGTATGTTCTGTATCAGTGGTTCTTAAAGTAGAATCTGGAGACATCTGGGAGTCCTCAAGACCCTTTTGGGGGGTCTATTTACATAACACTGTAGAATTCTTTGGTTTTCACTTTTACTATCTCGTGGATATACAGTGGAGTTTTTCAGCGGCCACATGATGTGAAAGGCCAGGCAGTAAATATTTTAGATTTGTGGGCAACAGGATCTTTGTTACAACTAATTAATTCAGCCACTGGAGAAAAGCAGTCTTAGACAATATGTAAACATGTGTGGCTCTGCTCCAATAAAGTTAAATTTACAAAAACAGGCAGTGGAGTGCGCCTGGCTCACAAACCTTGGCTTACCAATTCTTGATCTAAAATGCAGCTGTGAATCTAGTATGAGAAAATGTATGTCACAACTGTTACATGGCTTTATAACAAGAAGATGACTCATCTTCTTAACCATCTAATCTAATCTAAACCATCTAATCACCCTTAAATTAATACAGCAGCTTTGGAGTTGTGAGGACACAGTGATTGCAACCAGCACTGAGAAGTGGTCCTCAAAGCAAAGGAGGAAAATACACATTCTAATCAAACGAACAAACCCCAAAGCAAAAGCACAGCAAACAGGAATCATTTAAACCTACGTCCTACAAATACTAATAAACCCTGGGGGCATCAGTATGTTAAAGCATAGTACATAAGTAATGTTCATAATGAGGATTCTGGGCATTTGAGGAAATGCTTAACTATCTCCTATATACTTCTATTTAGAAAGGTAAAGAAACACCTATTTTTAAAAAAGACTGACTTTACTATTTCTGTCAGGGAGCTTGCATTTTTCAGTTACCTACCTTTTAAGTCCTGGGTCTCACATACTTCTTTCCCATTCATTCCCTTCTCCAATGAATCAGCACATCCCTCTGGCCCTTCCTCTGTCAAATGTATTCTAGCTCTTTACAACTACTTTGCTGTATCTATTTAAGTTTGAATATCTGCATGTCCAGTGACCCAACAACCTCACTCCTGAGTGAGGAGTATAGCCAAGGAAATACACATGTCAAGTAACCCACAGGTACTAGAATATTCATCATAATTCTATAATAGCCCAAACTGGCAACTACCCAAAGCCCATCAACAATAGAATGAAGAAATGGACTGTGGGAGAGTTCACACAATGTGATACTACACAGCAACAAGACTGAACAGCCTACAAATACACACAACAGTACGAATGAATCTCACAAATACACTGTGGAAGAAGTCAGAAATGTATGATTTCGTGTATTAAATGTCCAAAAACAGGCAAAAGAATTATCTATGTTTTTAATAAACAGGACAGTTACTTCTGGAGTAGTGTTTATGACTAGGAGAAAGCCCAAGAGAGACAGGTTTTGTTTCTTGATATGGGTGTAGATTATACATGGGTATGTTTAGTTTGTGAAAACTCACTGAGCTGTATACTAGGATATGGCACTTTTCTGTATATATATTACTATTTGTTCTCTCTCTCTCTCCTCTTTTTTAAAGATTTTGTTTATTTATTCATGAGAAACAGAGAGAGGCTGAGACACAGGCATAGGGAGAAACAGGCTCCCTGCGGGAAGCTCAATGCAGAACTTTGGGAGCCCAATCCCAGACCCCAGGATTACACCCTGAGCTGAAGACAGATGCTTAACCACTGAGCCATCCAGGTGTCCTTATAATTTGTTTTTTAAAAAACAAATATTGTTATACGGATCCTGAACTTAGTATATTGTTCATTACGTACCTCTTTCTGGTCTCCCTGCCTCTGATTTTTACACTCCCCAATATGGCCCCAATTATAGTTATGACGTTAATCCACCAGGAACAGTTCTTTCATCTTAATCCCTCCTTGATACTCATTCTATACACAGAAGGTTCCCCTTGGCTTATAGAATCAAGACTATGTACAATCTCTAATTTTGCCGCACATTCAGTATATCTTGTATGTCCCACTCTACCTTCCCTGCCTTTTCCCCTCATCATTCCCCAACAATCTGCCATTCCTGTCAGATTGAGTCTACTGTGCCATGTGCATTCCTATTTGTACCTTGAACCTAGCCATTCATCAAATATTACCATGGATTTCTCATATTGTCATTTGGTATTTGATTATGGATGTCTTCTCTTTTTTAAAATGAGATATAATTTACAATACAATGAAATGCATGAACTATTAGTGTTCAGGTCAATGAGTTTTTACAATTGTATATACCCATGTAACCATCACGAAAATACACATTACATTACTTCACAAAGTTCCCCTGACTGCCTCTGTGGGCAATTTTCCTTCCCCCAATGCTGAAACTACTTTCTTAATTTTTGTAACTACAGATTAGTTTTGCCTGTTCTTGGTGTTACATACTTTTTTTTTTTTTTAAGATTTTATTTATTTATTCATGAGAGACACACAGAGAGAGGCAGAGACATAGGCAGAGGGAGAAGCAGGTTCCTTGTAGGGAGCCTGATGTGGGATTCGATCCCAGACCAGAATAACACTCTGAGCCGAAGGCAGACACTCAACCACTGAGTCGCCCAGGGGCCCCCATACATACCTTTCTGATAATTAACAGCTTATATGTTCAGGAGAATGTAAAGGAGACCTCAGAGTAGAGCTAAGGGGTGGTGTGGGAAGACCGTGTCGACGCATCTCTTGGATTGCTCGTTCTCTGTCAGTAAAGATCAAATAAGAGATTATACCAAAAAGCGGAATACAAATATAAGGTGCTGTTACTGTTACTGGTTAATTAACTTCTCAATTAATTAATGAGTTTTTCTACTAAAATTAAATCCTATGTTCTTATATAATTTTTAAGTAGTAAACAAAAGATTTCAATTAAGGTAATACGTATTATAAAAGATTGTTCAAAGCCCCCCTAAATAGAGATTTTCAAAGTTGGCTGATTCCCTCCTCTTCTCCCCTTCCTTTCCTATCTCTTCTTTTTTTTTTTTTTCCAAATCATTATTTTTAATGTCCAATGTTTATAATATGAGGGCCAGGGCTTTCACCCCAACTCAAGTTTATAAATGTCTTTTTAAAAAATTTTTATTTATTTATGATAGTCACACACAGAGAGAGAGAGAGAGGCAGAGACATAGGCAGAGGGAGAAGCAGGCTCCATGCACCGGGAGCCCGACGTGGGATTCCATCCGGGGTCTCCAGGATCGTGCCCTGGGCCAAAGGCAGGTGCTAAACCGCTGTGCCACCCACGGATCCCAGTTTATAAATTTCTGATTGGCTTGTGAGGCCAATAGGGATACTTCTTCTTGTCTAATTTGCTTTCTAGGAAGACACTCATTCAGGTCCTCAATGATCATCTGATCAAATGGAATTATGTTCTTCATCTTCTCCAGCTCTTTTTCATATTCTTCAATCCTGGCCTTTGAGAGAGACAAAAACTCAGCACAGCTTTTCACATCTTCTTTTTCCTCAGCATCCACCTGGACAGTGTATTTATCCTCTGGTACAGGAACCTTCAGGGCATTAAATTTCTTCTCAAAGTCATCTACCAAGCCAGCTTTTGCCACATTGGCCTTGTAGTAAGCCCAGTCGATAGCAGGTGGTTCTCAGGAAGAGTTGCCAACCTGGAGGTAAGCATCTCATTCCAGGATTTCAGGGAGTTGGCAATGGCCTTCTGGTTTCGGGGTATGATCTCCTCAAAAGCGACCCAGTTAATGGTTTTTAGAGCAAGTTTTCGCCCAGCCATCTTGAGATCCTTCACCGACCCCAGTGGCCCACAGTCCACACTCCTATCTCTTCTTGAACATAAATCTAGCCTCTTCCTTCTTCCTGCCTAACAACTCCCAAATGTCAGAAGTGAAGTAACTATTTTTCTCTGTTATGCTCTCCTGCCCTGTGTCTGAGTCAGCACCACAAAGCATGGTGACTGTGTTGCTACCTCTTTTGTGGACTATTCAGAGACTCTGGCCTAGACTTTCTGCCTTATGATCTTTAGTATCCAGGATTTCTACCCCCTTGGGTGTTTCACAAACTTTTTTTCATTATTATCCCCCTAAAGAAACTTTTTTTTTTTTTCCCCTAAAGAAACTTTTAAAGATATTCCTTCTCCCCAAATTACCTACCTCTCCCCATGAAATTTCAGTACATAGATATGCTATTTATGTACTGACGCCCTTTAGAGGGCTATAAATCATTGTAATACCTAAAGTCTTTTTTGCCACTCTTTTCTGCCAAGAACCACTATTGTTCCCTAGGCTGGTGTAAAGATGTGTAAACTAGTTGGATGGTAAGGAAAGAGACATAGTCATGTGAGCCAAGACTTCTTTGGGGAACAGAGCCAAGGGAAAAAGAAGAATTAAGGGGGGGGTCTTATAACCTTAGGCAATAGAGGATTTGATTTAAGGCCCTTGGATTTAAGAGAACTTAAGTCATCATTAAGAAAATGGAAATCATTATGTACGTACAGTTTAGCATATTGAGAAACTAAATCTTCTTAATTATGAGAAATTAGTAACACTGCTTTTATGACACTGATGCATTTCTTCATTTCTCAGGTTTCTTTCTCTTTGAAATCATAAATATTGATTTCTCAGCAAATTTTATCTACACTCCAAATGGCACATCAAAGTTCTGATGCCAATAGATAAGAGAACTCAAAAACTTGACTTGATAAGCAATCTGATGAACAATTTGAGAATGAAATCTCAGGAATGTTGACATCTATGGTATTAACATAGCAAGAAAGCACAATGGAAAGAAAGTAACTGAACAAGTGATTTGCAAACGAGACTTCAATTTTAGCTGTGAAAACAGTTATTTCTGTTTGTAACACTTGGGAGATTCAAGTTTTCAATATAACACAGCAAATGAACTGAAATTATAAGTGAGTGTGAAAATTACTAAGCTATGGGAATATATGTATATAAGAGCATGGGGTTTATTTTATTTTATTTTATTATTTTTTTTTAATTTGTATTTATTTATGATAGTCACAGAGAGAGAGAGAGAGGCAGAGACACAGGCAGAGGGAGAAGCAGGCCCCATGCACCGGGAGCCTGATGTGGGATTTGATCCCGGGTCTCCAGGATCGTGCCCTGGGCCAGAGGCAGGCGCCAAACCGCTGCGCCACCCAGGGATCCCAAGAGCATGGGGTTTAAAATTAGATCTGCCTCTCCTTCATTCTACTCAACTAATTATTATATAAATAAATAGTTTAATTAATTTTAAGTAGGTGTCACATCCATTGTAGAGCACAATGCAGGGCTTGAACTCATGACCCTGAGATGAAGACCTGAATTAAGATCAAGAGTTGGATGCTTAATCAACTGAGCCACCCAGGTGCCCCATTAAATTTGTATTTATTTTTTTAATTAAAGTATAATTAACATACAATGTTAGTTTCAGTTGTACAAAATCTATCTTGATTTTAATTTTGGCTCTACCATTTACTATTTGAGTGACTTTAGTTTCCTCTAATATAAGCATTATAATAATTGATAGAAATAATCAGAAACGTATATGATATCTAGCACATATGTATCAATCGCTCTTATGATCATCATTTTTTTTTTTTAAAGATTTATTTATTTATTTATTCATGAGAGACAGAGAGAGGCAGAGACACAGGCAGAGGGAGAAGCAGGCTCCATGTAGAAGCAGGCTCCCTGTAGGAGCCTGATGTGGGACTTGATCCCGGGGCTCAAGGACCACACCCTGGGCTGAAGGTGGTGCTAAACCACTGAGCCACCTGGGCTGCCCATGATCATCATTTTTGTGATGATCTATATTTGGAGTTTCCTATTGGACCATATTGTTTTGGGCTCTTGTAGAATCCTTACTAGCTTGTTGATTCCTTATCTATATTCTTTGAAATAATGTCCTAATTTTGCCCTAAGCAATGCTATAGAAAACACTGAGACAATACTTGTAACATCATTTACTATAAGGATAGTATCTTCCACAACACTTATTGCCTTTTTATTTTATTTTTTCTTATTGCCTTTTTAGAAAGAAATATCAGAAAAATTTATTTTTGTATGAATGTTAAAAGGAAGCTGGCTATTTTTAAGCCATATTAAATCCTTTCTGAAATAGGATAGGGAATAAATAAAAATGCTGTCCAGTACTAAAATTTTTTTCTTACCGTTCGTATCTTTCAGTTGAAATCTGCCTTTTCAGAACATCATGATCAGTTTGTAATTGTGCCACTTTAGCTCGAAGCATGGTGTTTTCCCGGCCTTGACTAGTTCTTAAAACAAATTTTAAAAATCAAAGAAATAAGTAAAAAATGTGCTATTTTGTAGAGTCAAGTGCTATGGATTTTTGTTTTTGTTATCAATAAATAAAAATGGAGATGATACTTAAGGACAAAAAAAGAGAAGAACATGACTTTTAACACAAATTTTCTTTTTTTTTTTTTTTCAGGAGCTTCTATCACTAAGTTTTCTTATTCATTCATTCATCTTATTTATTTAACAAATATTTTAACTGAGCTTCTGTTATGTGCTGCAATAGTGGACATATAAATTTGAACAAGACATCAATTATAAACATCAAGATGTAAAGTATCTTTGTTGACTCCTTGAGTCCTGCCTCAAACAGAAATATATTTTTTAAAGCATTTTATTTGACAGAGAGAGAGTGCGAGAGAGCGCACGCATGCATAAGCAGGTGGAGTGGCAGAGAGAAAGAGAGAGAGAGAGAGAGGGAGAGAGAGAGAGAGAGAAGCAAGCCCCCCCCCGGAGCAAGGAGCCCAAAGAGGGGCTTGATCCCAGGACCCGGGATCATGACCTAAACTGAAAGTAGATGCTTAACCAATTGAGCCACCTAGGAGCCCAGAAAGAGAAACATTTCAAACTTTTAAAACTGTTCCATTTGTACTATCCACTCTGGATTTCCTCCCCTCTTCCATCAAATATATCCAAACCTGTCCATCTAAAAGACAGTATCATCAATCTCCTAAAAGGTAATTAATCAATACACCCATGAGGGTCATATTACACAGGAAGTCTTTTTCCTAATCCACAGCAAGAGACACGGCTCTCCCCAACCTAAAATGCGCTCTCCTTTGTTGACTCTCTTTATTCCTGAATTTGAGACATTTTTCTAAAGTTCATTCATTTATTCACTTCCATGGGTACTACCTCTGTGGTGGAGATAGACAATCTGCATTTCCAAACACAATGTCCCTTTTGAACTAAACCTCTGAATTCCCCAAAGCAGCCACCACATAAGTAAGATATTTTGGTTTTGAATATCATCTTACACACTCCCATCCTACTCTACCAAAAATTGAAATATTCTTTTTGACAGGCTATTTTCTTTACATAGGTTGATTTATGCCACGTACAATTTGCTTTCTGAAAGGGTTAACTTCTCTTTAAGTAGCTGAATTTCTGTATCCTTCTCGTGGGAAGTCAAATGAGAATGAAATTCTTTATCTCTATTTGTAGCCAACAATGATTCAAGGTTTTTAATTGTAAGTCTCTCACTTGACAGTTGTTTTTTCAACAGTTCTGCTTCTGATTTTACATTTTCTAATTCCGCCATAACCTACAGGGAGAACAAAGGAAAATTACTTCAGTACAATTTCAGACTTACTCTGAAAAATTATTTGCAGAGCTATACACCCATCAGTTGCTTTATGTGGGGTATCAGTTAAAGATTTTGAACCATTTCTTTAAGTGTAAGAAAATCATCTTATTTTCAAAATAATTTTTGCTATTTTTAGTAAGGGCTTATTTGCTATAAGACCCACTCTAGCCCTTAAATAGTTTTCACTCATACTACCTTGTCAAGAGAGGGTCATTAACATAAAATCCTAAGGGATCCCTGGGTGGCGCAGCGGTTTGGCGCCTGCCTTTGGCCCAGGGCGTGGTCCTGAAGACCCGGAATCGAATCCCACGTCGGGCTCCCGGTGCATGGAGCCTGCTTCTCCCTCCCTCTGCCTGTGTCTCTGCCTCTCTCTCTCTCTCTCTCACTGTGTGCCTATCATAAATAAATTAAAAAAAGTTTAAAAAATATTTTAACATAAAATCCTAAAATGTGGTCAATCTTTTTTTTTTTTTTTTTTTTAAATGTGGTCAATCTTATCATTAAGGAAGACTTCTTAACTATTATGTGTACCCTGACTATGCAGTCAAGCCTTCATTGGAGCTTCTTAGTACCTGAAAATAAAGATACTACTATATGGATGAAAATTAAAACACCTGTGTTTGAAAACATGCACTGAGTTGTTTAGATAATGCCTCAGTTTGAGAATGCGAAGTTCTAGCTAACTAGACTTTTAAAATTAAGTAAGATTTAAATGCTTTGGGATTTTAAAAAAGATTTTATTTATTTATTTATTTATTTGAGAAAAGGAGAAAGAGAGAGCACAAGGGGTGGGAGCAGAGGGAGAGGGAGAGGGAAAAGAAAACTCCCTGCGGAACAGGAAGCCAATGTGGGGCTGGATCCCAGGACCTGGAGATCATGACCTAAGCCAAAACAGACACGTAACTGACTGAGCCACCCAGGTGCCCCTAAATGCCTTGGGATTTTAATCAGAAAAACTACTCTATTTAGGAAGCAATGAATTACTCAATCTTTCATTTAAATCTTACCTTCAAACAGAGTAAAAGATGTACTGGGATATGTTCCTACTCTATAATAAGAAGACTCCTATTTTCCTAAATACCCATCTACTCCAAAACAGAGAGCATCTAATTCATCACCATGTTTGCCAGGAAAATCTTGGCAAAGAATCTAGTTGTCAAAATCCTGTAGTCAAAAAAAAAGAAAAAAAAAAATCTGTAGTCAACAGTAACTCTTTTCTTTTTACTTGGGGCTGGATCCCGGGGATCATGACCTGAACCAAAGGCAGATGCTCAATGGACTGAGCCACCCCAGGTGCCCTCAAAAGTAACTCCTTAAAGGGGAACAAATATATTGGGCAGTGTAATGATAAAGTAAAACAATGAGGGTAGGGCTAAATAAAATAATGTGGTATAACAAAATCTTTTAAGTTCTTACCCTCTCAAACTCCAGGTTTTTGGAATTCAGTTGCTGGGTCATAATATCTTTGCCTGAGTCGAGCTTGATGCAAAGTTCTCTAAGAGACGACAAATCATTCAACACTGCTGCTTTTGCATCTTCTTGATGCCTCAGCTCTTCTTCTAATCTAGACATGGCTTTTGCCATTGATGAAATCTGAGATTCATAAGCATGATGTGCATTTATGTGCTGAAAGTAGAAAAAGAAACTGGTAAAAAGTTGAAGTAACACAATAATTTTAAAGGCTTGAATCTATACAGCCACAACCTTACTTTATAAAAATATGAAAGCCAATTTTTGCATATTTTAAGATACTCTCAGGAAGCTGCCTGCTATTTAAAGATGGTTTATTTAATGCTTAACCAAATGAATTGTATATAATTATTAATCACGGTAACTAAGTACCTCATGTATATATTTGGAAGATGCAAAGATGAAAATTATCATTTTAGAGTGAATAAGAGAGGTCTCTGAAGTTAGGTTAAATTTTATCTTTAAATTGTTATAATACCCTTTCAAGAAAAAATAACATATATAGTTCTTTCTCAGTTGTCTTTAATTTTTAAAAAATATTTTATTTATTTATTCATGAGACACACACACACACAGATAGACAGAGAGAGGCAGAGGTAGAAGCAGGCTCCATGCAGGGAGCCTGATGTGGGACTCAATCCCGGGTCTCCAAGATCACATCCTGTGCTGAAGGCGGTGCTAAACCGCTGAGCCACCGGGGCTGCTCTCTTCTGGAAGTTCTTTTTTTTTTTTTTTTTTTTTCTTCTGGAAGTTCTAAGAGAGAATCTATTCCATGCCTTTCCCAACTTCTGGTGGCTGCTAGTAATCCTTAGTGTACTTTGCCTTGTAGACACTTCACTCCAGTCTCTGCCTCTGTCTTCATCTGGTGTTCTTTGTATCTTGTGTACAGATTTCTCTTACAAAGGTCAACAGTCACGAGGTTATGGTCAGCCCTATAGTCCAGTATGACCTCATTTTACCTAGATTATACCTGCAAAAACTCTATTTCCAAATAAGGGCACATTCACAGGTGCTTGGGGGTTAGGATTTCAACATAACTTAAGGCCCATAATTCTATCTACTCTTTAGGTCCCCAAAATTCATGTCCTTCCTTTGTAAAATACATCCACTCCATCCCAACATTCTAGCATCAATTCTAAGTCCAAAATCACATCTAAGCATCATCTAAATTAGATGCAGGCAATACTCTAGATGTGGTCCATCTAGGGGCAAAACTATTCTCCCTCCAGAGATCTGTGACACTAGCAAACAAGTTACTTGCTTACAAAAACAACAGTGAAACAGGTATAGAATAGCCAGGCCTACTATGAAAGGAAAAAAATAGAAGGAATGAAGAAGTTACTAGTCCAGAGTAAGTTTGTAACCAAGCAAGGAAAATTCCATTTGGTTTCAGGGCCTAAGAATAATTATCAGTGCCCCAATGGTCTGTCTTCTGGGCCTGCTAGAGCGGCCCCACCTTCTCACCCTTCAGCTACAGCCCCACCCTCTTGGCCCTCAGTGGCAGTGGCATTGCACTCTGGAACGAAGGAGGGAGTAGCTCCATCCCCGGGCCTGTGGTGGCACCAGCAGCCCCATTTGCTTCTGAGCTGCCCTTTGCAGCCTTGCTGGTCTCTGAGCTACCTTCAGAGCCATTCTTCCCTCTTCTCAAAGGAGAACATATATTTGTAGCCAAGTAACACTCCTAGCCCGTTTTCTGCAGGTAAGATCCCAGATGTTCAACAGCCTTCCTTCATTTCACCTTGTTTCTGTCCCCGTCATTACAAGCTGGCAATCTTTCTACGGGGGTGACTGATCGGCTATATGAGTCACATCCCTAATCTATCTGTTCACGAAGAGGCTGTGGAGCCACACACTTGGCCTGTCTCCAGCGCACACTCAGTAGGCTAAGAAGTTTCCAAATCATCAAGACCTGGTTCCTTTTTTCCCCTCTAAATTTTAAGTCTAGTATACTTAACACACCAGTATTATATTAGTTTCAGATGTACAATATAGTGATTCACAATTCTATACATTACTCAGTACTCATCATGGTAAGTGTACTCCAAATCCCCTTCACCTATTTCACACCTCCCCCCACCTACCTCCCCTCTGGTGATCATTAGTTTCTCTAGAGTTAAGAGTCTGTTTCTCCTTTGTCTCTTTCTTTCTTTGTTCATTTGTTTCTTAAATGATTTGAGTGAAATCATATGGTATTTGTCTTTCTCTGACTTATTTTGCTTAGCATTACACCCCCTAGACCCATCCATGTTATTGTAAAGGCAAGAATGAAAAGATTCATTCTTTTTTATGGCTGAATATTATTTCATTGTGCATATACATATGCACACACATTTTATACATATGTATGTATATAATTTCTTTATTCATCTATTGATGGACACTAGGGCTGCTTCCATACTTTGGCTAATGTAATAATGCTGCAAGAATCAGAGGGCACATGTATCTTTTTGAATTAGTGTTTTGTATTCTTTGGGTAAATACTCAATAGTGGGATTACCAGATCATATGGTAATTCTATTTTTAATTTTTCAAGGACTCTCCAAACTGTTTTCCACAGGGGCTGTACTAATTTACATTCTCACCAATAGTACATGAGGGTTCCTTTTTCTTGGTGTCCTTGCCAACATTGTTTCTTGTGTTTTAGATTTTAGTCATTCTGACAGTTGTGAGGGGATACCTCACTGTGGTTTTAATTTGCATTTCCCTGATGATGAGGGATATTAAACATCTTTTCATATGTCTGCTGGCTGTCTATCTTCTTTGGAAAAATGTTCGTATCTTCTGCCCCACCCCCCCTTTTTGAGAGTGCATGCAAGCAAGCAGGGAGGGGCAGAGAGAATCTTAAGCAGACTCTTTGCTAAGCGCAGAACCTGACGCAGGGCTTGATTTCATGACTCTGAGATCACAACGTAAGTTGAAATCAAGAGTCAGACGCTTAACTGAGCCACCTAAGTGCCCCATTTCTGCCTATTTTTAAATTGGATTGTTTTTTTTTTGGTTGTCATTTGCAAATATCTTCTCTCATCCAGAAGGCTGTCTTTTATTTTTACTTTTTAAAGTGAGCTCTACACTTAAATGTGGGGCTTAAATTAATGACTCCAAGATCAGGAGTCACATGCTCTATTAACTGAACCAGCCAAGTGCCCCTAGTAGGTTGCCTTTTAATTTTGTTGATAGTTTCCTTTGCTGTGCAGAAGGTTTTTACTTTGATGTAGTCCTAGTAGCTTATTTTTGTTTTTGTTCCCCTTGCCTCAGGAGACATACCTAGAAAAATGTTGCTATAGTTGATGTCAGAGAAATTATTGCCTGTGCTCTTTTCTAGGATTTTTGTGGAATCAGGTCCCACATTTATGTCTTTAATTCATTTTTTAAAATGATTTTATTTCTTTTATTTTTTTTTTAATTTTTTTAAAAAATTTTTATTTATTTATGATAGTCACAGAGAGAGAAAGAGAGAGGCAGAGACATAGGCAGAGGGAGAAGCAGGCTCCATGCACCGGAAGCCCGATGTGGGATTCGATCCCGGGTCTCCAGGATCGCGCCCTGGGCCAAAGGCAGGCGCCAAACCGCTGCGCCACCCAGGGATCCCATGATTTTATTTCTATTAGAGAGAGAGAGAGAATGCACAAACAGGAGGAGGGGCAGAAAAAGAGGGAGAAGCAGGATTCCTGCTGAGCAGAGAGCCTGACATGGGGCTTAATTCCAGAACCCTGAGATCATGACCTGAGCCAAAGGCAGATGCTTAACCGACTGAGCCACCTAAGCACGCCTCTTTAATCCATTTCGAGTTTTTTTCTTTAAGATTTTATTTATTTATTCATGAGAGACAGAGAGAGAGAGACAGAGACATAGGCAGAGGGAGAAGCAGGCTCCCTGCAGGGAGCCAGATATGGGACTCAATCCCAAACTCCAGGATCACACCCTGAGGTAAAGGCACATGCTCATCCACTGAGCCAGCCAGGTGTCCCTTGAGTTTATTTTTATGTATGGTGTAAGAAAGTTTCATTCTTTTGCATGTAGCTGTGTAGTTTTCCTGGTTCTATCTGTTGTAGAGACGGTCTTTTCCCCCTGCATATTCTTGCTTCCTATGTGATAGAATAATATGGGTTTATGTCTGCACTCTATTCCGTTCCATTGATCTGTGTGTCTGTTTTTTGTTTCAGTACTATACTGTTTTGATTACTACAGCTTTGCAATATAGCTTGAAATCTGGGGTTGTGGTATCTCCAGGTTTCTTCTTCCTTTTCAAGATTCCTTTGGCGTTTTGGGGTCTTTTGCGGTACCATACAAATTTTAGGATTATTGGGGCACCTGGGTGGCAGAGTTGGTAAAGCATCCGACTCTTGGTTTTGGCTCAAGTTGGGATCTTAAGGTCATGAGATTGAACCCTGTGTATTGGGCTCTGTGCTCAGAGCAGAGTCTGCTTAAGATTTTCACCCTGTCTCCCTCAAATAAGTAAATCTTAAAAAAAATCTAGGGAGGCACCTGGGTGGCTCAGTTGGTTAAGCATCTGCCTTTGGCTCAGGTCATGATCTCGGGGTCCTGGGATTGAGCCCCACGTCAGGCTTCCTAATCAGCAGGGAGTCTGCTTTATCCTCTCTCTCTGCCCCTCCCCCTGCTTGTGCTCTCACTTTCTCTCTCTCAAATAAATAAATAAATAAATAAATAAATAAATAAATAAATAAAATCTTTTAAAAAGTAAAAAGATAAATAAATATTTTTAAAAATGTAGGATTATTTGTTCTAGTTCTATGGAAAATGCTGTTGGTATTTTGGTAAGACCTGGCTCCTTTCTCACTTATTTCTTTTCTTTGTATTTTACTATAAGCAGCAAAAAGAAACCAGGCTACACCTTATACACTTTGCTTAGAAATGTTCTCAGCTAAATATCCAAGTTTATTACTTATTCTGTGTTCTTCTAGGGGCACATTGGTGGCTTAGTCTATTGAGTTTATGACTCTTGATTTTGGCTCAGGTCATGATCTCAGGGTTGTGAGATCAAGCCCCATGTTAAGCTCAGCATGGAGCTTGCTGAAGATTTTCTCTCTTGGGACGCCTGGGTGGCTCAGTGGTTAAGCATCTGCCTTGATCCTGGAGTCCCAGAACTGGGTCCCACATCAGGCTCCCTGCATGGAGCCTGCTTCTCTCTCTGCCTGTGTCTCTCCCATTCTCTGTGTCTCTCATGAATAAAAATAAATAAATAAACAAACAAATAAATAAATATCCAATAACATGTTCCTCAATGGCATCTGAGACCTCACTAGAAGAAACATTAAGATTCCTGGAAAAATTCTGTTAAAAATTTATGTATTTTGTAAATGACAGCAGTTTTGTCTCTAGCTATTTTTTCTAAGCCCTTACTAGGATCCTCTCCAATGTGCATCTTTCTACCAATGAGTTTTTCAAAGCAATCTAGGATTTTTCTATCAAGCACTTAAAATTCTTTCAGCCTTTATTCATTGCCATATTTCAAAGCCACTTTCATATTTTCATTATAGTTTTCCTTAAGGAAAAAAGTATGGCAATTTCTGAAAATGCTAAACTTAAAAATCATCATGATTCAGCAATTCTACTTCCAGGTATATCCTAAAGAACTGAAAGCAAGGACTTGAACAGATTGTATATCCATGTTCATAGCATTATTCCTGGCAGCCAAAGGTGAAAACAAATGAAATGTCCATTGACAGATGAATGGATAAAGAAAATGTGAGGTATATACACAATGGAGTATTACTCAGCCTTAAAAAGAAATGCAATTTGGACACGTTACAACATACATGAACCTTAAGCCTAAGTGAAATAAGCCAGTCACAAAAAGAAAAATATTGTATGATTCCACTTATATGAGGCACAAAAAGTAGTCAAATTCATAGACAAAGAAAGTACGTGGTTGCTAGAGGCTGGGATGGGGTAGGGAGTGAGGAATGGGCAGTTAGTGTAAATGGGTACAGTTTCTTTTTTTTTTTTTTTTATGGGTACAGTTTCAATCAGGGAATATGAAAAAGTTCTGGAAATGGTGGTGACAGTTGCATAACAATGTGAGTATACTAACTGCCAAGAACTGTGCTCTAAAAAATGATAAACATAAACTTTATGTACATCTTACAATTTAAAAAAAGTAATGATACTCATAAGCAAATTATCAGAATTAATGATAAAATATTACACTGACCTTGACTTTATCAATGCTTAAACCTCACTTTAAAGTATCTTTGAATGTTATTGTTTTACTAAATAATGTCATTGCAAGATAAATAAATATATTACCTCCTGAATTTCTTTTTCTAGTAGCTCCACCCTTTCTCGAAGATGTCTCCTCTCAGTATCAATTGAAAGAAGTTCCAGTCGAACCGAGCTACTTTCTCCCTCAGCTTGATGGGCTTTGACCTCCCAGTCTTCAGCACGGTTATGAAGCATCTGAAATCTATCTAACAAATCTTGATTTTCTTTTTCCTGGTTTTAAGTATAAGTAAATTGTTTCTAAATTAGTAACTGTCATCCATTGGAATACTCATATCATAAACATACACACACACTGGGATTTTTGTTTTAATGAGGAACCATACGCTATCTGTGCAGACAGCATACTAAGTAAGATCTGTGGGGAAATATAAAAATACGGTAGGCAAGATCTCCTCTCTCATATCTTAATATCTATGAGAAGAGACAGGAAAAGAAATAAATAAATGAGGAGACAGAATAAACACACATCAAAATATTTTTTAGATTATCAGTCTTAAATTCAACCTAAATATTTTTTATATACCTTAGCAGCCATTAAGCTCTCCCATCGTGACACTTCAGTTATGTAATTATGAACTCTACTCTTCATTTCTTCTTTTTCTTGAACTGCTGCTTCCAATTCCAGTGAGATTTCCTGTTAATCAGAGAATTGAAGACAGATAAATCTACAATAAATGTGGCACCTAATGAGTTCTATTTATTTTATTTTTTTATTTTTTTATTTATGATAGCCACAGAGAGAGAGAGAGAGAGAGAGAGAGAGAGAGAGAGAGGCAGAGACACAGGCAGAGGGAGAAGCAGGCTCCATGCACCGGGAGTCCGACGTGGGATTCGATCCCGGGTCTCCAGGATCGAGCCCTGGGCCAAAGGCAGGCGCCAAACCGCTGCGCCACCCAGGGGTCCCCATGAGTTCTATTTATATTCAAAAGCTCCTTTTGAATTGGGGGAATAAGAGTAGGAGAAAGGAAAACTGTTCCTAAGAGTTATTTTCACATGTTTTTCTTGACCGTGACTTTTTAACCAAATATTACCACCCATTTCCCTCAAATAGTCTTGACCACGTATCTGGCATTTATATTATGGGGCTAGCTATGCTCAAGGGTTGTCATTTTAAAAAATTCATGTATCAGCGCTATGTTTTATACTGAATACTAAAAGTAATTTTTAAAAAATTTAAAATATTTAAAACAGGAAAATCATTTATCTTCTTAGTGTAATCCTTTAATAAACCAGCACAAACAAAACCGATACTTCTCAGTATCTGCCATTCTAAAATATTAACTTACTTATAGGTATATCTCTAAGTTGTTGAAAGGATGTGTGAATAATTAAAATCATGGATCTTTAAAACATAGCACTTTGCCTTGAAAGTGATGTTGAGGGTGACAATGGTATCTGCCACAGACAATACAATGTTCTCAGCTTTAGGAGTCCTTATAACAAAGACCAAAATAGTAAGGAGACCACAGTTGTAACAATTAGACACCCTGTGATATACAGCAGCGTTCTAAACCATACTTTTTAATACTCTTATAAATTCAATTCCCCTCAAAGAATTATTTATGTTGTTCATATTAATATCATTAAATTTTAGAAAACATATTTAGAGCTTTAAAATTTAGCAAAGAATGAATATGGAGTAAAACAAAGTTTATGCATTGTGCTCATACCTGGTTTTCTCTTGCCATTGTATTCAGATCTTCTTGTAATCTTCTGTTTTCCTTAAAAGACACTTCTTTAGATTTTCCTACTTCATCAAGTTCTTTGTGAGCTGCATCAAGCTGGCGCCGGAGGCTGCTTATTTCTCGCTCCCGATTAGTCAACGTTTCCTTTATCTGGCTGTTAACACAAAGGATGTGGAAATAATAAAGTTTTTTGGAAAAATGTAAATCATTTAAAAGAAAACTGCTGTACTCTGAATTAAGTACACTAAGAATACAAGAAATTATACTGCATTAAGACACTGATAAATTAGGTAAAGCAGATATTTTAGATCTCTACCAATCATCATATGGAAATAGTAATAAAATAAATTTATAATTCTAAAAGTCAGGTAAAAATAGAGGACTTTTTTTTTTCTTCTTAAATAGAGGACTTTAAAATATTAGGAGCAAAACATAATAGATTCAATTGTTAAGTATTATTTAATATTTAAGTCTCCACTACCATGTAATGTGTAAAGGCATATAAAATAATAGTGACTTTTGTCTTGAAGTAGAGATTAGACATAAAATGTAAAATTGTGTAACTATTCAAGATAGGTTTTGATGTAGAACAAATTTCAGATTGGCTACTAAAGTAATCCAAGTTTTTTTTTTTTTTTTTTTAAAGATTTTATTTATTTATGAGAGACACAGAGAGAGAGAGAGAGGCAGAGACACAGGAAGCGGGAGAAGTAGGCTCCCTGCGAGGAGCCTGATGTGGGACTCGATCCCGGTACTCGGGGATCATGCCCTGGGCCAAAGGCAGGCACTAAACTGCTGAGCCACCCAGGGATCCCAAGTAATCCAAGTTTTAATAATTAGGGTCTGAACAGAGTAATTATGGTAGAAATAAAGAGCAATAGGTATGAAAAGAATAACAAGTCAGACATAACAACTGAGATTTGATGATGGAGAGGAGAAAGTTAAAGAGGATGGCATGTTCATGGAAGACACTCAGATGCTGCCACCAGCAAAAACGGGAAAACTGAACAAAGAAATTACCTATGATCAAATTGCTACTTAAATACATAAGCTATATTCACTGAAACTTTCTAAAAAAAGCTGGATGCCATTTCATTGATTACTTACTTCATAGAAGATTCACATTCTGAGACTGTCTTCTTCATCTGAGCAATAGCTTTTTCCTACAGAAATTATGAAAATATGATTCTAAAACATTCATATAAAAATGTCTTTACTTGAATTTATATAATTTATCACATTTATATAAATTACTCTATAAAAGAAAGCTTCAAAGTAAACATTTCTATGTCTCAATACTTTACATATTGGCATGCTTTTACCCATTCTAAGAACCTGAATTGTTTCCTTGAATTTGCTATAATCATATTTGATAAAATTACATTCCATAAATAGAATTTTTTGGGGGGGGTTGGGGAGAAAGGCATGTGCCCATGAGTGATGGGGCAGGGGGGAGGGGCAGGAGAGGGAAAGAGAGAACCTTAAGCTCCATGCCCAGTGCAGAGCCCAACACAGGGCTTAAGTGCACAACCCTGAGATTGTTGACCTCAGCCAAAATGAAGAGTAGGATCCTTAACCAACTGAGCCACCCAGGCGCCTCTATAAATAGAACTTTTGCAGATCCAAATTAATGGCATGAAATGAAATTTAAGAATATTAGAAGATTAGGCTGTAGGCCTTAGGAATTTACATATTTGAAAGAGAGAATGAGATAATTTCTGTTGAGATGCCGGATAAAGGTATTTAGCTGTCACATACTTTATTAACCAGGTTTTCTTGCAAGTTTGCAATCTTTTCTGTCTTCTCATCTACTGTCTCCTGAAGAAAGTCTTTCTCTTTATCAATAACATCAATGGTCTTTTTCATTACATGAGCCTCTTCACTCTGCGAAGTCATCTGAAGGTATAGTTTATCTATAAAGAGAAATGTTTGTTAGACCAAATAAAGTAGGTTTAGCAAAAGCAAAATTTAAAAATGCTTACCTATTTTTTCCTGCAGTATGCTTATTTGTGCTTGGGCTGATTCAAGTTCATCTCTTTTCTTGGAGAGCCGGTGCTGACAATCATCAAGTGACCGCTGTAGCTGCTCATTTACTAGCCTAAAGAATCAGTGGATAAAAACAAATGGCATTCTTTATCTCTAGTAGAAATAATTTTTTAAAAATGAGAGATTTTAAAAAATATTATTTTTAAAGTTTCTTTTATTTATTTTAAAGCTCTTCCAGTATAATCAATGGTATTATATTATATATTATTTCTTGCTGTCCACCATTCTTCTTCAAAATGGTTCCATCTTCCTAAAAATAATATAGTATAAAAATCAAATTAATTATATACTCTTTTCTAGAGGTTTCCTGGTAGTTTTAAAGTTCTTGTTTCCTAATATTAACACACTTTTCCTTGTAAAATCTATTTTCAAACGTGGAGGTAAAGGCATGCCCTGTTTTTACAGCATGGCCTGGCACTTCCAAGGATTATCCATAAATCCAGACTGGTGAGCTTTTAATTTTGCTTTCTATTTCGACTTTTTTGGTAGGTAGTCAACTGGAGGTCTTAGTAAACAGGGAAAATGGACAATTATTGTAGTGCAATCTATGAAGAATTCAGGGAGACCAATATCCTCTATCTACAAGGGAAAATGCTCAAAAATAGAAGGCCCACCCATAGAGTCCCTGTGGACACTGGGACACCAAGTGGTTGGCAGTGTTTGAAGTTCTAAGTAGAAATGTAAAATAGGAAGGTTAATACCTAATAAAAGTATGATTGATAAAGGAAGGCAGTATAACATCTTGACTGTATACATAAAGTAGGCTCTTGGTGAGTCCTAAAAATAGCTTTACCTTTTCATACTCTAGTGTAGACAGGAAGGGGACAGTAGAGATTCTTTTTTTTTTTTTTTTAAGATTTATTTATTCATGAGAGGCACACACACGCAGAGAGAGAGAGAGAGAGAGAGAGAGAAAGAGAGAGGCACAGACACAGGCAGAGGGAGAAGCAAGCTCCATGCAGGGAGCCCGATGTGGGACTCGATCCCGGGACTCCAGGATCAAGTCCTGGGCTAAATGCGGCGCTTAACCGCTGAGCCACCCAGGGATCCTGACAATATAGATTCTATAACAGATCCTGGATGTAACTTCTCTGACAGAAATACTGCTGTTAAGATAAAGGTCTGCTTAATGAAAGAACTGAGGTATAAAGGTGATAAGGATGAATAGTTGAGTGACTATCATATTATTTGTTCATCATGGTGTTTGGAAAGGAAAATCTGAGAACTATGTTATTAGGAGAAATTAACCAATTTCTTAGCTTTGAAAGCGTTATGAACATACCAAAGGGAGTGATGACTTACCACAAGACAGTGAAGCAGTAAAATTTAAAACCAAAGTTCTAGCTCTCTACTTATGAGCCATGTGGCTGATTGGACAGGACCATCTCTTGGTCTCAAATTCCTTAGTTATACTACATTACATAGAGGGACACATGATTTCATTTTAGGGGACAAGCAGTGTAGGTTTGGAATTTTAATGGCATACTAGAGGAAAGAGAAACAGTAATGATATCCATATTTTATTTTTTTGACTTTGTGACCATATTTACCATTTTAACCATTTACATTTACCATGTAAATCAGTGGCATTAAATACATTCACAGTCCTGTATACCCATTACCAGTACCTACCCAAAACTTTTTCATCCTCACCAACATAAACTCTGTACCTACTGAACAACTCCTCCTTCTCTCTTCCCATTCTCTGGTAACCTCTACTTCCTGTCTTTATGAATTTAACTCTAGGTACCACACATAAGTAAAATCATACAATATTTGCTCTTTAGTGCCTGGCTTATTGCATTTAGCACGATGTGTTCAAGGTTAATCCATGTTGTAGCAAGTGTCAGAATTTCCTTTCTCTTTATGGTCAATCCAGTGTACGTATGTATCACAATCTGTCCATCTGTCGATGGGTATTTGGGCTGTTACTTTCTTTTGGCTATTGTGAAGTGCTGCTAGGAACATTTGTGTACATATACTGGTCTATTCTTAATTCTTTTAGGTACATATCTAAAATTGCTGGGTCATATGGTAATCCTATGTTTACAGCTTCTTGAAGACGTGCCAGATTATTTTCCACAGCGCTGGACTATTTTACATGTTCCCATCAGCAATGAGAGTTCTGGTTTCTCTATTCCCTTGCCAACACTTGTATTTTCTTTTTCTCATTTAGAGCCATGGTAAGGGGTATAAAGTGATACCGCATTATGATTTTGACTTGCTTTTTCCTAATAAGCATCTTTTCATGTGTTTGCTGGTCATTTATATACCTTATTTGGAGAAATGCCTATTCAAGTCCTTTGTCCATTTAGACAGGTTGCTTGTCTTGTTATTGTTCAGTTATAAGAGTTCTTCATACATTTTGGACACTAGACGCTTATCAGTGTTATGAATTGAAAATATTTTCTCCTGGGACACCTGGGTGGCTCAGCGGTTGAGCATCTGCCTTTGGCTCAGGGTGTGATCCTGGAGTCCTGGGATCGAGTTCCACATCGGGCTCCCTGCTTGGAGCCTGCTTCTCCCTCTGCCTGTGTCTCTGCCTCTCTCTGTGTCTCTTATGAATAAGTAATTAAAATCTTTATTTTATTAAAGATTTTATTTATCTATTCATAGAAACAGAGAGAGAGTGAGAGAGAGAGAGAGAGAGAGGCAGAGACACAGGCAGAGGGAGAAGCAGGCATCATACAGAGAGCCTGCCGTGGGACTAGATCCAGGGCCTCCAGGATCACACCCTGGGCTGCAGGCGGCGCTAAACCACTGTGCCACCGGGGCTGCCTGTAAATAAAATCTTTAAATAAAAAAATTTTTCTCCCATTCTGCAAGTTGTCACTTTCTTGATAAAGTATTTTTTTAAATTTTTATTATTTTTTAAAGATTTTATTTATTCATGAGAGACACAGAGAGAGAGAGAGAGAGAGAGAGAGAGGCAGAGACATAGGCAGAGGGAGAAGCAGGCTCCATGCAGGGAGCTCATGTGGGACTAGATGCCAGGACTTCAGGATCATGCCCTGAGGCAAAGGCAGATGCTCAACCACTGAGCCACTCAGGGATCCCCATAAAGTCTTTTGATACACAAAGTTTTCTATTTTGTTGGAAGTCTAATTTAACTACTTTTTCTTTTGTTGCTTATTCTTACTGGTGTCCTTAGAATCCATTGCCAAACCCAAAGTCATTAAGATTTTCTCCTATGTTTTCTTCAAGAATTTTATGGTTTTAGCTCTTCTATTTAGGTCACTGACCCATTTTGAGTTAATTTTTTAATTAGAGTGAGGTACGGGTCCAGTTTCATTCTTTGGCATGTGGATATCCAGCTATTCTAGCACCATTTATTTTATTTTATTTTATTTTTAATTTTTTTTTTATTTATTTATGATAGGCACACAGTGAGAGAGAGAGAGGCAGAGACACAGGCAGAGGGAGAAGCAGGCTCCATGCACCGGGAGCCCGATGTGGGATTCGATCCCGGGTCTCCAGGATCGCGCCCTGGGCCAAAGGCAGGCGCCAAACTGCTGCGCCACCCAGGGATCCCTCTAGCACCATTTATTGATGAGACTATTCTTTCTCTATTGAATGCTCTTGGCGCCCTTGTTGAAATCAACTGGCCATAGATACATGGGTTTATTTCTGGACTTTCAGTTTTATCCAATTGGGCCATATGTCTATCTTTATGCCAGTTATCACATTGTTTTGAATGCTGTACCTTAAAAACAAAAAGATTTTATTTATTTGAGAGAGAGAGTATGTGGAGAGAGACGAGAGGAGAAGCAGACCCCCCCCCACTGAGCAGGGAGCCCAATGCAGGGCTCCATCCCAGGAGTCTGGGATCATGATCCGAGCTGAAGGCAAATGCCCCCAACAGACTGAGCCACCCAGGCACCCTGCTTTTTTTCTTTTTGGTATATAATACTGTATACCAGCTTTGGTATATAATACTGTATACCAGCTTTAAGTGTACAACATAGTGATTTGACTTTTTATATGTTACAAAATGACCACCACAAAAGATCTAGTTACCACCTGTCACCAAAGTGATTACAATACTACTGGTTATATTCTCTCCGCTGTACTTTACATCCCTGTGACTTCTCTTTCTTTGTCTTTGTCACTTAGTGTAATAGCTTCTAGGTCCATCCATGTTTTCACAGATTGTCACAAAATGACAAGAGCTCATGCTTTTTTATGGTAATATGCCACTGTATATGTATATACTATATCTTTTTTTTTTTTTTTACATTTTTTAATCCACTTATCAATGGATACTTGAGTTGCTTCCCTATCTTGGCTCTTGTAAATGCTGCAGTAAACATAAGAGTGTATATAACTTTTTGAATTAGTGTTTTAATTTTCTTTGAAAAATCACTGGATCATATGGTACTTTTTTTTGAAGACCCACCACACTGTTTTCCACAGTTGCTGCACCAATTTACATATCCACCAACAGTGAATGAGGCTTCTTTTTTTCTCCATATCCTCACCAACACTTGTTACTTACTGTCTTTTTGATTCTAGCCATTTTGATAGCCTTAGGTGATATCTCACTGTGCTTTTGATTTGTACTTCCTGATGATTAGTGATGTCGAGCATCTTTTCATGTGTTTCTTGGCCATCTAAACATCTATGGAAAAATGTCTATTCACATCCTCCACCCATTTTTTAATTGATTATTTTTTGGTGTTCAGTTGTATGAGTTCTTTATATATTTTGGATATTAACCTCTAATGAGATACATGATTTGCAAATATTGTTCACAATATTGGGAGAAGTCCAGAAATAAGCCCATGTATCTATGTAGGCTGCCTTTTCATTTTGTTGATGGTTTCCTTTACTGTGCAAAGGCGTTTGTCTGATATAGTTCCAATTGTTTATTTTTGCTTTTATTGCCCTTGCCTTAGAAAGATCCAAAAAATATATTGGACCAATAACCAAGAGTTTACTGCCTGTTTTCTTTTTTTTTTTTTTTTTTTGTTTTCTTTTTAAGAGTTTTATAATTTCAAATCTTACATTTAGGGCTCTAATTCATTTTGAGTTTATTTTTTGTATATGGTATAAGAAAGTGGTCCAGTTTCCCCAACACCATTTATTGAAGAAGCAATCTTTTCTCCATTGTATATTATGGCCTCCTTTGCCACAAACTAATGGACCATATAAGAGTGCATTTATTTCCAGTCTTTCTGTTCTGTTCCATTGATTAGAATGTGTTTTTGTGTGCCAGTACCATACTGTTTTGATTACTCTGGCTTTGTAGTAGTTTGAAATCTGGGAGCATGATACCACCAGCTTCAATCTTTCTCAAAATTGCTTTGGCTACTTGGAGGGTTTATGGTTCTGTCTAAATTTTAAGATTTTTCATTCTAGTTCTGTAAAAAATGTTTGTGGTATTTTGATTAGGATGCACTGAATCTGTAGATTGATTTGGGTAGTATAAACATTTTAACAATATTCTTCAAATCCATGTACACAGTCTTTCTTTCCATTTATTTCTGTCATCTTCAATTACTTTCATCAAAGTCTTATAATATTCAGATTACAGGTCTTTTACCTCCTTGGTTAAATTTATTCCTAGGTATTTTATTCTTTTGGATGCAACTAAAAAAGGAATTTTCTTAACATCACCTTCTGCTCATTCTGTATTAAGTGTACAGTAACCCAAAAGATTTCTATATATTAACTTTGTATCCTGCAACATTACTGAGTTCATTTATTAGTTTTAATAGTTTTTTGGTTTCTGTAAGGTTTTTTTTTTTTTTTTTTAAATTTTATTTATTCATGAGAGACACACAGAGAGAGGCAGAGACATAGGTAGAGGGAGAAGCAGGTTCCTCTAGGGGACCCCAACATAGGACTCGATCCTGGGACTCCAGGACCATGCCCTGAGCCAAAGGTAGATGCTCAACCACTGAACCGCCCAGGTGCCCTTCCCAGGTTATACAAGGTAAACAAAAAGTCCTCATAATCCTTTCCTATAATACAGTGTCTATGAGAGAAACAGTACACGGGGTTAACCAAAGAAAAGAATATTATAACAACAACAAAAAAAAAGTGAAAGGAGCTGTATGCTAGGGGATCCAAGGGCACTTGAAAGCTCCTCCATGTAAAACTGAGAAGGGGGGCACCCAGGTGGCTTAGTGGTTGAGCATCTGCCTTTGGCTCAGGTTGTGATCCAGGGGTCCCGTGATAGAGTCTTGCATAAGGCTCCCTGCAGGGGATTAAAAAAAAAACAAACAAACTGAGAGGGTCTCCTGTGAGAAAAGGAAATGGGGAGTTTTGGCTACAGTGTAAAGGAAAAGCAAAATGGATTAAATGCCAGTTCCTGACAGCTCAACACAAGAGGAAAACAGGTAGACTAATAATTCTGGCTGACAGAAATACATCGTAGTATCTATACTTTGGAGCTGAGTAAAGACATAAACCAGACGAAGATAGGCTGATCCCTTCAGCTAGCTTTCCAGAGGATGTATGTAGCACTCACAAAAAAGAAAAAAAGAAAAAAAGAAAAAAGCAGCTTTCACCTTAGTTCTAACTAAAGTCAAACTTATGAAGATTTGTAGTCAGAGCAACAAAAGGCAAAAATTGGAGATACTCTATGTGAGTTCCTAATATAGTATTCCTTAATTAATCAGACAATGATCTCTTGATTTTAATTTGTTAAAGTTGTTTGATAATCACACATCTCCTTATGAACAGATGTTGGTCTTTCTTTTCCTAATTATTCCTTGGATTTTCAATCCTGCTGTTTATTTTATTATATATTTTGCAATTCTCATTATTTGTATATTAGGTCTGTGTCTTTCATCATTTCCTTTTATTCTTCTGGGTTCTGAATTCTAGATGAATTACTTGAGTTTGTTTTCTATTTTACGAACCTAGTTTTCAGAAATATCCATTCCACTATTCACTAGCACTTTTAATTTATCAATCTTTCTTTATTTTTTTAAAAAAGATTTTTATTTATTCATGAGAGAGACAGAGAGAGAAGCAGAGACATAGGCAGAGGGAGAAACAGGCTCCCCGCAGGGAGCCCGAAGTGGGACTCGATCCCAGACCCTGGGATTATGCCCTGAGCCAAAGGCTGACCGCTCAACCACTGAGCCACCCAGGTGTCCCACTTTCTTTTTCAAAAAATTCTACCTATTTCAGGGGTGCCTGGGTGGCTAAGTTGGTTAAGCATCTGCTTTTGCTCAGATCATGATCCCAGGGTCCTGATATCAAGCCCGGAGTCTGGCTCTCTGCTCAGTGGAGAACTTGCTTCTCCCTCTCCCTCTGCACCCCTCCACAGCCCCAGCTCATGTGCCGTCTCTCACTACTTCAAATAAAGTAAATCTTCTAGAAAAAGATTCTACCTATTTGAGAGAGAAAGATCAAGAAAGAGCATGAGCAGTGGGGAGGGAAAGAGGAAGAGGGAGAAGCAGGCTTCCTGCTCAGCAGGGTGCAGGGCAATCCCAGGAGCCCAGGATCATGGCCTGAGCTGAAGGCAGACACTTAACTGACTGAAAACCCATCAATCTTCTTTTTTTTTCCCATCTTCTTTCTAATCATCATTACTACAATCCTTTCTAATCTCAAGTTGTTATTATCTCAGGAGTGATTTAGTTTTACATATGCAATGTCATGTTGGCATCTGAAAATCTTTTTCTGATCATTACTGCAAATGTAATTTAGAGAGGAATATCTCCTCTGATTCTTCAGAGTGATCTTCTTCTGATCTTAAGTCTTTTTACTTATTACAGCTACCCAGCCCAGAAAAAAACTTTGCTGACTTTTTGTTTCCTTCAATGTTCTGTTTTCTTTTTTCTTTTTTTTTTAAGATTTTAATCATTCATTCATTCATTCATTCATTCATTCATTCATTCATTCAATAGAGACACAGAGAGAGAGAGAGGAAGAGACACAGGCAGAGGGAGAAGCAGGCTCCATGCAGGGAACCTGACGTGGGACTCGATCCCGGGTCTCCAGGATCACACCCCGGGGCTGCAGGCAGCGCCAAACCACTGCGCCACCGGGGCTGCCCAATGTTCTGTGTTTTAAATTTACTAAGAGCTAAACAAAGACCCAATCTCCTAAGGCAAACACATTCTGCATTACTCTATCATTCTGATATAAATCATCCACTCCTTTTGATTTTATGAAGAAATGTTTCCTAAATCTAGCCTCTCTTAAAGTTCATTGCCACTGTTTCCAGTCCAGACACATGGTCTCCAACGTTTGCCATCAGTCTCTTATGACTCCAAATACATCTTCCTAATTTTTGCCAGAGTTTACTTCGTAAAAGGCACACTAATAAACACTAACATCATCCCTTGGGTTAAAATTTGTTTGTTCTCCATATTTATAAAGTAAAATCCACACACTCTTGGTTATCACACAATGTCCTTCATAACCTGACTCTAACCTATAGATATAGCTTATTTTTCCATACTGACCTTCTTAACTTTCAGATGCATTGCATTTTAGATTCTGTATATGCATATTCTTATTTTATATTCTTTGAAAGAAGAAAGACAAGGACAATGGCAAGCAAAAAAATCCTGTAATTTTCAGCAACCCTACAGTAGTAGGGAGTATAAATAATAGGAGGTAGCTAAGGGGAATTTTTGAAGGAAATAAGTATAAAAATCTGTGAGAGTTTTTAAAAATAGAGATACTCAAAACCTACTCAGGTTGGCTCAGTGAATCTGCCCTTAAACTCATACTTTTCAAAATCTCCACAGGTGATCCTGCTGCAAGGTCAACTGCTCAAAGGCCCAGTCCAAAATGCCACCACTAAGAACCTTCCATAGCCACTAATTTGTTCCCAGAAGTCAAATAACAAAACTTTCAATAAACTTACCTAAGAGAGTTCATCTCTGTCTTCTGATGAGATGAGTCACCAGCCACATGGCTAAGTTTTTGAGCTTGGAGTTTTGCTTTGTTCTCTAATGACTCTACTGTTTCTTTCATTATTAACATTTTAGATTTTAAATCACATCTTTCATCTTCAAGCTATAATTTAAATTAAAAAAATTAATAGATGTTTCAGTTTTGTCTTCCTAAGTACTCCTTAATAATATTTCTGGAGGAAAACTAAGGAAATAAATTAGATTTATTTAACCATACTTTATTTTTATTTATTTATTTGTTTTTAAAGATTTTATTTATTTATTTATTCATGAGAGACAGAGAGAGAGAGAGGCGCAGAGACAGGCAGAGGGATAAGCAGGCTTCATGCTGGAAGCATGACATGGGACTCAATCCCCGGTCTCCAGGATCACGACCTGGACTGAAGGTGGCGCTAAACCGCTGAGCCACCTGGGCTGCCCTTAACCATACTTTAAAAGTCATGTGTACAACTTTAGGTTCTAGATGTCAGAATGGGCATACACATTTACCTCTCCTTTTCAATATCAGTGAAATGAAAAAAAAAAAGATACAAAATAAAAGAGCAAGAAAGGAAGAAAAGAATATATCCATAACAACAAGGAAAAAGGAAGGGAAACCATTAGCAAATAGAGCAAACATTTTGAGGAATGTCTAAAAAACAGTAAGTACACAGGGCTAGGTTGAAGAAAAATCAGAACAGAAAATACTATAACCCAAACACAAAACAGGCAAGATTTAGATGAAGAAACTGTAAAATTTTCCTGAAGGACATAAAACACAAACTGATTTAATGTAAAGACACAACATGTTTCTGAATGGAAACACAATATTGGGAATATATTAAAAGTTAATGAGATAACTGTAAATTCAGTGAAATTTCGGTAAGAATCCTAACAGAACCTTTTTCAAAATAAGGAAGGTAGTAGCTTAGATTTCATTCTGAAGTTCATTTAGGAAAAAACAGAATAGGAAAATTTGTGGGGGATTTATGAGATACCAGAATAAATTAAAAGCTACTATTAAACACTGTGGATTTCACACAAATGAGCAAATATATGTTTATGTGCACAGATGTAAATTTAGAAAAGGCAGCATTTTAAGGTAAGTGGGAAAAGAAAATGCTCTTTAAAAACAGAGTTGGGACAGCCACTCATTGAAGAAAAAAATAGATTTTTATTTTATTTTATATACAAAAATAAATTCTAAATGGAATAACGATCTATATATAAAACTCAAAACCAAGAAATATTTGTGTTAAATAGAAATCTTCCAGCTAAAACTGTAGAATGACCGCACACATTTGATCTCCCCTCACTTTGGAAATGACAGTAAAGGAATAGAAAGTTAAGTACTCACAAGACATAGAGAACAAGAAAATCAGTAGTGGATACTGACATCTATACCTTGTGGAAGACAAAGAGGAGATCGAATAGTGACTGAAAAGTGGAAGAAAGATACAACCTAAAGCAAAGTTTCTGAACCTAAAAACTACTGCTATTTGGGGCAAGAAAATCTACACTGGGACTGTCATACCCTAGAGAGCTCCTACCTCTTTCTAGAAAGTTCTTTTAGAAACCAAAAATATAACTAAATTTTAAAATAAATCAATAGAAGAGTTAGTAGATAAAGTTGATGAAATCTCAAAGAAGAACAAAAAGTCAGAGCAAATAAGGGAGAAAGGAAAATAACTTTACTTAGATCTCCTTAGGAGGTCCAAAACCAACTAATAAAAGTTCCAGAGGGGTGCCTGGCCAGTTCAGTAGGTTCAGCATGTGACTCTTGATCTCTGGGTCATGAGTTCAAGCCCCATGCCGAGTACAGAGCTTATTTAAAAAAAAAAAAAAAAAAGCTTCCAGAGGGAGAAAATAGAATAGTACAGTAAATTACCCAAGAAATTGAAAACAAGAGGTAAGGAGCAAATTCTGTGTTTTCAGAAATAAAAACATGTCATGTCCAAAGGACTATGGTATAGAATAATATCAGACATCTCAAAGGAAGTTAAGAGACAATGGAAAACAATATTCAAAATTTTTACTGAAAATAATTTTCTAATCTAGATTTCCATATACCTAAGCCAAATCATAAATCAATTATGAAATGTGAATAAAGACATTTTCAGACAAGCAGTGTACCAAAAAAATTTTCTCTCATGTAGTCTTTTCCAGGAACCTGTTAGAAAAGGTGCTATACAAGGATGAAGGAAAAAAAAAAAACAAGAATAAAATGTAAGATTCAATACAGAAGAGGAGGACAGAGAAATTCTTAAGAGAAGGACAGTCCACAATTGAGCGAGATAATGGAAAGCTCAAGAAGGGAAGTCTTCAGCAGGAAAAAACAAAACTAATAGGTTTGAATGTTCAAAAACAACTGATAGGTATGTGGTAGAGATGTTGGAGTTCTTGACAAAAATTAGCAACAGGTTTAATGAAAACGGAAAAATAACAAAAAGGAAAAAAAGGCAATTATTAACTCCAGGAAAAAGATCCATAAGAGAAAAGGCAAGAGTAGTACTATCCCATTTGGCCAACCCATGGGCCACAAGAAGTCATAATAATACAGATGGTTACTACTAAAGTAAGTATAATATATAATAAAACTATGTTTGAAATAATGGGGGAAGAAAAAGGTATCTAACATCACAGATACTCACTAAATAACCTTCAATCAACGAAGTTAAGACAAGTCTAAGCAGTTATACCAGCACATTATTTAGAAACAGGGAGGTAAATATCAGGAGGAATTATGATCGTTGTTAGTAGTTTTGGGGGTAAAGAGGTAGGAAAGGAAACTTTTTTTTTGGCACTAAAAATATTTCAAAATAAAAAAATATATTTCAAAATCCCTTGGGTATATCATGTACAAACAGGAATACATGTATTGTATAAAGAACAAAAAAAATTAAATTATATATCTACTATCTGGCTTAAAAATATATTACCTGAACCCCGAAACTACTTGTGAGCAGTCTCCAATCATATTCCCCAAACCCTGCCACAGTAACCACTATCAGGAGTCCTTATGTTTCTCATTTCTTACATTTTTATTGGTGTACCATATCTGTATGAATCTTTAAATAACATATAGTTTAGGTCTGCATATTTTTGAACTCTACAAAAGTAGAATCATACTGCCATGCTCTTTGACACTGTATTTATAAGATTCACACACATTGATGTTTGCAGCTACTATTCACTCATTTTCACTGCTCCATAATACTTCACTGTGTGAATTACTACCACCATTTCTCTATTTTCCTCATAACTGACATCAATATTGTTTCTTGTTTTCTACCAGAGAGTTAAATATTTTAGGCTTTGTGAGTACTATGGTCTGCTGCCCTCACTCCTTGGTAAAGTAAAGTGAAGTAAAGTGAAGTGAAGTAAAAGTAAAGTAAAATAAAAATAGCCACAAGCAATGTGTAGAAGATAAACATGGCTGTGTTCCAATAAAAACTTTATTACAAAGACAGACTAGTGGGAATGCTTGGGTGGCTCAGCAGTTTAGTGCCTGCCTTCAGCCTAGGGCGTGATCTTGGAGACCTGGGATCCAGTCCCACGTTGGGCTCCCTGCATAGAGCCTGCTTCTCCCTCTGCCTATATCTCTGCCTTTCTCTCTGTCTCTCATGGAGAAATAAAATCTTTTTAAAACAAACAACCAACCAACCAACAAACAAAACAAAGACAGACTAGAGGTCAGATTTGGTCTGGGGGCCACAGTTTGCTGACCTCCAACCAGGGTTCTCCGCAAGAAATGGATTTCCTGGCTCATAGAACATTGCTACGCAATGCCAAATTACCCTCCAAAAAGGTACCTGTTTGCTCCCTGACATATATTTGCTAAATTATGTGTGTTATAACTTAATTTTTTTGTAAGATTTTATTTTTTAAAAAGTAATCTCTACACCCAACGTGGGGCTTGAACTTACAACACTAACACCAAGAGTTGCATGCTCTACTGACTGAGCCAGCCATGTGCCCCTAACTTTTTAATTTCTGATGCCCTGATATATATAAAATGTTTTTATTATAGTTATAAGTTGTATTTCCTCTATTAGTGATGTAGAACACCTTTTTAGGTTTATTAACCATTTATAATTTCTTCTGCCATGAAGTGTCAATTCACATTTTCTGTTACTGTTTTTTGTTTTTTTGGGGTTTTTTTGGTTAAATGTATAGCAAATTCTCTTAGTGGCTTGTCTTTTCAATTAATGGCCATTTGATGAACAAGGGAGTTCTTGTCAACAAGGTCCTATTTATCTGTTTTCTTTCATCTGTGTTTAGGAGCTTACATTCTGGCAGCAAACACTTGCTAGCCAAGAGATGTTAGGGAAATTTCCTCTTTAAAGTTCTATAAAATGTTGAGAAAGTGCCTGACACACAGTAAATGCTTTATGAATTATTGCTATTATTATTTCCCAAGTCAAAAAGATTTTCTGCTTTTCTTCTTATTTTTAATTTTATTTTTTTAATTTTAAAAAAGACTTTATTTATTTTATTTTATTAATGAGAAGCACAGAGAGAGAGAGAGAGAGAGAGAGAGAGAGAGAGAGAGAGGCAGAGACACAGGAAGAGGGAGAAGCAGGCTCCATGCAGGGAGCCCAACGTGGGACTCGATCCTGGGACTCCAGGATCATATCCTGGGCTGAAGGCGGTGCTAAGCCGCTGAGCCACCCGGTGCCCTTCGTCTTCTTTTTTAAAGTAGACTCCACATCCAGTGTGGAGCCCAATGCAGGGCATGAACACAAGACCTGTGATCAAGACCTGAGCTGGGATCAAGATTCAGAATCTTAACCAACTGAGCCACCAACACACCCCATCTCCTATATTTTCTTTCAAAAACTGTAGCTATTCCTTGAACATTCAAGGTTGCAAATAACCTTGAACTGATTTTTGGGTATGGTATATTTGATGTATAATCTTTTCTCACTGATCTGAGTCCTTGATAGATAAAGTTTTCATGTATTTGTGGATTTGTGGGTTTACTCTTTACTGGATTTTTACCATTTTCCTTTAATCTTTGTGAACTACCACTATGTATTAATTATTAACTGTAAAGTCTTTGCATCCAGTAGGCTAAATTCTACACCAAGATCTTCTTTAAAATTTCTTTGTGATTCTTAGCTCTGTTTCCATGTAAAATTTATTTTTATTTTTTTAAAGATTTATTTATTTATTCATGATAGACATAGAGAGAGAGAGAGAGGCAGAGACACAGGCAGAGGAAGAAGCAGGCTCCATGCTGGGAACCCAACGCAGGACTCGATCCCGGGTCTCCAGGACCACGCCCTGGGCCAAAGGCAGGCACCAAACCGCTGAGCCACCCAGGGATCCCCTCCATGTAAAATTTAAAATCCATTGTCAATTTACACACACATCTTGGGACTTCATCTGGAACTATATCAATTCTATAGATCAATTTGGGGAGAATTTACATTTTTTTTTATAAATATGATGTCTGTCACCTTTTTTATAAACCTGATATAGCTCTTCACTTATTTAGGTCTTTAATGTCTTTCAACAAGGTATTATATTTTCTATAAAGATTCAGCAAATTACTACATAAGTATCTTATCTCTATTAAAATGGTATGGATTTTTCTTTTCTTTTTTCTTCTTTGGGAACTGTCATACTTCCAGGGCATTTTTCATTGTGCATTTCTTTAAAAGACTTTATTTATTCATGAGAGACACACAGAGAGAGGCAGACACAGGCAGAGGGAGAAGAAGACTCCCTGTGTAGAACGTGACGCGGAACTTGATCCCAGGACCCAGGGATCACACCCTGAGCCGAAGGCAGAAGGTAGATGCTCAACCGCTGAGCCACCCAGGAATTCCTCACTGTGCATTTTGAATCAGAGAATTCCTGTGGTTTTAGAATAGCTATAAAATTATCAGTCATTATCTTTTCAAATACTGCCTCTCTCATACATTCTATTACATTCTCCTAGAATTTTGGCTAAATGTATGTTAGACTTTCTCACTTTATTCTCTAAGGCTTTGACTTATTTTACATTTGCTATATCCTAGTCTCCTTCCAATGACCTCTAGTACTTTATTTTTTTTTAAAGATTTTATTTATTCATGAGAGACACAGAGAAAGAGAAAGAGACCAAGGCAGAGAGAGAGAAGCAGGCTTCATGCAGGGAGCCCGATGTGGGACTCGATCCTGGGTCTCCAGGATCACACCCTGGGCTGAAAGCAGATGCTCAACTGCTGAGCCACCCAGGCGTCCCTCTAGTACTTTATTTTTTTTAAGATTTTATTTATTTATTCATGAGAGACACACAGAGAGAGGCAGAGACACAGGCAGAGGGAGAAGCAGGCCCCATGCAGGGAGCCCGATGTGGGACTTGATCCCGGGACTCCAGGGCCAAAGGAGGCACACTAAACCGCTGAGCCACCCAGGAATCCCCTCCCTCTAGTACTTTAGATACATTTTTCAGTTAATTCTCACTTTCAACCTCTGGGCAAGCTGGAGTGACAGGGACCCCTCTACTTGAAATAACTAAAAATAGGACAAGATACATGAAACAATGGTTTTCAACACACTGAGCATCAGGCAGTGATGGACACTGACCCTGAGGGACAAGAAACAAATAAGATGAGCCCTACGATTGCTTCAGCTTACTGCTTCAAGAATTTCTAGGCTGTGGCATAAGGAAAGGAACGCAGGTGAAGCCTGGTGTTCCCCTAAGTTCAGAAGACACAACTGAATGTCAGGGGAGGCTAAGGCAGTTAGGCAGATACTGGAGGAGAGCTACACAGACAGATCTCCAGAGATCTGTAAAAGGTGTCCTTTAAATGTTCAGTTGAACAGAACACTGAAGAAGTTAATGCCAGAGAAAGAACTAAGAAAAAGTCAAAGTAATTCTTGTTCCCTTCAGTCATTTGAAAACCTTATAATTCATGGGGCAATAGATAGGGTACTCAAAAACGGTTTTGTCCTAGTAACGAAACAAAATTAGTCCAGGATTAAATGCTACTTTGATCCCACCTAATGAAGCTTAAAAGCAAAACTGAAAAGACTCAAGCTATTTCCATCTGATCTAATTGTATGCTACAACAAACCTCAAGAGTATTTACAGGAATACAAGTTATCCAGCAACCAAGAAGGTAAAATTCATAATGTCTGACATCTAAAGTTACCAAACATACAAAGAATCAGGAAAATGTAACCCATGATGAGCAGAAAAAAAATCAACTGACCCAAAGTTGATAGAAACAGATTATAGAATTCAAAGACATGGTAAATAAAAACATTTAAGATATAGTAAAGGAAACTAGCCAAAACAAAACACCAAGAAAACAAAGGACTGTGAGAACACATAAACATTTGTTAAAAAATTATATTTTAGAGAGCAATAAGGAATGAAAATGAATTTCATTTTTTCCTCTATGCCTGATCTTTAACAAAACAACAATAATCATAACTAACACCTACTGAGTGCTCTACCACAGGTCAGCGATTCTTCCAAGTTCTTGACGTGTATTAACTCGTTTAATCTTCATAAAAACTTAAGAAGTAAGTACTAGCACCATTCCATTTTACAAGTAAACTGAGGGATGGAAAGTTTGAGTAGCTTATCTACGGGTAATGGGTGACAAAAAAGTATATGAACCCAAGTAATCAGCCTTCAGAGTATATACTCCTAATCACTGTTACACAGCATCTCTAGCATATTATTTTGTTTTTTTTTATTTTTAAATTAGCATACTATTTTGTAACTTTAAAAATATATAAAATGCTGAAACTGTAATTGAAATAGTTAGCCATACAATATAATTTACCCCAAATCCAGTTTGTTAATTACCTGATGATTAACACATGTCAAATGTTCAATAGTTTTCTCTAATTTTGATTTTTCAAAAATACTCATTTCCTGGAGACTCTGAAAAAGAATTTTATGGAAGATGTTCATTCACACCAGATATCAAAACAAAATTAGCAAAGTAATGCAAGTCTACAGTACAATTCTATTTATCTTTTTATGACATAGAAAGGTTTTAGAAAGAAAATCATTAGACATTTTATAATAATGATGCTTTTGGTTGAAAAAAAAAAAGGACAAGAATTTCTTATCCTTATATACTATCTCCATGTGTGCTTGTAATAGAAGACACAGAATGGCATGGATTTGTTTTTAAAGATTTACATAGACCACTCCAGTAGTACAACTATAAAAGGAAAAAACCAGCAAGTTAAGTATGATCAGGAGTATGCCCTTATGAGACATGTCAGAGGAACAAAGGGCAAAGAAGAAAAGATGAGATCACAAAGATATAGGAAAGAATTCTACAGGGCCATACAAGAGATCAAAATTTCAAGAATAGGCTAGTCAACGGTGTAAAACACAACTACTATTTCTTTGGTCAGGTTACCTTATCCAACTCTTGCTGATGTTAAGTATAGGATAAATTATATAAGCTGGTGTTCCCTGAGACTTTTTCTAGTGCAGATTCATACTTCTATCCATGTTATTAATTAAAAACAAATAAAGACACCTGATGTTTGGATCATATATCTGGTTGGAAGGGTCACTCTGGTGCATGCATTTTTTATTAAATCATTCAATCAGTATTAAGGACATACTGCATACCAAGCACCAAGCACAATGTTAGGAATACACAGTAAGTAAAATGGATAAAGCCTTTGACATTATAGTTACTAAAGCCTAGTAGATAAGACAACCTTAAATAAGATATTATAGTTAAATCATGAATATTCTGCTAGGAAAATGAACTATATGGCAACATATTGAAAGGGAATCTAGAGTCTAGAGTCCATTTCCTGCACGAGGAAATGTTTAACCTGGCTCTAAAGGATGATAGGAGTTAGCCAGTTGAAAGTACTGTAAGGAGTGAAAGACTTTTCAATAGCCTTTGTAGAAAATTGGGGACTGGGATCCCTGGGTGGCGCAGTGGTTTAGCGCCTGCCTTTGGCCCAGGGCGCGATCCTGGAGACCCGGGATCGAATCCCACGTCAGGCTCCCGGTGCATGGAGCCTGCTTCTCCCTCTGCCTGTGTCTCTGCCTCTCTCTCTCTCTCTCTGTGACTATCATAAATAAATAAAAATTAAAAAAAAAAAAAAAGAAAAAGAAAATTGGGGACTTGGAGTTGAGAAAATGAGGTAGGGGAACCGGGAGAGATGAGTTTGGGGAAAAGAAGCTAGACCTCCAAGTAAGCAAAAGCGAATCACTGAAGTCTTTGAAAACAGTTCACAGATTTTAAATAAAAAGCGATCTGATCACATTTATATCTCTGAAAGGTGATTCTGCCTTCAGTGTAAAATACACATTTGGGAGGCTGCTGACATACTAATGCAGCTGGGAGAGAATAATGGCCAGAATGGGATGCAGCAGGGGAGTGGAAAGAAGTACACAGATTCAAGAGAAACTAACTGGGGCTCAGGATCCAGACTCCATGTGACTTTATAGTTAAGTGATCTTGGGCAAATCATTTAAACTCGCTGTAACTCAGAGACCACATCTGTAAGCATTAGCTATCTGAAAAGTCAACTGTGAAGATTTACTGAGACAGCTCACGTGAAAAGTCTTAGAACAGAGTTTCCCACGTGAAAAGAACTTAATAAATGTTAATTATTATTTAACAGGCAGCACACGTAGGACTCGGTAATTGAGAGAAAAGTGCTTTACAGGAGAGAGGAGTGAGTGATGATACTTGGTTTGCCAACTGGGTGGGTAGTCAAATAACAGGAAACTACCAGATGCTTAAGGATTGAGATGACTAGTTTTTAAGTAAATCTAGAAAGATTCTGGTAATATGAATATCACTTATTCTGAGCTTTCAGTACTACTGCATTTTAAAATCCTGTTTCTACGTTCCTTGGTCCTTTCAACGAATATGGAAAAGAATAAATCAGTACCTTATGCTAAAAGCTGTCACACTGCATATAAGTTTTCCATTTGGTAATTTTAACACTTATTTTTATAAGAAAGCACATTCTGCAAGGCAGTATTCCAAAAGATCTCAATTAAAAGTATTTTGTTGGGATAAAATTTTAACCGAAAATGTATGACATAAAGACTACCTTATAATGCTTAAATGTTCTTATTGCTAACCTGAGCTGCTAATTTCCAAGCATTAATTCAATAGTATTTACTGGAAGTAAACTAAGAATCCATAAAAGTAACAATAACAGCTAATGTTGCGTTCTTATCATGTTACAAGAACTGTTTAATGTTTTATGTACATTCACACATTTTTTTTATTTTATAAAAGAAAATATAAAATATTGCCCCTAAATAGGACACCAAGAACACAAGCAACAAAAAATATATATAAACTGGACTTTAGAGAAAAAAAAAATAAATAAATAAATAAACTGGACTTTATCAAAATTAAAAACTCTTCTCATTAAGAAAATGAAAAGGCAAACCACAGAATGGGAGAAAGTATTTGTACATCATGTAACTGATAAGGAGCTCCTAACCAAGACATAGAATACTTGGACAGTTCAATAACAAAGAGACAATAATCCAATGGATTCTGTTGACATTTTTAGGCATTTCTCCAAAGATATACAAATGGCCAAATAAGCACATGAAAAGATGCTCAATGTCATTAGCCACCAAGGAAATGCAAATCAAGACCACAATGGATAGTACCTCACATTTACCAGCATGATGGTAATAAAGAAGGCATAATAACAAGTGTTGGTGAGGATGCAGAGATATTATAACTTTTATTATTTTTTTTAAAGATTTTATTTATTCATGAGAGCCAGGGAGAGAGAGAGAGAGAGAGAGAGAGAGAGAGAGAGACCCAGAACATAGGCGGAGGGAAAAGCAGGCTCCCTGCAAGCAGCCTGATCCGGGATCCCAGGATCACACCCTGAGCCAAAGGCAGACGCTCAACTGCTGAGCCACCCAGGCATCCGAAATTAGAACTTTTAAATACTGCTGGTGAAATATAAATGGTACAGCTGCTTTGGAAAATAGACTGGCAGTTGCTCAAATGGTTATGGTTATCCTATGAACCTAGGTATATACTCAAGATAATAAAAACCTACATCAACAAATGGTTGTACACGAATGCTCAAAGCATCATTATTATAATAGTCAAGAAGTAGAAACCACATCAATGAAAATTAAAATGTCTATCCATACAATGGAGTATTATTCCACAATAAAAAGGAATAAAGTATTGATACATACTACATAGATGAACTTGAAAACATTATGCAAAGTGAGAGAAGCCAGAGATTAAAAAAAAAAACACATAGAAAAGGATTCAATTTATATGAAATGTTCAGAGTAACCAAATCTACAGAGATGGAAAGTAGCTCAGTGATCACCGAGGCCTGGGGAGGCCAGGGCACAATGGAGAACAGCTGCTAACAGGTTCCAGGGTTTCTTTTCGACGTAATGAAAATGCTCTAAAATTGTGGTGGTAGGCTGGCTGAACAAGTCTCTGAATATACTAAAAACCACTGAACTGTATACTTTAAATGGGTGAACTGAATAGTATGTGAATAACTCAGTCAAGTTGTTTTAGATTAAAAAAAAAAAGGTTAAGGTCCTTCCACATGAGGAAAGAACTTCCTATTGAGATCAGAGGTTCTCTAAAGAACCGGATAATAAACATTTTAGGCTTTGTGGGCCAGTTTCTGCTGCAAAACGCTCAGTTCTGTCACTGTGGCACAACAGATGCCACACAGAATACTACGGTACACGAATGAGCTTGGTATTCCAATCACGTTGACCGACGATGATATTTGAATTTCATAGTTCTCATGTCATGAAATACTCTTCTTTTTATAGGTTTTCAATGACTTAAAAATGTAAAAAACATTTTTAGCAGATGGGTCATAAAAAAACATAATGGTCTGGATTTGGTTCATGTGTCATTGTTTGCCAACCACTTGATCTAGCCATACATTCTAAACAATCACTTCAGAGGAAAACTATATATAAATTACCTTTCAAAAATAAGTTGATCTTATAACTTACCTTTAACTTTTCTTTTAAAGCTTCTTTTTCTGACATAATCCTTCTTAGGTCAGATAATGCAAGTTCTTTTTCCTTTTCCATAAGACTAACGATATTATGGGAGACTGTGGTTTGGGCGGACTCTTGTCTTAGTGCATGTAACTGTTCCTGAGCCTTTAAAGAATTAAAATATATAAATAAAAACACTTTGGATATACTCCAAAGGAAAAAAAAAAAAAAAACCTGGCAAACTAACATGCTACCTTTGCTCTCTTCCCAAATCCCAACAAAATGAGGAAAAGGATTAAAATAACGATGACGATGACGAAAACCCCATATGACAAGGAGATTGAGGGGAAATGCCAGCTACAACATTTCAGAAACTAGACAGCAGATGGACAATAAGTAATTAAGTAAGCAGACCCAAGAAAACTGAAATCCAAGCCAACAGTGGGGAGAGCCCAGAAATTAATCAATTTGCAACCGCAGATTCAAAAAAAAAAAGCTCCAAAAGTAAAAACAGCTTTTTCAACTTTACCCGTTATCTTTCATGTCCCTCTCCCTCTTTCAAAGTAGAACTTCATGGGAAATTGGCATAGAACAAACTTAAACACTATGGTCTGCACAGACTCACCTTGCTCTCTGATAACTGAGGCTTTGTAACTGGGCCAACCTGTATCAATTCTCTCTTCCTCAGAGTTTTTTTAAATTATGGGCTAAGTCCTTAATATCCTATATACCCAAATCGTGGGTGCTACCCACTGTTTGATAGATTCCTAACATGTCTGAATCCCAAGGATAAACTTAGCTCAGAGTCAGGCTAAGACCTGTTCCAGGTAGCTTTAGGAGATTTTCTCTAACAGACTTGACACACAGATAGACTAGAAAAGAGGAAGAATAAATGTGGAAGAGTAATAGAAATCTCTGCTTTGGGAACAGGACAATAATAGAAACTACTACCGTACTTAGATAATTCTAATTATAAAGGAATATCACAAGGTCCATATATTACAGTAATTTAAAAGATTTATACTGGTTCCCTTATAGTTAACTTGTTCTATATAATCTGTCAGCTTAACCAATTTCTTACTTCATTATATAAGACACTTAGTTTATCTCTTTCTGCTGTCAATAGCTTAACATTGGACTGTATATCTTCCATATGTTTTTCAAATCTTTCCAGCATGCGCTGAAGTTCATCTCTTTCTCTTGTAATCAGATGAATTTCTGAGTTATAATCACCCTGAAACATAATTTAAAAACAAGTTATTATTTGTTATAATTATCACCCATATGGTCATCACAGGATGTTGGTAATGACAGTGACTGAATGTTAATAGACAAAAAAGAACACAATTTTTTTATCCATAATGGGAGCAGAAGATGAGAGTGCAGGCAGTATCGGGGCAAATTTCCTGGCCTTCAAATGCCCAGGAAGGGACCCCGCTACCAATGATACTACTTGATCAGATCCTGTCATACACTTCAACTGTCATTCTCCTGGATTTGTTTCTAATGGTAGTAACTAAAGTGTACTTCCCAGAGGAGAAGCATCAGCAGCATCTAGGAATTTGTTAGACATGCAAGTTTGTGGGCCCACCCCAGACATACTAAATCAGAAACTGTGGGCATAGGGCTAGTAACTACAGTTTATCAAGCCCTCCCCGTGATTCTCATGCATGATAATTGTTGGGAACCCCTAGTTTACAGCTCTCTCCAGGGGAAGGACTAGGAGGGCATGTGCATGTCTGCTCACTCTATGCAAGTAACTATTGTGGTCTAGCATATTCCTCAGTGTTTTCTAACCAAATCTAAGATCAGTTTCCCAGCCACACCAACCTCCACAACCATCCCAGCTCCAACCTATGTGAAGTCTATTTTTGCAATGAGATAAATATTTCTACCAGGCAATATACATTAAGGATGTTCACCAAATAAGCAAATACTTTCAACATTTCTAAAACAGGATGATGCCTATTATTTCAGTCCCATTCAAAAGATCCACTATCTTCATGACTATTGTGGAAAATAAAGGTGATAAATGTAGACTTGGCATCTAAGGTATATATACATAAATACATATTATATACGTGTGTGTGTGTGTGTATGTATGTGTGTGTGTGTATATATATATATATATATATTTTTTTTTTTTTAAAGGCAGAGTGAGAGTGTGAGGACGGGAGGAGCAGAGGGAGTGGGAGAATCTTAAGTAGGCTCCATGCCCAGCCAAGCTTGACTACGGGGCTTGATCTCATGACCCTGAGGAGATTTAAGATATCTTAATATTAAAGTACTAAATGCAGATGCCCCAGGTAGAAATAATCTGATAATCTGGTACACTGGAACACATTTTATATACGTTACTATCTCCTGTGCACATAACTATATCCAATGTAGACGTGGTATGTGTGAGGTACTCCTAAACTGCCACTTAGAAGTTAAGTTATTCACTTGTTAAACAGGGCTAAACAGGGCAAAATCAGGGTATAATGGACAAGATTAATTACCTGGATACATTAAAGGATACAATATTTTACAGGACAAAAGCATATTAAGGTTTGAGGACTTAATTAAGGCTTAGGTAACTAAAAGAAAATCTGTAACTTAACTATACATAAAAATATCTTATAAAAAGGAGGTGGTTTGCATAGATTTTAGAAAAGGAGACTCCGTGAATAAAGATTTGACAGTACTGCAGATGTGGTCATTGAGTACTGGAATGAAGTAGAGCTGAGTCTTGTCCTGTCTCACTGCATTGGCATCACAGATGGGGCCATGGTTGATAAAATTCAGCAGCCAGGAAAAAAGTCCAGAAGTAGTGAGGGGCTCACCCTGCACATCTCCTTGAGCTCTAAGCTTGGCAGAAGTGTCACTGCTTATCCAGCTTCTCCCCTAGAGCTAAGCTGAGGATCTGGTTGAGTGGGAGTGAGGAGTATGGTTGTAAATAAAGTTAGGACATTAAAAAAAAAAAAGATTTGACAGTCTACTTTCATTACTGTTTAGGTCTCAGCTTAAATGTCACTTTCTCTAAGGAGTCTTCTGACTCTTCAACACTTATGATAAATGAGCTTATAAAGTTAACATGATTGTGTGTTTACTATATGTCTTTACTACTAAAATGTAAGCTCAATGAGTGTCACAGTAGGTATCTGGTCTGACTACATCTTGAGTGCCTAGCATGGTACCTAAAACATATGAATTCTCCAAAATCACTTACTGGTCTTCCTAAGCAGGGACTCTTGGTCTTTTCTAAATATATCATGATTGACATAAATATGCAGATACTTATACTTGTGTTCATATGTAATTGTTAATAATTCTTTTACCACTCCATTGTCCCTGATACATACACACAAGCTCATGCACATATATGCACAATACTAAAGGTTATAAGCAAACAGACTATGTCTTCTTTATCTCACGTCCAATGCCTCATTCAGAGCACGACTCAACATGTACCTGTTGAACTGAACCTAACTTTCTACCTAGACTTGATGTGCTTTGAACCAGCAAATAAACAATAAAGAATACGATATTTATAAGGAACTAGCTGTTATGCTGGGACCTTATTATCTCTAATCTTTGAAAACAGGGATTTCGTGAAGTAACTTGTCCAAGACCATAAAGGCAATTTGTAGAGTGGGAACTTCTATCAGGTCTCCAACTCCAAAGCCCTATTACACTATACTTGAAACTCACAATGGAAACCATAGTGAGTACAAGTACAAGGAGAAAGGAGGCAGTGCTCACCCCACAGACAGCAGAGAACCAACAGGTGTATTTTTGACAAAGATCACTGACACTAAAAATGTCAGTATTTTTTTCTGAATTATTGCAATCCTAAGAAATTGTGTCTAACCGTTTGCAATAAAGCAGGAGCTGAAAACCCATAGAGTGTACCAAATCCAGCTTTATAGGGGTCTTTGTTGTGTGCTATATGGTTTCTAAACATGTTTAAAATACCCAAGTTTAGGCGAGGATGCATTCTCTAGTGCCCCGAACTCACAACAGTCTACACTCCACCACTTTCACTCATGTACACACCTACTATTTCCTACCATTCCTGGAACTTATTATTGGAATTCTAAAATGCTCTGAACATCCTATCTTTCTAAACTTTAGAAAATGAATTCTTTATCTGTATCAGGTATCATTAGAACATTGTAAGAAAATACCTAAAAAAAAAAAAAAAAAAAAAAGAAAATACCTAAGTTGAAGGGGGATAAAAATCTCTTCTAATTTTACCAGTACCTTAAAAAAATCTCATTTTTTAACTGTGAATCCATATGGAGAAGTTAAGTCAAATATTTAGGTTAAAAGTTTTGAGATATTTGCCTACTCAGTTTTTATTTAATAAATACTTGATCAAGCAACCTTTTATGGAAGATGCTCCTATGCAATGAAGGTGATCAATTCACTAATATTTTCTGAGTCCTAAGTATATATGCTTAAAAAACAACTCAGTAACACATAAATTAACTTATACAGTATTTTCCCAACAATTCATTCTGCTTATAACAGTTAACATAGCATTGTGTTTTTACTAACACCTATAAATCAAATTCACCCATTAGCCAATGAGGTTAAAAAAAGTCTAATCAGAAAACTTCAAACCATTTTACAATGGACATGGGATCTTCAAGAAATGACGCAACTGATAAATTCAGTCAAGTCTGAAATTTTTAAACCTAGTATCTTCATGTATATGTCACAGCGACTTGATATTTTTAAACATTTTAAATGTTCTGAGTTTTAATTTTACACCCAACTTCCCCTAATTTTATCCAGTGTGTGGAATGTTAAAATCATAAGCCTCATAAGCCAGGATTCCTATAGCTCTAAAGCTTTAAAAAAAGAAAAAGAAAAACCTTAATGAAGAATTCAAATGATATTCAGAAAACACTGAAAATAATTAGGACCGAAAACAGAGAGATACATGATTTTAATCTCTCATGAAACATGGTTAACTTTACCTAATACACATCTTTAGACTACCAACTTGTCAATGTGGTTGTAGTAGACAAATGGGATGGTCTGCCCTGCACTCACTTCCATACTCTATCTTCTCCTGTTGCATGGTTAACATGGTATGCACAATGTGACCCGCCCTTCTGACTGGTCCAAGCCTGAGAATGTCATGTCTGCCATGTGGACGAAGCCGCTCTGCTTTGAGAGAGAAATGCAGCGGATTCCCAAAATAATGGACTGAAAGAAAGGAAATATCCAGTAGCATGAATTACTGGTTCTAGTTTCTGGAAGCCCAGATGTCCCTGTACTTACCCTACACACCTAAGCTATTCAATCTTTCCTTAATTTCCAAAAATCAGTATGTTACACTTTGTTAAGTAGTTTTCCTAATAAATGCAGTGTTTCTATAGTATTGGTCATGAAAGAAAACAAATACCAAAATTAAGAAAAACTTTTTTTTTAAGAGAAAGAAAGTGAGAGAGTGCACATGACAGCATGAGCGAGTGACAGGGAGGGGCAGAGAGAGAGAAAGAAAGAATCTTAAGCAGGCTCCATGCTTAACATGTTAAGCATGACTGACTCAAGGTTCAATTTCACAACTCTGAGATCATGACCTGAGCTAGAATCAAGAGTCTGTGGAAAGTTAACCGAATGAACCACTCAGGTGCACGCAACTCCCCACGCTTTTAAGTAGGCTCCATGTCCAGCATAGAGCCCAATGTAGGGCTTGAAATCATGACCCTGGGATCAAGACCTGAGCTGAGATCAAGAGTCAGATGTTTAACCGATTGAGCCACCCAGGGGCCCCAAGAAAAACTTTTATTTATTTTATTTTTTATTTTTTTAAAAGATTTATTTATTTATGATAGAAAGAGAGAGAGAGAGAGAGAGAGAGGCAGAGACACAGGAGGAGGGAGAAGCAGGCTCCATGCCGGGAGCCTGACGTGGGACTCGATCCTGGGACTCCAGGATCACACCCTGGGCCAAAGGCAGGTGCTAAACCGCTGAGCCACCCAGGGATCCCCAAGAAAAACTTTTAAAAAACAAGTATGAATAAAGTTATATTTAATACAATAACACCGAAAAAGTTTGTTCATAAAGATACACTCCTGATTATCAATCATCCTTAAAGAGAGATATTACCTTTTCTAGTGTTTTAAATATTGGAATTTTTTCACGTGTAGAATAATTTGTAGAGCAAGATCTTCGCTGTATTATATGTTGGAGTCTTTCTAGCTCTTTCTTGTAAAAATCTCGTTCTTCCTCTATACCTTTCAGAAATGTATCTAAACGAGAGGGTGACTTGTCTCGACGTTTTATTCCATGTTCTAGCCTCATCCTTTCAACTTCCAGAGTAAGTTCTCTTTCTGTAAGTAAATTAAATATTAAAAGTGTTGCATATAAATTGTATGATTAGCCAAAACATTATATTAGTAAGTTTTAGAATACAAACTACTAAAAAATTATTAACTTTTGTATATCACCTATCACTGGCTGATATCAAAGAAGCAAATATTGAGAAAAATGAGGAAAAAGAGCACAAACAACATTAAAAGTTTAAATAAAATCTAGTAAGTCAAAGTCGTCCTACTTTTGTCTTATTATAGGGATGGGTACCATTTAGTACTATAGAGTGATGTAATAAACTACCATTTGGTACTTTCTGGTGACCTGAAAATGCATTAAAGGAAATTTTATCTATAAGCAATTAATCATAATATGCATGATTTTTAACAGGAAGCTTGAATTTAATACAATATTACACAAAGAGATCAAAACAATTCATCTTTCTCCAAATAAGCAAAACTACTAACTTTTACCACAACAGTTACCTTTTCATGAGTCAAAAGTAGCCTAATACTGGTAATTTCACATAGTTCAATCTAATTTAACTCTGAAGCATATGATTTTCAAGACATATTCTGTCTGATTCACTCTCCTCTCTTCTTTTATTCATTTGACAGGTATTTATGGAGCATCTACTCTATGCCCAGCACTAGCTAAGGATACAAGTATGAAAAATATAGCCAAGATCAAACAATTATTCTGTGTGTAGTAAGATGAAATCTACAAAAGAATAGCATGTAATGCAATCCAGAGGATGAAATGACAAATTCATCCCAAGGAGTGACTAGAGAGGTAAGAAGTAGGAGAGGGGGAAGGAATGGGCAATTGGGTTGAATGCTAAGAAGTCAAATAAATTAATGAAGAAAAGTGTCCACTGCATTTAGCATAACGGGAATGAAGGAAGCCTTTCCAAGAGCACCTCAGGTACTGGGTGGGAACAGAAGCCAACTGGAGTCCTTAAGGAGCTAACAGGTAGTACTACTGGGCAGATACAGCAAGTGTGGATCACCTTTCAAGATGTTAAAGATGCGAAAAGGAGAAAAGGGTGTCTGGAGGGGAGTAGGTCACAGTTTTTGTTATAGATCGGGAAAAGGGTAAGTATGTTTTCTTGTTAATTTCAGTTAGTTCGCATACACTGTAATATTAATTTCATGTGTACAGTAATTTACCACTTACATACATCACCCAGTGCTCATCAAGACAAGTGCACTCCTTAATCCCTAACCCCTATTTCCCCCATCAACCTACCCACCTCCCCCCTGGCAACCACCAGTTTGTTCTCTAAAGTTAAGAGTGTTTCCTTTTTCTTTTTCTTATTCTATTTTTAAGTAATCTCTACACCCACTGTAGGGCTCAAACTCACAACTCTGATATCAAGAGTCGCATGTTACATTCTTTTGATGGAGCCAGCCAGGCACCCCAAGAGTCTGTTTCTTGGTTTGCCTCTCTTTTTTCCCCTTTGCTCATTTGTTTTCTTAAATTCTACATGAGTGAAATCACATGGTATTTGTCTTTCTCTATTTCACTTAGCATAATACTCTCAAACTCCATCCATGTTGTTGCAAATGGCACGGTTTCATGCTTTTTTGTGGTGATATTCCATTATATGTATATATACCACCTCTTCCTTATCAACTCTTCAGTTGATGGACACTTGGGCTGTTTCCATAATTTGGCCATTGTAGATAATGGTGCAGTAAACATCAGGGTGCATATATCCCTTTGAATTAGTATTTTTGTGTTCTCTGGGTAAATACCTAAGTAGTGTGATTGCTGGATTATAGGGTAGTTCTATTTTTAACTTTTTGAGGAAGCTCCACATGGTTTTCCACAGTGGCTGCTTCAGTTTACATTCTCATCAACAGTACAGGAGGGTTCCCCTTTCTCCAAATCCTCACCAACACCTGTTGTTTTTTGTGTTACTGATTTTAGCAATTCTGACACACGTGAGGTGATATCTCACTATAGTTTGGATTTGTATTTTCCTGATGATAAGTGATGATGAGCAGCTTTTCTTTCTTTTTTTTTCAGCTACAGATTTTTATTATGAGCAGCTTTTCATGTGTCTGTTGGCCATCTCTATGTCTTCCTTGGAAACATCTATTCATGTCTTCTATTCATTTTTTAACTGCATTGTTTGTTGTTTGGTGTTGAGTTTTATAAGTTCTTTATAAATTTTGGATACTGATCCTTTATCAGATGTATCATTTACAAATATCTTCTCCCATTCTATAGGTTGCCTTTTAGTTTTGTTGACCATTTCCTTGGCTGTACAGAAGCCTTTTATTTTGATGTCCCAAAAGCTCATTTTTGCTTTTGTTTCCCTTGCCTTAGGAGACATATCAGGGTATGTTTAAATGCCTGGGGAACCCCGAGTGGCTCAGTGGTTTAGCGCTGCCTTTGGCCTGGGGTGTGATCCTGGAGACCTGGGATCGAGTCCCACATCAGGCTCCCTGCATGGAGCCTGCTTCGCTTTCTGTGTCTCTGCCTCTCTCTCTCTCTGTTTCTCTCATGAATAAATAAATAAAAATCTTAAAAATAAATAAATAAATGCCAATGGACAGGGATGCCTGGGTGGCTCAGTGGCTGAGCATCTGCCTTCGGCTCAGGGCATGATCGGTCTTGGGATTGAGTCCTGCATTGGGTTCCCCACAGGGAGCCAGCTTTCCCTCTGCCTATGTCTCTGCCTCTCTGTTTGTCTCTCATGAATAAATAAAATCTTTTTAAAAAATGCCAATGGGGATCCCTGGGTGGCGCAGTGGTTTGGCACCTGCCTTTGGCCCAGGGCACGATCCTGGAGACCTGGGATCAAATCCCACCTCGGGGTCCCGGTGCATGGAGCCTGCTTCTCCCTCTGCCTATGTCTCTGCCTCTCTCTCTCTCTCTCCCTGTGTGACTATCATAAATAAATAAAAATTAAAAAAAAAAAGCCAATGGACAAAAACAGTACAGGCTAAAGTTATGGAAAAAAGATAATATGCAAGGTTTTAAAATTAGAGAGGGTAGGATCCAGAGAACAGATGGAAGCAGTGGCCTTTCCTAAGAGGGACACACTTCCACAGTAACAGGAGGAAAGATAAAAATGGACAGTTTAAGATCTTGGGACAGAAACTGACAGAAGGCCTCCCTGGTGGCTTCCATGCTCTTAGGGAACCTGAAGATTGCCCACTCAGAATGGGAAGTGGAATGAGATTCCTAAGTTTACTGAGAATGGAAAACATGTGAAATGTTCCCTGCAGAGAGTAGGAGATCAAGTGGTAAGAAACATAGAGTAAGATTTCCATACATCATCAAGAGTGCTGCTCAAGTTCAGGACTATCTAATTTATAGTGCTACTGGGCAGCCCCGGTGGCTCAGCGGTTTAGCGCCGCCTTCGGTCCAGGGCGTGATCCTGGAGACCCGGCCAGTCCCATGTCAGGCTTCCTGCATGGAGCCTGCTTCTCCCTCTCTCTCTCTCTGTGTCTCTCATGAATAAATGAATAAAATCTTAAAAAAAAAAATTTATACTGCTACTGATGTGTTGGGTACACACACAGCCAGTACTTAGCTGCTCATGTGTAAACGTGTAAAAGGTAAATATTTTGGTTGACTTGTGGTAGGATTTTTGGCAGGCTGGTACTTTTGCAGCACAGAGAAGTAGGGAATTTCAGACGTGAAGGATCATGCAGAAATGACAGGTTACAGCTAGGTATGAAAGGAAGTAAACTGAAAACTTACATACATAGGTCAAAGCAGTTTAATGTATTAACCCATTTAATCCTCAGAACAATCTTTTGGGTAGTTGCCATCGGTAACCCTTGGGACAGCATAGAGAGGTTAAGTAATGCACTCAAGAAATACAGCCAGTAAGTGGAGAAGAGGTCAAACAGATTATCCACATGGATGCTGAAGAGCCTAGGATATAGCCTCTTTGTAATATAATACACTGGCTTTTCTTTTACTTCTGAAGACACATGGGAATTTGACAGCACCAGGCTTCTGCTCTTACCATTCCTTCTGACTGGAAAAAACTGCCCCAAATCTTTATTTGGCTGGTGTCTTGTCTCTGAGACCTCAGGTCAGTCAATTCTAGCACATCTTCCCCCATTTTAATACCTCTTATCATCTAAAATTGGCTTGTTAATTTATGTGTTGCTAATTTGTCTAACTAGAACAAAGGCTCCACAAGAGCAGAGGCCTTGTGTATTTTGTTTACCATCATATTCTCCAGTACCCAAAACAGAGCCTGGCATACAACAGGCTCATAAACGTTTGTCGAATGGTTGGAACATTCTTACATGTTTCTTAAACTAACTCATTCAGGGTTGGTACCTGGCAGAAAGTTGCCCTATGAAGAGAGAAAAAGAGAGAGAGAAGGAGAAAGAGAATGAGAATGTGTTCTTTCAGGTGATGCAAGTGCTTCAATTTCCGTACTTCAATTTTTCATAATTTTAGTTTTCCTCTGAGTCTTAAATAATTCCATTATCTGCCTCAAAAAAGGATATACTTCTATTGGAAAATATTCAAGCAGGGTTCCGTATACCAAATAGTCAAAATATGAAAGAATCCTGTAAGGTCATTGAGGGAGAGAGGTTTTCCATTCCAAACCTGGTATGGTTTCTGGTATATAACAAGCACTCCACAAATATTTATTGAATAAACGAATGAAAGATTACTAAGAAAAATAATAAGTCAGGTGGAAATCACATTCACTTTTTAAGTTATCAACATTTTGTATTTTACCTGTAACTGCAAAACTTTCCATTTTTTTGTTAAGTCTTTGCTTTTCTTGTTCAAGCTGATGAACGACAGTTTCCAGGTCTGATTTTATAAGTAGTTCATCACTCAGTCTCTCCTTTTCTTTATGGCATAAGTTTAATTCCTACAAATTTTAATACTGTAATTAGGATTTCTAACAACTTTATAAAATATTATAAAGCTTAAAAAATATATTTTGGTAAGTACATTTAATTAAGAATAATTCATATATACACAGACACACACTTTTAGTTAGTCAAATATATAATTTCAACTAAAGTTAATTATCAACTGTGGCTAAAAGGACCGTAAAACCCAAACATCAACAGTGCTCCTTTCTGAATACAATTATTAGATTTTATTTTCTCTTAATTTGTTTAGCATATTGTCCTACTTTTTAAAATGAATATGTACTTGTGCAATAAAAAGTTTTAAAGCTTTCTTACTTTTAAAGGAAGGCAGAATGAAGACATAGTGCTTAAGACTACCGTAGGTACCAGTAACTATGTTGGTTATTCTTGCAGACTCATCTGCACAATGGGGATAAGAGCATTATTGGACACCAAGGATTCACTGGTGAGTATGAAACTAAGGATATGAAGCATTCTGCACAGTGTCTAGCACATGGCAAGTGCTCAATAAATGTAAGCTATTAATATCATTTATCTTAAAAATACATAATATAGCATAAATGGGAAAAAATAAGAAAGGTCAGAAAGTATCTTACTGTCAGCCAATTCTACTGAAACTTGGCAAGACAAGCATTATGAATCACACTCAACTGTTTAGAGTGTACATACAATGGCAGTGAACAAAAATCCCTGCCCTCACAGAGTTTACGTTGTTAGTAAAAATAACATCTAAACATCTACTTTCTGTTTATTGACCTCATGGAAGAATTTCACAAGACTGATGCGACTCAAGAGTAGACCCCATCCAAAAGAAAAAAAGAGAGGACAATATTTTGCAGGTTTAGTTGATTCAGTTATTCAATATTGAATTGAATAGCTGCAGGTGAATAAAAGGGAAACCACTGTGATTCACAGTGAGCATATAAAAATCAGCAAGTATTCAAGCACCTACAATGTACCAGCATAGTAGCCCGACGTGGGACTTGATCCCGGGTCTCCAGGATCACGCTCTGGGCTGAAGGCGGCATTAAACTGCTGAGCCACCTGGACTGCCCTGGATGCATTTTTTAATTTTCCTTATGCCACCACAATATTGCTGATACACTGTTTAAGACTATATATATAATGAGAAAACTTGAAAATTAGTATTAGTCTTAGTTTCTAATATAAGAAACCCATCCAGGGATGCCTGGATGGCTCAGCAGTTGAGTAACTGCCTTCGGCTCAGGGTGTGATCCCGGGGTCCTGGGATCGAGTCCCACATCAGGCTCTCTGCATGGACCCTGCCTTTCTCTCTGCCTTCTCTCTGTGTCTCTCATGAGTAAACAAAAAAATTTTTTTTATAAAAGAAAGAAACCCATCCAATTTAATAAGCTATTAAAAAAAATCCCCAATCATCAAAATTAGAGAGGAAGACAAACCATGAAAGACTCCTAACTCTGGGAAACAAAGGGTTGCAGAAGGGGAGGTAGGTGGGGGGATGGGGTAACTGGGTGACAGGCATTAAGGAGTGAACATGATGTGATGAGTACTGGGTATTATCCTATATATTGGCAAACTGAATTTAAGTAAAAAATTTTAAAAATCCCTAATCACTTTTTAGGTGACCACCCAGGAGTTTCTACCTAGAAGCAAGACATGCTGTCAGTTCTAGACTATAAAACCATATGTTAGATCTAGGCTTATGCTGGGAAGACTACCATTTTTCTCATTTGAAGACTATCAGAGCAAATACTATCTAGGAAGATGGTTTGCACTACCAAAGCTTATTAAAAGAGGAGTGTTTCTTTTCTTTAAGATTTTATTTTTAAGTAATCTCTATACCCAACATGGGGCTTGAACTCACAACCCTGAGATCAAGAGTTGTGCACTCCAGGGGCACCTGGGTGGCTCAGTTGGTTAAGTGATCAACTCTTTGATTTTAGCTTAGGTTATAATTTCAGGGTTGTGAGATCAAGCTTTCTGACAAACTCCTGTGTTCAGTGTGGAGACTGTTTGATATCCTCACCCTCTGCCCCTCCCCCCACTCATGCACATGTTCTCTCTCTAAAATAAATAAAATTAAATCCTAAAAAAAAAAGTTGCATGCTCCAATTGAGCTAGGTACCCTAGATTGGATGCTTTTAATAAAAGTCAACAACTTCAACAATTATCAATTTCTAGTTTTAAACTGACAAGTCATGAAGTGATTAAAAAAATATAAAATTCCTAACAGGTTTTCCAAATTCAAATTGCCATCTACTCTGTATGAAATTAAAGAATTATAAAAACATAAGTGAAATTAAATACATTCATACAATGGAATATTACTCAGCCATAAAAAGAAAGTACTTGGATGCATGCTACAACAAGCATGAGATTTGAAAACACTGTGCTAGGGATCCCTAGGTGGCGCAGCAGTTTGGCGCCTGCCTTTGGCCCAGGGCGCGATCCTGGAGACCCGGGATCGAATCCCACATCGGGCTCCCGGTGCATGGAGCCTGCTTCTCCCTCTGCCTGTGTCTCTGCCTCTCTCTCTCTCTCTCCCTCTATTACTATCATAAATAAATTTAAAAAAAAAAATTAAAAAAAAAAAACACTGTGCTAAATGAAAGAAGCCAGAAACAAAAGGCCACATATTGTACAATTCCATTTGTACAAACTGTCCAAATATGCAAGTCTATAGAAACAGAATGACTAGCAGTTGTCAGGGGCTGAGCAGAGGAAAATGGAGAGTGACTTCTAATGGGTATGATGTTTCTTTCTGGGGTGATGAAAATGTTCTGTTACTAGATGATCATAATGGCTGCAGTACTTCATAACTATACCAATACCAATGAATTAAATGCTTAAGAGTGAATATTATAATGTGTAAATTACATCTCAACAAAAAATGTATGTAAAATATAGCATACAAATTTTCTTATCAAAATATCTGGCAATTTAACATGACATCTACTTACCAGTTGAAGTTTTGCCATTGTTTCTTCAAGATCCCGCATTTCAGAAAGCTTTCTTTTAATCTCTTTCTAGGAATAAAAAACTTATTAAGTACAGACCTAAAAGTCAAGAATACTTATCACACTGAGTCACACTGCAAATAAGACCAAGTCATTTTTTTAGTCTTCCTTCTCACCAGTGAGATGGGAGGCTTTAGCTGTTTTAAGCCTCAATTTCAGTAAAGAGGAGACAAAGTCCATGCTTCTCTTTAAAGTCTTGGCATCCTAAATGGTTACAGGGAGCTATTTGTAACATCTGAAACAAGAGGGCCCTCTCATATACACCTGTAGGACCTATATACTTGTAGGACCTTCCTTGAACCTTGATTTGTGGGTTCTTTTTATAGCACGGTCATTTCCTACTTTTTCTATCTTATTTGATTTCCCTCACCTGCTACTACCAATGTGGAACCTCTATACGGCAAATGAGAGCACTGAATGCCAACATTAAAATATTTTGACCCAACAGAACCTATTGTGAGCCAAACTGTCATTCTTGAGCACTGCCAATGGGACTTGAGAAGCTATGTTTAGTATGTTGTATGCATGAACATAGAAGATGCAAAATGAAGTGGAAAAAGAGAGGAATAAGTTATAGGAGTGTTGCGATGAAACTAGAGCCACAAAAAACAAAATTAAAACCACAATAATTTTCTTTTCATTTTCTTTTTAAGCTTATTTTAAAAATTTACTATTTTTTAAAAGATTTATTTGACAGAGAGAAGAGTGAGCACAAGCAGGGACAGTGGCAAGCAGAGGGAGAGGGGGAACTGCTTAGCAGGGAGCCTGATGCTGGGCTCGAGGCCAGGACTTTGGGATCATGACCTGAGGCAAAGGTAGATGCTCAAGTGACTGAGCTATTCAGGTGCTCCTTAAGTTTTTTTTTTTTTTTTGGTAGTCTCTATACTCAACGTGGGGCTTGAAATAATGACCCTGAGATCACATGCACTTCCAACTGAGCTAGGCAGGTATCCCTATATTCTTCATTTTTAAGACTCCACTGACTATTCTCAGTTTCTTGAGATTTAGTAATTTTATAACTTTTTTCCATTTCTATAAAAAATGTCATTGGGATTTGGATAAGGATTGTACTGAATCTGCAGACTGCTTTGAGTACTATGGACATTTAAACAAGTTCTAAATAAATATAGTTTCAATTTATATATTTTTTATTGCAGAGATGTTGGATAGAGTGATCATGAAAAGATCTTCAAGTATAAATATGTTAAAATAGGATAAAACTCTGGAGATTTCAAGAAGAAAAGGGTCATTTACATTCTACTAGCTTTGTTTAAAAGAACAATGTGACAGTTTTAAGAGTATTTACAATAAAATGGAAATTATATCTTTCATATCTATTATTGTATTATTATTTTTTAAAGATTTTATTTTTTTTAAAGATTTTATTTTTTAAGTAATCTCTACACTCAACAGGGGCTTGTACTCACAACCCCAAGATCAAGAGTTGCCTGCTCCTCCCAACACATCAGCCACATGCTCCCTTTCATATCTGTTTAAACTTAAAGATGAAAAATGTTAGCTACCAACTTAAAGATTTTAAGGACATATATTATTGCAGAAAATATTTTTAAAGGGCTCGTGAGCACAGGATGACACAGAGGACATATTTTCAAAGCCCACTCACAATACAGAGATAAAAAGGACAGAGATGAAAACCTTGAAGAAAATAGGACAAAATCTGGAGAGTTATCCTAAGAAAAGGTGTGCTTCAGAAACACACCCATATTTAGAGAGCATAAACAATATTTCAGAAAAACTTGAATTAAGACCAAATCAGATATCAAGGAGGCTTAAACTCACGATGTTCCAGGAGAATTAACAAATACTCCCACAACCCAGACATACCTTTGCTTCCCCAAGTTCTTTATCGGCAGTCTCAAGCACTTCTTCTTTATGTCTTTCTAACTGCTGTGCTAACTGGTCTATTTCAGTTAATTCTTGGCAGAGTTTTTCATTTTTGTTACTTAAATTAACAACTTCAGTAGTCACTGTTTCCTTGGTTTCCATAAGCTCTTGTATATGCTTCTCTAGGTCTTTATTAGCTCGCTGAAGAAAGTCAACCTAAATTGAATTTGTAATCACAGGTATATGAATTGGAAAATCATCCTAAATACTGCACTTACAAAAATATTTCAAAATACTGTATTTCTTAAAGCACTAAAAATTTAAACAGAGCTATTTTACATTTATAATATTACACTGCTTTAACAAAACTGACAATGTAAAGTATAATAAAAAGATATAGCCACTGGCTTCCAATTTTTAAACACGGATGGAAAGGAAAAGTAAAACATGTGTGTGAACTTTATTCTAACAGAGAGTTCTAAAATTACAAGAATATCACTACAATGATAATATCACTCTAGACTGTGCTGTCCAATATAGCAGTCACTAGTATCCATATGTGCATACTGTGGCTTGTCCAAACTGAGATGTCCTATAAATGTAAAATATACACAAGATTTCAAAGACTTGGTGCAAAAAAGAAAGAATGTAAAATATCTCAACTTCATTAATTACACATTGAAATTATATTTTGGATACACTGAAGTAAACACATTATTAAAATTAATTTCATTTGTTTCTTTTTACTTTCTTAATCTAGTTACTAGAAAATTTTATGGTTTTATGTTTTACATTGAAATCTGGGATTCATTTTTTTCCCCTTTTTTCTTTTTTAAGTGGGTTCCACGGATGCTTGAATTTATGACCCTGAGATCAAGACCCAAGCCGACATCAAGAGTCAGTCGAATGCTTAACTTAATGAGCCACCTATGTGCTCCCAGAAAATTTTAAATTACATTTGTGGCTCATATCATATTTGTGTTGGAGAGCACTGCTCTAGAGCTACTGCTGATATTCATGACTTACTCAATTCTGGTAACAGCCCAAGCAGCAATGACATGTCTAAATTTCTATAGGTAATGTAACATGTTTTATGTAAGTCTCCTGTTCTTTTACTCCCAAGTCAAATGCAAGGCAAGAGAATCTATTATATGATTACCTTTTTAAAATAATATTTTATTTATTTATTCATGAGAGACACAGAGAGGCACAGGCAAATGCAGGGAGCCTGACATTGCACTAGATTCCAGGTCTCCAGGATCACACCCTGGGTTGAAGGTGGCCTAAATGGCTGAGCCCTTTGGGCTGCCCGTATGTTTAGCTTTTCTATTTCTTTTTAAAAATCTTTTAAAAAAATAAAAAATAATAATAAAAAAAAATAAAAATCTTTTTTTACATTATAAAACAAATAAATATTTGAAAATAAAGAAAATAAAAAAGGATACCTCATGACCCAAAGATAAACTGTTAGTTTACTTTGCTGTATTCTCTTCTAGTGTTTTCTCTCTCCAAGTTCATATGCACATTTCCAAAAGCAAACTGAAGATCACATTGTGTCTATAGTTTATTCTCCTCTTTTAAATATTTAACATTACGGTGTATATATTTTTCTGCCTCATTAAGTATTCTTTAAAAACATGATTTTTCAATAGTTGCATCCTATTTCTGGATACTTTGGCTCTATCAAATTTTTCCCACTGTAAATAATACACTAGTGAACAACTCCGTCACTTTTACAAATCCATGATACTTAAGGATTTTATATACCCAGTGAAATAATTATAAAGTCATTACCTGAATATTTAAGTGAGCAATAAGCTTCTCATTGCTTTTATTTCTAGTCTCCAAAGAGAGAATATCAGGGGAGCGGCCCCTGTCCAATGCAACTGATAGTCGTTCTATCTCTCGTTCTCTTAGCTCAATCTGAAGACATAAAATCATGTTATCATCTTTAAAAATCTGCTTTGAACTGAAAATAATTAACACTGGACAAACACTTATTTGGATATACTTCTATTTCTTATGTTTTATAAGTATATAAGACATTAACATTCATGTATGTACCAACACCTATATGGAATTATGAAATGCATATACACAGAGCAAAAATAAACACAGAAAATATCAAAATAAGAATGTCAACAAGGCTTTTGTAAGTACTTCTATTGAAAATATTATTCCCAATTAATTTTAGATTTTTCCCCCCTCCTCCAAGATTAGGCAATGTTTATATAAAAATAAACTATTAGGTATCAGAACTGAGGTCTAATCTACTTCAGTGCCTGGTGGAATAAATGTAGAGTAAATGAATGAATGTAGGACACAAAGAATTGCTACTGAAACTCAATATAGAAAAGGACAGGCAGTTGGGGTGAATTTAATAATTATTTAAAAACAACACACATAAAATCACAGAGATCACTATCAACCATGAATTCACACTTACTCACCTGCATGAAAGGTATATGAAAGGAAAAAGGTATATGGCACCAAAGTAGTTAAGGGAATAAACTGATTTACTCTCCATGATATATTCATATGCCTATAGAAATTAGTGAAGGCTTGATCAAAAATTAAAAAGGTTATATATGATGCTACGAAGAGAAGAAAGGAGAACTGTTCCAGGCAGTGACACAGAAGCATAATGCCACATGGTATGATTGAAGGAGCAGAAATGGCTCAGTAAGACTGGACTGTAACACACAAGGGAACTTATTTATGGTAAGATCTGCGGAATCAGGCTGGAGTTAATTATTATAAGCTCTGAATACTTTGCCAAGGAGAAAGATTGCTCTGGACTAAAAGATGAATAAGAATAAAACCAGGGGAAGGGAGATCTACTGGAGAAATTTATGAGAGATGAGTAAGGCATAAAATAAAACAGCAAGATAGACTAGAGCCGAAAAAGTAAGTTTACAAAGTACTTGAAAATGACAGAACTTGGTGAGTAGTAAGTGAGTGGTATGTGAAGGGAAGAGAATGAGATCTACAAAGATCACAGAATGTTGGCTTGGACAGATGGTGATGCTACCAAAGTAGAGAATACTGGAGGGAAAACAGATTTGAGGGAGAAGATAACAAGTTCAGTACTAGGCATATGGTACGAAGAGCTTTCATTCAAGTGGAAATGCCCAGTGTGAAATTGGATATATGGGTCTGGAGCTCTGCAGAAATTTGAGCCAGAAGACTGGGAAGTCATCAACATACAGGGAATATTTTAAACCAAGAGAGAGATGAGACCTTCTGAGAAAATATACTGGGAAAGGAGAAGGGTCAAAGACAGGATCCTGAAAAACAGTAATATTTCAGGAAACAGGCACAGGAAAAAAAAAAGCAAAAAAGAAATGATAAGACTTTTTTTTAAAAAGGGAAAACAAAGAAAATGAAGTCATGAAAGTATTTCAAAGAAAAATTATCAGATATGTTGAATGCTACAGAGGGATTGAGAAAATAAAGACTAAAAGTATCCTTTTGGATCTAGCAATTAATGTCACTGGTGTCATTAACTAGACCAATTTACGTAATGGGAGGCAGAAGCCAGAATGCAATAGGACAGCAGGAGATAAAGACGTGAGACAGAAGAGTAAGAATAAGATGCTCTTGAGAAGTCTGTCTGAGAGAGAAGACATTGGCAAGAGAGAAAGGTGGTTAAAGGAGATCTTTTTAGGGGATATTAGTAATGACCATAATAGCACGTCCTTCTAGGATTGTTAGGGAGATTAAAAGCATTACTAGTTGTAAAGTGGCCATATTGTTAAAGAAAGAATAATCGACTAAAGCCAAAAAAAAAAAAAAAAAAAAAAAAAAAAGGAGAGGAAATGGAGCCAAGAGCAGAGGTAGAAAGAGCAAGCCTTACCACTTGTGAAGAATGCCACACTACCCATTAAGTCTAGAGAGTTCAGTGTGAACACTGTTAATTTTAAGGTAGAAATAAAGCTGAGACAAGGTGGTATCTTGAGAAGGAGGGTGTTTATTATAGGCTTGGGAAAGAGCTGGAGGAGAACAGCAGTGTTTGGAATAAAGACTGAGAAAAACAGAACAAACTTAAGCAAAAAAAAAAAATAGGCATCAGAGTACATTCAACTAAGACTGATAACCTGATAACCACAATAAATTGATAGTTTCAATCACAACGGTCAGGCTATTTTCTCCAAATACCTCATCTACCTCACAGAGATAGTAAAGATTGGTCAGCTTATGTTTATAAAGTACTTGGAAAAAAATATGGTGGAAGTGTGATTATAAATTGAAAAATATAAATAATATTCAACTTCTGCATATTTGATACTTTCCATCTCTCTCCATATAGTTAAGTTTTTTGGTTGACATGATCACAACTCCTTTTTACTCCAAATTTAACGGAATAATCTTCAAAGTACTTTACAAACTTAACAGTTATACTAACACATAAGTTACATCTATATTTGTATGTGCAAATCACTTCACTCCAAAAAAATACAGTCATGTGCAGAAAATGAAAAACATGTTACCCAATTTAAGCTTCAGTAAGCATATTAAGAAAGAAAGCCTGTAATTATATAAATACAATTTAGCCAAAACAACAATAGAGGGTATGATTATGATCTAACCTACATACATTAATTCCCCTGCTTCTTCAGAAAACCATTTTACCAGGTCTTGTATAGAAAACACACAACAAATATGGTACCACAGAAGAGTGACTATCAAAAAAGACGTTCCAAATGACAAAATCTAGAGTAAAAAAATTATTTAAGATACCCCTACAAAGCATACTTTAGTAAAATATCTCCCAAGATGGAAACAAGTAATATGGTTACAATACTAGAGGAGATAGCTGAGTCACCTAAAGAAACCCCCCAAAACTATTATAACCAAGGGACTGCACTGTTTACTCTGAAGCTATCTAAACCACTCCAGCTATTATCTCTATTAACAAATTGGTGGAAAAGATAAAAGCTGAATAAAAATTCAGTATCAGTTATCCCAAATATAACCCAACTTTATTTACAACCACAGCATATCCATCTCAACAATGTAACCATGTATCCTTACTATGGAAGTAAATAAAAATCCTACCTGCTCGTTATAATCCCTCAGTCCACTTTCCATCATTGTTAACTTTTCTTGTAACTGGTGGACTTCCTGTTGAAGTTCTTGAATTCTGAAATACATTTATAATTAATGCCAATATACTTTTATTAAGAAATACAAAAAAAAAAAAAACAAACCAACCCAAAACCTCAAGAAATGAAAGTAGATATATTCTCCTATAAATTTTCTACTTTCTATTTCTCAATAAGTTATGAAATATCGTGCCAAAGGGTTCCAAACCACAGCATGAATAGAGTAGAACATCTTGGAGATTTAATTTTACAAGAATAGATTAAAAAAACTGAGTGGGAAATAATTTTTTTTAAAGATTTATTTATTTATTTATGATAGACATAGAGAGAGAAAGAGAGGCAGAGACACAGGAGGAGGGAGAAGCAGGCTCCATGCCGGGAGCCCGATGCGGGACTCGATATCAGGACTCCAGGACCGCGCCCTGGGCCAAAAGCAGGCGCTAAACCACTGAGCCACCCAGGGATCCCCTAGTGGGAAATAATTTGAAACTCAGATAACATTAGGTCTACTATTACATTTTGATCCTTAAAACTCTTTGAGGTACTGCTGCCAAATCTTAGGTTCAGGAAACTAGAGCATCTAGCCCAAAATGCACATCATTAAGTGAAATAAGGGACTAAAGTATATTTTCTGACCCTAAATGACCCTGTACTTTCTAACGAACTACTCTGCAATTGTGGAGAGAAGAAAAATATTGAGAAATACTACAATTTACCAATTAACTACAGCGAAAACCTACTCCTTTATGGAACTCATTAATTCTAACAAAATCAAGATTTGTTCAAATTATCTGAATTCTACAACTGCCCATGTGTATCTGTACTACATCAAACTTTGCCAAACATTAACATAGATATAATATAACCACTTTCATAGTGGAAAAATAAAGCCAGAAGCCAGGTCTGCTTTTAAGAGAGATTTTCCATGAAGAAGAGTGAGGCTGGACACACCTTGTCCTTGCTGTTAATGGCACCAATATTTTTACTAACCTAGGTTTAGGAGAAAAGTTGTATGCAACTGCACTCCTATGCATGCACACAGATTACCCAGAATACAAACAAAATGTATGTGTGAAAGAAAGCAAACAAGATCATCAAGCGACCAATGCCACCTATGATGGTTTGATAGAAATGAAAGATGTTAATGGGAAAGATAAACACAGAAAATGACATATATGGAGACCAAAAGCCTCCTTATATAATATACTAACACACTGCTGAGAAGTCCTAGATTACAACGATAACAGAAAAAAACCGCACAAAATATTTCACAATTAAGGTCAGGTAACTGTATAAACATAGTTATGTAATACTGTGTGACAATAACTAAGAGATCCTAATCAGTAACTCAACCAATGTTCCTTTAGATTGTTATGAAATTAATAAAGCAGAAAAACTCATGTTCTCTGCATGATCTACAAAATGAAAGATTATCTGCACTAACCAATTTTACTACCATAGTACATATTTTACAATGTTTCTCCAGCTATGACCACAGAAGTTGTCATGAGTGTTCTCTTGCTCCTGTGAACCTCTTATAATTTTCTTAATGGCATTCTGTGTATTTCTTATCTTTACTATTTGAATAAAAGCTTCTCAAGAGCAGCAATACCATCTTACTCATCTTTCTATCCCCAGAACACTTACATAGTGCCTTTCCCAGAGACCTTAACGAAGTTTTAATTAAAACAGAATTTATATCTGATTCCAGTTTAAGGAAAAACAAACACACAGAGCTAAAGAATCATGAAGCAAGAATATCAAAGCCAGTTACAAATCTATTCATGTTCACTGGCATTAGACATAATATGAAGTAAGAGAGTCCTGCAAAAAACAAATTAGGTGATAAAATTAAATATTAAAGCAACTCTACTAAACAGGTCCTAGATGGCCCTAAATTATTTTAAAGCAAATATGGACAGAAACATCAGATTTATGATCTACCTGAGATCAAAATTTCAAAACAAGTAAAAACATTCTATATTCAGGATATATTCAGAAAGGATTTCCTGAGTGTTCATGCAAAGTTCTGTGCTAGGCCCTGGAGATAAAACAGCTAAGAAGATGGAAGCCCTAGTATCAAGAAACAGAGTTAATCAGTAATTAACCGAAACCAACAAAAAATGATTTAATCCACCTGTTATCAGCCACTTGCAGGAGGTCTGCAATGTAAGGGTCAGCTGGCTGAGGAACTGGATATGAACTGACTTCAGAGGGAGGGACTGGTTCATCAATCTGCATACGCTGGCGCCTGAAAGCAATACTTCTTTTCTTGCCACCTAAAACACAAATGTGTTTTATTTGTTTATTTATTTTTAAAGATTTTATTTATTTATTCATAGGCACAGAGAGAGAGGGGCAGAGACACAGACAGAGGGAGAAGCAGGCTCTATGCAGGGAGCCCGATGGGGGACTCGATCCCCGGTCTCCAGGATCACAACCCAGGCTGCAGGCGGCGCCAAACCGCTGCGCCACCGGGGCTGCCCCACAAATGTGTTTTAAAAACTTTTAAAAGAAACAAAACACTGTCTTAGAATTAAACAGTCCAGTAGGCTAGACTTTTTGTTATAAAGGGTGTCTCTAGCTCATGTTAGTTAGTTACCTAGATATAAAATATCTCCTCCCTTATATATACACTCACTCCCTGATCTTTAAACAATGCATTCCTGAAAATCTCAATAAGACATGGTTATAAAACAAGTTTTATTTTCTGCATGCATGGTACTTAATCTGTTCCTCCACTAGATGGGAACAAGACTTTGGTGAGATTAAAAGTTGAGCGTATCTTGCAGTATTTGCTGTCATAAATCCAAGAGACCATCATCAGCAGAAAACTGGCAAATGAGAACCTTAAAGCAGTGATAGCTAAAATAAACATGTTTATTAAGCAATCCCCAAAGAAGAGATAACAGAAACTTCATGCAGCAAAATTAGTAAATAATGAATGAATGTCATCTGTAATATAAAAGATGCTATAACCTGAATTAGTGGGGTATGTCTACTTAATTATCCTTAAAACTAGTGGGAGTAATTTCTTTTTATGGAAAGATATATCCAAATTACATAGATAATTTACCTTTCCCAGTACCTGGCCAAGATTAGACACACACTTGAAAAATGAATTTATGTGCACAAAGAACAAACATAATCCACAGCCATGTCTTCGTTAGAAGCCTGGCACATTTTGTGTATACATATCTTTTGTTTTGAGGATGAAGAGACTGGATCAGAAGTATTTAAATGATTTGCCTGTAGTCACACACCTAAACAAGGTAAACCATTTTCTCCTCCTCTTCTTTCCTAGTTTTCCTCCTTGGTTGTTCCTTCTCAGTTTCTTTTAGACCTTCTCCTTCCACCAGTCCTTTAAATACCAACCTCCTCTCAGGGTCTGCTGTTTCTTCCCAGTCTACATAATCTCACTAGGTAATTCCTACGGTATCTGTAACTTCAATTCCCACATTACTCCAAAGACTCCCAAATTTGAATCTCCATCTGAGACCATATATCTAAAAACAGATCCACATATCCCACCATGTACTAGAAATCTCAAATCAGATGTTCCTTGGGTATAAGACACATGCCAAAATGAATTCCTGCTCTGCTTTCTACCTTCTCTACCTTAAAAATAGTACCATCATCCACCAGCTCATTCACTTGAAACAGAAATCTGGGAATTCCTCTTCTTCCCAAGTCTTCCAGAGTCACTGAATTCTATAGATTAGACCTGCTGAATCTCTCTGGAATCTGCCCCATTCCTTTCTCAGGAAACATGATTATCTTCATTTTCTCTTTAATCTTCTAGTTACTTGAGACCTTCTCCCAAGTTTCTCACTCTTTTCTACCTTTAGCCCACAGTCCCCCTCTCCATTTCATTTCCTGCCATTTCGATTCTCCTCTGATTCCACTCAGCTACAGGCACACTCTAATCACTCTAAGATGATTATGTCTGGTCTTCATCACCACTTAGAACTGTGCCAGCATCTAGATCTCCAACTCCCTTCTGATCCCAGTCTTCATTCTGACCGAATCACTCCTGGTCCTCGCCATGCTCTTAATCTCTCAGTCTCCACCTCATCTCATAATCCAGCACCTTCCTACACCCCACTCACTCCCATAATCCTCATCCCTTGATTCAGACATCTCAAGTACTTGTCACTGGTACTTGTCACTGGTACTTGAGATGCTTCCACCAAATTTATGCCTGGACCGCCCTCAACTCTGGATATGCCCCTTCACTTCTTTGATTTTGCTATAGAACTACTGAGCATAAAGAAAATAAAATAAACTAAGAAATACAGAAAGCATGTCATTTCCAAATTCTTTGATGAGTATGGGTTACCTTTATAACTAAAATAATGATAATATTGAGATGGCATCCCTCAAAAGAATTCCTTTTTTTAGCTTGTGGATCTTCACATTGATAATTCTGCCATTTTCATTTCATTTCCTGAAAGTCAGGGCCGGCTTATGAGAAGTTGTTGAACAACATGTTAAGCATGAACCATCAACCCTCACCCTAAACCTTCCCTGTTCAGAATATCACATGAAGACTTCATTGGGTTTTACAGTGGCTTTCTGATTTTGGTAGTCCACTGAAGAATGGATTTTTGAAAGCTGTTGTATACTACTAACAACTGTCTGCCATGTCCTCCCTGAAATACCACGATTGTTTATGACAAGTACCTTTAAAACAGCTGAATACAGTTAGGTTTGGAAAAAAAATACTAAAATAAAATAATAACAATTTTATTTTTATTTTATTTTTTTAAAAAGATTTTTGTTTATTTATTTGAGACGCAGAGAGAGACAGAGAGAGAGAGAGAGAGAGAGAGAGAGACAGGCAGAGGGAGAAGCACGCTCCATGCAGGGAGCCTGATGTGGGACTCAATCCCAGGACTCCGGGATCATGCCCTGGGCTGAAGGCGGCACTAAACTGCTAAGCCACCGGGGCTGGGGCTGCCCCAACAATTTTAAAAAGAAGTTAAAATAATGATTAAGGAAATAAAACTCTGAGCATTAAAGTCAGACTACTTGTATCTAAAAAACTACTATTATATAACATTCCTAAGCACATGTATAAAATACAACCCGGATCTTTAGAGATAAATTTAAAAGTTTATGTGACAATCCAAAATCATCTAGTCTTATTTCAGTCAACAGTTTTAATATCTTTAAAAGATTAGGTGTGTATAATTTGTTTTGAGAAGAAGCAGACTCACCCGGAGTTTGTACTACAGCATGCAAATTCTTTTCTTGAAGTTGTTGAATTCTTTCATTCTTAGCTTTGCTCTCTTTCTCCAAAAGTTTGAGTTTATGAACATATTGGTTATTTAGAAATTTCAGATCAGCTGTTTCACGTGCACACTTCTTCACCGTAGTTTTCAACTCTTAAAATGAAAAAGATTCAGAGTATTTTACAGATCAAGAAATCTATGAAGTCCTTCCATTTAACAAAGATTCAAAAAGTCACATTAATTTGAAAGGCTCCATCTGATTCTTTTTTAAATTTTTTTAAAAAATTTATTTATGATAGTCACACAGAGAGAGAGAGAGAGAGAGAGGCAGAGACATAGGCAGAGGAAGAAGCAGGCTCCATGCACCGGGAGCCCGACGTGGGATTCGATCCCGGGTCTTCAGGATCGCGCCCTGGGCCAAAGGCAGGCGCCAAACCGCTGCGCCACCCAGGGATCCCTCCATCTGATTCTTATCCAAGATTTGTTTGAAAGGCTATTACCTTTTCTAGCACTGTTAACAAAACTACAAGTAAGTCACTAAACAAAAAAGGGAATTAGTTTTCCTCTGCTATACGGCTTAATATAAATTATGGCTTTTGATCTAATGTAGTAAACTGGGTATGAAACTGAAGGATTATGAATTCATGCCGGGTATTAGGCAGGGCTCCTACTGAATTTAAGAAGAAGTTATAGTAAGATAGCCATTCAATTACCCTCTGTAGTCATCACCTTTGAAGGTGTAATCAGCACCTTTGAAATCATTCTATTCACTCTTCTAGTTCGAAGACCAAGTATTAAAGAATCGGAATGATACAAGGCTTTCACCTCGAAAGTCGTTTCAAGGACATTTCTTTAATTTCAGCATTTAATATTTCCTACAGCAATATTTTTTATTGATTAAAAAAAATTACTGAGTATAGTTGACACGTTACATTAGTTCCGGGTGTACAACATTGTGATTCAACTTCTCTGTAAGTTATGCTATGCACACCACAAGTGTAACTACTCTCTATCATTGTGCAGTGCTATTACAATATCACTGACTATGCTGTGCTTCTTTCTATAGCAATTTTAATTCTAAAATTTTTATTTATTTATTTTTAAATATTTTTATTTATCCATGAAAAACAGAGAGAGAGGCAGAGACACAGGCAGAGGGAAAAGCAGGCTCCCTGCAGAGAGCCCAATGCGGGACTTGATCCCAGGACTCCAGGGTCACGTCCTGAGCTGAAGGCAGGTGCCAAACCGCTGAGCCACCCAGGGATCCCTAATTCTAAAAATTTAATTCATATATAGTGAGGATGATTATAGCTATGAAACGCAAATTTATTTTACTTGTTGGGAACTCTTCAGTGCACTCTACATTACTTCAAGTCTGTTATCAGGAAAGCTCTCACATTTCTACATGAGTCTTCCCTACATAAAAAACAAAAAGGGCAAAAACACAGCATTTTAAAAATCACAAAACTATACTTTTTTATTTTTAAAGATTTTATTTTATTTACTCATGAGAGACACAGAGAGAGAGAGGCAGAGACATAGGCAGAGGGAGAAGCAGGCTCCTCGCAGGGAGCCTGATGAGGGACTGGATCCCAGGACCCTGGGGATCATGCCCTGAGCTGAAGGCAGAGGCTCAACCGTTGAGCCACCCAGGCGTCCCACAAATCTGTACCTTTAATGTGTTGGCTTGACTGTTCTCTCAGTTTCATTAACTCCAGGTATAATTCATTATTTTCCTTGATCAATCTTGCATTTTCAAGTTTATAAGGTTCCAAAACAAAATCAAAATTGGCACTTTCTTTTTCAGCTTTCACAGTAGATAATTTTGATTTCCGAAGACTTTCTGTTGTATGAACTAGGTCACTAAAATTAAAGAATAGAAAACATAAATACAAGGAAACAGTCCATTAACTTTTAATAGCTAAGAATATATTTCAAAAGAAGACTTAAATGTTAACATTAAGTGAGATCAAATCTAAAAACAAACAAAAATACAAGAAATCTTTCAAGGTACCAGATGCTCAAAAATTTCTCAAAATAAGATTAAAAGTCATAAAACATACACGTAACTATGTGTATGTTTCAATCTCTCCTCTCATTCATCCCCCATGTCCAATTAGTCACTTGATCCTGTGGAATCTGTGAAACTTATCTGCACATTCAGCAAAGATTTATTGAGTGCCTGTTATCTGCTAAGTACTAGTCTATAAGAACTGGTTCCTTTCCTCTCAGAACACATACCAGTAGAATATTCATTCCACCAGTATTTACTGAGCAGGTAATACTGCTTTTTGCTTTTGACAATTTGTCAAAAGTTATATTATGTGATAAACTCAATAACTATTTCAGTGCCAAATATGTTTTCAGCCTGTACTAGGTATAGCAAAGATGAAGTCAACCTCTAGTCTTATGGAGTTTGCATTCTAAAGGAAAAACGAAAACAAGTTTCCAACAATGATAAGTGGTGAAGGTAACATGTGGCAGATGTGACAATCCTGCAGGCCATACAGATAAACAAGCATAGGGCAGGAGGGAGAGGACAGAGGGACTTACCAGGCAGACAGAATAGCACATGGAGAGCCCAGTAGGGAGAGCCCGGTAGGGAGTGTTTATGTTTAGGGAGCTCCAAGTGGTTAAATACATGGCAGATGAAGCTGTAGGAGTATAAGTTCACTGTAGGAAAAGTCTGCCAGTTTCTTAGAAGGTTAGACATACTTCACCCACCCTACAACCCTGAACTGTAGAGCTAGAACTAGATCATGAAGGGTTCTGGAGGCCATAATAAAGACCACCAAATATCTTTCTTCCATTCTCTTCTTACCATCATCATAGCTTGTAGTCCTTTTTTTTTTTTTTTTATAGCTTGTAGTCCTAATGCAAAAGCTTTCTCAGCATTTCCCTTTTCCAGTCTCAAGGAAAGAACAGAAAAGAACAAAATCACATAGAATCTTCTAGTTAAAGTAACATGTAACTGCTAAAGTATGACCAACCACATATTAGAGAACCTTTATCGAATCACAGTAATTTAAAACTAATGAGGCAGACACAGAACTCCCAATGATATCAGAAAATCACATTAAAAAATTGTAATTCTATTCAGAGAGAACTCTCAGAAACATTTGCTCTGAATAGTATAGTGTGAAAGGTGACCCCTAGAGGTCTGCAATGCAGAGGCCCTGAACTGATGTTATATATGGATGAGCTAAGAATAGATGAGCTTCAGATGACTGAAGGACTTAAAAAACAACAACAACAAAAAAAAAAAAAACAAAAAAAACCCTACCCATTTCTTTACTGTAACATGAAATTTAATAGAAACTAGATAAATGGGATAAAGGATCACACAGGTTTAAAACTGTATTTTCATCTTTACCTGAAAAGTTTTTCTACCAATGGTAAACACTCCACTGTCAGAGTCTGGCGGTATCCCAACTGATCCAATCTTTTTCTAATATTAATATACTTTCTTTCTGCAGCTGTAGTCATCTTGTCTTCCAAAACTAGTTTTATTCACTACCTAAAATAAAAGTCCTAAAAAGAAGAGAGTAAAACATTATTCTATTATTATGGCTATCATTACTATTTCATGATAAGAAAAGAGTCTTTCAATATGAAGCAACTATTTTTCGTTTTTCTTTGGGTAAGCAGCCCTCTAGAATATTTAGACTGATTTAAATGCAGTGCTTATGATAGTCATGTTGCTGTAGTAAAAGAAGTATCTCCTGATAAACCTATATTGAAAAGTTAAAAAAAAAAAAGAGAAAACAAAGAATATTTTCCTAAGCCTGAGATAGGCAGAGAATCTTTAGAGAAGTCTCTTTTGGAAGCACTTAAATATAAAAGAAAAACCTGATAGATTTTTGGACTTCATCAAATTAAAAACGTCTGCTCATCAACATATTCCACTAAGAAACAAAAAGACATTGAAGGGGTGGGAGAAAATATTCATAATATCTGACAAAGGATTTGTATATGGAATACATAAAGAACACTTATAGTTCAATAATAATAATAAACACAATCTGGTAAGAAAATGGGCTAAAGTCTTGAACAGGCACCTTGCAAAGATAACTGAATGGGAATAATCATATAAAAAGGTGCTTATCACCATTAGTTATATGGAAATATGAATTAAAACCACAAGGAGACACAATTTCATCCATACCAAAATGACTAAAATTAAAAAGCGCACAACCAAATGTTATCAAGGATTTAGAGCAACTAGAATCTTCACATTGCTGACAGGAGCGTAAAATCATGGTGGAAAAGGTCTGGCAGTTTCTTACAAAGTTAAACTTCTACCCCAGAACTCTATAATTCTTTTTCTTCAAAGAAATGAAAATAAGCATCCACAAAGACACTCTATAAGAATGTTCATAACAGCTTTATTCATAATAGCCCCAGATTGGAAACAACATACTGTCCATCAACAGTAGACAGATAAATAAACTACGAGATATTTATACAATACTATTCAGGAATAAAAGAGAAGGAAATACTGATATATGTCAACCACATGAATTAACTTGGAAAACACTACTTGAGCAATAGAGGCCAGTCATACATACTGTATGATTCTATTTACATCAAATTCAGGAATGGTTGGGACACCTGGGTGGCTCAGCGGTTGAGCGTCTGCCTTTGACTCAGGGCGTGATCCTGGAGTCCCGGGATCGAGTCTCACATCAGGCTCCCTGCATGGAGCCTGTTTCTCCCTCTGCCTGTGTCTCTGCATCTCTCTGTGTCTCTCATGAATAAATAAATAAAAATCTTAAAAAAAAAAAAATTCAGGAACTGGCAAAATGAAACTATGTAGACAGAAACCAGAATAGCTGTGGCCTGGGTCAATGGGAGTGGACACTGACTGGAAGGGTTATGAGGGAACTTTCTGGGGTGATGAAAATATTATGTTAATTGGGGTACTGGTTACACAAATGTATTTACCAAAGGTCTTCATATAGTACACTTGAGATCTGTGCATTTTGTCATGTAAATTTTAATGAAAAAAAAAAAAGACAAACATATGAATCTCTACACACAGTTCATCCTTCTTTTTCAATATCTATGAATGTGTTCTCTATTAATGTACCCTAAGATAGAGTTATTAAAAAATTGCTTGTTTAGGGATCCCTGTGTGGCTCAGCGGTTTAGTGTCTGCCTTCAGCCCAGGTCCTGGGATCGAGTCCCTCATTGGGCTCCCTGCAAGGGGCCTGCTTCTCCCTCTGCCTGTGTCTCTGCCTCTCTCATGAATAAATAAATAAAAATCTTAAAAAAAAATTGCTTGTTTAGAACCTCTGCCAGGTAAGTATAGTTCTAGTATTCATATTTCTAAGACAAACACAATATTGCTTTAACATCTCTATTGTTTTTCACAACTTATAAAACATGAATGCATGTGAATACATGCAAAACTGATCCTCACAAGGGAGACATGGTGTACTAGACATCCTTTCTAATCAAATGTGAGGAAAGGCTGCCTCTAGAGAGCAACTTTGCCCAACCACTGGGCCACAAAGAAGGTAAGCATTCAGGTCTCCTGAGTCCTGATCCAGCACCCTGGTTTCTGTACCAAGCTGCAATGGCCTCTTGGCCTTTTGGCTAAGATCAAGCATAGTTATCTGTACCAAGCTGCAGCAACGTGCCATGTCACTTCTAATCTACTCCTTTCAAGAGAGATCTTTCTCTCTCCACACTCTTGGCTAACCTTTCCTTTTAGGGGCGTCCCCATGGACTTTCTAGGTTCCTTTCACAAGAGTGACCGGACTGATGATGCAAGGCGTTTTAGATACACTCCTGGAGACATGGCCCGTACACCTGTCAAGACCTAGCAGGGCCTCCCCACTCAGACATTTCTCCCCTTTGTCTGGTACCAACTTTTGTTTACCGAGAATTAAGACTTCCTCCTTTGGCTGAGACGGTCAATGAAGACGAATCAAAAAAAACCACCCAAACACAGGACGGATGGAAAAGATTAAAATCCATCCCTCTCCCCCGGAAGGACGAAAAGCATCCTCATCAGTGAGCGGCACCTACGTCACCCAAACACTGTGGCTACACTGAAAGTTTCCAGCACAGCATAAAAGGGTAGGTTTGGGGCAGCCCGGGGCGGGACTCAGCGGTTGAGCGCCTGCCTGCAGCCCAGGGCGTGACCCTGGAGACCGGGATCGAGTCCCGCGTCGGGCTCCCTGCATGGAGTCTGCTTCTCCCTCCGCCTGTGTCTGTGCCTTTCTCTCTCTGTGTGTCTCTCATGAATAAGTAAATAAAATAATAATTTTTTTAAAAGGGTAAGTTTGGAGGTCCCCCCCCCCCGCATACGTGTTTAGAACTCCTCACTCGCTTAATACTGAGGGAGGGGGTGACTGAAAGCCAGTACATCTTTTTAAAACATTTTATATATTCTTGAGACACACACACACACACACACACACACACAGAGGCAGAGACACAGGCAGAGGGAGAAGCAGGCTCCATGCAGGGAGCCCGACGCGGGACTCGATCCCCGGTCCCCAGGTCACGCCCTGGGCCGAAGGCGGCGCTAGGCCGCGGGGCCACCCGGACGGCCCGAAGCCCCCACGTCTCATTCTTACAAGTGTATCCTGTACGCACAGGGGTCGAAAGAAAACAAAACACCAACCTTACCTTAGGCTGCCCCGTGTTCTTCCACGCTGAACTTAAGAGTCGAGACTGGGAGGGCGGGGTGCGCACCGAGGCGCAGGACAAAGGTCACCCAGCGGCTCCCGCCCTGCGCTTTGCGGCGCCGCGGTTTCACACGCAGGCCTGGCCCCGCGGCGGCAGGCGCCTGAGCTCTTCCGTCAGCCCGTCAGCCGCGGCCGGCGGCAGGCACACGCCGCACCTTCGCCCGCGGGGGGCGGCGCGGGAGGGAGCGGGCGGCTCGCGGGCGTCGCCGCCAAGGCCGGGCCCCACTTCCTCCCGCGGCCGCGCGGACGCCCTCCCGGCAGCCCCCGGGCCCGGCCCGCGGGGACCTGCCGGAGCCCTCCCGCCGCCACAGCCGCACTCACCCGCAGCTCCCGCCGCCGCTCCTTCCGCCCGCGGCCGCATCGCCCCTCGGGGCTCGCCCCCGCCCCGCGGCTGGTTCCTTCCGCCCCGCACTTCAGCTGCGGCGCTGGGAGAGTTTGAAAATGGCGCGGAGTCGGCGCCGCGGTTGCCCCGGTAACGGGAGCGGCGGGCGCTGCGCGGCGGCGATGGCGGCGCTGGGCCCGAGCGCCCGGAAACGCAACGGCCGGCGGGCGCGCGGCCACGGCGCCCCCTGGCGGCCGGCGCGCCCCGCCCCACCGAGGAGCCCGAGGACGCCCGCAACGCTCCTTCCGTGGGCCCGAGTCGTGGGCCGGCGGCGCAGCGCAGGCTTGAGACGCTGCCCAGGCCTTGGTCCCCGCGACGGATAAGCGTCCCCCGCCAGGTGCACGCCGGCTGACCGCCAGGTGGGCTGACCACGCCAGGTGGGCTGACCACGCCGGGTGCACGCCGGCTGACCACGAAAAGTCCAACCCGAAAGTCACGTTTCTTTGCAACTTTCCCCGACAATCGCCCAATAAAACTGTTGCTGCCACACCCATCTCCCTGTAAAGCTGTGTAGGCACTTAGACTTATTTATTTTAAAGACTTTATGTATTTATTCAGGAGAGACGCAGAGGCAGAGACACAGAGGGAGAAGCAGGCTCCATGCAAGGAGCCCAACGTGGGACTCAATCCTGGGTCTCCAGGGTCACACCCTGGGCCAAACGCAGGCGCTAAACCGCTGAGCCACCCACCCGGGCTACCCGACACTTAGATTTATTATACTCATTCCATCATGAGCATCATATTAAATTTTGATTGCATGAGTTGTAGTTTTATTCCATCAAAACATAATTGGAACTCCTGGGTGGCTCAGTGGTTGAGTGCCTTTGGCTCAGGTCGTGATCCCCAGGTCCTGGGATCCCCGCAGGGAGCCTGCTTCTTCCTCTGCCTATGTCTCTGCCTCTCTCTGTATGTCTTATGGATAAATAAATAAATAATCCTTAAGAAAAAAAAAAAAAAAAGTAGCACCAACATAGTTGTATGTCTCTCCCTGCCTCCCCCAACTGTGAATTTTTTGAATCAGAGATTATTATATTCAGCTATGTTTCTCTAGCACCTACCACAATTAACATTTTGTGAAGGGAATTAAATTGAAATAAACTGGTTGTAGAGAGCTTGCTCCCCTAAAGAAATCACATAGGTCAAATCCTACAATTCCATGTTTACCCTGAAGATTTCTGGATAATTGGAGAGGAGCTTGATTCCTTTCCGTTCACTACTCTCCCAAATAGGCCCTACAGTCAGAAAAGGCACCTCATTTTTATATGTCATGTAACTTCTCTGTGGGTTGTGAATAACTTTGTGCCCATTCATATACTGCTAACGTTTCCATTGCGTGTACCTGTCTGTTTTCCTACATGTCCTAATGAGTTGTTTTATGGAATTTCTAAGAACAGTGACTTAGGCACCGTAGATGGCTTTCATAGTCTTGTTGTATATATACAACATATACATATATTGTATATGTTCAATATACAATAAACCCATTTTTTTGCTGAAAAACAAACATCTCTTTTGGAAATAGGGAGGCATAAATAAGTTAATAATATAGCTATTTTGCTGTGCAACAGCCATTCCAGTCCAGAAGACTCCTTCCTTGGCATCCCTTTGCCCCCCAAACACAGTACTTTGAAATATAAAAATCAAAATCAAAGAAATTAAAAAAGGTGAGTGAAACACTGATGTTACGGGCTGTTTTGCTCCAGGGGACATGAAAGACCAGAGTCGGTCTCACTGCTGGACTCCAGGGCCTCAGGTCAAGGTCACTGCACACATATACATATCTCTTAGAGGGCTCCCATTTAGCCCACCACACTCCCTTTATTCCTAACATTTAGTGTGGGTGCTCAGGAGAACAGAACGATCATGCGTATGTGATGGAATCACTGTAAAAGCCCTGAACGACAGGATCCAGATTTCCAGATTGGTGAACACATCATGCATCAAAGTGTTGGGAAGGTGGCATGTCTGGAAGGCTTTGGAAGTTCCATGCCCCTTCCCCCTTCCTTGCCCTGTGCATCTCTTCTACTTGGCTGTTCCTGAGTTATATCCTTTATAATAAGCTGGTAGTAGTAAGTAAAGTGTCTTTCTGAGTTCTGTAAATCATTCTAAAAATCATCTAACCCGAGAGAGGTCATGGTCCATCAGAAGTACAGGAGGCCAGGGACTTGTGAATTGCATCTGAAGTAGGAACAGTCTTATAGAGTCTTTTTTCTTTTTTTTAAGATTTGTTTATTTAAAAAAAAAAAAAGATTTGTTTATTTATTTCAGAGAGTGCACAGGTGGGGGAGGGGCAGAGGAAGAGCATCTTCAAGTCCCCATCCCCCACTTGATCCCAGGACCCATGAGATCTTTACCTGAGTAGAAACCAAGAGTCAGTCGCCCAACCAACTGAACCATGTAGGCACCCATTCTTGTACAGTCTTAACTTGTGGAATCTGCAGTAACTCTGGGTGGTTAGAGTCAGAACTCAGTTGAATTCTGGAACACTTGGAAAAGTGGCTTTGGAAAAGATACTGTATTTGGTGTCAGGAGGCAAAAAACCTTTCATCTGATGTCAAAAGTGTTGTGAATAAAAATAACTCACAGGAAACAACTAGGTATGTACAGATAATGTTTAGGAGAAACTTAACAGAGATAAATTGAGGTGTCTTCAGGTTTCTTCTCTGTATTTTCAAAACATATTCAGTATATCTGGATATCATTAACTCTTCCGTGACTATAGATTATCCCATTTATCTGTGAGTATTGATTATCCCATTTCCCCTGTTACACTATGAGCTCCTTATACTACACAGATCTTTGTCCTCAAAACCAAGCAGAGTGACTGGCCCTTAATAAAAGATCAGGAAGTGTGAATTGAATTGAACAGAACTGAATGAAGTGGATCTTCTGACACCGAGTCCAATATAACACAGTTGCCTCCCTTCAGTGCCTGGCCCAGAGATAGGACTAAAATGTCAGCATGAATTCACGTCCTTTTATTTAAGCAGCAGGGACTCAGTTTCCCTATTACCACAGGTGTGTGGTTTGGCTGGCAACCTGATTTTTACTGGCAGATAAGGATAATGGTTACAGTAGTTCCCGTCTGTCTGGAGCCTTGCAGTGGAGCCTTTGAAGTGACTTGGCTACAAAAAATACTCAAGCTTTGTAAGTAATCAGATGTTATGAGAAGCTATTCTTTAGCAGCAGAGACACTAGAAAATTATTTCCAAGAAAGTGTCCTTTTAAAAGCACAATGCTAAATCATTTTAATGACATAGCAGTTTCTTTTGTGCATCCTCAAAGACATCAGAACTTTTCATTGCATAATGCTACTGCAAGGGATTATGCCCTTTAATCAGCATTTGGAGTCAGTAAGAATAGAGATAAGATAGGGGCTCTGTATGAATGAAAAGACTGAAAAAAGAAAAAGAAAAGACTGATAAATACTAATATATATTTTTAAAAACTTTTTTTTTGCACATGAAAATTTCTATGGTCAGAAGACAAAGGATAGCTGGGAAAAATACAACTATTATCATAGACCTAATATATAAAAAACTCCTGTAACTCAGCAGTATAATGACTAGCATATATTAGAACATAGTAAGAAAATAATTTTGTTTTTAAAAGATTATTTATTTATTTATTCATAGTGACAAAGCTAGAGAGAGAGAGGCAAAGACACAGGCAGAGGGAGAAGCAGGCTCCATGCAAGGAGCCTGACGTGGGACTCAATCCCGGGTCTCCAAGATCACACCCTGGGCTGCAGGCGGTGCTAAACCGCTGCGCCACCAGGGCTGCCCAAGAAAATAATTTTAAAATGAGCAAAGGTATGAATATGTAATTCATCCCATGGCTCTTTACCAGCATAAACAGGGACTCAAACTCACTGAAAATAAGAGGCATGTAAATGAAAACTAATGGAGGTGTGAAGGATGAGGAGGTAGTCAAGTAAAAGGTAGAAAAAGACAATAAGCAAAGATTTGAATAAATTAATATTAGTCATTATGTATTGAGTATATGTTAGGTTATATTCTAAGTGCTGTGCATGCTTTATAGCATTTAATCACCATAATAACCCTATGAAATAGGAGGTTTTGATATCTCCATTATACTGATGAGATCAATTTGCCAAGAGTCACAAAGTAAGTGATAAGAGTGTTGGCTTCAAGTCTGGAAGTTAAAATAATTCTATCAAGGGAAGGAACTCCATAGGACGATGGTCAAAAAAGAGGATATTCAGATGATGATCAATTAAACTTTTGGAGGAATAGAGTTGCCAGGGTCCCGAAAGATTAATTAGACCAGCCTCCCACATAAACCCAGATTTCTGTGCAATCTCTCTAACAGATGGCCACCCCAGCTACCCTGTAGCTACTTCCAACAACAAGAGAACTCACTGCTTTTCAAAGCAGCTCATTGCATTGCTAAAAGTTTTGTTGGAAAAATTCTTTATATGAAGCCAAAATCTGTTTTTCCTTGAGCATGAGCAATTTTTTCTGAGCAATTAAAAGAAAGTGAATCTTCTCCCTTATATATATAATGACCCTTCAGAATGCCCCAGATCCTTCAACCTTTGCTCACCTGACATGGTCTCCAAACCTATAACTTAACTAATGTCTGGAGTAGAAACACTCTAGTTTCTCTGTTTTCTTATCAAATTTATACCCAGAAATTATTGTATCAGATTAGGGCCGAGGACTGGGATATATTTGTTTCTGTTGATATATCTAGCATAGCACATTCAATGTGTATCAACACAATCTAGTATCACATTAGCCTTTTTATAACTGAGTCACATATTCACCAGTAAAGAACCATACACAAGCTTCTTTCTATGATTGATTCAATATTTAATACCTATATTTACTTATATTATCTTGAAGGCAAATATGAGTCTTTGGAGCAGAGATCAAAATTATTATTACTTACATCAATAACTATGGGTTCCCTTACCCCTCTCCCCCCAGAGAGATAAGATGAAAGCCAGATGTTACCCAATATGTCTGGGTTCTACACTGCGGGAGAGTAAGCATCTCTAAATTAAGGATTTGAGAGTTTTTTTTTTTTTTAAGATTTTATTTATTTATTCATGTGAGAGGCAGAGACACAGGCAGAGGGAGAAGCAGACCCCATGCAGGGAGCCCAATGTGAGACTCGATCCCGGGACTCCAGGATCACGCCTGGGCAGAAGGCAGGCGCTAAACCACTGAGCCACCCAGGGATCCCCCAAGATTTGAGAGTTTATATATGACAGGGACAGCTCTCACCCTTCCCCTCCGAGAAAGGGAGAGAAATGTTTGCTGCCTGTGGTATACTCATTCTCCTTGGAAAGGAAAGGGAAAGGTCCTGGGTTCTTACCTTTGGGAATGTAAATATGTTTGACCTTTGAACCACATGGAGAGTTGCGGTGTGCATCCCCTGCACAGTTGAAAATCCACATATAATTTTTGACTGCCTTAATACTAGTAGCCTACCGTTGACAAGAAGCCTTACTGATAACATAAAATCTATTAACACATATTTTGCATGTTATATGTATTATATATTGTATTCTTACAACAAAATTAGTAGAGAAAATATTAAGAAAATTGTAAGAGAAAATACATTTACAGTGCATTTACAGTACAGTATTGAATAAATATCTGCATGTAAGTCAACCTGCATAGTTCAAATCCATATTGTCCAAGGATGAACTGTGAATGTCTCCAGGAGAGAAGACAAGCCTCTCCTGGTCTATACCTCCTAGATGTCCCCTTGATTTCAGGTTGTGCCCCACTTTGAAAGGTAAATACATATGTCTAGGAGGTAAATCTCTCCATTCTCTCACTATATTTTAACTTCATAGCCATAGGCATATTTTAACTTCTAAGGCTTGCTCTTTAATCCAGGTTCTTGGTGAAACTTGCTCAGGAGTCCTAACTCTGCAGAAACATGAAAGTACCTACTTGCTGACTTGGCTGCATTTGCATCTTTTCCCTAGGCTCACACTGGCTCTCTCATCCTCTCTCAGAACTTACACAAGTTCTAGAGATTCAGCCTGTGTCTTGGTCGACATGTATTTGGCTATAAGTACCAGAATGCCTGACTAATAATTGGTTAAATAATCAAAGCATTTCGTGGTCTCACTTGACAAGATACCTGACAGTAGCAGGTTCTAGTTTGGTGTGCAGTTCAGCGATGCCATCAAGGATCTGATCACTTCTCATCCAACCACATTCTCTCTTCTCAGTGGATGGCTTTTAGCCTCAGGCCTTTTGCCTCATTGTGGAATGGCTGCCACAACTAAGAAAGAGGTCTGCAAGCAAAACACCCAAATACAAGAAGTGAGAGGAGAGGAGTAGGATTGCATGATGTGGAAAAAAAAAAAAAAAAAGAGATTTTTGCCTCAAAGGCCTCTTTCTCATCAGGGAGAAAAATGTCGCCCAGAGTCCGCTAATAGAGTTCCCCTGGTTGGCCAGAACCGGGTTCCATGTCCATCTCAAGAGTAAAGAAGGCCTGAATCAGTTATGATTCATTCCCAAACCAAATTAGTGTTTTATTAGTGGTGTAACGGATTGTTAAAAGTGATCCAGGAATTTTTGGAGAGCTTATGTCTTCATCTCAAATCAAGAGAGATTTCATCCTGCCAGTGAAAGCTTTTCTGACCACAAGGGAGATGTGATCCTGGCATTAGTAGCTGCTTCTAGAAGCTTTGCCTACAGTGTCTTCCTTTAGCCTTTCCAAACAATTTTTGTCAGCCTCCTATAACCTGGTTGTAAGGCCCCTTCTGTTTAAATAACCTAAAGGGATGTCTGTGGTCTAGTAACTAAACCTTAACAGGAAAGGGGCCTGTCTAGAAATGTCTACAGGAAGGAAAGTTGCAGATAGTCCCAGTAGCAGGGCAGAGGAGGAGTTTGTTAAAGTTTTGTTTACATCTGGGAACTAGATATTTTAATTACCAACCATGGAATTATTCTACTTCAGAGACACCAAAAAAGTCATGGGTTATACTGGAGTTATTTCTAGGGGCGAGAGGAAGAGCTGCATGTGAGGAAATAAAATTTATGCTTTGAGCCATTCTGAGCCAACCATATGTACCATCTAAACTTCGAACATATACTTTGGCTTCTTTTTCCTTTCTCAGGGTTAGGGAAAACCATCTGAAGAGGAAGATTCTGATACACAGACCCTGCCTCACCTCGTTCTTCCTAACTCCTTGAAATTGGATGTTAACAAACAGAAGTTTCAGACATATCCTCTACAGAGACTTAAAGGCCTCTGAAAGACGGTGCAGATGTATAAAAATGTTCAAGAAGAGTTGGAGAAATCGATGGATGCCAAATACGTAGTGGGATATTATAAGAAGCTGGTGGTATTTCAAGAAATACCCTTAATTTTCCAGTTGATGCAATGTGAAGTCAAAATCAGTCATGCTCCCCACGCTAGCACTCAGTGCATGAGGTTTCACTAGAAAGACCAAATCAGGGGCTGGATGCTCTATGAGTCTGATCCAATACAGCAATTAGTTTTGCTGTGTAGAGCTCCCATTGCACCCTATGCTTTTTTTCATAGCATTTAATATTCTGTATTGTAATTCATTTTTAAATTTATTTAGCAGGATTGTGAACTTAACTCACACCTCATCTCCAAAATACAGAGAAGTTGTAGTCCCTTTGTTAATGAATCCAGCCTTCTTCCTCCATCCTCACCTGCTGATGAGGAATAAAAACAATGAGCATTTATATCCTTCCTGATTTAAATTTAATCTGATCCAATAATTTAAACACTCCCTTTAAAAGGCGATATTAGTCTGTTTTAGAGAATAAGTTTAGTTTGTTAGATTTCTCACCCTTTAAGTTCCAAGATGCTAACTGCATGTATGCTTATGGGGAGATGTGGAGTTGCCTGACCTTGTGGCTGAGGGGAAGACTGTGGTCCTTGGGAACCTCTTCTACTCTTGTCCACTTGGTTGCTCTTTGCATTGTATAGGTGACTCTAAAGTTAAATCTCATGACTTTTCTCTGCCTGGCTGTACTGGCCCTACTTGGGTTGACATGAGGCAACCTGCAATGAGGTCTTGTCTCAGAGTCTCAGACAGGGAAAGAGGGAGAAGGATCTCTTTTTGCCCTTGATGCCTGCCCCAGTTCCATACTACATACTCGGGACAGGTGTCTGACTGCTGTGTTTCTGTCTTACTCTCTTCATCCCAGAATTCTGGGGCTGAAGAGGAATGGCTTCATCCTCACTTCCTTGGTAACACACTCTCCTTCTACCACAGGGTAGTTAGAGCTCCTCAACTGGGTGTCTTCTCAAGGAAAGAAATGTAATCTGAACCAAGTCATTCAGACCTGGTTTCTAATGGATGTGGAATGAAGCTTAATAAAAGATTTTAGGCAATCCCTCCCGATTCAATAACCTATCTTTTGAGGCTATTGTTCGGCTGCACAATCTTATTTGAAGGTCAAAAGCTGAATATTAATTTGATCTTTCTCTTCGTATTATGTAAATTGTTTAAAACAGTGCCTAGCACCCAGTAAGCAATCAGTGTTCTCATTCTATAACAAATCTCTTAAAATCCTTCTGAGATTGGTTGGTATCTTGTGTAAACCAGGAAAAATATGTGCTAGGAAAAGCAAAAGAGAAAAATCATGCTGATAATTTCTATGATATTTACCTTATTAACTAACATATACATTTTACCATATTTAAAATTATCAACCAGTATATGCTTATAGAGGAATTCAAACAATATAGTTGTGAAAAGTTCCCAACAAACTTCTAATATTTTCCTTGACCTGGCCCTTGTTTTACTCTTTTCCCTAAAGATCATGACTGTAAGCTGTCTGGTTGAATCTTTTTTACATTTTCCGTATTACACTATGGGCATTTTGAGCTTGTCTCTATAACACCAGACATCACCAGTAAATGCTTGATGAATGAATAAATAATTGAATAATGAATTATCAATAATATAGATTACATAAAATATCTTTAAGAAAAAATTTACTGTTACATAAATTTGTAAAGATGCTTAGTCATTTTTTTGAGCTTTCTTGATAGGATTACGTCTAATTAAAATAGAACATAGCTTAATTTATTTACAGTGTTCTTTTAAATGCATCCTCATGCTTATTTTACTGAATAATGAAGATTGGATGATGACAAGACATTTTATCAAGGCTTTTGTGCTTTTATGTGAATATTTGATACCATAGCAATAATGTCCAAAGCTTTCATGCTTATTTTATTTTTGATGTGTCCTAGAGTATAGCCAATACAGCCTCTGCTATCTAATGTGTTAAGGTAAAATGGAATGTGCTGGTGATTAATCTATTGGAGTCATTGGTGTTTTAAAAGGCAGTGATATGATTCTTAAATTAAAAAAGAAATAATTTTGGCAGTCTGATTAAAATAGGGAAGAGACATAGCAATCTGATGAACAGATTATTTGTGCATGAATAAGAAACAAGACACAGTTTATGCTTTATTTCCAGAAATGATAATGGGGTTCTTCCCCAGGTCATTTTGGAGGATTCCAAACCAATTTCTTGGAAGACCAGTTGAGGATAGAAGCCCTTCTTCCCTGCTGTGTCCCACATGGGTAGATGGCAGACATCTATGTCCTTGCATTGTCATGGAAGCACATGTGAAGATAGATGGACCTGGGATGGAATTGTTTCATCATTTCTTAGCAGCATGGCCTTAGGAAAACTGTTTGACCTCACTAAGTGAGCTTGTTATAAGAATTAAACTAACACATTCCAACCGTAGTGTTTCACACAGTGTGCTCAAAGTTAACTACAAACTACTGGCCATCTAGAAAATAGGGCTCTCTTTCTAACCAAGATGTGTTTGGGTTGCCACTGCAAGGAGCAAACTTCCACTTTCTGCATCCACATCTATAGTTATATGAACCCGTACCTGTCTCCTCCCCATCTCAGAGTAGGAAGGCTATGTGGTAGCAGCGGTGGAAGCCGTGGATTGCTGCTGTAGTGATGTGATCTTGAAGCTGAAAGTCATTGGTGGCCCTCTGACTTCTGGCCCCCTGAACCTTCCATTGTTTATAAGCACATAATTTCATGAATTAAATTCCTTTCTTTTTGAAATACCTGGAATGTATTTTTATTTCCTGCACTGAATTCTGATGGGTATACAAACTCAAGATCACTTTAATAAAGTCCCAGCTTTGAACCAGCTGGGTTCCTATCTGGGACATTATTCTTCCTTTCTTCATAATCAAGCTTCTGCAAAGAGTAGTCCTTCTATATTGTAAACCTGTCCTTTATCTCCTATTTGTACTCAATTCTACCACAATCAGGCTTCCTCTCTGCTACTAAAGTACTGAAATGCTTTGACCAAGGTCAGCAATGACCTACCAAATGCCAAATTGAGTAGATTTTTTTTCAGTCCTTGTCTTATTAACCATCATTAGACACTACCCTATTGGACACAGTTGATCATAACTTTCTTTCTGAAAATTGTTCCTCTCTTGATTCTTGTGACACACATCTCTTGACCTTCCCTCACCACTTTGGTCAGCTTCTATTGTGAGCTCCTTTTCTTTCCTAATCCCATTAAATGTTGGTGTTTCCTAGGGTTCTGGCCTCAGGACTCTTCCCTTTTTGCTCACTACACTGGGGTTCTGTGAATTCAGCTATTATTCCCATGGTAATGACTCAAATCTCCACCTCTCCTCTGTGTATAATCCCTGCATGTTCTGGGCACTGTAGACAACCCCCTCTCCCTCTGCTTCCAGACACACTGAATTTTGAAAACACCTTGCCTGAGGCTTTCATTCTCCCATGACTTTATTATATGGCTTCCCCTCATCATTGTTATATTTTTCTTCTATTTAATTTTCCTGAAATATAAACACATTTGCTTGTTAGACAATGGTTTCTTAGATACAACACCAAAAACACAAGTAACAAAAGAAAAAAAAAGATGAATTGAATTGTATTAAAAGAAGATATTTTGTGTTATGAACAACATCACCAATGAAGTGAAAAAACAACCTGAAGAATGGGAGAAAAATTTTGCATATAATATATCTGATATGGGACTTACATTCAAGATTTGTAAAGAACCGTTATGACTTAAAAAGATAAACTAAACTAAAAATAGGCAAAAGTTTGGGATAGATATTTCTCTAAGAAGATATACAAATGGCCAGTAAGTACCTCAAAAAGATGCTCAACATCATTATTTATCAGGAATGGACAAACATCCATATGGACATATAATGAAATACAACCTCATATTCACCAGGATGGGTATAATCCAAAAGACAGATAATAAATGTTGACAGGGACATGAAAAAATTGGAACCTCATACATTGCTGGTGGGAATGTAAAACAGTTTAGTTGCTTTGGAAAACAGTTTGATAGTTCCTCAAAAGGTTACACATAGAGTATGAATCAAAATTACACTAGTGGGTATAAAAACACTAATTCAAAGGGATACATGCACTGCTATGTTTATAGCAGCATTATCTATGAAAGCAGCCCAAGTATCTACTGATAGAAGAATGGATAAAGAAAATGTGTTATATAAGTACAATGGGATATTTTTCAGCCATAAAAAAGAAAAAATCTTGCCATTTGCAATGACATGGATAGAGCTACAGAATATAATGCTAAGCGAAATAACTCAGTCAGAGAAAGACATAAACCATATGATTTCACTTATATGTGGAATTTAAGAAACAATTCAAACAAGCAAAGGGAAAATAATAAAAGAGAGGCAAATCAAGAAACAGACTCTAAGTTGTAGATGACAAACTGATGGTTACCAGAGGGGAGACAGGCAAAGACCCTCCTCTCAGTGGGGAATGTGGGTGGGAGATAGAAAATAAATGAATAAACAAGTAAGTGAATAGTTTAACTTCAGGTTTTACAGGTAACTAAGAAAATGAGATGGGGTAATGTGACAGGGAATAATGGGCAGAGGAGAGCTGGCCGGGAAGGCCTGTCTGAGGAGTGGCATATGAGCTGAAACCTGAATGTCAAGGAAGCAGGCTTATAAAGATCTGGGGTTGGAGTGTTTTAGGGAAAAGAAAAGTTTAGTTTAAGCGGCTCATGGAACAGTAAAAAAAGTGTGACTAGAGTACAGGAAATGAGAGAGAGAGAGAGGAAGGAGACGAGTTCAGAGGGGTAGCTGGGAATCCAGACTACACAGGGCCTTATAGACCATTCAAGGAGTTTGAATTTTACTGAGAGCACAGGAGCTGTTGAAAAGTGTAGCAGATTGAATTCTCCAAAGACAGCTGCCCCGGTATAAATCTCATTCACACATTCCTCTTATAAAGTGACTGCAACTCTCCCATTGCGAGGTGGGGTTTATGTCACCTCAACTTGAGTCTAGCATGGGGTTTACCACTTTTCTGACCAATAGAGTATGATAGGAGTGAAAGCATGTAGGTTGTAAAAAATAGTTTTACTCTGTCTCTTTGTCTCTCTCTCTCTCTCTGGACATTTTCCCTTGGAACCTAGCTACCATACTGTGATGAAATGCAAACTCGTTTTCACAGAGAGATCACCTGGAAGGGTTCCTGTGGACAGGTACTGAGGTTCCCAGCCAATAGCACCAGCCACCCAGTCAAATGAGAGGGCGAGTCCTCAAATGATTCCAGCTCCAACCTCTGAGTGCAGCAGCTAAACTTCCAAACATCATGGAGCAGAGACAAGTCATCTCTGCTGTGCTCTGTCTGAATTCCTCACAGAATTCACGAGCATAAAAAAGTGTTTTTTCCCCAACAGTCAGGTTGTTACATAGCTATCGCAACTGGGATAAAAGGTACAAGTGAGGAAATCTGTGTGATTTGTTCACGTTTTAAAATGTAATTTAGGTTTCTGTGAGTAGAATGAATTATACAGAGTAGAAGCAAAAAAACTTATGAAGAAAGACTCCCTAAATGTATCCCAGCTAGAATCAGTTACTTCGTCTCCACCTACTTCTAGCATGTCACCTATGCATGTATTTTATTCATTGGCCTACATCTCCCTCAAGGACCTGAAAGTTTAGTAGTTTTTCTCTTTAGGAAAGCTAAAGTAATTTTTGTTGGAAAATCCTGAAATATTTCCTAATGGAAAGAAATATTAAAATAGTTGCCTTCTTAGTCTTGTTTGGAGTATAGAAGGAAAATAGGCTTTACAAAGCAGGGAGAACATCAAATTAATAAAAAATCAACTTCTTAATCTTCTAAATTGTTTGAATTAAGATATTTTACTTCCTGTGCCTCTCTATGGCTGATGGTGACAATAATGCTTATCTCACAGGTTACTAAAGGTTGATGAAACAACATTAGCAAGTTATTAGAGACTTTTAATAGTGGATAATGGCTTACCAGTCAAAGACCTTGTGAAACTCCCTCTAGCCTGAAATAATATGTGCATGTGTGGAGCGAAGTAGGGTGGGTAGTGGGAAAAAGGAACGGATCCTTTTTATGTGTTGTCATTTTCTTGGACCAATTATGTTGCTCTATTTCATCCATTCACTCAGGAGAGCTGAGTTTGATTTCTCAACCATTGCCAAGAAATACATGATTGATTCATTTCTTCTTAAAATCGAGTGCTTATCAGCATTGTGCTAAACATTTTACAAATGTTATTTGATTTAATCCTTACAATGAACTTGTGAGAGGAGTACTACTATTTCCATTTTACAAATAAAGCATACTGAGGCAAGAAGAGGCTAACTCACTCGAACACGATCATATAACCAAACAGAGCCAGGATTTGAGCCCAATTCTCTCAGGCTTCAGGATCTGAGCCCTTAGTTCAATGCTATACTATCATTGATCTTCATGGATGTTGTCCAACGGGTAGGTGGCAGTAACTCAATGACATCTGTCCCATTTCCTTTACAAAATCTTCCTTGCCTGGACTTTATCAGACTATAGATGTATCTAGCTCCTCTGAATTATTACAACACTTACTGTCTGTATCATTCACTTGGCATCTGTCACTTATTGTCTTATACAGTGTTTTTGATTTTGTGTATATATGTGTTTTATCTGCTTCAGCTGGGGATCTTTGATTGCAAGCTATAGAAACTAACAGGAGTGCTCCCTACCATGTCCTGCCCTCAATACGGGAAGAATATTGGCTGATTCGCAGAATCAAAGGAAAACAGAACCACCTTAACCTTGGGAGAAAGAAAAACCAGAACTCTGGGGATTTTTAGAAATGTTTATATATGGCCTCTTTGATATGACAATTGGAACATTTAACTCCAAGGGCCTTCCTTCTACCCAGGTGTCATTCTCAAGATTCAGATTCCTGGCAGAGACAGAATCTGGTTGAACCAAGTACAGTCATCTGCGTAATCCTTCTAGAGCACAGCGACTGTGATGGATAGTGACCAAGATCCAGATGATTCTACCGTAATATGGAATGAGCAATAGTTGAATTTGTTTCTAAAGTATCTTGTTAAATTGTTTACCCCCTGATGAAGAGTAATAGGATTTTTCAAGCAGAGGGATCTGGAGAAGAAGCAGAGAAATGACCATTCTTATTAGGATGGAGAGGCACATCATTTCAGTCTTCATTAGTAACTGAGTATTGATTATACTCTCATTAACTGTCCCCCCCCTTCTATTTACAGACCTGTTCACTGTGATGAATTTTATGGTTTGGTCAATCTTACATCAGACTATACCTACCTCCTGAATAAACAAATATGGAAATGAATTATTATGAACACAAGTTGGAAGTAGTACATTCATAGCTATAGTTAATTCAAAGTAAATTTGGTTTATAAAATTCCAAGTTATAATAAGTAAATTTTAATACATACCACTTAAAGATTTTTTCAAATTAAATTTCATGACCTACAAACTTTCTTATGAAATCACATAATGTTTTGGATTAAATGTTGTATTATTCCACTTAGAAATCCTTTTAGAAAGTTCTCTTTCTCTAAGTGCTATAATATCGACTGGTCAGTGTTGAGCTCAAAGTAGTTGCAGAGAATCAATATTGGCTTAGTTACAACTTGGCAAAGCCTGGGAGGTAACCGAATTAGAGCTATTGGACTAGAAAAACCATTCAAAGATAAAAGCCTTTAAAAAAATTATGGCAAATGCAAGACATGTTAAATTCTAACAAAATAATGTAAAATTTCTTCCACAAGAACTCTCAAGCCTTTTTGCACATATTGTTATTAAAAATCATCTGCAAAAGACAAAAGGATCATGATTGTGCTCAAGACCCCCAAATGTTAAATCACTTGCCTAGAGTCACACAGTAATTAGTGTGAAAGTTTGGGCAAGAATTTTTTCATCCTATGTTTGAGCTCTTATGCAATGAATGTTGAATAGAAAACTCTAATGATTAATAGTAACATACAGATGACCATTAAAGAAATTAAACCCAATCCCCCCAAATTGCAGATAATTGCACCTATACTTTCTACTCTTCTCTATATGTTATTTTTACATTTTTGCTATTCATGCACACATATCATTCTGTGATCTACATTTTTCTTTGATTCCTCAGTATAATCTTCCTATCTTTCTCCTCATTTTGGACACAAGAAACCAACCTAATACCTCTCACTTCAGAATGCTCATGTGGACATTTGCATATTAATCCAGTAAGACTTAGTTCATCCTCCCTTCCCAGACAAAGGCACATCTTCTGTTCTCTACTTAGCCCTAAAGTACTAAGTGGGCACATGACTTGAAAATTAATGTGCCAGTTCATCTAGTGCAAAAAGAATAACTTAATACTCCTCTTGGTTAGTAAAATCAAGGTTACAGAAACATTCATGAAATGAAATACTGGTCTTCTAATTGGCAATAGAATGTCTGCTACCACATTTCGTCTTCTCATTTTAATTGCAAATGAATAGAGCCAGACTACTGATGTTTGAATATGTTTTTCTTTGCATATAGTGCTTCCAGAAAACAAACAAATCACTATTCTGTTATAAATCGCATACTCAGAGAGGTATGTGAAAATTCTAAAGTATAAATTGTGAATAGCAGGATGTTGAATTAGGATTAATGTACCTGGGAAAGTTCTGAGGTAGTATTTAATGATCAAATGCATTACTGAATATCATTTGGAATGGGTATGCTTTTCTTTTTTTAACTTAATGAAAAAGAGGAAACTTCTGGTACAGAGCATGCATGTAACAGCAATGGCTATCATTGATTGAGTGTAGTGCCAGGCACTGCGCTAAGTGCTTTCCGCATATTATTTTATTTAATTCTCATGAAGAAATGATAGAGTAGGCACCATTATTTTTATAGAAGAGGGAACAAACCTTAGAAAGATATGAAACTAGTAACAGGTAAATAGGGCTGGGACTTAAACTTTATGGGGCTGTCTGATTGCAAAGCTCATGCCCTTAACTGTTATGCATCTTATTTTGACAAATGAATGCATTTTATGAATGAAAGAATGAATAACGGTTATATTATAAGTAGGAATAGAAAGGTAATTAAATGCAAGTCACAGAATAACTGTGGCGTAACCAAGGAAGACATTGAATCATTTCAAGTAACAAGAAAGTTGGGGAGATTTGGAGTTAAGCAGACTCTTGCTTTTTTTTTTCTTAGGATTTTATTTTATTTTTTAAAAAAGATTTTATTTATTTATTCATGAGAGACACACAGAAAGCCAGAGACACAGGCAGAGGGAGAAGCAGGCTCCATGCAGAAAGCCCGATGTGGGACTCGATCCCGGGTCTCCGGGATCATGCCCTGGGCTGAAGGTAAGTGCTAAACCACTGAGCCACCAGGCTGCCCTAGGGTTTTATTTATTTACTTATTTGCAAGAGAGAGAGACAGAGACAGAGAGACAGAGACAGAGAAAGAGAGTGAGGAGCAGTAGGGGCAGAGGGAGAGCAACAAATAGACTCCATGCCAAGCACAGAGCCCTATGCGGAGCTCGATCCCATGACCCTGAGATCATGACTTGAGCCCAAACCAACAGAGGCTCAACTGACTAAGCTACTGAGGCACCCCCAGATTCTTGCTTTTTGTGCTCTGTCATCTGAGTGTGTCAGCCATGCCTCTTCATGACTGTAGCTCTAATGATCTCATATCATGTCTTAGTATGTAAGACAGAAGAAGATGTAAAAGGAAAAATCCTGTATATCTTATACATTGCTTATCAAGGTAAAAATCTTTTAAAGGACTTCTTAGCAGATTTTCTCTTCTACTTCAGTGACCAGAACTGGGCATAACCTCTAAACCAAACATAGGCAAAGGAGAACAGGATTGTCATGGCTACCTTGGACCAGTGCAATGCTGGCTGCCCATTATAATCATCCAGGGGATTTGTAAAAAACCTAGGCCCCACCTTTGGAAATTCTTACTTATTTGTCTGGCATGGGGTATCAGTTTTAAACATTTCCCCAGTGATTTTAATAAAAAGCAAGTTGGGATCCAATGGTTTATGCCAATCTTGATTTTTTGCCTTTGTTTGGTATGTTCCTACCCTGTAAAAAGTAGAGCTCTGTTAGCAAGGACAAGTAGGAAGACCCCACAGCCCACAGTGGCTATCTGAGAAATTTACAGAAGTAGGTCTAGAAAACTCTCCTCCTGAAGAGAGCTTATGTGAATTCTATAGAAGGTATCGTTCATTTAGGTTGTTAAAAAATAAACCACAGGCCCCCAGATGGTGTCACAAACCAGCAAACCAAGACAGTATCTAAATTCAGTTTTAACACCCTTTATCCCCTTGTACCAGGGATATAAACTAACCAGCCAGGAATTTTCTGGTCAGCACTAAAAAGGAATCCATCATGTGGACCCTCTTTGGCCCCCAAAGGGAGATGAGGTAATCCACCTACTAAAACTCTTTTGTCCTCAAATGAAGGTAACTTCACATGAAATAATCCTTTTTTTTTCCCCATTTGTGACCTCCTTGACTTGCCTTTAAAAACCTTTCCCTTTCTGTAGCCCTTTAGAGCTCCCCCCACCACTTCTTAGATAGGATGCTGTATGATTCATGAATGATTTAATAAAGCTAATTAGATCTCTAAATTTACTTGATTTGATTTTGTTTAACAGGTCTTCCATGAATTAAATTCAACTTATCAAGCATTTGTTAAATTTATACTACTATATTTGCAAGACCCTATGTATTTAAAGTAAAAGCTGAGTAAAGCACAATTTTTCTATGTCTTGTGAGTCAATTTCCTTATAATTCCTTCACTCAGTATCTCAAATGGGTATTAATCTTCAACATCTAGTTAGTGAGCACTTAGGGCAAGGCGGTGTATTCGGCATTGAGTTCACTCACTGAACAAAGCAGGCAGTCTCTGCCCTAGTGGGACTGACATTTGAGAGTATGGTTGTGCTCTTTATATTGAAGAGAATAGTAAAGAAATATGAGTGACAGTTTCCTCCCTCCATGAATTAACAATTCAGGCTTTACCTATTCACTTTTTACTTTTTTTTTTTTTTTTTTTTTTACTTTTTACTTTTTAAGCTCTGTGTTTCTTAAGTACTTATATGTGGTAGATGGATACTTGTAAACAAAACGGTCTTGATCCTCGTCATAAAACTTGACTAAGCAGGGGAAACAAGATAGAAGAAGTAAAAAGACAGATAGATTTTAAATTACAGTAAATGCCATGAAGAAAAGAATAGGTTCTTCTCAGAGAATTACAGGGCAGTAATTTAAATTAAAGAAGATCAGGAAAGAAAAAAAAAAAAAGATCAGGAAAGACTTTAAATAGAGGCAAGTATAAAATTCCAATTAGGGCACATCACTTCACTTTCTTAATTTCTTCTCCACTACTCTTTCCTCTAGCCAACTGGGCAACTATTTAACTTCTAGAAAGACCCACCATCTTGCATAGACAAGTTAAATTAATTGAGATGCTGATCTCAGAGAAGCTACTTTCTTAAGGTTGTTGGACAAGCAATTTGCTCATAGATGTATGGTTGCTTTGTCTTGCTTGCTGTATTTGTCATTGCCTTGAAGTAACTGCTTTCCCCATCTTTCTCATATTTTCTTTTTAAAAAGATTTTCGTTTATTTATTCATGAGAGACACAAGAGAGAGGCAGACACATAGGCAGAGAGAGAAGCAGGCTCCATGCAGGGAGCCTGACGTGGGACTTGATCCTGGGACTCTAGGACCATGCCTTGGGCCGAAGGCAGGCGCTCAACCACTGAGCCACCCAAGCATCCCTTTTTCATATTTTCTTCTCCTTCTTTCCATCTACCTCACTGCCATTTGACTGCTCCCCTGTCCTCTTAAAAGCGTGAATTAGTCCTAAATTGCACTCAGTACTATACTCGCTTAGGCATTTCGGTATTATAGCACAGTGTCACCAAATTTAGCAACCTGAGAACTCTTAAAACCATGGCCTTAGGGCAGCCTGGGTGGCTTAGCGGTTTGGCGCCACCTTTGGTCCAGGGCGGGATCCTGGAGACCCAGGATTGAGTCCCATGTCGGGCTCCCTGCATGGAGCCTGCTTCTCCCTCTGCCTGTGTCTCTGCCTCTCTCTCTCTCTCTCTCTCTCTCTCTGTGTCTATCATAAATAAATAAAAAAAAAATTTAAAAAATAAAAATAAATAAATAAAACCATGGCCTTAATGTTAGCTTTCTCCCAAGGAAGAAAAGCACAAATAATCTTGGTTTGTTCAGCGGATATCCACGGTATAACTCTACATTGTAAAGCTTAGTAGTTCAAACTGTGGCCTACAGAGCGGCAGCATTGATGTTACTTGGGATCCTGTTAGAATAGCAGAATCTTATTTTGAGGGGAGTGGGTATTAGATGTAAGTAATGAACCACTAAATTCTACTCCTGAATTGAAAACAAAACCAATATTACACCACATGGTTACTAGAATTTAAATAAAAATTTGAAAGAAAAAAAGCAGAATCTCGGACCACACAAAACCTGTTGAGTCATATGTATATTAAAGTTTGAAAAGCAAAGATGCAGAGGATCCCAAAGCAGATGAACTCCAGGATTCATAATCTTACTTCCTGGACACCACTCTATTACATATTCAACCCGGTATTGATATTTTTACTTTCTCAGTTCTTTTTAACCTATAGTCATTCTTTAAATGATCATTTTCAGTATTTTATTTAGGAGTTCAGTGTTCCTTTCTGTCTTTCTCTTCTAACAAAGAGTAGTATAGATCTTTAAAGTCCAGAAAACTATGGCTGGTGGGAGTCATCCATGGCTTTTGCCTGCCAGTTGGAGATATTAGACAGTGTTTGGTCCTTAGATGTGATGTATTTTTGTATCTGTATCATTCCTGTTCATAGTAGAGAAAAAGAAAGTCCAGAACTTTGAGAGGGAGTTGGGTGTCATATGGAGTATCAATTCTGTTAATACTTGCCTTGGACCTTGATCAAGTCACTGGGTTTCCTTTGGCTCCAAATCGTTACCTTTAAATGTTCAGGTTTTATTGTATATCAATAAAGATGGACAACATACAAATCTGATTTAAAGTTTTTAAGTTAAATGTTTGAACTGACAAAAGATTTATAAGGTATATATGTAAGGGATAAAGAATCATGATACAATAAAATCCACGTACCACTGCCCAGTTTAAGAACATTATGATATGCCTTTAGAATCCTAAGCGTACCTGCCAGATACCAATTCTTCCCTTCCTGTCCCTCAGTCATCTCTCCAGAATTTTGCCATTTTTCCCCTGCTTTTCTTCAATTTTACCGTATTTCTGACTAAACAATATAGTGTTTAATTTTGAAGGCTTTTGAATTTTATATTAATAGAATTATATTGTATGCATTCTTCCATGACTCACTTTTTTCATCTGACATTATTTTCCTGGTGCTTATGTATACAGTTGTGTGGAGCTAAGATTCACTCATTTGCACTGCCACATTGGCATTTCATTGAATGAATATACTTTAATTCTACTGTTGATGGACATTTGGGTTGTTTGTAGTTTTTCTGCTACTACGAACAGTGTTGTTAAGGTGTCTGTTAAGACTGTACTAATGCCCAAGTAAGTGAGTTTCTTGATCGCAGTGATTCTCAATACTCACCGAGTACCAGAATCACTGGGATGCTTTTAAATGATACAGGTGCCTAGGTTTCACACTGAATTGAAATGTAATATCTGGAGCTGGGGCCCAGACATCGGTATTTTACAAGCATACCATAGTAGTTAGGGGTGAGATCTATTGCTGTGGAGCACCAGTTTGAGAATGAAGTGCTGAGTCATAAGTTACACGCATCTTTAACTTTACTAGATAGTGTCAAATTGTTGAAGTGATTGTACTTTCCCATGGGAATAAAACCAAACTGAAACAATTGTGACTTTGACTGGGATTGGACTGAATTTTTCACTCCCGAGTATTTTAGGACTTACCTATCTTTCCAATATTTTTAGCTTAATTCCATTTTGTTCTGAGGGCAGACACTATATCATTTCTATTTTTTTAAAAAAATTATCAAGGCATACTTTAGGGTGCAGAATGTGGTCTATCTTGGTGAATGTTCCATATGACCTTGAGAAAAATGTGCATTCTGTTGTTGCCGAAGTGGTCTAAAGACGTCCATTATATCCAATTGATTGATGATGTTGAGTTCAGTTATGACTTTGTTTTTCTGCCGTTGGATCTGTCCATTTCTAATAGGGGTGGGTTTAAGTCTCCAACTTTAAGAGTGGAGTCATCTATTTCTCCTTGCAGTTCTCTCACTTTTTGCCTCATGAATTTTAATGCTTTGTTGTTATATGTATACATGTCAAGGATTTTTAGGTCTTGTTGGAGAATTGACTTGTCATTATAAAATGCCCTTTATCCCTGATAACTTTCCTTACTCTGCAGTTTGCTGTCTGAAATTAATATATTTACTTCTGCTTTGATTAATGTTAGCATGATGTGTCTCTCATCTATTTACTTTTCAAATATTTTTTTAAAGTGTTTTTAAATTTATTCTTTAGAGAGAGAGTGAGCAAGCATGAATGGGAGGAGAGTCAGAGGGAGAGGGAGAAGCAGGCTCCCCACCAAGCAGGGAGCTTGACTCTGGGCTTGACCCCAGGACCCTGGGACCATGACCCAAACCTAAGATAGACACCTAACTGACTGAACCAACCAGGAACCTCTAATGATTTTAGGTAGTCTCTACACCCAACATGGGGCTTGAACTCACAACCCCAAGACCAAGAGTCACATGTTCCACCAACTGAGCCAGCCAGGTGCTTCTTTTGTCCACTTACTTTTAATCTATATATGTCTTTATATTTAAATTGGATTTCCTGTAGACAACACATATAGGCATACCTTGGGGACATTGCAGGTTTTGTTTCAGATCACTGTAATAAAACAAATATCACAATAAAGTGAGTCAAATGAATTTTTGGCTTCCCAGTGTATATAAAAGTGATGTTTATACTCTACTGTAGTTTTAAGTGTGCAATAACATTATGTCTAGAAAAATAATGTATATACCTTCAAGAATACTTTACTGCTGAAAGATGCTAACCATCATCTGAGCTTTCAGTGAGTTATAATCACTGATCATAGTTCACCATAACAAACACAATGAAAAAGATTGAAATATTCCTAAAGTTATTGTGACACAGAGACATGCCTTCATTCATTTCACTTATACATTAAGCATATATATATATATGTATACACACACACAAATAATTGAATACATTGTTGCTATTATTTTGAACAAACTGTTACATCAGTTAAGAACAAGAAAAAATAAGTTTTTATTTTACCTTCATGTATTCCTCCTCTGGTGTTCTTCCTTTCTTTATGTAGATTTTTGAATTTCTCACCTATACCATGTTCCTTCTAAAAGTTTTTTTTTTTTAAAGATTTATTATTTGAGAAAGAGTGAGTACATGAGTTGGAGGGCAAGGAGAGGGATAGAATCTCAAGCAGACTCCGCACAGAGTGCAGAGTCTGATGTGGGCCTCAATCTCACAACCCTTAGATCATGACCTGAGCTGAAATCAAGAGCTGGATGCTTACCCAACTAAGCCACCCAGGTACCTCAAGTTCTTTTAATATTTGCTGCAAGACAAGTATACTGGCAACAAATTCCAATTTTTGCTCATCGGAGAGAGTCTATCTTGCCTTCACTTTTGAAGGATAATTTCACAGGGTATAGAATTCTAGGTTGGTGGGTTTTTTTCTCTCAATACTTTAAATATTTCACTCCACTCTCTTCTTGCTTGTCTGGTTTCTGAGAAATTGAATGTCATTTTTATCCTTATTCCTCTAGAAGTGAAGTCTTTTTTTTTACTCTGGCTTATTTCAGGGTTTTAAAAAAATCTTTCATTTTCTGAGGCTTGAAAATGATTATGTGTAGGTATGGCTTTTGGGGCATTCATCCCGCTTGTTTTCTGGAATAGCTTCCTGGACCTGTGGTTTGGTGTCAGACTAACTCAAGGAATTTCTCAATTGTTTTTTTTTTTAATATTTTTTTATTTATTATTTATTTATTTAAGTCACAGACAGAGAGAGAGAGGCAGAGACACAGGCAGAGGGAGAAGCAGGCTCCATGTCGGGAGCCTGATGCGGGACTCGATCCTGGGACTCCAGGATCGCGCCCTGGGCCAGAGGCAGGCGCTAAACCGTTGAGCAACCCAGGGATCCCCTCCTGTGGGTTTTTAAAAAGAATTTCCATCTTTGCTTATGTTGCCCATCTGTTCTTGCCTGCACTCTACTTTATCCATGAGAGCATTTATCATATTAATTATAGTTATTTTAAACTGCTGCTCTGATCATTTGAAAAATTCTGTCATATCTGAGTTTTGTTCTGATGTTTGCTATGTCTCTTTAAATTGTTTTTTTTTTGGGGGGGGGAGCACCTGAGTGACTCAGTGGTTGAGCGTCTGCCTTTGGCTCAGGGTGTGATCCCAGAGTCCTGGGATCGAGTCCCTCATCAGGCTCCCTGCAGGGAGACTGCTTCTCTCTCTGCCTATATCTGCTTTTCTCTGTGTCTTTTTGTGAATAAATAAAATCTTTTAAAATAATTTATTTTTGCCTTTAATATGTCTTATGATTTTTTTCCTTGCTAGCCAGATGTGCTAGGTAAAAGGAACTGCTGTAAATAGGCTTTTAGTAATGTGGTGGTGGGATTATTTCTCACTTACCTACACTCAGCCTCAAGCAATTTGTCAATTATGGTTTAGTTTTCCCTATCTGGACACTGGTTTCTGTGTATGTTTCAGCTTGTGGGTTTCTGCTCTAGTAAGTTGTGATTCTCTGTATTCTCCAGTTGCATCTCTCTAATTGTGGCAGTGGTTTGCCCTGTGGCCTCACTTCTTTTATAGATCTAAGTTGATTTTTTCAGTTTGTTCAACTTTTTGTTAGAATGGAGAGGGGACTTCCAAGTTTCTTATGCAACAGGACTGGAAATTGGAAATCTGTACTGAATCTCTAAATTTAAGAATTACTGCCATGTCTACTGTGTTAGCATAAAATAATCCTCCACTTATTTAGACTTTAATATCTTTCAATAGTTTGTAACTTTCTTCCTAAAGGTCTTATACATATTGTATTATTATTTTTTAAAAGATTTTATTCACATGACAGACACCGAGAGAAGGCAGAGACATAGGCAGATGGAGAAGCGGGCTCCATGCAGGGAGCCCGATGTGGGACTCGATCCCAGGACCCAGGGATCACGCCCTGAGCCGAAGGCAGGTGCTCAACTACTGAGCCACCCAGGCATCCCTACATCTTGTATTATTAGCTCAGGCTACCATAATAAAATACCATAGATTGAGTGAGTTAACAGAAATTTATTTTCTCAGTTTTGGAGGCAGAAAAATCCAAGATCAGGGCGTCAGCATGGTTGAATTCTAGTGAGTTCTCTCTCTGGCCTGTAAATGGCTGCCTTTTTGCTGTGTTCTCACATGGCAAAGAGCATGGTGTTTTCTTAAAAGGGCACCAGTTTTGTTGGATCAGGGTTCTATCCTTATAATCTCATTAAACCTTAATCACTCCCTTATAGGCCTTATTTCTAATACAGTGGCACTATTGTGGGGAAAGACTAGGGGCTCCACATATGAATTTTCATAAGGCACAATTCAGTCCATAGTACAATGCTTTCTTAGATTTAGATCTAAATACTAAATATTTTTGATATTTTTCTTATTATACTTTTTTTAAAAGATTTTATTTCCTTATGAGAGAGAGAGAGAGAGAGAGAGGCAGAGACACAGGCAGAAGGAGAAACAGGCTCCATGCAGGAAGCCTGACGTGGGACTTGATCCCGGGACTGACTCCAGGATCACACCCTGGACCGAATGTGGCGCTAAACCGCTGAGCCACCTGGGATGTCCCTCTTATTATACTTTTAAGTGTTTTGTGGTAAATGAACATGTAATTTTTGTATGTTGATCTTGTAAAAATTTGCTTTTATACAAAAAACCAGCGTATAACAGATCTGAGAATGATACCAAATTTTAACTTTTCTGAAAAAATTATTTTTTTGGAAAATTTCTTTATTTCAGATTTTTTGCCACACAGAATCACATAATTCTCAAAATCTAAGTTTACAAATGATCATCACAAGATCCCTTATCCATATACACACTAATTAGACAGAGGGAAAAATATTCTGTACAATATTTTAGTAGTTACATGATTTGTAAGCAATAGTGAATTAATGGCAACAGAAGAACTCCTACTGCCTTACACATAGGATAACCATTCTCAAATACAAGAAACTAGGCAATAAAGAAAACTTTCTGTTCAGTTATAGAAATATGTTTAAAGGCATTTTATGATGAGAGAAATGTTTCAAGTTAGTACACAACCTATTGGGCAACTAAAACTGCTAAATAAGTTGGTACTTTTGCTCTTGAATATTTGTAGTATGGTATTACCCATTTATCTGACATTTAATAATGCATAAAGTTTCAAGTCTGGGTTCTCAAAACAGTTACTTGAAAATTTCGAATAATGTCTGGTGTACTCAGAGTGCTTTTTCATTTATCTTTTCTTCTTTCAGAAGTTTTTTTAATTTTTAAAAATTTAAATGATACATTTATTGGAGCTGTGCCTTTTCTACCACAAAGAATTAAATAAACTTGTCAAAAGTATGGTTCTGTCACTTTCAGGGACACTTAATTTGCTGTTCTTCCTTTCACATGCCCCTGTTAGCACATATATCCAAGTGACCACCTGCAATAGGTTGGTCTCATGTTATTAGTTACACAAATAAGGAAAGTTGTATATAACCATTCCTCCTGCCTAATCTGTTGAGTTAAAGCAACAGGGGCTCCCTAGCATCTAAATCTTTGCTTTTCTTTTCATATATATGTATATGAAAAGAAGATATAAATATACATATACATAAAATAGTAGACACTTCTTTCATTTATCTCTTCTTTTTAGTGGGACTGTGCAATGCTAGAACAATAATCTAGAATGTCCTGAATAGTGAATTCCATTGTAACACCAGAACCAGGGTAACAGCGAGCTATCAAACCTTCAAAGTGCTTGTATTGGCGTATAAATTCATCTTGCATAGAGTGCCACACCACCTATTACAAAAATGAAAACAAAGTCATTAAATTACCAATGGAAATATATAATCAAGTATGTAGAAATAATGTCAGGACATATTCTAAGAATTTAGCAGAGTGTCATGGGTAAGAACATGCATCTTTGCTCCTTCTACATACAAGATATGTGATCTTGAATATGTTACATCACTGCTCTGGGTCTCAAGTTCCTCCTCTGTAAACCAGGGTAGTAACAATAATGCCTTCCTCATAAGTTTCTTGTGAGGATTAGATGAGTGCATGTATGTAAGGTGCTTAGAACATTTGACATAGTAAGCACTCATTACATTTTAGCTATTATTTTATCTATTACAATATCTAATACAGATGTGTATATGCACAACTATGCATGGAACTAAGACTAGCAATTAAATGAAATGCAACAGTTAATCCTTAAATTTCATTTCAGATGAAAGTTTAAAAATTTATCTCAAATTGATGATACAAAACATAGCTTGAAGCCATGAAGGAAATTAAGATGAAATAGATGGATTATATACGATCTAAGGATTTATGGTTTAGCAGTAGAAACTATGTAAATAACTATCAGGACAGAATCTGATATTACATTGAGATATTAGCTAATAGTAACAGGTGACATTTATTGATACTTACTTTTTATCAGCACAGTACAAAGTGCTTTATATATGCATTATCCTATTTAAGTCTCATGACTACCTGGTGAGGGTGGGTGCTATGACCATCATCACTACCCGATAGATGAGGGAATGTATTCTTCTAGGATTTTTCCTTGTAAACGCTAAATCCCATAAATCCTAAATTCCTGTCACCTTAAGTCTACTTACTAAATAATATACTTTTTGCCTTACATCTTTAGCCTTTGGTATTTCTTCTACCCGCCACTCCTATTATCTGTAACTATCTGAGACTTTAGGCGAACACAAATGCAATAGCCCTCATAAAGGCTTTGATGATGTTGAAGCCAGAATTATTCTCACTCATCTCTGGGCCTTTCAGTATGGCTCAATTTGGGATTTAAATCTGACTCTACCATCCATTAACTATGGGTTCTTGGTCATGTTACTCCACTTCTCCAAGCTTTGATTTTCTCATCTATAAAATGGCAATGACAATAATAGTAGTATCCACTATATGAAAGAGGTATCATTTCCACTTTTCAAATATGAAAACTGAGGCTCAGAGAGGTTAAATGACTTGCCCAAAGTCATACAGCTTAACCTGAAGCCAAATTATGAACCTGTTTCTAACTCTGGTTCCCATGCTTAAATCATTCCACTGTACTATACTCTATTCCGTTCAGTTACTCTCATCTGTAAAAAACAAACAAAAAGCCTAAAAAAACCCCTGCCTTACTCCCAAACAAAAGAAAAACTAATGCCTCAAAACAATAAAGCAGAAATATAAAATAAGCAGGAATAGCCATATATACTTATAAATATTATTCCTTTGTTCCTCACAACTCATTAATCTGGTCTGTACTTTATGGAAATTTCCTCCTGCACTATAATTAGAAAATCTGTAGTCTTTCTAGAGGACTCTTTTGGAGAAAAGCAATATACATAAAGATGTACAATCTAGGGTGGTGAACAGAACTAAGCATACCTGAAGTAAGTTTTCCTCTTCACATAAGTGTTTATCAACCTTCTTGTAGAGGTTATCTAGACCTTTTTTCACTTCCTTTCCAGGATACTCTTTAATGACTTTACGAAGTTCTTGTTTGTTAAACGCAAGTTGATAGCTTACTTCCTCCTCTCTTATACCCTGTGCTACTCGAGCTTCAACGCCTTCAAAGAAGTGCTTCAAGGAAATGAAAAAAGAAAATGTGGTATACATATACAATGGAATATTATTCAGCCATAAAAAAGTAATCCTGCCATTTGCAACAATGTGGATGAAGCTAGAGAGTATTGTGCTAAAGGAAGTAAGTCAGAGAAACTTCCATATGTAGAACTTAAGAAACAAAACAAATGAACATGGCAGGGGGGAAAGAGAAGCAAACCATGAGAGACTCTTAACTACAGAGAACACACTGAGGGTGGCTGGAGGGGAGCTAGGTGGGGGATTGGGTAAATGGGTGATATGTATTAAGGAGGGTACTTGCTGTGATGTGCACTGTTGTACGTAAGTAATGAATTATTAAATTCTACACCTGAAACCAATATTACACTCTATGTCAACTGGAATTTAAATAAAAACTTGAAACTACAGAGAAGAAAAGAAACTAAAATAAATAGATAAAAATAAAACTTAATAAAAAGAAATACTGGTTAAGCCTTGCTTTTATTATCATTTAAATAAATTTTAAAAACCCTACTTAAAAGTAGTATTTATTCACAGTGTAAAACTCAGAAAATATATAAAAGTATAAAGGATAAAATAACAATCAGCTATTATTCCACTCAGAGATAATCAGTGTTAACATTTTAGATTTCCTTCTATGTCTTTTTTTTTTTAAACACTCTATTTTTTTAAAGTAGTCTCTACATACAAGTAGGGCTTGAACTCACAACCCCAAGATCAAGAATTGAATGCTCTACCAACTGAAGTAGCCAGGTGTCCCTCCTTCTAGTCTTTTGATGTGAATACATAAATGAAATTATAATATTATATGTTGTATTTTCCATGTAATATTTATGTTTTTTCCAAAGTATAAATTTTAATGGCTGCATAATATTTCATCTAATGGCTGAACTATAATTTTTTTGAACTACAATTTATACATCCATTTCTTCATTATTGAATATTTAACATTTTTCACTTTTTTTCAGAGTTGGCAAAATCTACTCAGATTAAATTTATTGTAAACACAATTGTCAAAAATATCTTTCATACATAACTATTTACCCACGTTACTGATTACTTTTTAGCATGAATTTCTATAATTCCTCAGTTGAGAAGTATAATTTCAAGTATTCTGAAAGTTCTTCATATACATAAATTGCTTCTCAGGAAAGTTCAATCAATTTTTATTTCTGTCAACAGTTCACGAGACTACTGTTTACCATATTATCATCAGCATTATCACAATTTAAAGAAATCACTGCAGCTTGATGAGTGAAAAAGATTTATTTGTTGTTTTATTTCACAATTCTTTGGCTACAAATGTAGTTAACCAGCTTTCATATATTTCATAGTATAGGAGTATACTCATATACTCATAGCATATTCAGAACCTTTATCCATTTATTGGGGTCTTAGTAGTTTTCATATAGATTTTAACAAGGTATTCTATATTTTATATTCCTGACTACTAGATTGTTACAAATATTCATCTCAGGTTGTCTTTAAAATGTATTTGTTTTTTAAATATGCAGTTTCATTGATTGGCATGCCTTTATTTGACCACTATACAGTATAATCTAATACTGAAGAGCTTACACTCTCTCATTACTTTTCTCTAAAATTTTCTTGACAATTACTGTTTGTTCTTCATTAAATTATCATCATTATGTTTTTGCTAATAATTGTTTTGACAAGTCTATTCCTGGTACTTTAAAATTTTGTTTCTACATACACTTTTAATTAGTTATTATGACATACAGGAAATAAATTGGTTCTTTATATATTTATTTTGAATCCTGCTACTTTATCATAGGTCAGTAATTTCAACCTATCATATACAGGTAATTTTAATCTTGACTCTCCTTTCATTTTTTTAGAGAGAGAGGAGACAGAGAATAGGCCTGTGTGTGTGAGCAGGGAGGGGAGGGGCAGAGGGAAAGAGAGAGAGAATCTTTTTTTTTTTTTTTTTTTGAGAGAGCGAATCTTAAGTAGGCTCTACTCGCAGCACGGAGCCTGATATAGGGGCTTGATCTCATGACCTTGAGATGATCTGAGCTAAAGTCAAGAGTCAGATGCCTACCTAACTGAGCCATCCAGGTGTCCCATTGATTCTCCTTTATATATCTTTTATTTATGTTTCAGGTCTTACTGCATTGATTAGAGCTTCCATAACAATGTTAAATATTAAAAGGATCCAGCAATGTTTCTGCTTTAAATTTGGTTTTACAGGGAATGCCTCTGATGCTGCAGTTAAATATCATGCAGGATTTAGATTCCTTTTACCCTAAAGGAATATCTAAATTCTTAAGCTTTAGAAGGAATTGGTTCTGTATTTGATTAAATATCTTTTGTGTTTGTTGCTGACAACAGATATATATATATATATGCATTTTAAAGATTTCATTCATTCATTCATTTATAGAGCATGCAAGGGGGGGAGGGGCAGAGGGAGAGAAAACTCAAGCAGACTTCTGCTGAGTGCAGAGCCTGATGTGGAGCTTGGTCTCACAATCCCTGAGCTTGGTTTCAACCTGAGCTGAAACCAAGAGTCAGAGGCTGAACTGACTGGGCCAGTAAGGTGCCCCCAAAACATCCATAATTTCAACAATCAAATATGCTCTGAGGAATGACTCAGTTCAAGAAAGGAAGGGAAAGAAAAAGGCAATGAAAAAAACAATTTTTGGTTTTCCTTTTCTCTTAAGTTTTTGAAATCTTCATCTGAGCTAAGGTTAAAGATCAGCCATTGGTGAGGTATGAAATACGAGCATCTGGTATAACGCCTAATCTAGGTTCATCCCCCAGCTTTCCTACTTGCCCATTATTATAACTTCAAGCAAGTTTATTTACTTTCAGTTTCTTCATACGTAAAATGGGTTGATACTACATTATCATATGTCATTGTTTACAAGTATTAAAAGAAGTAACGTATAAAGCATCTAGCAGCATCTTAGTACACTGGAACCTTTGATACCTGGGTCCCTTCTTCCTTATTCTTCACATCAATACATGACCAAATTTAGGATGAATGTCTAATTGTGTTTTTATATGTAAATATATGTATAGAGGTTCAAAATCAGGAATATAATACTAAATGAAAATATACTTACATTTAGTTTTTCAAGAGGTTGTCCTAAAGAGTAAATGACGTAAGACTGAAGGTGATCTGTGTATTTTTGTTTGGCTTCTTTTTTTTCAGCTTCTAGACATGAGATTTTCAAACGAGAAAGTGTTGCAAAAATATGGTGAAAATTTTCCATCATAACTACATCCCTGGGGGTCTTCTGGCTTTCATTTGCTACTTTCTCCACTGAAATCAAAAAAGAAAAAAAATAATATCCTGACATGAATATTAGCTATAAAAATATTTACATGATTTTTTCATTTCTAAGTTTAAGAAGGAACATATTTGTGGACCTAATAAAACATATGGAAGGGTCTTCATATGTACCTAGCCCTAATAAAAAAATCACTCTGAAATAGTCATACATATATATATATGGAAGTGTTATATATAATCAAGGTGGCTTTTCAAATCAGTGGAGAAATGATGAATTACTCAAAATGTGTAAGGACAACTAGCTGGACTTTTTGAATACACTAATAAATCTGGATTCCTATTTCTCATTTTCAGCCAAAGAAATTCTAAATTGCTCAATTACATATGAAAAAAGCAAATAAATATAATCATAAGTATTAAGGCAAATAAAGCTAATTAAAAAAATGATTTTGTGATAGCATGACATTTTTACAAATGGTCCAAAACTTAGAAATCATAAAAGGAAAGCTGGATAAATCTGACATGAAAATTTAAAGCTGCTGCATGATAAAAAAAAAAAAACCAACAAAATAAATTTTAGTCTATTAGGCTGACAAAGAATAAAAACTGATAATACTTACTGATATTCAGCATTAATGAGATGTGATGAAAACTTTCACCAACTGCTAGAATACTAAACTGGTATAACCTCTCTGTGAGGCAGTTTGGCAAATGCCTTGAGATATATGCAAACCTTCTGACCTGGTAATTCCATTTCTAGTAATTTACACCAAGGAAATTACTCGACAAGAATCCAAAAATATATGCAAAAAACTGGAAATAAACTAAATGCCTATTAATAGATTTGATAAATGATATATGAAATACTATGTAATCATTAAAAATGATTATAGCTACAATATAAATTGACAAGGAAAGGCATTAGAATTATAGAGTAGCAGATTCCAAAACAGAGTGCTAGGTATGATAAAAACTTTTGTATTCAAGAACACACACACATACACACAATAAGCACATATACACGAAGAAGTACTGAAAAGTTTAGAATGGCAAAAATTAAATGTTATCTCTGCCTGGTGAAATTACAAATTATCTTTATTTTCTTCTTCATTTTTAAAATCTGTTTTTTGATTTTGGGGGGTATATAATGAGCATATATTACTTTACAGTCAGATGAAGCAAATCTACTTTGAAATAAATTTTTCTTTCTTTTTTTTTTAAGTAGGCTTCATACCCAGCATGGAGCCCAGTGCAGGGTTTGAACTCATGCCCCTAAAATACAGACCTGAGCTGAGATTAAGAGTGATGCTTAACCAACTGAGCCACCCACATGCAAGCTACTTTGAATTTTAAAAGAAATATCAACCATACAGTCAATCATGTAATTTATCTATTTTTCCTCTAGATATGCTTCCATTGAAAATGTTATATGTAATTGGTAAGAGGATTCCAATTTCTGTCAATTATTTTAGCTTTTAAAATTTATGAATATATGCAATCAGATCATTTATTTCAAACTAAGTGGCACATCATACTCTTTCTGTAACTTACTTGTGGGATCTGACACAGAAGACAGTATTTTAGCATTAACCTATCTTATGTGTGAAAATCTCATGTCTAGAACCTTTCATATCTCAGATATGAAAACTGAGGCCTAAAGAAGCAAACTGATTTGCTTAAGGTTACATACACATCACTGTCTATCATCACCAGAAGACTCTTGATAAAATGCAAATGTAAAATCTCATTCTTTTAAGTTTGTTTATTTTTATTCATTCATTCATTCATTCATTCATTTATTTATTTTATTTATTTATGATAGGCACACAGTGAGAGAGAGAGAGAGGCAGAGACATAGGCAGAGGGAGAAGCAGGCTCCATGCACCGGGAGCCCGTCGTGAGATTCGATCCCGGGTCTCCAGGATCGCGCCCTGGGCCAAAGGCAGGCGCTAAACCGCTGCGCCACCCGGGGACCCCCTTCTTTTAAGTTAAAAAATTTTTTATTCGGGGATCCCTGGGTGGCTCAGCAGTTTTGCGCCTGCCTTTCACCCAGGGCACGATCCTGGAATCCTGGGATCGAGTCCCGTGTCGGGCTCCTGGCATGGAGCCTGCTTCTCCCTCCGCCTGTGTCTCTGCCTCTCTCTCTCTCTCTTTCTGTCATAAATAAATAAATAAATAAATCTTTAAAAAAATTTTTATTTGATAAACTCAAACCAATATATATTCCTTAATAGGAAAGTTGAACTTTTTTCATGTGTTTTCTTTCTTTTCTATTATTTTATTCATTGTCATTATTTGATTATATAGGACTTCCTTATATCTTAACCAATTATCTGAGATAAATTAAATGTGTAATAAGTATTTCATTTTGTCAAAAACATTGAAAAAATTTTTTTAAAAAGGTCAATTTTTGTGATTAAAAAAGGAATTCCAATTTTGCATAGTGATAATCCCAAATGAACCTTAAGACAGAAGTGGTTCCTGATTAATATGAATAGGTTTTATGTACTGCTTATTTTTCAGGTTCAAGAAATATCTACTTTCAGAAAACTTAAAAAAGATGACAATATGGAAAATAAACATATCTATAAAATAATACACATATCCTCCAACTAATGAGTTACCATAAATACTGAAAACAATGAAAAAATTCTTTAGAACATAACAAAAGCTTACCATTAACAAATACTCCTCTGATAAGTTTAGTATATGCTTTATCTAGATCTCCACGACGTTCAGCATTTTTAAAAATCGATTCTGCGAGTCCAGCAAATTCTTCAAATTCAGCAACAAATGGAAGAATTCCTACTTTACTCTTCTTTGAGATTTTTACTTCTTCCATTTGCCTTATTTGGTTACTCTACAGTTAGGCAGAAAGCAAGGGAGAGAAATAGCCAAGCAACTTATAAATAATATAATCATAAGCAAACATATACATCATAGAGGCAGGACATAATTTAGTACCTCAAACTTTTTTTTGGATGTTTACTAATTACAGATTAATACAATAGGGATAACTAAGAAACACTATTTTTATAGATTAAAAAGTACATATATATATATTTTGTTGTTGTTAGGGAAGGAGAGACAGAGAGAGAAAGAGAAAGAGGGTGAGGGGCAGAGAGAGAGAGAGAGAGAGAGAATCTTAAGCATGTAGCCCAATGTGGGGCTCAAACTCACAACCCTGAGATCATGACTTGAGCTGAAATCAAAAGAGTCAAAAGCTTTAACCAACTTGCGAGTGCTTCAAAAGTACATATATTTTAAGAAAATAAAGTCGAGGAAAAAAGCTAAATTATTTAAAACAAGCTACAATCAAGTTTTTGTTCAAAGTGAAAACAAGCTATAGTTCTATCATTCATGAAAGAGAAGTATAAGGCGATTGTTCATTTTAAGGCAGAGTAGATACCAGAGCATGCACAGGATTTCTCTAGGTTATTTCTAATTGGTGGCCATGTGGCCAAGTTTGGAATCATAGTCATTTCCAATTTTCATTAGCCTAAAAATCTGTGCTTGGAAAGACCAGATTTCTGGTCTTGGAAAGACCAGATTTCTTTAATTTCTGGATATAAAAACAGAGAGGGGGAAAAGGCATTTCTACAATGGGTATACACTATATAGTTTGCCATGTATCTATTAGTTACATTTTCTACTTACTCTACTTATTTCAGCACAGTGCTTGTGGATGATGGTGACAAAATACAAAAGGGATGTCTCATATAGACAAAACCTAGATATTTGGGTCCAAAAAAGATTCATGAATTCAATTATGGTTCTGTGTACTTCTCAGAGGGACCTAGGTTAGAATTACACTGCCAAATGCTACTAAACATTTTTACTTCTATCTAGAATTTCATAAATGATTTTGAGGATGTAACTTGAAAATCATGACATGTGGCTTAAAAAAAGTAGTTATTTGTAGGCTACAGGCATTAGTATAGCAAATCCCATGGAGTACTATCAACCATTTGATACTATCTTAACTATTACAGCACACCCGTTATTGCAATTCACTTTATTACAGTTCACAGATACTGCATTAAAAGAATTAAAAAAAATTCTTATAAATTGAAGGTCTGTGGCCATCCTGCACTGGCAAGTCCATGTGACACTGTGGTAACTGTTTGGCAATATATCAAACTTTTCCATTATTATTTGTTATGGTGATCTGTGACCAGTGATTTGTTTAGGGTGCCACAAACTGTGCCCATATAAGATGGCAAACTTAATCAATAAATGTGTGTATTCAGACAGCTCCATCAATCAGCCATTCCCCCAGCTCTCTCCCTCTGCTTAGGTCCAGAAACAGTTTTATTCCCTGAAATACTGTATTGGCATGAGGCCAATTAATAGCCCTACAATGGCCTCTAAGTGCTCAAGCGAAAGGAAGGGTCTCATGCCTCTTACTTTAAATCAATAGCTAAAAAATGATTAAGCTTAGTGAGGAAGGCATGTGAAAAGCTGGCAGGCCAAAAGCTAGGCCTCTTGTGCCAAACAGTCAAGTTGTGAATGCACAAGAAACTTTTTAAAGGAAATTAAAAGTGCTACTCCAGTGAACACACAAATGATAAGAAAGCAAAACAGTCTTCTTGCTCATATGGAGAAAGTTTTGAGGTCAGGATAGAAGACCAAACCAGCCCATACTATTCCCTCAAGCCAAAAAGCCCAATCCAGAGCAAGGCCCTCTTTTGCATGAAGGCTGAGAGAAGGGAAGAAAGGTGCAGAGGAAAAGTCTGACGCTAGCAAAGGTTGGTTCATGGGATTTAAGAAGCCATCTCCATAACATAAAGTGCAAGGTGAAGGAGCAAGTGCTGATGGTGAAGCTGCAGCTAGCTACTCAGAAGATCTAGCTAAGATCTTCTTCAAGATGACTACACTAAGCAACAGATTTTCAATATAGACAAAACAGCCATATTTTGGGGGAAGATGCCATCTAGGATTTTCAAAGCTAGAGATGTCAATGCCTGGCTTCAAAGCTTCAGGGGACGCACTGACTCATTTGTTATGGGCTAATGTAGCTGGTGACTTTAAGTTGAAGCCAATGCTCATTAACTATTCCCCAAATCCTAGGGCCCTTAAGAATTATGCTAAATTTACTCTGCTTGTGCTCTATAAATAGAACGACAAAATCTGGATGGCAGCTCAGCTGTTGATAACATGATTTATTGACTGTTTCAAGCCCACTGTTGAGACCTACTATTCAGAAAAAAAGATTTCTTTAAAAATATTACTGCTCATTGACAATGTACCTGGCTACCCAAGAGCTCTGATGGGGATGGACAATGAGATTTAATGTTGTTTACATGTTTGCTAACACAACATCCATTCTGCAGCCCATGGATCAAGGAGTCTTTTCAACTTTCAAGTTTTATTATTTAAGAAAAATATTTTGTAAGGCTAAGCTGCCATAAGTAGTGATTCCTCTGATGGATCTGGGCAAAATAAAGTAAAAACCTTCTGGAAAGCATTTCACCATTCTAGATGCCATTAAGAACATTTGTGTTTCATGAGAAGAGGTCAAAGTATCAACACGAACAGGTTTCTAAGCCTCATGGAGGACTTCAGTAGAGGTAGTAACTGCAGATGTAGTGGAATTAGAATTAGGAGGGGAGCCTGAACATGGGACTGGAATTGCTGTAACCTCATGATATAACTTTAATAGATGAGGAGTTGCTTCTTGTGGATGAGTCAGGAAAGTAGTTTCTTTTTTTTTTTTTAATATTTATTTATTTATTTATTTATTTATTTATTTATTTATGAGAGGCAGAGACGTAGGCAGAGGGAAAAGTAGGCTCCCTGCGGGGAGCATGATGCAAGACTCAATTCCAGGACTCCAGGATCATGACCTGAGCCAAAGGCAGATGCTCAACCACTGAGCCACCCATATGCTCAAAAAAGTGGTTTCTTGAGAGGGAACCTATTCTTGGTGAAGAGGCTGTGAAGACTGTTGAAATGACAATAAGAGATTTAGAATATTACATAAATTTAGTTGACAAAGCAGTGGCAGGGTGTGAGAGGATTATCCCCAATTCTGAGAGAAGTTCTGCTGTGGGCAAAATGTTATCAAATATCTTTGCATGCTACAGAGAAACTGTTTCTGAAAAGAAGAGTTGATTTATGGGGCAAACTTCATTATTGTCTTATTTTAAGAAATTGCCACAGCCAACCCAACCTTCAGCAACCACCTCCCCGATCAGCCAGCAGCCATTAACATGGAGTGAAGACCTTCCATCGGCAAAAAGATTATGACCCACTGAAAGCTCAAATGATGCTTAGCATTTCTTGGCAATAAAGTATTTCTAAATTCAGTTATGTACATTGTTTTTTAGACATAATGCTACTGAACACCAATAGACTACAGTATAATATAAACATAACTTTTATATGTACTGAGAGACCAAAAAATTCATCTGAATTAACTTCATTTCAATAACTCCTTGCTTTATTGTGATCCTTGCTTTATTGCAGTAGTGTGGACCAAGTGAACCTGAAGAATACTATGAGGTGTTCCACTGCATCAGTATTGTAATTGTGAGAAGTAAAAATGGATGCAGTAATAGAGGGTAGTGTAAGACTGTAGGTGCTGGAAACAGACTGGGTATGAATACTAATTCCATCACTCTTTACTGTTGACCTGGGAAAAATAACACAACCCCTCAGAATCTATCTTATGTAGGGGAGAGGAAGTTGTGAAGATCAGATGAGGTTAATATGTGCAAGGTGCTTAGAACAGTGCCTGGTATACAGTAAGCACTAATTTATGAATGCTGGTCTATGGCCATTATTAAGCTACATGAGGATTTTTCTTCAGTGCGCCATTTAAATGCACAGGATATAATTATAGCCCGAATATACTTAAACTTTAACAGGAAATATCCTAAATGAAAAAAAAAAATAATCCTAAATGATGCTTGGTTGTAATTGGTACAAGAAAAAGACAATGCATTTATTTAAGAAATGAGCCATGAGTGTGCTTGGGTGGCTCAAGTCAGTTAGCCATTGGCTTCTCGGTTTTGGCTCAGGTCATGATCTCGGGGTCATAAGACTGAGTCCTGTGTTGGGCTCTGTGCTAGGCTTAGAGCCTACTTAACATTCTCTCCCTCTCTCTCTCTCCCTCTGCCCCTTCCTCTCAACTCACACACGTGTGTGTATGCTCTTTCTCTCAAAAGAAAAGCCATCAATGAACTAAATCTTATAAAAGCAAAATTTCTCTCAAGCTCAATGTATGCATTATTTGCAGCAGATTACTCGACATAGAGGTTATTCAGTGATTAAGACTACAAGTTGGATGCAAGGCACACATCACTATATTACTTATCCATCCCTTGTCCATGGCAATTTAACCAAATCATATCATTCTCAAAGGTTTAAGAGCACAAATCCATATCACTATAGTGTGAAGAATTTTGGAAAGTAAATTAAATGCAGATCATAATGTAGGGCCCAACTTGGTAGTACTTGATTTCTTACTTAATTTTTTTTTTTTTAAGATTTATTTATTTCTGGAGGGTATTATGCTGAGTGAAGTAAGTCAGTCGGAGAAGGACAAACATTATATGTTCTCATTCATTTGGAGAATATAAATAATAGTGAAAGGGAATATAAGGGATGGGAGAAGAAATGTGTGGGCAATATCAGAAAGGGAGACAGAACGTAAAGACTGCTAACTCTAGGAAACGAACTAGGGGTGGTAGAAGGGGAGGAGGGCGGGGGGTGGGAGTGAATGAGTGACGGGCACTGGGGGTTATTCTGTATGTTAGTAAATTGAACACCAATAAAAAATAAATTAAAAAAAAAGATTTATTTATTTGACAGAGAAAGAGCACAAGCAGGGGGAACAGTAGGGAGAGGGAGAGGGAGAAGCAGGCTCCCTGCTGAGCAAGGAGCCCCATGTGCGGCTCCATCCCAGGACTCTGGGATCAGGACAGGAGCTGAAGGCAGACTCAACGGACTGAGCCACCCAGGCACCCCTGTCACTTTCTAACTAGCTCTAGCACAATTTAGGCTAGCCTCCTTAGTCTTGTTGTGTTCTTTGAAGAACAGCAGATACTTTGAGCTTGGCCACTAGGTGAAAGAACCAAACTCAGGTGCTATCTGTTCCATTTGCTACAGCCATCTGACATTCATGCTTTTGGGTCAATACAAACAAGCCCATTCACTACCTTTTCAAGGCATGCCTTAGATCCTAGTCTTGTCCCAAATACCAAAATGTACTGAGTACACACTATTCACCAGAAGCTGTGAGAAGACAGGAGTTAAAATAGGACACAGAGAGATGTCCCTTTAGTGGCAAAAGAAAAATCCTTTAGATTTTATGAGAAAATACTGAGTTTATACCTTTGTCTAAGTTAATTTTACTTTGTTTTCCCACTGTTCTGTCTTGAATAACATGAACATTCTTTAATAAACTATTATTACTTGCCACCACGGCGGCAGCAGCACCACCATTATGAGCTATCACTAAGGCCTTACTTCTATGCAAGGCAGTGTGTGCTAATAAGCACTTTATTTGAACCCACATCTACCTCTACCTGATACTACATCCTATACTTTTAACAATTATGTTGTGTTGGATTAACAGGTATTATATAAAGTTATATTTTACTAATAAAAGCAACAAAGCCTTCATAGGCTGGAAATGTACAGTGTCTCATGATTTAGTGTTTCTACTGGGTCACATGGGACTCATTATCTTAGCCTTTGGCCACTCTTCATTCTCCCTTTGGTTCTCAGCTTGCAGTCAGATCCTCTAGGTTTAGTATCACCACAGGAGAAGGTGGGAGAGGGAAGAGGATAAGGGTCAAATTTCATAGTATTTCAAATACCAAGAGAAATCATGTGGTAAGGAGAGGACTAAGAAGGTGACATTTAGGTTTCTATAGATAACGTAGGTTGCCTTCATACTTTAAAAACTCAATAAATATTTTCCAAAAGTATAAAAATGATGTGGATTTTACCTGCCCTTAATATTTTTATCTCCTATTATTTTATGAATATTCAAGAGCTGGATATAACTTAGAAGTTACATAGTAGAAATATTCAGATGATAGACATCCACTTTTACACACTAACTAGAAGCTTTGATTTTAGAACCTGGCCCAGCCCAAATCATATCTACAAGCTTACCAAAACCTAGTGAACAAAAATAAAGTTGTTAATGATTTTTCTTTCCTATTAGAAGGAAGAACATAATGATTGCTGGAAGTTATTATAAGAAAAATGTACTCTCTATTTTTTTTAAAGAATTAAAAAAAAAAGATTTATTTATTTATTTGGGATGGTGAAGGAGGGCACTGAGCCCAGAGCTCAATGTAGGGCTCCATCTCAGGACCCTGAGATCACAAACTGAGTGGAAACCAAGAGTCAGATGCTTAACCAACTGCACCACTCAGGTGCCCCAAAGAACAATGGATGCTTAAAATAAAGCAATATAATTATTAATTAAAGCTATTAAGTGAGTAAACTAAAACAACTAATTAAGTCAATAATTTAAACAATTAAAATAATCTAATTATTAATTTTCCTATTAGAACATATTTAAAAAAGAACAACAATAAATCCAAATGATAGTTTCAATTGTTTTATGTGATTTATGATCACTAATCAGTTAACTGAGATTTCAGTCACCTAGTAGACCTCTCAAGCAGCTGCTACCTCAGTGCCACTTACTCCAGAACTTGCCAAGATTCATACACAGTGTAGAAGGGGAAATGGCTAGCACCGTAGCACCCAACTAACTCTGTTCACATAAATTGCAGCCAATACTCTACTTCAGGACTTTGAGGGATGGGAATAGTAGATCCTCCAATGAAAAACTGGAAATCTCTTGATTTAAATACATTTACCTATTTCTTGCAACGATTAGAATTCTAAGTGATTTTAAAAAAACAAACTTACAATGCATTTGTCAAAGTTCCTTTTGACAGTCACCAAAACATTTCCTAATGTCGTACTCAGAAAAGAAGCAGGGTCTACATTTTGTGCAGTCCACACATGATGACTCATCTTGACAAGCATGTAAAGGGAGTTAAAGCTATCAATTTTATCTCCTAATGCAATTAGGTTGTTCAGTTCTGGCTCAATACAGCGAAATATTTTAATCATCATTTGACGGATCATATCTTTCCTGTTCAGAAAACACACAAAGTATAGGAATTTATTACAGGTTTCTATAACTTTAATCTTTATTTTTAACTTTAATCCACAGTATATACACAAAATAACTAAAATTTTATATCTTAATTAAAAATGTCCATTCATGATGAACAATTTCATCATACAGCAGTTTCCAACATAAAAATATTTTTTGAAGTTTTATTACTCAAAATATAACTTTGTATCATGTGTAAAGCTGGATCCTGAAATGTGCTTTGTAATTTCTGAGAAATATCCTGCAATTCAAATGCTACTTCTTACCAGCAAACATTAAAATTGATTGCATTTTTGTGTGTGTGTGTGTGATCACTACAGCAAAAAAGAGCTAAAGGGTCAGACAACAGGACGAATTTCAACTCAGACCTTTAAGGCACTGGGCAGACATGTCAGTGTTCTGAGTGTTGTGAAATACCAGAATCATCTGGCTCCTCAGTGAACAGTACTCCTTCTTCCCTTCAAAATAAACAACGGATAGTAACAAATACATACTCAGATGAAACAGGCAGTGGCACACCAGCATTATGCTGCCGGGAAAATGGTCCTCCATCGAGGTCCTCTGCTTCAGTCTGCAAAAATTATTCAGGTACTTTACATAATAAAAGACCAACAATTTGACTAGTTTATATAGCAAAAGCCTGCTCAGTCTTAAAATTCCTAGGAGAGAATAGATTATGAAAAATAATGATTTTTAAAGGTAGTATTACTGATAAAACTATATAATTTAGTATGTTGTTTAAGAATGTTTATAAAATGTTTTGTTCTTAGATTTTATCTGAGAATTATTGTGGGCTGAGAAGATAGGCTTGTGTGTCCCATGAAGGGAAAGTGTGGACAGAGAAATTACAGAAGGCTCTGAGGGGCTGTGGGAATGGGGGGAAGGTAGCTCAAAAAAACCCAGAAACAACTTTTAAGAGAGAATTTTAAAAATTAAAGAAATCTCATTAATCATTCAAATAAAACTCTGGCATTAAAAAAAATGCTATTAAAAACCCTTAGAGGGGCACCTGGGTGGCTCAATTGGTTAAGCCTCTACCTTTGCCTGAGGTCATGATCCCGGGATCCTGGGATGGAGCCCCACAAGGCAAGGGGCCCTCTGCTCAGTGGGGAGTCTGTTTCTCCCTCTCCCTCTGCCTGTGCTCCCCCTGCTTGTGCTCTCTGTTAAATAAATAAATAAAGTCTTAAAAAAAATTCTTAGGCTAACAAGCCAACTTACTACCATCATCATCTATAACAGCAAATTCATTTTATGATTGCTTTTTTTATGTTGACTCTGTTTTTTTAAGATGACCTGATATTTTTTTCAAGTAAGCTTTACACTCAACATGGGGCTCAAACTCATAGCCCCGAGATCAAGAGACATAATGCTCTATCAACTGAGCCAGCCAGGCATCCCAAGATGACTTTAATTTAAAAAATCACTTTATTTGCATTGTGCTTTTAAGTTTTTCAAAATATTGCAGCAGTCTCTCATTTCTTACATATGTGCCACCTGAGAGGCATGCTGAATAGGGATTATTATATTCATTGTACAGATAAGGAAAACTAGGGATTAAATAATTGGTTTAAAGTCTCATAGCTAGTTAGTAACAAAGACATAGGAAAGATTCAGATTTGGGGCTTGTTTCTTTCTTTTTCTTTCTTTTTTTTTTTTTTTTTGCTAGACCATGGTATATACACTGAAATATCTTTTTTCTTTTTGGCAATTATATTTTTTCTTTATGCTAAAATTGCTTTTTGAATAATATTTATTACAAAGTAAATTCAGACATTTTCCCCTCACTAATTTAGAGGAGTATTAAATCTGATGCTCAAACTCTAACTATCACTGTTTTTTTATTATCTTCTGGTATGATAAAAACTACTGAAAAAAATCCTTACACTGTGAATTTTTTCTTTTTTCTCTTCTGATATTGAAATTGTGACAATAAATTAATTAGGCTAATTATACTGCAGATCATAAATATTAGCCAATAAATAAATGTGAGCCATACCATAGTTCCAGGCATACTTTGATGTTGCTGTAGTTTGAAAAATTTACTTATGAAGTCCTGTTCTGCCAGACACAAGGGCTCTAGTTCACTTAGTACCTGTTCAAAGATCTGAAGAAAACAAAAATGAACTGCATCAAATGCTTAAAAAACTGCCACATTTAATTCACTTTTCTGTAGGGACCATAGATACTTTATCTATAATCTCAATAGAATCCCAAAAGCAACTACTCCAAGATTGATAGGATGATGCAGAAGTATCAAGGCTTAACAGGGCCAGGCATACCTAAAATAAAACTCACAATAATGATTCACTTGAAATCTGCAAAGAGGAACACAGAGATAAACTTTTTAAACTTAATGCATTGCAGAGAACAGTTTAACTTCATAAAAACTGTTATTTCCTCTTTACTTTGTAGTTGGCTCAAAGAACTTAGAGATGGGGATCCCTGGGTGGCGCAGCGGTTTGGCGCCTGCCTTTGGCCCAGGGCGCGATCCTGGAGACCCGGGATCGAATCCCACATCGGGCATCCCGGTGCATGGAGCCTGCTTATCCCTCTGCCTATGTCTCTGCCTCTCTCTCTCTCTCTCTCTATCATAAATAAATGAAAATTGAAAAAAAAAATTAAAAAAAAAAAGAACTTAGAGATGCAAGCACTTAATCATTTTTTCATGTAATGATTTATAATAAATTCTAATAAAGCTGTTATATCAATGAATTGATAACACACAATTCAGTTGCCATCTGACTAGTATTTTTTTCAGATTCAGAATTCTAAAGTAAGATATGGTTAATTCATAGAGTCAACAAAGCCCAAATCCTCAAACATACTTAAAGCAATAACTGCTGTTAGAAAACAAATGTTAATATTTAAGACATATTTGTTCCTTTATTTTACCTTATCAAATTTGGTCCTGTCGGCAACATCGAGATCAGAGGCAGACATGTTTCCCATATCCAACAAAGAAGATGACTGAGATCTGCGATTCCCTGAACTCTGAACGCTGAGTTTATTTAGACTAGAAGTAGATCCAGTTAATTTCCCAGAACTTCCATGAAGACCTAAGAAATAATAGAACTTTGAAAGTTGTGACCTTATGGACAAAAGACCCATAGCGTAAATGAGGGCTGTCTTCTACTGTCTTCGTCTTCAGTGCTCATATCAGTCATTGCACAAGTCTACTGCATGGGGTGGGGGTGGGGGAGCTGTAGAGTGTCCTGCTCTCTCATCAGCATTTGTGCCCTATTCTTCAGCATACTGTAAAGAATAGTGAAAACTACACAGATCTACAGAATAGGACTAAAGGGGTCTCATAATCTATACCTGGCCCAGTACCATCAAAGTCACCTGATATTTCCAGACTAAAGTAGATGGAAGATTTCCTTCCTACTCAAAAGACATAAATACAGATGAAGGCCAATGACTCCTTAGTGTACTAGCTAATGTGACTTTTTAAATTTTTTAATGACTTTTTTTAATTTCTGAAGAAAACAGCCATATTCCAATATTACTTGCCTCCACATTAAGTGAAAATATTGGGTTGAACCATATAAAACTGCTAGTACTCGATCATTCTTGCCCTACAAAAAGTCAATTACTATGATTCAACTTAACACATTCCAGAACCCCGAAACTCCGCTTTGTTTCTGCTCTGTTCAGTAAATGAACTGATTAACTACAGTTCTTTAAAAACTAAACAAAATGAAGAGAAAAACACCCTTAAAACTTGTTATATTCAAAATACAACTAAAATATGATAAATACATCATGAATTATATATTATGAGACATCTTTGAGGAAAAATGGAAGAATGTGGCTGAATATTCTACATACATCAAGGAATTAAAGGCTTCCATTTTTACAAGAGAATGTATTTATTTTTATTCAGAATTAAATATAAACAATTCTTTTAATCTTCTAAGATATTTCTCAGTTAATCTATATTATTTGTTGATGGTCAGAAGACACATGAAGATCTAATAAGGTCAATTAAAGATAAACTTTGATTTCATTATACAAATCTGACCATAGCTATAAGAATTCTTACAGTTTCTTTTTTTTTTCAAAGAATTTTTTATAGTATCTAAACACAGCCTGAAAACAGAAGTTTAACGGTTAATTAAGCCTTTTCATAAATTTCTGACTACCTACCATATATTTCTAATTACATTTCTTCATATAGCCATACCACTACCATCATGTTGGTTTTCTTTCATTGAACCTGTCAATCAATATTTTTGGTGTAACTTTTTTCAAGACAAAAAACTAATTTCTAGACATTAAACAAACATGCATTGAGAATACCTACTAATACACTAAGCATACTCACTCTCTGTTTCCTGTTTGACAGCACTTTCTTTTCGAGGCAGTGTAGCTGTGATGGATTAGGTTGCAAGCATCAAAGACAAAGACAAGTTAATAAACTGCAATTTGCACAAACCATGCACAAGAGGAAGTTAAAGCTCTAGTTTAAAAGACACATGCAAAGAACCATGAGCATCAAGTAACAAGAGGTGCAACATATGTTTAGTTGGTCTGCTACTGTTTGACAAATTCTGAGAGAAAAAACTTTACTAGTCTACTAAAAAATTCAGGTAAAAATATTTATATCTGTCAGCCCTTTTCCCAATATTTTTAAATGATTTTTTTAAGTTTATGAAGCTAGCGTACCTAAAATTTAAAAGACTACATTTTTAAGTCTTGTTTTCTGGAAAAAAAAAATCAAACAGTTCAAGTAAAAGTCTTTTTAAAATTTTTAAAAAGTCATTTTATTTTATTTTATTTCAGTCATAATAGGTGTACTCTTTAATTCCCATCCCCTATTTCACCCACCTCCTCACCTCTCCACTGGGAACCATCAATTTGTTTTCTATAGTTAAGAGTCTGTTTCTTGATTTGTCTCTCTTTTTTTTTCCTTTGCTCATTTATTTCCTAAATTTCACATATGAGTGAGATTATATGGTCAAGTAAAAGCTTAATAAAGTGAAAATTTATTAGAACGAAGTTGTAGACTTAGACATTAAGTACATCAACAATCTCATGTCCTGAGAACTCCTGAGAGGAGTCTCCATTGTACTGAACAATATTATATTACATCTGATAAAAAATGAGTGGGACTTTATAATCATTTCAAAATATCAAGCAGAACTACTTAGTAACTGGCTTTATGAACATTTACAATGCAAAGTATATAACAAAATACTAATTATCAGGAGATGGGTAGGTAGATGGAAGGGTAAGGCCAAAGGAACAGGCCTAATACAGGAATCTGAGCAATTTTAGGGTCATTTGGTATTTTTTTATTCTAAAACTTCTCTCTATAATATTTATTAGAGCTATTGTAGAGATCATCTTATGAAACATTCTAAACTCAAATTAGAAGTTAATGTGAAAGCCAAAGAAATTATAGAATGAAAGAGAAAATTAAAGAATATAACTATAACCTGGAAATATTTTAAAAATAGAGAACGTGTCAAGTGTCAGAATCCCTGCCAAACTTCAAGGAATAGCCCAGGTAAAAGCTGCTAACTTGTCATACCACGGATATGTATATCTTTGCAGCCCTAGCTATATTAAGCTCAAGAGAGCCTGAAACGCCAAGGCTAGACATTAAAGTGGTAAGAAGGGATTGCACTAGAGCTACTAGCTGGTCAATTTGAATAGTACCTCCTGGTGGCCTTAAGGTGTCACTAGACTAAGTTCACCAGTTTCAGAGCCTGACACTTTATACACTTTTTTTTGGTATCTAATAAAGAATACAGTTACTAAAGTCGTGCCAATTAATTATAATTTGGGGCTCAGAAAAGCTATATTATTTATCAGCAACAATATTCAGCTTATCTTTTTTTCTTTTTTAAGTAGGTTCCATGCTGGCTGTGGAGCCTAGTGCCTGAACTCACGACCTTGAGATCAAGACCTGAGCTGAGGGATCCCTGGGTGGCGCAGCGGTTTAGCGCCTGCCTTTGGCCCAGGGCGCGATCCTGGAGACCCGGGATCGAATCCCACGTTGGGCTCCTGGTGCATGGAACCTGCTTCTCCCTCTGCCTATGTCTCTGCCTCTCTCTCTCTCTGTGTGACTATCATAAAAAAAAAAAAAAAAAAAAAAAAAGACCTGAGCTGAGATCAAGAGCAGGATTCCCAACCTATTGAGCCACCCAGGTGCCTCTTCAGGTAACCTTTTAAATATCTTTTTTTTTTTTTTTTTAACCTTTTAAATATCTTTAAATAATCTCCACTAGACTGTAAACTTTATGAGGATAGGGTCTTTGCTTATTGCTGCATTCTCAATACTTAGCAGTGCTTATTATATAATAGGTAATTAATATTTATTAAATGAATCTTCTAGCCAGCACTGAATTCAGTCTTGTACTCAAGATTCCTTTTGGAATCAACAAGATTCTTAGTTTAGTGGAGAAATACAAAATGAAAAATAATTTTGATGTACCACTTTTAAGGTTTTGGAAAATTAAATACAAGGGAGGCAGTAATTACATAAATGCATATGTTAAGGGACTGAAATAATGTGTGTGTTGTCCTAGCTATAGAAAGAAAAAAATTGGTGATTTAAAAAATAATTTCTAAATTTCCTTTGCCTGCCATTTCATTAAGTACATTTGGAGAATACAAGGAGAAAAAACCCCCACCAAAATATCAAACATGGTGGGGGGGGGGGCTTGCCTCTGAATTTATGAAAGCAAAACTGTAATTAAAAAAGGCAATTATGTACATAAAGACCTTATCACAAAGAAAAGATATTTGCTGGTATTTTAACAGTATTCTGAATTACTTGAAGTAAAGTGATAGTCAAGAGTGGATCAAAGAGTATTCCCCTAAATCTCTATGACTATGCTGACTATACATTTCTTTTTATTTTTTTATTTTTTTTAAAGATTTATTTACTTATTTATTCATGATAGACATAGAGAGAGAAAGAGGCAGAGACACAGGAGGAGGGAGAAACAGGCTCCGTGCTGGGAGCCCAACGCGGGACTCGATCCCGGGACCCCAGGATCACGCCCTGGGCCAAAGGCAGGCGCTAAACCGCTGAGCCACCCAGGGATCCCCCTACATTTCCTTTTATAATGTACTTTTAATCTGACTTTCTATTCTTATTAGCATCTGTGTCCCAGGAAATTTTTTTTTTTTTTTTTTTTTGGTGTCCCAGGATTTTTAGAGCAAATAAAAACCAAAAAAATTTAAATTTTATTTACAATTATTTCATTTTGGTTGACAAATTATCTTTCCAAAATTTCAGGTTTCTATTTTAATTATAATGTCTATTAAAAATTAATTTAAACACAATTTGAATAACTGAAAAGAGATTTAAAAATTTTTTCATTCTACCGTATTTAGAATTTGAGTCATCTGTATTTAACTTGTCCTCTGAATTGTTTATTATTTAGCTTTTCTTCTCTTGTAGCTGATGATATCAAAATAACTGAAATTATGATTTTCTAGTGCCACCACGCATCACAAATTACTCTCTTGTTATTATTTGATACATAAGAAGAAATGTGATTTTAATGCTATTTTAAAACTATAAAAGTGCCTTCTAAACTTCTAATTTAAAAATATTTTAAATGAGATAATTTAAAAACTTCTCAAGGGGAAGAAAAAGAAAATTTAATTTTCAGGTTAATGCAATGATACCATTAAGATACTATTATACTTGTTTTAAATTACATTCTTGTTATGTCATTTATTTCAACTGAACCTCAGGCTTGATAAACTATTATGATACTGGGATTAATAACCTCCTAAGGAAATAATTTTTTGAAAGATGTCCTTTTTACCTCCAGTTTTCATATACTCTAGAAGAGTTCTCTCAAAATAAAATGGTTCACTAACAAGTGATGACAAATATACTAAATGAAAACATTAAACATGTAACTCAATTAATATGCTGCTTACTAAAAAAAAGCATAACATATCCACAGTGAAACATTAACAAGGATATAAACACAGTGCTGTTTAAGAACAATTAACCTTTAGGATGAGTTAGCATTTCTGTTTCCAAAAGCCTATGGTCCCAAGATTATTATCAGTATCTTTACCTAAGTGTTAACATATTTGTACACAGATTCAAAACATTTCAACAATCTGGACTAGTATAATCAATATATTAGAGTTGAATTAAAAAACAACAACAATGAATTACTAAATAATTACCCACTAAAGACAGTCTTCTCTGTCCTAAAGGGAAAGAATGGAAAGATGTGCTATCAATTTCAGTCTTGTTTCCTGATTACCAGAAGTTGCTCAGGGCATAGGCTCCTTTCAACAAGCAAATGCTAAACTCATTATTCTAAAGGGGAACTATGCAGACACACTCAGTACACATTGTAGCCATTTAAGGCCAGGTTTTGACTTGAATAGGCACAGAACTCATCCAAAAGGAACTCCAGAGATGGGTACATGCAAGAGCAGAATGTGGCCTCGGCAAATCCCCTTCCTGGCAACTTGATACTTTCACTGGTTATCTTTTCAAATCATGTTTCTGTCCACTTAACACATTTAAAAGCAACAAAAAAATAACATGCTTGAAAAATACCTTTTTGGAAAAATAAGGTATAATCACAGAAATTTGGGTGACATTTTATAACCCCTTAATGAGGGGAGGAAACACAAACTTTCTTTTTGATTCAAAATAGCCAGTGAGAAGTAAGAAGCCAGGAATCACTTTCATTTCCCTGTAAAGAGCAATGACTTAAGAGATCAATGACTTGCCACCAACTGTTTAAAAAGGCCTTTTAGGAAGTTGGAAACTGAACTCTCAAAGTGTCTCTTAGCCTAATACTTTGTCTACCAGATTGTACTTCGTTTTCTTGTCAACTGCTTTTCCTATGAATAGATCCTTCCATTTATGGGATGAATATACAATTGCCATCAGATTCATATACTACAGAATTTTAGTAAAAGCCGTATCTACAGATATATTTGTTCTGCGAAATAACTATAAATCCATCCAATGCATTAGACTTACTTTTTCATCAATTCTACTGTATCTTCTTCCACCTTGCTCTAAAAAGTCTCAGAATTATTAGTCATAAATAAAACCACTTTTAATGGACTAGAAAACAATGAGCTGAGGTGTCTAAGCTTACCAAACTTCTTGCTTTCTTTAGTTGTGCCAGTCATCTTGATCTTTGCAACTTCAAAGAAATCTTTAATTTCTCTCTCATATAGTCGTGATAAATAATCCATGTAATTCTTAAAATAAAAGTAACAGGTACTTCTTACTAATAAAACAAATGTAACAATTCTGTCCCCCCAAATCCTTCGTGCTTGCTTTAAATTTTGTGGTCTAAACTTCTGATGTGTTTCATAGAATATAAAAAGTCAGCTGTTTTCTGTCTTAAAAAAAAATTGAACAGGCATCAAAAAAAAAAAAAACAGCAATTTACAAAACTATGAAGCCAAACATAATCACACTTATATTTTCATTTTTATGTATTATCTTTCACGTATTTTCGAGTTGCAATCATAATGTACAGGATATCTGGGTCAGAGTAATCAGGTTTCTCCCATTTCACACTTTAATGACTATACAGTGTTATGCTTTGTTGATGTACTGCAATTCAGTAAACCAATCCCCCAGCTCAGGCCACTTAAGTGGTTTCAATGTTTTGCTATGATAGACAATGTTATGATAAGCTTTTCATCTTTTTTTTTTTTTTTTTTTTTTTAAGATTTTATTTATTTGAGAAAGAAAGAGGAGGAGGAGAGGGAGAAGCAGACTTTCCTGCTGAGCAGGGAGCTGGTCTGGAGCAGATTCCAGCACCCTAGGATCACGACCTGAGCCAAAGGCAGACAATTAACAAGCCACCCAGGTGCCCCAAAGCTGTTCATCTTTAATGAATTGTTTCTTGAGAATAATTTCCTAAGGGTGAAAATACTGGGCCAAAGAACATGGCAATCTTTTTAATTATTCCTCCCTACTGCCATGTTGCTTTTATTATTTTATTTTATTTTATTTTATTTTATTTTATTTTATTTTATTTTATTTTATTTTATTTTTTTATTTATTTATGATAGTCAGAGAGAGAGAGAGAGAGAGAGAGAGAGAGGCAAAGACACAGGCAGAGGGAGAAGCAGGCTCCATGCACCGGAGGCCCAATGTGGGATTCGATCCCGGGTCTCCAGGATCACGCCCTGGGCCAAAGGCAGGCGCCAAACAGCTGCGCCACCCAGGGATCCCCGCCATGTTGCTTTTAAAAACAATCATACTAACAGACAGTGTCAATGGCAGCAAAGGAGTACATTCAGTTTTAGTGTCCCCTATCAACTTAGTGTACTAAGGTATATCAAAATAGGTTATTTCCAATAAACTGTCAATAAGCTTAGGGTATTTTAGGTATACCAAAATATATTATTTTCAATAAGAATCTAATTATAACTAATATATTTTATAGCTTTTACAATTATTTTTTAAAAAACAAATTTGATTTATTCTACCTCAAATGGAAACATCTATAATTTAGCATACAAACTCATCCTATCTGCTTATTATCACATAAAAATATTTTATGCTCTCAGGAAGGATTTTTCAAAAGTGGGAGAGACCATATATTTTTCCAAGTCCTAAGAGTTAAATGCCATACACAGTTTGACTAAATTTACATAAATCCACAGCAGAAAAACTATACTTGGCTATTCTTTTGAATTTATTATGGACTCTAAGCCTCAGCTTCCTTTATTATTTCAAATTAATACATTCCATTTTAGAGCAGGTTTATGTCACTTTAAATATCAGGTGAACCTTTCAAAAGATATATATTATGTGAATAATTTGTATACTGACTCATAGTTTACTACTGATTTTCTTAGTTTATAGGTATATCCTTATAAAATAGTATTTGGATGAAACATATAAATCCTTGGTTTTTCAATTTGTAGGCCATATATATATATTTCCCACATTGTCTCTGTAAGAAAATATAGTCAAATGGGCAATTCTTTCCCATGAACATTGTATAAGTTTAAAAGCAAATATAAATGAAAATATACCTTAAAATTAATTCCTATTTCATTGGGTTGTCTCATTTTTTCAAGTTTAAATTCTCATAAAAATATTAATCACTGCAAATCAGTAAATAGCTGACAAACAGGAAATCAGCTTCACACAATTTGTGAAATCTTCATCAGTGGTTTCTACTCAAATCATTCAACATTTAACTATCCATGAGTTTAAATATTGTTGTCTCAGGCAGTCTTTTTTACTTTACATGTATGGTCTTACAGAGATCTCTGTATTTTATTTTTACTTTACACAAACAGCACAAACAGGTAAATTCCATACAAAATAGAACTGAGGTTGACAGAACATGTCTGAATAATCTTTAAGACTGTCAACCTCAGGAGATTATTAGGAGAGGAAAGCGCATTTCCTTCCCAAGTATGGATGGACCATGTCTATTATTGACTGCCCTACATGGATAACCAGAGCCACAGACAGGGGTTGTAGTCCTGGGCAGGAAGGAATTTTGGCAGCTGAGTTATTTTCCAAAAACTCTAATTATGTATACTAAAAATCAGGACTTTGCTTAGATTCAGCCCTAAGCAGAGCTGGGGCAGTGCCCAGTGATTCTTATCCCTTAAAGAACAGGAAACAGGCTTTTCTTTTCTTTCCTGCCAGAGAGCTGTGTACACCCAACCAAGTGCAAACAGTGTCTGCATTTAATTATTATTTCTTACTAAAGAAGCTCTGCTTAGTCTGTTTCATTCTTTCTTTCCTTCTTTCATTCCTCTCTTCCTTCTTCCTTTTTAATAAAATTCCTGTTTTTGAAAACTTCAGCAACCAAATTAGATTATGAGGTAAAACTGTCAAAAGTTCAAACCACAGGATCCAGTAACATTGCTGGGAAAAAAGTCAATTTCATTTAAAAAGGCTCATTAATATTGTCAATCAAAACTATACTGTGAGCAGAGAATGATTCCATAAATCATTGCTAGGTTGGCCATCATCTTGTTTCTTCACTTAAATTACATTCATGAATACTGCATTATATATAAAGATAGAGCAATAATACTCACTGAGAACACAATTAGGCAAAAAGCTTATTGATTACTTTACTTATTTGAATATTCACTAGGGGACAAAGCACTTGTTGGCACAAAACTCTTAAGGAGATATAATAATGTTTAATTATTCAAAATATTAATCCTCCTAAAACTTCAAAAGGCAAAGAACTCCAGTACTGTAAATATTTTTCCTTAAGATATCTCCAAATCAGAATTCTGTTGAATGAAAACAAAACAAAACAAAATATAACACAACAGTAGAGTTGCAGAATACTTAAAAGACTAATTCTGAGGAACAAAAGTAATCTTACCTAAAATAGCTGGCCAGAAAAGATGTATATAAACACCTAGGGATACTTATAGTCTTTTTGAAAAGCATTTTTAAAATTATACTTTAAAAACATTATTTATTTTACCAAGGTCTAGGTCCCCTTTCTTATGATCTCAGTTTGGAAGTTAAGGGAGCCAGATCTCACTTTAAGTGAACAAAGGCACTTTTGAAGAAAAAACATATACTGATAAGTAAGAATGTCCTTTTGCCAAACATGTTCATAGTGATACACTGATAGGAATGTACAATCTGCTTTTTTATTACCATCATAGTTCTCATAAATTTCTACCTAATCCTCTGCCTTCTGATGAAGCATGAGCCTAACACAAGAGGAAGTTATAATAATTATTTCAGTAAGTATGAAGATAAAGTGGGTTCATGTATAAACATTAGCTTCCTGAGAGAATAATCTTAATTATAAAACACTCTGAAAGAGAGCATCACTTTTGGAATAAAACTAGGAAAAATTTTTGCTAGCAAAAAATAAGATGATTTTGCTAAATTATGATAGGAAATTTTTGATCATAAGTACATGGGTTGAAGGGAAGAGCTTTTATATTAACAATCTCAATATTCTTGTTCCCATTCCAAGAAATATAACACATCACTCTTTCCAATTCCAGAACATCTTTTAAAGTTATATTTTCTGCATAATTAAATTATTACCAATTATTAAAATAACATGCATTATTTAATTTTTAACTCCAAATTCATAAAAACTTAAAAGATTTTACATGTTTTTCAAGGGTATTTCAGATTTTTAAGTAACTGCTCTTATGTCCAATATATAAATATAGCTATTTATATATTTGAATTAGGTAGCAATTCTTTAGCTCTCTAAGTGACATGATCAATTCCAATACTAAAGGTCACAAGAGAAATGCCAGAAAAGTATTGTATCCATGGCTCCCTGCCACAATGGCCATTTATTAGAGCTAAATCAGATCACGTCATTGAACTGCTCAAAGCCCACCAAAACCCCCTCTCCCATCTCCTTCACAGTAAAAGTCACATCCTTACCATGGTATATGGTCCCTTCCCCACTTTTCCTCTCCTACCTTCCTTCTAAGGTCCTGTCCCTGGTCCTCTGTGCTCCAACCACTCTGCCTTCCTTGCTGCTGCTCTCCAGTACAACAGGCATGCTCTTGTTGCATGCTCTCTTGCCAGAGATCACCTGTATTATGCCTGGAAAGCTTTCCCCAAGAAACTCCCACTGCTCATCCTTTTTTTTTTTTTTTTTAAGATTTTATTTTTAAGTAATCTCTATACCCAACATGAGGCTCAAAATCACAACTCCAAGATCAGGAGTCAAATGTTCTACCAACCGAGCCAGCCAGACACCCCTTACTCTTGCTCATTTTAAAAATCTATGCTCAGATGTTTTCTACTCATGATGTCTTATTTGAAACTATAGCCTTCCCCCAGTCCCAGCATTCCCTGCTTTATTTTCTCCAAAGCACTCAGCAGAACATTCTGACATACTATACAACTGGCTTTTTGGTCGGTCTTTCTCCACCAAAACAATGCACAAGGCAAGCATTTTGCCCGTTCCTTCAGTGCTGTATCTCTAGCACTTAGAACATAACAGGTTCACTTCATACATGAATGAATGACTTAAAACATAACAGGTGCTCAATTCATATATAAATGAATGACTCATCTTCTCCAATTGCTGATGTTTCTGGCACTGCTCTTCTAGTCTCCAAGCCTACAAAGTTTGGCATTATCCTGTCTCTTCTATCCTTGGAGTCTCTCTTTTGGTTTCTTTTCTTTTTTAAATTTTTTTTTCTCTCTTTTGGTTTCTATTCTCTGTTCCAACCACTATCTTCCTGGTTCAGAGTTCATTTCATCCGAATTATTATACTAGGTTCTTAATTAATTTGCCTCAATTAGTCTGTTTCCATGTATGAGGAGCAATGCTGTTACGTCTCATGGCTCATCTTTTCAACAAAATTCTTCTCTGCTTCCAGAATATGAAATTTCTGCTTCATAGGCTTGCATCCTCATTGTCCTGACAAAAGGGCGTATTTTCCCACTGTTGTCTGCATGCCTTGTTCCTCATCCCTGGAATGCTCTTTCTCCTTTTTCTGGTTTATCTAATCCCATTCATTATTCAAAACTTAGTTCAAGTCCAATTTCTGCCATGAAGTTTCCCCCCATGGCTTTAGGATGGAGATTTCTCTTTTTTAAACTGACATGCATTTAAACTAATTTTCAGTTTAGCACTTAATTTTTTGCTGATTATTTTAAGTATAACTGTTCTTCCCAGTTATTATGTAAGGCTCTTTAGAAGTTGGGCTTGTTTGTTAGGCCCTGTGTGCCTGGAATAGTGAAATGCTTAATAAAGAGGCACTCTGCACTGGCTTAATTAAACAGATTATCAAATCTTAGAGGGCAAACACCTCACTTATACATCTTCATAGTCTCTAGTTTCTATTGCATATTAAGAAACTCAGGAAATAATTATTGCATTTAATTAAATTGAATGAAGCTTAAGGCCTATCACTGTATTAAACTGAAGTTCAAAATTTAGTTCTTCTTTACTGAAGCAAATAAAATAAATGTTGTGCCTGGTTAATGAGCACTCAGAAATTCAATTAATTTCTGCTTTGCTAAGAAGGTACTACAGTACTTCAAATGTCACTTGGAGAACTAAATACACGACCTCTCGATTCTAGAAGCTTATGTGCCATATTCAGTGAGTAACTGATATCAAACTCATACCTTTGTTAGTCCCTCGTATTTTCCATAATCTGTACTCTTTAGCCACTCCATCAACTTGGCATATCGAAGCAAGTCTCTATGAAATGGATGATGATTGGGTAAAGCCAGTTCAACAGAGTGCTGAGCAAGAGTTGAACTCTGATCATGACCCTACAGTGAGTAAATAAGTAAATAAACACATTGACAGTAAAAGAAACATGCTATAATTGAAAACTCTTAACAATGACCAAATACAGTCAAAGAAAAGCAAAAGAAGATAGAAAGATAAAAACTGAGTACTTACTTGTCTTCTTTATCATCCTGTATAAATCTACTGAACCCCATCACCATAAAATAATCAGAAACATGCAAGAATGGCACTCTGATAAATCAACTACTCATTTCATCTTCTAAAGGCATTGACAATGAATGTTTTAATCAAACTTGTTTCTCCCACACCATATTATTTTACAACTTACTAAGTAAATAAACCTCATGATACAACTGTACTGAGAAACACAGCAAATATAGAAGTCATTCAAAATGTATTGTCTATATCTATGGTATTTCCATTAGTTTACAATATTTAAAATAATAAAGACATATAGGATACAGAATTTTAGAACTGAGAAGCACTGCAGATGATGATATCCGGGGCTTTCCTGGATAATCTTTAATAATAATGTAATTTTAGTTTTTCTAGTCAATTGTTAAATAACTACATATGATTTTATTTTAAAATGCTGACAAAACTTTTATGTAAATAAATAAATTATGAGTCAGTCTCAGATGATGCATCCTGAGTTTTGTTTTGAAAAATTAAGTCTGGAAGACCATCTGATCCAATGACCTTATTTTCTAGAAGAAACTGAAACTTAAATGGTTAAGTGATTTATTCAGGTCACTCCGGATGTCAGAACTGGAACCTCAGTCGAGTCTCCCTTCTATTTTCTTTTAAAAACATATCTAATAAAATCATTTAGCTAGACTGAAAAATTGCAAATGCCTACTAATTATTGGTTTCTAAACAAACAAACAAACAAACAAACAAACACAATAAAAATCTTCCCAGCTCTCTTTGGAAACAATTTAGCTCTCTTTCTCTACTACTTGGTCAATATTTGTCATGGAAATCAAAGCCAGTGTCTAAGAGATGAAGATTGAAAGACTAAAGGAGTAGATTCCCTTTGAAAACATAAGTTCCCAAGAATAAGGAAGGAAAAAACAAGATAGATTTATTCAATGTCATTCTGACTCAATCTAATTTGCCCAGTCAGAAGTTATTTTTTAGCATTCTATTAAAATGATACAGTGATTGAGTTTTGGGGCTGGTTAACTCATTTTCTAGGAAAGTTACCGAAATCTGATTATATATGTGTTATATTAGCTGACATAAATTAGTTTACAAATATCCTGAATTTAAATTCTTTTATCTATGTTTACTTTTTAAAGATTTTATTTATTTAAAAAGAGAGAGAGAGAGAGTGCATGGGGTGATGGGCAGAGGGAGAGGGAGAGAGATAATCTCAAGCACAAATGCTGAGCACAGAGCCCGATGTGGCACTCTATCTCATGATCCTGAGATGTCTACCTGAGCTGAAATCATGAGTCAGACCTTAACAGATTGAGCCACTCAGGTGCCCCTGAATTTAAATTCTTTTAATTTAAGAGTTTCTTTCCTCTAATTTATATGTTTTACTACATACACAAAATAAGATAGTGGTCATGAATTTTTTAAACAATTTCTTTTTTTTAAACTAAAGCAGTTGACAATTTTATTTTCACATTTCACAATACAAATGAAAATTGCCCCCCCCCTTTTTTTGGTCCCACTACTCCCCTGCAAAAACTATTCTTTGATAGGAAGGGGAAGCAAGTCTTCCTTGTCATGCTGTTAGAAAACACCCAGAGTCACAGCACCATGATCTCCTGGTGAAGTAGAACAAGTAATATAAAATGAATATAAAGAGGTTCCTGTCTCTCCTTATCTGTGTGGTCGAGTCATTCCTGGCCGAGTGGGCACCATCATGGGACGGGCAGGAGGTCTCATCATTGGGGCCCAGGCATCACTGGCATGTGGCCTCCCACAGGTGGCATCATCCCAGGAGGAGGAGGGCCCATCATTGGCATCATGGGAGGGCCCCCCATATGGGGGGCTGGCATCATACCAGGGCGAGGAGGGCCCGGGAGCCTAGGGGGAGGTGGGATCACTGCCCCTGCAGGAGGAGGAACAGAGGATGGAGTAGGAGGGATCTTTCCTTGTTGAAATGCAGTGGTTGTTTTGTCCATTAGGCTCTGAGCCTGCTCTTCCATTTATTTCTGATAGTAGGCTTTTACATTCTCTTTGTGTTTCCTACCACTGCAGTGTGTCTTTCTCACAGATGGAGAGTCATGGATGAGGTATGTGTCGCAGTAGTCACAATAAAACTTAGGCATGGTGCTCTAACAATTTCTTTTAACCACGGAGTATGCAGAAAAAATTCCTGATCTATGGACATGAAGAATTCTCTAGGAATTACAAAGCAAGAAAGATAGGAGTCTAAGACATGTGAAGTACTAAAACCATCATAATTTGAGTTCCTTCTTCATTAAAGTTTTCAAATCAGCCTGTTGAATTTTCTTCTTCCTGTAAGATTACATCCCCAGTTTAAAATGGAGATAATAAAAAAATAAGGATCCATTATACAGAAATTCCATATAAAACCAATCAATAGAACTATCAATATATTTCTAAGATTAAGGATGATTTAAAATTAAGATTACTGATATCACTTGATTAAGATTATTGATATCTACTTAGGAAATTGGGCCAGAGATAGCAGAAAAGTATCAGAAAATTAGGCTAACCAATTCAAAATAAGAATCAGAAAGGGTGAGGTAACACAAGTTCACAGCTATTATACATGTTATATACAAGGTAATCCTTTTCTGCAATTCTAAAATACAAAAAGCTCTAAAAACTCCATTTAAATTTGGTGCCAAATCTATTTTAATGGTAAAACTTGACCTGAACTGACATGAGGCTATTTATAGTGTTTGGAATGACTATTCGTATTTTTTTGCTGTAGGAATATTGTGTGCTTAATCACAGGCCGTGTTCTAGACTCTCTTGGAGAGAAAGTACTATAGTATATGCACTATATTACTTTACTAAAGTCTGAAAAATTCTAAAAACATAATTGACCCCAAGAGTTCTGCATAGGGAACATGTATCTGTGTGAACATTCTTTTTTGGATGGCTGATTAAATATAAAACAATCAAAAAAAATATAAAACAATCACACCTCCCAAAAGAATCATTGTGGACTAAGAGATACAGTTTTGAAAAATGTAACTATTCACATATTTAAAATGCCTGGTCACATGTTTTTTTGTGAAGTAAAGACTAACAATAGATGTGAACAAAATTAACAATTTTTTAAAAAACAGTTATTACCACTAGACTATACCTCATCTCTCATGATAGTTGCCAAAGGCTGATTTTTAAAATTCTATTAATATAGTATTAGACATCTTTTATCATCCCAATCTTTCTCATTAATTTTTTTCAATGTTTCAAGACTCAAAATTATCATTTATGTTCTTCTGCAACTGTTTACTCATGCCATTACGTGTTAAGTTATATTATTTAATTGTCAGGAAAGTTCTTCAATTAAAAACCTTCCCCTCCCCCAAAAATGGAAGAAGTAATTACTGTTTGTCAAGGATTTTACAGGGATCCCTGGGGGGCGCAGCGGTTTGGCGCCTGCCTTTGGCCCAGGGCGCGATCCTGGAGACCCAGGATCGAATCCCACGTCGGGCTCTCGGTGCATGGAGCCTGCTTCTCCCTCTGCCTATGTCCCTGCCTCTCTCTCTCTCTGTGACTGTCATAAATAAATTAAAATGTTCAAAAAAAAATTAAAAAAAAAAAAGTAAAGGATTTTACAGTTTATAAAGCTCTTTCATATATGTTATTATTCAAAACTTTCTTTTGCAAATAGCATTTTAAGATCACTATCACCTGAAAAACTGCCTTCTTCTATGAAGAACATCATTACCTTCAAATCATTACTATTAAGATATTAAATGTGATTAGTGCTAACAGAAAATTTAGAGAAATTGGTTCTAAAATAACTATAAAAATAGGAAAATTAAGCATTTAAACTGTTTAATTCAATCACTAATATAGGCTACTGTCACTTCTAGACCTCTCATGTGCACACCTTATTCGTTATATATTAAAAAAAATAAGACATTGTTTAAAGTTTCTTATTGTATCTAAACTATAGGAAACAACTGAGGGTTGCTGGAGGGAAGGTGGGTGGGGGACGGAGTAACTGGGTGATGGGCATAAAGGAGGGCCCTTGATGGAATGAACACTGGGGTTATATGCAACTGATGAATAACTAAATTCAACTTCTGAAACTAATAATACATGTTAATTAAATGGAATTTAAATTAAAAAAATAAAATTTCTTATTATAAGTAATAAGTAACAACAATCTACTGAATGTTGTTATGCTTGACATGCTCTCTCTTTCTATAGGTATAGATTCTAATGTTCACAATAACCTTGCAAAGCACTTTTCTCCTTATTTCAAAAATAGAAAAACTCAGGTGCCTGGGTGGCTCTGTCTGTTAAGCATCCAACTCTTTGGTTTCAGCTGGGATCATGATCTTGCAGTTGTGCAATCAAGTCCCAAGGCAGGCTCTGTGCTCAGCATGGAATCTGCTTCAGATTCTCTCTCCCTCTCACTTCCTGGGCACTTTCTCTTTTTCTCTCATCAATCAATCAATCAATCAATCAATCAATCTTTAAAAAATAGCAAAACTATGATTAACATAATTTAAAAATAATATGGCAGGTTTTGTCCAAATTAATCTAAGAGAGACACATTTTCTATAAACTAAATGCATCATAAATTTTCATTAGTGTATATGTTACTAGAATTTGTGGCACAAAGAGGTTAATTAACATGTTAAAGGTCACCCATCTAGGAGGTAGGAGAGTCAGGGTTTTGATTCCAGGAAGTTTGGCTCCACCATAGTCCCTTGTACTCTTAACCACTTTAACCAATTTTCCAACAGAAATGATACACTCATTTCAAATGTTGGGTAAATTCTCAAGATTCTGTATTATGACATGTTTATTTTTATTGTCTTAAAAAAGAAAGTCTGAGCAAAGTTCCAACAAACATCACAAAAATTGATCGTAAATAATCAATTATTTCTCAGCTTTTAAATACAGATCATTAACCTATGTTTAGGAAATTGTAAAACATTCTTAAAGAAACAATTTTTGTGAAATGAACTGAATACTGGTGGTATATTTTATAGGCTTTATTTTATGATGTTTCTATAAATATATGTTGAAAGAAAAATTCCCAAACTTAAGCATATAGCAAAACCCCTACAATTTCAGTTTTTTCCAATTGTACTTTTAGTTCAGTGCATAATCAGATCTCAGCATATTGCAAGAGACAATGACAGAATTATGAGGTCTCTGCAGAACCCAAGGGGGACAATCTCTTTTCTGTACTTGAGACACTCTCTCCCACTTTCTTCAGCACATCCTAGGTTGTTGCAACATTCTGGATTTTAACATGCATCACTCACATTTAACAATACGTATTAGATTTTCAGAACTGGAAGCATTCATAGTAAACAAAGCCATTAGTTTCCAAGGCAAGGAAGCAAAATCATAAATTAACTGCATGTTACAACAAACAATGAAGGGTGCAGAAAGGACTACTGTTTACCTACAGTAACATTCCAACATTTCAATGCCATCTACAAATGTGGATAACTATCAACAATGTCATTTTTTAAAACTACAGAATTGGGCAGACATAGCTATCACTGAAGTACTAATGTAAGAAAAATGTGATTAGTATTACCTATGTGACTTCTAGTTTTACTTTTTTCTTGATATTTTTCAGGTCAAGTGAAACGTAAAGAGAGTCTTCCCCAGTGTCTCCCTCACACCCTCAGCTAAGATGGTCTTCCTTTATGTTCGCGCATGTGACCACTATGATAATATTTACCCTTCCTAAGTATATCTACCTCCCTCTCCTAGACTGTGAGGCACTGGAGGACAGGATCAGCTCCTCACCTAGCCTAAGAAAATGGGTGGTATGCATCCCAATCACGTGGTAAAATGTTTCTAAATAAATGAAGGAGTGAGTGAAAGAACGACAGGAAGAGAGAGGCAAGCAGAGGACATGAAATGCCTTTTTGGCCAAAATAACCTTTTTGCTATGGGACATTAAAAAACTGCTATAAATATGGTTAACAGGCAGCTTAAGTCAGTAAAGTTATAATCTATAAAGATTCTGCTGCTGTTAAGTTTAGCAAACTTTATAGACCAAAAAAAAAAAAAAAAAAAAAATCAGAGAAGCTTGAGCCAAATTTGATGTACTCACAGGCACCGAAAGAAAGTAGGACCTGTTATAGAGTTGAAGGAGGGCCTGAGTAAACTAATTGGAAATAAAATATAGTAAATACAATTGTTTTAGAATACTGCAAAGCGAAAACAAAATAAGAATTCAATGTTTCAGACAGCATTTCTTGATGAACGAAATTTCGCAGTTTTTTTTGTTCAATAACCTTAATAAGAGATGAAAAGCATAAGAAACCTAATCCTTATGCCAGATTAAAATACCTTCTATTCAAGTCCTGCTAAAGTACTCTTAATATTATTAATATTATTGCCACAACCTAAGCTATCAACCTCCTTTTCCATATAAAAATGTAGACAAAGGGTTTATATAAAATTAAATCAAATAGAACTTAACAACTGAGTGATACTTATTTTTCTCATATGAAAATACATACAGCCAATGAAACATTTAAAATATTGAATCAAGTTCTGGTTCTCATCTCGAAATATTGAAAAATAAAATAGGCCAAGTAGCAAATATGTAACAAGTTTGGATGTACTTTTATAAATAAAGAACATATAAATGGTATATTTAATAAGTAAGCATAATTATTTGATTTATTTGATTTCTAGAATCAGACAGTTTTAGCTGCAAGGAACTAGACTGCCTAACTAAGGAAGCAGTTGAGGGCCAACACACATCTATGAGTAAATACTTAAAAATCTCAAAACTGGATAAATGTGTGAAGGAATATACTGTGGTCCCAATTAAACACATTACAATTTTTGTGGAAATTTAAGTTTAAAGTAATATATAAAAAAGCTACAGAAACATGCCACTTTTATTAATGAAATAAAATTACCTGCTGAACAAAAACATTGTTGAGGTGACTGGCCAGTCTCCGGGCAAACTGCTCACGCAAATCACTGAAACGCTGCTGCTGCTGTTTGACTGCCAGCAGCATGTCATGGCCTGAAACCAGAACGTTTCTTGACTGATTTAATAGGTAAAAGGATTTCTCTGATCTTCAATGAATACATTTATAATAGTATCCATATTTCATTCAGTTTTGAAGAACCCAAAGTTTTATTGATTTATTCATTTGCTTTATAAAAAAGGTAAGCAAGAGAAGAAAATGGTAGAACACAATGGTTCTCAAAGTGTGGTCCTGCCTCAGCATTATCTGGAAACTGTTGGAAATGTGGATACTAGAGCTTTGGCCCAGACCTACTGAATCTGGAGGTGAGGCTCAGCAATATGTGTTTTAACAAACCCTCTCCATGATTCTGAGCAAACTCAAGTTTTTGGAATGACTGACCTAACAGAACCTCAGCTCTCTGGTCTAATCAAAACACTGACTTTGTGCAAGGTCTGTGCATAGTACTAAAGAAAAATCATGGTGTTAACTAGAGTCACTGATGATCAGTCATAGGAACTGAAATGAAAAAGTTCTTAGTGCCAAAAGAAGCATGTTCGGAAAGAAGTGAAACTAGTTTGAGGACCTAATACTACAGTCACCTTAAACCACTTGCCCCACGTTATTTCTTGTTAAAAGCTTTATAGCAAATTACAGGCTTAGTCTCAGATCCTTGGTCAGATTTTATCATTTCTAATGAACATACCTGGACGAAGAGCTACATTCATGCACTGCAGAAGGGCATCAGCGGCATTGGTACAGGCTTCAATGCCTCTAGAAGAAGCAAGATCTCCTTCCTGAAGGGCCTTTATATGACCTTTGGCCAGGTCCATGTGGTTCTAGAATATATATAAATATACCATTTGCACATGTGATTTCAGGAAATTTACAAGTAACATGCTACTCAAGCCTATCATAAGGTCTTTGGAATTATTTTAAATCTTACTCTCATAAGGAAATTGATAAATGTTTACAATAGGATTTTATATATTATTAGATTTTTTTGGTTTTTGTTGGAGGTGGCAATTTACAAAATACTTACCACGAGAAACTCTATTTCAGAGAGGAGTTTTACATTATTAGTGTTACTAAGATGAATTAGGTGGTTGCTTTCAGAGATCTGATCCATTTGTTCCTTTACACTTTGGAGCATTTCCTCATAACTGCTCAGTTTCAACTCAATCTGATCTACCTCCTTTAGAGCCTCATCCAGCAACTTCATCAGAATGTTCACTTGCTTTTCAGAGGCCATGATTGATTGGATGTTGGCCTACAAAGTGAAAAACAAGAGTAACTCTTCATATTATTTAAATGTATAAAAGAAGCATAAGATGAAATATTGCTAAATCCCTTTGACAGGTGAGTAACAAAGATTGATATGCATCTACATATTTATTTTAGTGTATCACTCTATCTTTATGTTCCCTTTTTACACAGTGTTTCAAGAAGATACACTTGCCTCTCTATCAAGGTTAGGGACCATTTCTTAGTATTTTATATTTCCCCAGATTGTACAAGTAGGGTTCTGCCCCACATTGTATCACTGGTGTTGACATATTACCATTTCTGACACCTCCAATTCTACCAGCTATAAAAATTTTCTATACTTACGTTTTTGTAAAAGGCTTAAAAAAAAGCATAATCACCTGTGTAATACCTTAGTCAAGAGGGTAGCAGTGATATACCAGTCTTTGAAGGATACACTGAACTAATTCATAACTGTAGTACAATTGGTACTTACAGGATGTGGAAGAGCCATGACCACATGAGCACAGACTATATATCCATAAGATAGCTCCTTCTTTTGTCTTCTTTCTTTTCTTTTTCATTTGCAACTACTGTATGTTTTTTTCCAGGCAAAACAGGAACAAACCACCATCCCCTTATCATTGTTTTCTAAGTGATTCTGACTATTGATTCTAAATTTCCTGAAATATGGAAGCTGTCAAATCCAAAATAAAACTGGGAAGCAACATGATAACTTGTAACAAATATGCAATATTAATTACAAAAGAAAATATAAACCACTAAGCCACACTAAGAAGGCAGGTAACTAAAAAAAAAAAAGAAGGCAGGTAACTGGGTATGAGGAAAAAACTTGGACCAGGAATGAAAAGAATTTCATTGGACAGTTGATACTGTAATTTCACACATATTTTATATGCTATTCAGAATAACTCAACTGTAAGTACAGCCCAATGGTAAGAGTCAGCAGGGCTCAGGGTCATTAAATAGATCTCTTCAGTAGAAGACGTGGGGTTCAACCCTGTCAGGACAATTTCCACCTTAACATCTTGAAGTTTCTTTTAGACTTAGCTTCCAGTGAGTTTTATAAACTTATAAACTTGGACTATTTGTATAATCTCTGGGCCTGAGTTCAACTTCATAAATTCTGTACCTTTCATGTATAAAATACCAAATTCTTTAAGTCTTTAAAAATACTTCTCATTCTCTGAAGGTTTTTCTTAAATGTTTACTTTGTCTAAACAAAACAAAAATAGCACATGTTCTTGTTATAGATTTTTCTCACATTAGTGGTGTTATTTTTAGCTGTGTCTATTAGCTTTTTACTTTCTAAAGATGTGCATTTAGTTTATAGACTCAGAAACTTGTGTACAAATGAAAAAGAGCCATCCCAAAACATTTTAGCAGAGGAGCCAAACATCCTTTTCCCCTGGCTCCTTGTTTTCACTTATTTTGCTCCTTCTGGGTAAATAATTCACTTACTTCAAACTAATTTTCCTATTTCTAATTTGTACCTATTTTTTTTTCAAACCACAAAAATGATGTGAACTTTTGCACTGAACTGTCCTGTGATATTTCAGGGGCTGAGGGGAAGCAATCCCCAAACTGGTTTCTGGTTGGCTACTTTTCACTTCCATCACTTCGTGTCAAGAACCTCCCCAAGTCCCCCACTGCAGCAAACTGCCTTCACTGACCCGATTAGAAGGAATGGTTCTGTCTTTTGAACAAGAGCAGTGAAAGATACGGCATCTGGTAATGTGCTTACAGAAAGAGATGGCAAGAATCACATTATAAAGGCTTAGGTGCTGAGGCAATAAAACTTGAATATCACCAGTCTTTTCAATCTACTATGTATGATTCATTCACAGGTTATAAAAAGGTCTTACCCCATCTAGCACCTGCAGCTCTCTGGACAGCCTTTCTGCAAAGGCCTCAGCATTAGAAATTGCACATTCACAGCCTTCCATCATTATTTCAATGTCCTGCTCTTCTCTTGCATTTAACTCTTGGTATACATCTACTACTTCTTCATCACCTCCTGTCACACTCTGATTTTCTCCACTTGGAACAGACTCTTAAAGAGGGTAAAAATTAAAAAGAAAGGAGTAAAAAAGTAGGAAGGACAATAACACGGGACTTATAACTGACTAGTTATAAGTACAGGTCACATTTAGTGGCTGAAAAATAGGAAAGAATGATTCAGAATATAAAAAAACCCTTATTTTTGTGAAAAACTTTATATGTTATTATATTTACTGTAACATTTAGTATAACAAATACAAAGCATGCAGTCTAATTCACTTACTTATAAGTGTTAAAACAGACTTTGGACAATTTCCCAAAACATAATTAAACTACAAAAACAAATACAAAAGCAGAAACAAAACAAGGACTATGAATTTAGGACACATAAAAAATAATTTGCTTTCTTTTTTTTCCCCCAGGTAACATTTTTCTTCTGTTCTTTTTTGTCCTACTTTTTTTTTTAATAACTTTTAGTTGAAATGAAAAATGTATTCATAATTTATTTTGGGTATTAAAAATTTTATATGAGTTTTCCATTTCTTTGTTTCAAAAAATTTCACATGTATTGATAACATTTCTAAAGATCAGGTATAAAAGTTTTCTTAACAAGTCCATAGCAACAAGAACAACAAAACATGGCTGTTTGAAATTACAAAAAGTTAAATGGTCTTCATGCTTTTTAACAAAAGATCAAGAAGTCAAATGTAAAGTGTCTGCTGGACAAACGCTTCAGTTCAAGTTTTTAAGAAAATACAATTGGCTTGTCGGATTTTACATAAAGCTTGAGGTTAGGAGAGGTAAAAGGGAAAAAATAATTTTACCCCCTAACTGAAACTCTATATATAAAGTTATTGATTTTCATAAATTTAATGGGACATGATTTAAATAATAACCTCTGGACACTTTAAATATTCATTATTTTGTATGAAGGTGAAATATTTACATTCAGCATGACTTGACATATTTAATTTGTTCTAGGAATAAAACAAATTGTCAAAGCAATAAATGGTTTATTCTTAAGAATGATAATTAGGCAGATTTAGATAATGTCCCGGGAAGAAAAAGAGGGGAATAAAACTTTTGGTATAGGCAATTACAGATTACAATATATAGATAGTTCTTTACACAGACATCATCTAGCTCTCTGTCTTTTGATCGAGTCCATTTTAGCTCACTGTGGCAATGTCAAATTGTCATATCTGCCAGTTCATTAGCCACTAGGGGGCAGGGACTGACCAAATCATCCTGTACAGCTCCTTACACAAGCAGATATTTAAAATAAATAAATATGATCATAACTTCTTCAGAAGTATTTTCTCTTCCATGAAACAGTCCTCTGGAAGTCAATAATTAATCTTACCATTAATTTTATTACTATATGGATTCTGTGGTAATAAACTTGTCCCTATGCACAATTTCATAAAATATGCAACCAACAGTACATAACAATGGCAAGTAATAAAAAATATATGGAATAGAATAAGAAGAAAAGGTGTTACGCACCTTCTGTAACTTTAGGCAGTTCTGGAGAGTAAAAAGGTATGAAAAAAGCAGAGGAAAGTAAGCAAAGAATATTAGCTGGGTAGAAAAGTATACAGATTTAAAATTTTTAAATACTACCCATATTTCATTTGAACTTCTGGTACATCAAAGTTTAAAAGATAACGTCCAAATCAACTACAAAGTGGAAAGATCCACCGAAACTAAATTTCCAGAGTTAATTCTCTTATTCTTTTTCTGACAATGACTAAAAATACATGTATCTTACTATTTTTACTTTCTTTTAAGAAACAGTACTGACTAGTCCTTGGAGAAAACTGGGAAATAGATCACTTCCTGAGAATTATTTTTAGGTCAGCTGTGACTCATGCATTTAGTCTAGTTATTTTCACTCAAGGCCCCAAAACTTTACCCAGACACTATCTCACAATAGATTAGTCATAAAACACTGTTAGAAAGGACGAGATTAAAACAACTTTAAAAAACACACATGAGGTATCTGTTCCAGCTGGCTTTTAAGGATTCAAGTAAGAGATTTCTTTTTTAAAACCTGGCTATAAGAATGAAAAAGAAAAAGCCAAACAAAAACTTGACTTCACTTCAAATGCTAACAAAATCCTCCTTTAAAAACCTTAAAAACCAAAAAAAAAAAAAAAAAACCTTAAAAACCTTCTGCTGAGAAACCCCACTTACTAGCACACTCAATTGACCCCAATGAAAACTACTAGAGTTGCCACTGTTAGCATTCACAGTGAAGTATCTTACTTATCTTAAAAGTAGATGTTGATTAAAAAAAAAAAGTAGATGATGATAATTTCTTATTCATTTTTTAACATCACCTAAAGCTTAGACATATTTATTATCTTTTTAAGGTCAATCAACAGCTATGATATCAAAATCCATTAAAACATTAAAATAAGTTTGCAGACATTAATAAAACTATTCTCTGAACTCCACTAAACCGAAGCAACAGTTATTGATATATAGAAAATGATTTTCAAAGTGAGATCCTTAAGGATCTTCACAGTATTCCTAAAATTGATCTGAATTAGGGATTACTTTTGTAAACATGAAAATATCTACTTTGCTTTAGGCCTTAAAAAATTAAATGCTTTTTTTAACTAGACACTTATTTCTAAAAATTCTTCTCACTGATTACCAATAATATTTCTTAAGGAGGGAAATCAAGTAGGCTATGTAGTTTTTCTACTCTGTTGACTCAATGAAATGTATTGGTTTAAAACACATGGTAGGCAACAAGTAACCTCTGGATATATGCATATTTAAAAACAGAATAGCTGTCATTTCCTCATCAAAATGTTCAACACTGAAATGGTAAAATAAAATAAAAGCCATTCAAAACAAATTAAACCACTATTCAAGGCATGAAAAACTACTATCAATTTCTTAAAGGTCATTCCTTCAACATACTCAATTGCCAAGAGGTCTAAAATGTTAGTGACATGGCAACCCCAAGAGCTCCTACACAAGGGCTTCACTCAGGGGAGGGGCACAGGGCCTGACATATGTGACTTGCCTCTGCCAGTTTCAAACATCAAATCTGAAACCAATAACGGTTTACTAACTACTAAGTGTTGGGAAGGAATACTATAATTGAGGGAAATACTCACAGGCAAACAGAAAAGGATTAAGTAAAACAGAATAGAAAAAGGACAGAGTCAGGTAGCTAAGTAAATGAATAGCTTGAAGCATCTGAAATGGCCATTCTTATAGGTCAAAATGGTTGAATATTGGCTATTTCAGACGTTACAACCGAACAAAATGAAGCTCCTATTTTAAAATGCTAATAATATGGAACGCCTGGGTGGCTCAACAGTTGAGTGTCTACCTTCAGCTCAGGGCATGGTCCCAGAGCCTAGAGATTGAGTCCCACATCTGGCTCCCCTCGAAGAGCCGGCCTCTCCCTCTGCCTATGTTTCTGCTTCTCTCTGTCTCTCTCATGAATAAATAAATAAGATCTTAAAAAAAAAAAAAGCCAATATAACTTAGGACAAATCTAAGTTTTCTTTCTAATATATATTATTTGGAATAAATCTGTTTTTTTTAAATTAATAAAGAGGAACAACAACTCTCTTCATCTGCATACTAGCTCTTATTTCAACTGCTTTCTTTGGGACCAAGAATACAACACAAAGTGTATCCACAAGGCATACAGACCATTTTTCTTACAATATTTATGTCTTCATAAAAGAAATTTTAAAAGAATAAAATCCCATTGTATATTTTTAATGAATAACAGTAGTTTTCATCTTGTAACACAAAATAATCCATAGTAACATCCCTGAAGGTACACTGATCACAAATATCTTATTTAACTTCACATCTAAAGATTTTATTCTGATAATATAATAAGAGCTAATATTTATTAAGTACTTACTATACACCTGGCATTGTTCTTGTTACATTCATATTTAATTTAATTGTCCTCACAACAACCCTATGGAGTGGATACTACTAATTATCTCTATTTCTGAGATAAAGAAAACTGAAACATAGAATCACTCAAGGTCATATAGCTGGTAAGTGACAAAGCCAAGATTTGAACTTAAACAGTCTGACCTGATGTTCTTAACCACTATACTTACACTCTGTACAAAAATACAACCACAAGGATATTCATGTCAAAATTATTTAAAATAGGTAAAGATTGGAAATTTTAAAATAAATGATTAGTTAAACAAATTAAGGTATATTCATATAATGGAATACTATGGTACTGGGCAGTCCTGGTGGCGCAGTGGTTTAGCGCCACCTGCAGCCCAGGGGGTGTGATCCTGGAGACCTGGGATCGAGACCCACGTCGGGCTCCCTGCATGGAGCCTGCTTCTCCCTCTGCCTGTGTCTCTGCCTCTTATTCTCTCTGTGTGTCTCTCATGAATAAATAAATAAAATCTTAAAAAAAAAAAGAAATACTATGGTACCACTAAAAATGTTAGGGTAAGTATTTAATAACATGAAAAATGTTCATTATAAGAAAAAGTATGTTAGAAAACAGAATGTGAATTTATTTTTTACGGGATTTAAATATGCATAGAAAAAAATACTAGAGAACTATCTAACAAAACATTAACAGCAATCATCCCTGAGGATTAAGTTTATAAGTAATTTTTATTTATTTAATATATCAATTTCCATAACGAACGAGTATCAGTCCTACATTAAGAAAAATTACTTTTCAACTCCTTTGCAATATAAGGTGAATCAGTGTTCTAATCATTTTGAGTAATGTCAAATTATATATTCACTTTAGATATACTTGATTTTACATTAGCATTTTTATTTAACTTTACCTTCCAGGAGCTGTGAACTAACATTGACAAAATCAATTTTCTTCCGGAGATATCGCTGATTCAATTTCCAAATGCATGAAATAAATGCATTCTTTTCAGCAGTGCTGCTGGCAACCCATTTATATATTTTTTCAAAATGTAAATCAAATTCAGGATTTTCCTGAAATAAAAATATACAAAAGATACTGTTTTTGATCTTATCCCTTTTTCATTATTATGAAGTCTATATTTCAATAAAATGAAAAGAAGTTGAAGCTGTTCTTAAAAAAAAAAAACCCACTAAAAATCAGCTAAATGACTTACAGAGAATGGTTCGAGAATTCAATATACAGGAAAAACTTTATCTCCCAAAAGAAGCTGGATTAAAAAAAAAACCACAATGTTTCAGTAATTTCCTTCCTATGTCCCTTAAGTATATGAGTAGAAGTATAGGATATCTAGGTAAAAGCTTTGTGTCCCAGCTTCCTGGTCTCTAAGATGACAATGGTCTCCAGTTTTGATGTGGACCTAATTTTTCTTTTTAAATTGCCTATGGGGTTTTAAAGTTATACATCTTCTTTGATAATGCACTAACTCCTTAGTAAGCTTCTTATTATAACATATGAGAAAAAAATACAATCTACATCCTAGTGTAGTTTCCAAGAACAAATGAAGTGAAAGCAGGGACTGATTCTGTTTTCAATTCTGAAATCAGAGAATGATTAAAGGTGCCTCAAAAATAAAAAATGCTGGTTAGCCTCAAATTAAAAAATGCTTGTCTTTTGAATGACAAAGAAGCTCAACCTGTGGGAGAAGTGCAGTATGCTTCTCTTAAGTCACACTGCAGCAGTGATTTCATATCAGGATGATATTTCCTACGTGAATGTAGGATCACTTGACTGCTATCTAAAAAATGAAAACCTATGGATGTATGCTTTTCTTCACATCCAAGGAATTAAAAATAGATTCAAACGTTCTTAATGTTCTATGAAAGGCTAATGATATATCCAATTAATTCAAAATATCATTTAGGGGGGACAAAATGTAAATGAATGCCTTAAGGGTAAGGGAAATTATATCAGACATTCACTGTAAAGAGCTGGGATAATTTAGGGATCAGGACTTGACCTGGTAAAATAATCATATTATGGTAGCATGGAACTACTAATTAGCTCATAAGCAGAACAGAAACATCAAAAGATTAAAAATCTGCATTTACAATAAAGAGGTAATTGCATTATTACATATAAAAAAACCTAAAAGTATTGGCAACTAATCTAAAACTTGATGGGAAATTATCTCTTCCTTGGGAATATTTCCCATAATGCCGTAAAAGAAGCTGAGTGCTCCAGTGGCAACACTCACACAAATCAATGTGTGACACTAAATGGCTAATGTTAGGCTATGTATAAAAATTTTATGTTTTATATCCATATATAGTGTACACACGCCAAGGTGCCTATATAATATGAAAAAAAATCCATTAAGAAAGCTAGCAATGAGGCGTCAGCTGTGAGAAAGCATTTAAATAAGCATCAGCAATGTTAGTGAATTATGCAAGTCAATGGGGTTATAAAGTGCAAAACTATTGAAGGGAAAGGCTCTTTAATAAAGATGCATTTCTAAAAAGCCCTTACAGTATTTTTTCTTAAACAGAAACCTACCAAAAAAGTCTCTACTCTTGATCTTTTCCCCTGGTAACAGAATTTATTAAATAATTTATTAAAGTGTTTTGGGTGCTCCTTAGGGATAAATCAACGGCCCAGAATGCCCAGAGAAAGGCATTCTCTACATTTGTTAAAATCTGAATTCTGAATTGCATATTCTAGATGTGCAAAGCTGTTTTTGCTTCATTTGAAAATATTTTACTCAACTGCCTGTCATTTTGTCCAGCTTTCAGATCCCCAGAGGTCTGTACCAGGGTCAGGGTAAAGTCAGACTTCTACTTTATTGGATGCTCTACAGAGGTAGCTTTTACTTCTTTGTGCCTTTTAAATAAACGTGTGAGACTTGAAGGGTTAAATCAAAGGGTCCTTGCAGTTAGGTAATGCAAACCTTGCTATCAGCCCTATCACCAATGGGTGTGATGCAAAACATGCCTGTGGAGGAAGGAGAGGGGCAGCGTTAGAGAGGCTAAGGGGAAGGAGCAGCTAATTTCACCAGAGGATCTCTACTTCATTTCTTTGAAAAAAGGGTATTGCTGTGAAAAGCCTTGACTTGTCAGAAATAAACGTGGTCCTTTAACATGATTACTACATTATTCAACCTCCTTCAAGTTGGAGTGTGGCTTCAGTGAAAACTGTAATATTTACATTCTTATATCTTATTCTTTAAGTTCCTTAAAATAAGGTGTGTAACTCACCATCACTTCCTTTACTTGAGCCACAAATATGAAACCATGGCCTCAACAGGCCAGCCTGGTTGCCTTAGCTGATGATTCTACATTCATTTGTGAAGACAAACTAAGGAAGACTCACTTTGGTTAGAGTATTGCACATGATTTTGAACCAGGTTTTACCAAAACAATGAAGGTTTAAAAAAAAAACTACTCATAATACTTTAAAATATGTATAAGGATTTTATACAAAATATACCCAACCTAAATACAGAAATATAGAGTTATTTTGCTCTAATGTACATAACTTGTGCACAAACATAACTATGGCTCAAAAAAAACCCCCAAAACAATGAAACAAACACACATACAGATTTATTTTAGTAGCTTGAGATTTAAGAGTGGGAGAATAGAAGGTTTAATAATACACTTTAGACTAATTCTTGGTTAGTTGGTAAAGCAGAGAATTATATAGTAAAAAGTTTAGATCTTAAAAGATATAATATCATGTTATAAAATGAAAGACACTTTCTGAAGACAGGTCAAAGAACTAAGAAAAACATACTTTAATAGCATCTTTGGCATCTACCACAGCAAGGTCTCGAAGGAGCCAAGCAATCTGCCTTTTGTAGAAATCTCCTTTATCAGATTTCTTGACTTTGACCATCTTCACCTGCACAGGGCGTTCAGTTGTCACTGTTGAGTAAAACACACTTTCATTAGGAATATTACTCACTTATTCTTCATCCATTCATCCACTCATGGCAAGTGTCCTTGTCAGGTGCCTGTACATGATTTAGAACAGGAGTAGTATTTCCTAATATGTGTTATGATTGAGGAATGCACAGAGCATCAAAGGGAACATAAATCGGACAACTGGGTCAGAGGCAGGTTCCTTGGGAAGTAAAACTTCAGACCAGTTCTGAAAGAATTGTATGAGGTCGATGAAAACAACTCTAAAGACTGGGGGAGGGGGGGGCAAGATGGCGGAAGAGTAGGGTCTCCAAATCACCTGTCTCCACCAAATTACCTAGAAAACCTTCAAATTATCCTGAAAATCTATGAATTCGGCCTGAGAATTAAAGAGAGAACACCTGGAATGCTACAGTGTGAAGAGTTCGCGCTTCTATCAAGGTAGGAAGACGGGAAAAAAGAAATAAAGAAACAAAAGGTATCCAAGGGGAAGGAGCCCCACGAGGAGCCGGGCTGAGGCCTGGGCGAGTGTCCCCAGGACAGGAGAGCAAACAGGAGCTGCACCAACATTCCCGGGCGGAAAGGGGCTCGCAGGGAGTTGGAGCAAGACCCCAGGAGGGCGAGGATGCCCTCGGGCTCCCTGGGACAGTAACAGAGCAACTGCACACCCAGGAGAGTGCCCCGAGCTCCCTAAGGGCTGCAGCACGCTCGGCGGGACCCGGAGCAGCTCGGGGGGGCTCAGGCGGCGGCTCCACGGAGGGGGCTGCGGGGTGGGAGCAGCTCGGGGGGGGGCTCGGGGGCGGCTCCGCGGAGGGGGCTGCGGGGCGGGAGCAGCTCGGAGGCGCTCGGGCGGAGGAAGAGGCTCCATGCTGAGGGGGCTGCGCAGTTCCAGGAGCAGCTGGGGCAGGGGCGGGGGGGGGCGGGGGGGGCGGGGGGGGCGGGGGGCTCGGGCAGCAGCTCCGCGGAGGGGGCTGCGCGGCCGGGAGCGAATCAAACAGCGCAGGCCCCGGAGCACAGGGCGCCGGGACACAGTCCAGGATCCAGCCTCCCCCGGGACAGGCAGAGGCAGGGAGGGCCCAGGACAGAAAGGACGCTCCTGCCCCGAGCTGAGCAGATCAGCGGCCCCGCCCCGGAGTCTCCAGGCCCTGCAGACGGAGAGCTCCGGAGGGGGCTGAATCCAGGTTTCCAGAGCTGACCCCGCCACTGGGGCTATTCCTCCAGGGGCCTCACGGGTAAACACCCCCCACTGAGCCCTGCACCAGGCAGGGGGCAGAGCAGCTACCCCAAGTGCTAACACCTGAAAATCAGCACAACAGGCCCCTCCCCCAGAAGACCAGCTAGAGGGACAAGTTCCAGAGGAAGCCAAAGGACTTAAAGTACACAGAATCAGAAGATACTCCCCCGTGGTTCTTTTTTTCTCTTTTTTCTTTTTTTTTTGTTGTTGTTGTTTTGTTTTGTTTTGCTTTTTGATTTCCTTCCCCCACCGCTTTTTTTCCTTTCTTTCTTTTTCTTTCTCTTTTTCTTTTTTTTTTTTCCTTTTTTTCCTCTTTCTCTTTTCTTTCCTTCTTTCTCTCCTCTCTTTTTCTCTTTTTCCCAATACAACTTGCTTTTGGCCACTCTGCACTGAGCAAAATGACTAGAAGGAAAACCTCACCTCAAAAGAAAGAATCAGAAACAGTCCTCTCTCCCACAGAGTTACAAAATCTGGATTACAATTCAATGTCAGAAAGCCAATTCAGAAGCACTATTATACAGCTTCTGGTGGCTCTAGAAAAAAGCATAAAGGATTCAAGAGACTTCATGACTGCAGAATTTAGAGCTAATCAGGCATAAATTAAAAATCAATTGAATGAGATGCAATCCAAACTAGAAGTCCTAACGACGAGGGTTAACGAGGTGGAAGAACGAGTGAGTGACATAGAAGACAAGTTGATGGCAAAGAGGGAAACTGAGGAAAAAAGAGACAAACAATTAAAAGACCATGAAGATAGATTAAGGGAAATAAACGACAGCCTGAGGAAGAAAAACCTACGTTTAACTGGGGTTCCCGAGGGTGCCGAAAGGGACAGAGGGCCAGAATATGTATTTGAACAAATTCTAGCTGAAAACTTTCCTAATCTGGGAAGGGAAACAGGCATTCAGATCCAGGAAATAGAGAGATTCCCCCCCAAAATCAATAAAAACCGTTCAACACCTCGACATTTAATAGTGAAGCTTGCAAAATCCAAAGATAAGGAGAAGACCTTAAAGCAGCAAGAGACAAGAAATCCCTGACTTTTATGGGGAGGAGTATTAGGGTAACAGCAGACCTCTCCACAGAGACCTGGCAGGCCAGAAAGGGCTGGCAGGATATATTCAGGGTCCTAAATGAGAAGAACATGCAACCAAGAATACTTTATCCAGCAAGGCTCTCATTCAAAATGGAAGGAGAGATAAAGAGCTTCCAAGACAGGCAGCAACTGAAAGAATGTGTGACCTCCAAACCAGCTCTGCAAGAAATTTTAAGGGGGACTCTTAAAATTCCCCTTTAAGAAGAAGTTCAGTGGAACAATCCACAAAAACAAGGACTGAATAGATATCATGATGACACTAAACTCATATGTCTCAATAGTAACTCTGAACGTGAATGGGCTTAATGACCCCATCAAAAGGCGCAGGGTTTCAGACTGGATAAAAAAGCATGACCCATCTATTTGCTGTCTACAAGAGACTCATTTTAGACAGAAGGACACCTACAGCCTGAAAATAAAAGGTTGGAGAACCATTTACCATTCAAATGGTCCTCAAAAGAAAGCAGGGGTAGCCATCCTTATATCAGATAAACTAAAATTTACCCCGATCTGTAGTGAGAGATGAAGAGGGACACTATATCATACTTAAAGGATCTATCCAATAAGAGGACTTAACAATCCTCAATATATATGCCCCGAATGTGGTAGCTGCCAAATATATAAATCAATTATTAACCAAAGTGAAGAAATACTTAGATAATAATACACTTATACTTGGTGACTTCAATCTAGCTCTTTCTATACTCGATAGGTCTTCTAAGCACAACATCTCCAAAGAAACGAGAGCTTTAAATGATACACTGGACCAGATGGATTTCACAGATATCTACAGAACTTTACATCCAAACTCAACTGAATACACATTCTTCTCAAGTGCACATGGAACTTTCTCCAGAATAGACCACATACTGGGTCACAAATCGGGTCTGAACCAATACCAAAAGATTGGGATCGTCCCCTGCATATTCTCAGACCATAATGCCTTGAAATTAGAACTAAATCACAACAAGAAGTTTGGAAGGACCTCAAACACGTGGAGGTTAAGGACCATCCTGCTAAAAGATGAAAGGGTCAACCAGGAAATTAAGGAAGAATTAAAAAGATTCATGGAAACTAATGAGAATGAAGATACAACCGTTCAAAATCTTTGGGATGCAGCAAAAGCAGTCCTAAGGGGGAAATACATCGCAATACAAGCATCCATTCAAAAACTGGAAAGAACTCAAATACAAAAGCTAATCTTACACATAAAGGAGCTAGAGAAAAAACAGCAAATAGATCCTACACCCAGCAGAAGAAGAGAGTTAATAAAGATTCAAGCAGAACTCAACGAAATCGAGACCAGAAGAACTGTGGAACAGATCAACAGAACCAGGAGTTGGTTCTTTGAAAGAATTAATAAGATAGATAAACCATTAGCCAGCCTTATTAAAAAGAAGAGAGAGAAGACTCAAATTAATAAAATCATGAATGAGAAAGGAGAGATCACTACCAACACCAAGGAAATACAAACGATTTTAAAAACATATTATGAACAGCTATACGCCAATAAATTAGGCAATCTAGAAGAAATGGACGCATTCCTGGAAAGCCACAAACTACCAAAACTGGAACAGGAAGAAATAGAAAACCTAAACAGGCCAATAACCAGGGAGGAAATTGAAGCAGTCATCAGAAACCTCCCAAGACACAAGAGTCCAGGGCCAGATGGCTTCCTAGGGGAATTCTATCAAACGTTTAAAGAAGAAACCATACCTATTCTCCTAAAGCTGTTTGGAAAGATAGAAAGAGATGGAGAACTTCCAAATTCGTTCTATGAGGCCAGCATCACCTTAATTCCAAAACCAGACAAAGACCCCACCAAAAAGGAGAATTACAGACCAATATCCCTGATGAACATGGATGCAAAAATTCTCAACAAGACACTGGCCAATAGGATCCAACAATACATTAAGAAAATTATTCACCATGACCAAGTAGGATTTATCCCCGGGACACAAGGCTGGTTCAACACCCGTAAAACAATCAATGAGATTCATCATATCAGCAAGAGAAAAACCAAGAACCATATGATCCTCTCATTCGATGCAGAGAAAGCATTTGACAAAATACAGCATCCATTCCTGATCAAAACTCTTCAGAGTGTAGGGATAGAGGGAACATTCCTCAACATCTTAAAAGCCATCTACGAAAAGCCCACAGCAAATATCCTTCTCAATGGGGAAGCACTGGGAGCCTTTCCCCTAAGATCAGGAACAAGACAGGGATGTCCACTCTCACCACTGCTATTCAACATAGTACTGGAAGTCCTAGCCTCAGCAATCAGACAACAAAAAGACATTAAAGGCATTCAAATTGGCAAAGAAGAAGTCAAACTCTCCCTCTTCGCCGATGACATGATATTCTACATAGAAAACCCAAAAGCCTCCACCCCAAGATTGCTAGAACTCATACAGCAATTCAGTAGCGTGGCAGGATACAAAATCAATGCCCAGAAATCAGTGGCATTTCTATACACTAACAATGAGACTGAAGAAAGAGAGATTAAGGAGTCAATCCCATTTACAATTGCACCCTAAAGCATAAGATACCTAGGAATAAACCTAACCAAAGATGTAAAGGATCTATACCCTCAAAACTATAGAACACTTCTGAAAGAAATTGAGGAAGACACAAAGAGATGGAAAAATATTCCATGCTCATGGATTGGCAGAATTAATATTGTGAAAATGTCAATGTTACCCAGGGCAATATACACGTTTAATGCAATCCCTATCAAAATACCATGGACTTTCTTCAGAGAGTTAGAACAAATTATTTTAAGATTTGTGTGGAATCAGAAAAGACCCCGAATAGCCAGGGGAATTAAAAAAAAAAAAACATATCTGGGGGCATCACAATGCCAGATTTCAGGTTGTACTACAAAGCTGTGGTCATCAAGACAGTGTGGTACTGGCACAAAAACAGACACATAGATCAATGGAACAGAAGAGAGAACCCAGAAGTGGACCCTGAACTTTATGGTCAGCTAATATTCGATAAAGGAGGAAAGACTATCCATTGGAAGAAAGACAGTCTCTTCAATAAATGGTGCTGGGAAAATTGGACATCCACATGCAGAAGAATGAAACTAGACCACTCTCTTTCACCATACACAAAGATAAACTCAAAATGGATGAAAGATCTAAATGTGAGACAAGATTCCATCAAAATCCTAGAGAAGAACACAGGCAACACCCTTTTTGAACTCGGCCACAGTAACTTCTTGCAAGATACATCCACGAAGGCAAAAGAAACAAAAGCAAAAATGAACTATTGGGACTTCATCAAGATAAGAAGCTTTTGCACAGCAAAGGATACAGTCAATAAAACTAAAAGACAACCTACAGAATGGGAGAAGATATTTGCAAATGACATATCAGATAAAGGGCTACTTTCCAAGATCTATAAAGAACTTCTTAAACTCAACACCAAAGAAACAAACAATCCAATCATGAAATGGGCAAAAGACATGAACAGAAATCTCACAGAGGAAGACATAGACATGGCCAACATGCATATGAGAAAATGCTCCGCATCACTTGCCATCAGGGAAATACAAATCAAAACCACAATGAGATACCACCTCACACCAGTGAGAATGGGGCAAATTAACAAGGCAGGAAACAACAAATGTTGGAGAGGATGCGGAGAAAAGGGAACCCTCTTACACTGCTGGTGGGAATGTGAACTGGTGCAGCCACTCTGGAAAACTGTGTGGAGGTTCCTCAAACAGTTAAAAATAGACCTGCCCTACGACCCAGCAATTGCACTGTTGGGGATTTACCCCAAAGATTCAGATGCAATGAAACGCCGGGACACCTGCACCCCGATGTTTATAGCAGCAATGGCCACAATAGCCAAACTGTGGAAGGAGCCTCGGTGTCCATTGAAAGATGAATGGATAAAGAATATGTGGTTTATGTATACAATGGAATATTACTCAGCTATTAGAAATGACAAATACCCACCATTTGCTTCAACGTGGATGGAACTGGAGGGTATTATGCTGAGTGAAGTAAGTCAGTCGGAGAAGGACAAACATTGTATGTTCTCATTCATGTGGGGAATATAAATAATAGTGAAAGGGAATATAAGGGAAGGGAGAAGAAATGTGTGGGAAATATCAGAAAGGGAGACAGAACGTAAAGACTGCTAACTCTGGGAAACGAACTAGGGGTGGTAGAAGGGGAGGAGGGCCGGGGGTGGGAGTGATTGGGTGACGGGCACCGGGGGTTATTCTGTATGTTGGTAAATTGAACACCAATTAAAAAAAAAAAAAAAAAAGAATGACTGACTAATGTGAAGCCAAGTGACTTGAAAGAGCCTAGCACCGTCTCACAGAACAGCGATTAGTAGTACAATATGAATTGTACATGTAAGAAAGTGGATGGAATGAAGTTACCAAAAACGATGAAAGTTCAGATCACAAAGGGCCTGTATGCTCTTGTTGGGGGTGCTCTTAGAGGATTTTAATTAGGGAAATGACATGTTCTAGTTTGTTTCTAAAAATTACTCTGGCAGCAGAATAGTGGATGGATTGGAGTGAATGCCAGTACATTTAAAATTTTAGATGAAGTGGTTGAATCTCTAAAAAAAAATAGAAAAAAAAATGTAAAACTTACCAAAACTGACTTAATAGAAAATATGGAAAAATTCTATAACCTATTAAAGAAATTGCATTAGTAAGTGAAAAATCTCTTCCCAAAAACCTAGTCCAATGCAGTTTTACTGGTATGTTTTGCCAAGCTTTCCAAGGAAACGTTCCAAACATACATAACTATTCCACTCTACAGAAAACAAGGGAACATTCCCAACTTACTTTACTTTATGATTTTGGTTGTAGAGCCAAAGATAGTGTACAAAAGAAAATGGCAGGACCATGTCACTAATGAACACGGGGGAAACTCTTATAACTACAAATATATAAATAACTACAAACAAACACTGCATTGGCAAACTTAATCCAAGGGCATATACAAAAGATAGTATTCTGAGATGTATATTTTTTTCCACCTTTTCAGATCTCTGAAATGAGAATATGTCTTAACAACTGATGCAATACCACAGTATTTTTTTGAGTGGTACATAAAATAATAATATATACTATAATTGATGGCATATGGTACATCATGATTGAGTTAGGTTATTCCAAGAACTCAATTTACAGGGGTGCCTGGGTGGCTCAGCGGTGGTGTGTTTGCCTTTGGCTCAGGTCGGGATCCTGGGGTCCTGGGATCGAGTCCTGCATCAGGCTCCCAGTGGGGAGCCTACTTCTCCCTCTGCCTATGTCTCTGCCTCTCTTTCTGTGTCTCTCATGAATAAATAAAATCTTAAAAAAAAAGAACACAATTTATCATTCTAAAAACCAAGTGCAATCACCACCAACAAATTAAGAAAACTATATGATAATCTCAATGATTTGAAAAAGTATTTGATAAAATTGAACACTCATTCAATGATAAAAAAACAAAAAGAAACAAAGTAAAAAGTCAGGAATAGAAGGGAACTCCCTTTAGCATTGTAGAGGATAGCTACAAAAAAACCACTGCCATTAAAAAGTGAAGCCATTCGCTTTGAGATCAACACTATATTGACAGTCCTAGCCAGCAGACTAAAGCAACAAAAACAAATAAAAAATATAAAGACTATAAAGGAAGGAAGAAAATATCACTATTTACAAAGAGTCTATGGACAAATTATTAGAATTAATAAGTTTAGCAAGATTGATATAGAAATGCATATAAAAAACCAACTGTATTTCTAGATTCTAACAAGAAATGATTTTTAAAACATATTTATGTTAAAAAAACTAAAAGCTTCTGCTCTGCAAAAGACATCAAGAGAATTAGAACACAAGCCAGACTGCAAGAAAATATTTGCCAAAGACACATCTAATGAAGGAATGTTACCTAAAATGTACAAAGGACTTTTTTTTAAAAAATGATTTTATTTATTTATTCATGAGAGAAACACAGAGACGCAGAGACATAAGCAGGCTCCTTGCAGGGAACCTGATGCGGGACTTGATTCCTGGACCCAGGATGATGCCCTGAGCCAAAGGCAGATGCCCAACTGCTGAGCCACCCAGGCGTCCCATACTCTTTTTTTTTTTTTTTAAGATTTATTTATTTGAGAGAGATAGAGAGAGAGAGACGGAGCATGCATGTAGTGGGGAAGGAGCAGAGAAAGAGAGTCTTAAGCAGACTCCATGATGAACTCAGGGCTCCATCTCACAACTTTAAGATCACAACCTGAGCTAAAACTAAGAGTTAGATGCTTAACTGACTGTGCCATCCAGGTACCCCTATACAAAAGGACTCTTAAAACTCAACAATAAGAAAAAAAAAACCTAATTAAAAAATAGCCAAAGATTTTAACAGACATTTCCCAAAGAAAATATATAGATAACAAATAAGATGATTATACACCTATTAGTATGGCCAATTTCCAGAACCTGACAACAACAAATGCTGACAAAAATGTGGAGCAACAGAAACTCTGAGGCATTGCTGGTGGCATTGCAAAATGATACAGCCACTTTGGTAGAAAGTTTGGCAATTTCTTACAAAACTAAACATACTCTTACCATATGATCCAGCAATCACACTCCTTGGTAGTCAGCCAAAGGAGTTGAAAACTTAGCTCCATGCAAAAATCCACATGAGTGCTTATAGTAGTTTTATGCATAATTGTTAAATTGACAATCGAGATATCCTCCACAGCAGGTGAGTAGATAAAATGAGATACATCTAGGCATGGAATATTATTATTTCATGGCTATCAAGTTATGAAAGGGCATAGAGGAACGTAAATGCAGACTACTAACTGAAAGAAGCCAATCTGAACAGGCTACAGACATACTGTATGATTCCAACTATATGACATTCTGGAAAAGGCAGAATCATGCAAGTAAAATGAACAGTGGTTGAAAAGAGTAGAGGTTGGAGACAGATTAATAGGCAGAACACACAGGATTTTTAGGGCAGTGAAAATATCCTGTATGATATTACAATGATAGATATATTTCATTATACATTTGTCCAAAATCATACAATGCACAATACTAAGGGTGAACATTAAGGTAAACTAGGGACTTTGGATGATTACTATGTGTCAATATAGGTTCATTCTTGGCCACAAACTGTTGTCATTGTTGCTAGCAATATTGATAAAGGAGGAGGGTACACATACATGGGGGCAGGGGATATATAGGACATCTGTGTACTTCCCACTTTGTTGTAAACCTAAACTGCTATAAAAAAAATTAAAGTCTTTAAAATGTATTAATACTAATAAGTTATTATTTATTATAGTATCAAAAAATCTAGGAATAAATACAACATATGTGTAAAACCTTTGAAACTATGTAACTTATTGAAAGTCTTTAAAATTGTAAAACTTATTGAAAGGCATTAAAGAAGACCTAGATAAATGGAGAACTGCACTATGTCCATGGACAAGAAGACCCAATATCATGAAAATGCAAGTTCTCTTTGAACTGAATGACAATTCAAAACAATCCTAATTAAAATCCCAACAGAATCTGGAACTTGCCAAGTGGATTCTAAAATTTAGGTAGAAGAATAAAGAACCAAAACAAGACAAAATAAAAGCCAGATACAGGAGAACCCAGAAATAGGCATACATACTTCATCACAAGGACACAGGTAAAAACTAAAGTTTTTAAACTAAAGCAAAAACTAAAATGTGAATGGCAAAAATATAAAATCTTTAGAACATGGTATAGGAGAATACTTTTATTACTCCAGGGAAGTGTGTGTGCGTGCGTGCGTGCGTGTGTGTATGTATATATATATATATATATATTTCTTTTTTTTTTTTTTTTAAGTAGGCTCCGTGCTGGGGCTTGAACTCACAACCCTGTGATGAAAACCTGAGCTGAGATCAGGAGTTGCATGCTCAACCAAGAGGCACCTCTCTATGGAAGTATATCTGTCTTAAATAATATAAAAAAACTGGAAGCCATATAGGATCAGATTGACAAATGTGATTTCATTAAAATTAGAAATTTCATAAAAAGCTCATACACAAGCCACAAACTGGGAGGCATATAAACAATACAGGATTGGTAAATATATAGAACTTGTACAAATCTGTAAAAAAGCAACCAATACAACAGAGAAATAAGCAAAAGGCTTTAAGGCAAATTACTAAGACAAGGTAACTAAATGGCCAATAAACTCATGAAAAGGTGCTCAATTTCATCATTTATATGAAAATTTAAAACCACAAGGAGATATTATTTTACATATTACTTCCACCAGGTTGGAATCAATTATGTCTGTCAAAACTAAGTGTCAAAACCAAGTTTTTACTAGGATGTAGAAAAAGAACTCAAAACACACACTGCTTGTGGGATTGAAAACCAGTATGATGGGATGCCTGGGTGCCTCAGCGGTTAAGTGCTTTCAGCCCAGGGCATGATCCTGGAGACCCGGGACTGAGTCCCATCTCAGGCTCCCTGTATGGAGCCTGCTTCTCCCTCTGCCTGTGTCTCTGCCTCTCTGTTTGTGTGTGTTTCTCATGAATAAATAAATAAAATCTTTAAAAAAAAAAAAAGAAAAGAAAACCAACCTGACTACTTTTGAAAATAATTTGGTATTAGTGTTGAACATTTATGCCTATATCCCAGCAATTTCACATTAGGTATCTACCCTAGAAAATTCTTGCCTAGGGGCCCCTGGGTGGCTCAGTCAGTTAAGTACCTGCCTTTGATTCAGGTCATGATCCCAGGGTCCTGGGATTGGGATCGAGCCTCACATTGAGCTCCCTGCTCAGCGAGGAGCCTGTTTCTCCCTCTGCCCCCCCGCCCATACACGTGTGCGCTCTCTCTGAAATAAACAAATTTTTAAAAATTGAAAAAAAAAAGAAAATTATTGCCTATATACATGAGACAAAGACAAACATGTTCATAGAAGTACTGTCTGAACAGTAAAACCTGAAAACAAACCTAATGTTCATCATTAGTAGACTGTGTAATTAAACTGATAACTCTCATAGAGTAGAACACTCCATAGGAGCGAAAATGAAAGAATTATGGTTACATGAAAAAAACAGAAATAAAACTCATGAACATGAACATAATACTGAGTGGAAAAAGTCACAAAAAGATATATGCACTGTGATTCAATTCCTGTAAATTTCAAAGACATGCGAAACCAAACAATATGTTATTTGAGATTAAATATATATATATAGTGAAATGATAAAAAAAGCAAGGAAAGACTAAACCAAAATTCAGGACACTAGCTACTTCTTAATGAGTGGGGGAAGGGAATGGGCTTAGGAAAGGGTGCACAGGACACTTCACGAACAGTAATAGTAATATTCTTCTTACATTAGGTGGTAAGCACACGAGTGTTTGCTGTATGGTTAATCTTTACACCTTATATACTCGGTATAGATTCTTTAGTATCTACTCGATATTTAATTAAAGGCAATTTAAAAAATGAATTTGTTGGCCCAACAGTCTTTCCAATTACAGAGACAATGAGAATACTAAAAATGAGAGGAAATGTCCCCTGGTGAATAAAACAATAAAAGAATGCCAAACGAGCTTTTTCTAACTAAATACCCACCTGTAGCACACAAAAAACAGTTCTTTTTCTTTTTTCCTGCTTTGCAGACATTGACAATACTCAGCAGGCGTTCATCATTTGGTGTAAAAATATCTCTTTGTAACGCATGCTTGATTGCTGTCATTCTTAATCAGCTAAAAAAAATTGAGAGTATAGATATTAAGGTCATTCTCAATACCATTCTATCTCATATTGTTCCACTTATGATTTAAAAAATGATCTTATTTGTGGCTAATAAGCATAGGAAGAATGATTTCATACATCAACAAACCAACATCATAAAAATAAAAAGCTGTATGTTTGGAAAAGAAATTATAGAGAACCAGCATTATCAAACTCTAAAAATTTTGGAAGTGCCTACCAAATATTAAGGTACAAAAATGTTTTAAGAAAAAAAGCCCCGTGCACAATATTTAAATATAAATTTCCTCTATAAGGAGTTCTTTACAACTCAACAATTAAAAAAACCCAATTAAAAGCTGAGCAAAGGATCTGAATAGACTTTTCTCCAAAGAAAATATACAAATGGCCAATAAGTACATGAAAAGATGCTCAACATCATTAACCACTAGGGAAATGCAAACCAAAAACAAATGTGATAATTACAACTTTATATAACTTATTTATATATATATATGGAATTTATATATATTTAGCCATTCACTGGAATGGCTAAAATTAAAAAGACAAGTGTTGGTAAAGATGTGGAGAAAAAGAAACTCCCTTTTTTTTTAAAAAAAAAAAGATTCTATTTACTTATTCATGAGAGACACACAAACACACACAGAGAGAGAGAGAGAGAGAGAGAGAAGAGGAAGAGACACAGGCAGAGGGAGAAGCAGGCTCCATGTAGAAAGCCGGAGGTGATCCTGGGTGTCCAGGATCACGCCCTGGGCTGAAGGTGGCTCTAAACCGCTGAGCCATCCAGGCTGCCCAAAGAAACTCTTTCATACATTGCTGGTGATTGTAAAAAGCTGCAGCCACTTTGGAAAAACAGTTTGGCAGTTCCTCAAGAAGTTAAATATGAAATTACCATATGACCCACCAATTTTATTACTTTGTATATACTCAAGAGAACTGAAAATATATGTCCACACAAAAACTTGTACATGAAAGTTCATAGCAGCATTATCCCCAATAGCCAAAAGATAGATACAACTCAAATATCCACCAACTCATGAAATGATATAACAAAATGAAGTATATCTACAGAGGAATATTATTTGTCCATAAAAAGGAATGAAGTACTGATATATGCTACAACACTGAAATTTGAAAACACTACGTTAAGTGAAAGAAGTCAGTTAAAAGACCACATATTCTATGATTTTGTTTACATGAAATGTCCAGAATAGACAAATCCATGAAGACAAAATGATTTGTGGTTGCTAGGGGTTAGGGGCAAGAAGGAATGGGGAATGGCTATTAATGGGTATGGAGTTTCTTTTGAGGTGCTGAAAATGCCCTTGAATTAGATAGTAGGGCAGCCCTGGTGGCTCAGCAGGTTAGCACCGCCTTCACTTCAGCCCAGGGCCTGATCCTGGAGACCCTGGATTGAGTCCCACATCGGGCTCCCTGCATGGAGCCTGTGTCTCTGCCTCTCTCTCTCTCTCTCTCTCTCTCTCTCTCTCTGTGTCTCTCATTAATAAATAAATAAAATCTTTAAAAAAAAAAAAAGAATTAGATAGTGATGGTTGTAAAACTTTGTGAATATACTAAAAATTGAATCATACACTTGAGAAGGTGAGTTTTATAGTATACGAATTATATCTCAATAAAGCTATTATAAAGAAAGAGGTTTCTCACTAAATTCAATGTCTTTCTTCAAATGTCAACTTAAATATTTTTAAAAATCTCTTTTCAACTTTATTTTTAAATGTATGTATATATAATGTATATATATATACACACACTCACATTACTATTTTCCAATGTGAATTTGCTTAGGAAATTAACTTCTAATACCGTTTCTAGGGAAAATGAAGAAATTATGAATTTTAAAAGACACAGAATGAATTTTTATAACACAATGACAATTTTGGAAACTAGGTATCTTCTATGTCTTACTCAATCTGTGAAACTTCAATTTCTGCCCCAGTTTGAAAAATTGCTTTTCTCACAAGAAATCACATCTTCCCACATCCATTCCTTTTTCACCTAATCTTGGCCTTTTAGTGTTCTGACCTCCCCCTCCTTCCTGTTCTCATCCTCTCTCTGGACTCTCCAGCTTAATTTCTTTTCCAACCTAGCCTGGAGGCAGTTTTCACCCATACTATCTTCTTCAATTATCTTATCTGTTTGTAGATTAGTTCACCATGCTTTATCAATCTCCGTGAACTGTATTTTTCTCCACTACTTATGGGCTACCGTACACCACTTAAGAAGGCCATATACTTATGTTCATTGCATTCTTTACAAATATCTAAATCTGATCAAAGCTAGACTTTCACTATTGCTCAGTAACCCTTTAACATTTCCTTTGATGACTCCTCTTCCTATTCTCCATCAGTGTATTGCAGATCTTTATCTTCTTCAATCCCCAACTCTAGTGTCAGCAAATGATGTTGTCATCTACCCTGCAGAAGATTAGGAAGCCATGAAGTACGATTTTTCCCCAACTGCTTTTTTCTCCATCTCATTACATCTTCACCCATTCCAACATCCATTCTACCTATTGTAATATTTTGTGTCTATGTTACTAATCACTTAATATGTTCTAGGGCTTAGACACTGTATTAAAAGCTCTACTCTATCCTATGTCCAAGCTACTCTGGATGATGGCCACTTTACTTTTCTATCTCTGGGCTTTGTTCATGCAATTTCCTTTTCCTGGAATTCTTTTCCCCCTAGGAAATTCCAACTCAATCTTCAAGATCCTGCTAAAATGTCACCTCTTCTGGGAAGTAGTCACACACACAAAAAGAATAATTCTTTTATATTTCTCAAACATTTCCCCTCTACTCTGCTAACAGAGTAGCAAACCATATTTTCTAGTTAGTTGTATTCTCTCCCCCATTAAAAGCAGCACTTTGTAGGAAAGTACCGTATCTTATTCATCTTTGTATTCCTAGAAATTGGCAAAGACATAGCAGGCATTACAAAATTAAGCAAAATGATAGCAACAAATAACATGACAACTAAAGTTTCCCTGATTCCCCCTTTCCAACTCTCACACCTGTTAAGCAAATGTCCAGGTTCAAAATCCATCATATTTGATTCTCCTCCTCCATGTCAACATGAAATCTTAATGCCACATTCTACTAATTTCCTCTCATCTACGTGTAATTTACCCTTCCTTTCTGTTCCCACTGCTAACACACTAATCCAGGTTCACATCAACTATATCCATTTAACACTTCAGTATCTGGTTATCTCTTTGCAAGTTGCCACAATCCCCAAATCCTTGATAAACAAATAATATTTAAACATAGCTTTCGGGGATCCCTGGGTGGCGCAGCGGTTTAGCGCCTGCCTTTGGCCCAGGGAGCGATCCTGGAGACCTGGGATCGAATCCCACATCGGGCTCCCGGTGCATGGAGCCTGCTTCTCCCTCTGCCTATGTCTCTGCCTCTCTCTCTCTCTCTGTGACTATCATAAATAAATAAAAATTAAAAAAAATAAACATAGCTTTCATCACAATATGTCCCTGCTCCGTATTTCCCCAAGGTTCCCAAATACAGATCTTCCAGTCCAAGCCCTCTCCTTGGTGCAGTCTTTACATCTTTGCTTAGTGCTTTTCCATGCAGGGAGTATCATCTACCCAAACCCTAATTACACTTCATAGTTTATGTGGAATTGATTCAATAATGATCTTAATCCAAACTGATCTCTCCTCCTGATTGCTAGAGCAATTTTTGTATTTACTAAACAATCAAGCACTTGCTGTTCAATTGGTTCATGAGATCATAAGCTTGTAGACCTCAAGAACTCAGAGAGAGAGAGAGAGAGAGAGAGAGAGAGAGAAGAGGTTCTCCAGCATTGTTCTGTGTTATTTCTTAGAAGGTACTCAGCAGGGATCCCTGGGTGGCACAGTGGTTTAGCGCCTGCCTTTGGCCCAGGGTGTGATCCTGGAGACCCGGGATCCAGTCCCACGTCGGGCTCCCTGCATGGAGCCTGCCTCTCTCTACATATATATCTATCATGAATAAATAAATAAAATCTTAAACAAAAAAGAAGGTACTCAGCAAATACCCCTTGAGATAACCTGAACTGAATAGTAAAAACTGGTCAAATGAATAATAGTGGTCAGCGTTGACCACACGGTGCCTCTTGGGTCAAAAGCAACAATGAGTGTTGGGTTAAGTATAAAGCAAAAGAGGACTGGTTATACCTCATAAAGGAGTTAGGCATAATGGAAAGCTCGATGCCACCCTTGTTCATTCAGCAAGTACTGATGCCTACTAAGCATCACCCACTGTTCTACATTAGAGGTGAATATGACAGACATGCTCAGGAAGACAAGATCGTGCTTCCGTCGCATTTACGTTCTAAGGGTCCAGCCTTTAGAGCACCTTTGTGTAAGTCAGTGAATAAGTCATCAGCTCCTCTAAAACTATCTTCCAGGTTTAAGAATCCAGGTCTGACCACGTTCCAGAAATAGTCAGCCACTGGTTCTTGTTTCCTTAAACTCAGTGGTACCGGGGATTCCCTGGCTGGCTCAGCGGTTTAGCACCTGCCTTCGGCCCAGGGCGTGACCCGGGAGACCCGGATCGCTGCGTCGGGCTCCCTGCATGGAGCCTGCCTCTCCCTCTCTCATTCTCATGAATAAATAAAATCTTTAAAAAAAAAAAAACCCTCAGTGGGACCATTACACTGCGCGACAAAGAGCTTGTCAATGGGAGTGTCCGCGTGGGTCGGGCCCCGTGTGCTATGGAGGCAACTCGGCAAGCGGAGCATTGTCACGCAGACGAGGAAGCCGTGACACGGACAGGGGAGTGCGCTTCCGAGATCTACAAGAAAATGTGGATTTGGACTATGAAGAAGGCATCGTCACGCCCTCCTCTCCTGGCCCACGCCAGAGAGCAAAAAAAGATCAGGGCCGTTTTGCACAAATGAAATCTTGGTTCTTATGGGTGAAACCGGGAAGGGATGTGTGAGGTCTGCTCTCCCAGCCGCCCGGACAGCAAGGAGGTGGTGGATGCTCCTAACGGGCTGTGCGCCTGACCCAGACCGCGGAGAGAGGGGTACCCCACCCGGCCGCGGAGCCAGCAGAGGGGCCGAGGCGCCGCCTCAGACCTCGGCGCCCGCCTGGGTGCTAGTGGGTCGGCCGCCGCCGGGACTACGGGGCAGCCACGGCCCAAGGCTTACCGCAAGGCCGGACCGAGCCCGGCTGTGCCGAGGCAGGTCCTCCAAGACAGACACCGGGCAGGGCCGGGGCGGCCACCGCTACAAGGATGAGCCCGTCAACTGAGCCGTTCCGCCACCACTTCCCGTTTCCGGGCACGTGACAACGCCACGCCGGAAGTCGACCCCGTAGAGGAGGGAGGAGGGGCGCTGGTGGGCGGGGCGGGGCGGGGCGGGCAAGGTCTCGCGGGGGCGGGGCGGGGCGGGGCGGGGGGCGTGTCAAGGGGGCGGGGGCGGGGCCGCTCTTGCTCGGAGACGGACTTGGCACCTGGGAATACTGGTGTCGGCGCGAGGTTACTTTTTTTTTAGAAGAGTTATTTATCCCGATATTTTCTGCAATTTCATTTAAGAAGCGGTCCGATTAAGTGTTTTCTCTTTCTGTGTATGTAAAGCTCTGTTAACTCTAGATCCTTGCTACTTACAGCGTGGGGAGTTTAAAGGACTTAAATCAGAATTTCCGAGGGGTGGGGACCCAGACTATTCTCAAAATCTTCCGAGAAGATCCTAACATGCAGCTAAGATTGAGAACTGTTGATGTACGCACCTTGATGGTCAAAGTGTGGTCCTCAGACCAGCTGGTAGGGCGTCAGCTGTCTGAGGCCTTTTTAGATCCTGCAGCCTCTCCGCAGACCTATTGAATATTCGCATCTATTGAATCTGAATCTGCATCTTAACAAAATGACGTCTACGCACATGTAAGTTTGAGAAGCACCAATGGTGCCAAGGTTGCTGGTTGCAAGACAGGTAATTCGTATTCCATATTCTTGGCACTGGTTTTATGCCAGGCACTTTGATCCAGGTGCAGAGGTGATTCAGACCTAAATCCTACCCTGAAACAGTTCACAGTTTGGTAGGTACAAATATACATAAAATAAGATAAGTGACCAACGAGAGGTACAGGTTAGATAAGTGTGCTGGGAATTCGAAGGCATGATTTCTTTGCTCCTGCTCAACACAATCTTTTGTAGGTGTTCTGCAGGGTCCATTCATGTATGCATTCTTTTTTTTTTTTTTTTTTTTTTTTTTTGGACAAAGTGCAACTTCTATACCAGGCATTGTGTCAGGTGCTGGAGATACAAATGCAAGGATCCCATTCAGAAGAGGGCACACTCTCCTTGGGGGAACAGACTTAAATACATGGATAAATTACAGTTTGGTGAGGTAATTCCAACAACAAAGGTAGATAAGAGACTACAAAAGAGGAAGTAACTCACTCTATCAGGGATGGAGTCACTGAAAAAGAGAAAAATAAGTTGTGTAAAGTATCCTCTAGTGTCTGAGTATATAATTTTTTTTTTTTTTAATTTATGATAGTCACACAGAGAGAGAGAGAGAGAGGCAGAGACATAGGCAGAGGGAGAAGCAGGCTCCATGCCGGGAGCCTGACGTGGGATTCGATCCTGGGTCTCCAGGATCGCGCCCTGGTCCAAAGGCAGGCGCTAAACCGCTGCGCCACCCAGGGATCCCTGAGTATATAATTTGGTAGGAAAAATATCAGGGTTAGTTTTTTTTTTTTTTTTAGATTTTTTATTTACTTATTCATGAGAGGCACAGAAAGAGGCACAGACACAGGCAGAGGCAGAGGGAGAAGCAGGTTCCATGCAAGGAGCCAGACGTGGGACTCGATCCCGGGTCTCCAGGATCAGGCCCTGGGCTGAAGGCAGCACTAAACTGCTGAGCTACTCAGGCTGCCCCAAAATCAGAGTTAGTAAAGACCTATTTGCTACTGAGTTTAATATGCTCTAGTGAATGCTACCTCAAATGCTTTTCAATTTCATTAAATGATCTTCCTTTTAAGAGCAGGATCTATATCTAGTATTATCTTTAAAAAGACTCATTTGGCCTTTCGTGCCCAGTACTAGAACTCTTACTGTGGACACTATTTATGTGACAATTGCACGTGCTATTTTGTCCTGTTGTTGTTGTTTTGTAAATTAACAACTGTATGTTTGTGGCCCTCTTCAAAGCTAGGATTCAGTGAATTGAGTTTTAGAAGTCTGGACTTCTTTCCTGAACTCCAGATTTGTGTATACACCATCTCCCCAACATTTGCATTTGCATGTCTTATCAGGCATCTCAACTTTTGGTCCAAAAATTATTCTCTCCCCTTTCCCCTCTTGGATTTCCTCCAGTCGAAACTAAAACAAAGGCTCATGTACAGTGGTTTATTTGGGGCTTTGACCCTAAGGAGCAAGAGTAAGAGAGGGAAAGTGAAACAATGAAGAAAGAGAAGCAATATAATGGTGTGTTACTGAGTTGGTCATCACCACATTTGAATATTTTCTTGATCTCTTAAGACTTTCTGAGAAGTTTTATGAGATGAGTCTCAAAACTGCCCACTGAAGGCGAGAATGGAGCCCAAAGTGATCAAGTAATAGAATTTCAAGGTCACTGAATTCCATGCTGTGTATTCTGCTGGAAATATCCTTCCACCCAAGGCCTGGAGAACTAAGTATTATTATCTAGCAAAACCTAAATTTGAGAGTAAGGAAACATAAATCTATAAGTGACTCATTGATAAGATGGGCCAATCCTTTTCCAATGCCTGGGTTTCTAGAGCCATGTCTTTAACTGTTTAGGGATACTCTTTATTGGTTGGTTTTGAGCATTTACCACATCTTGTAGGAGAACACCTCAATCCCAAGCAGGCATATTAACTGGGTTTGTAGCAAGCCATTCCACTACTTTTATGAACCTGGCTGCCTCTGAATGATGTGTGATATTTTAATATTAGTGGATTCCATGGTGATGTGTATATTGTCACTTTGAGGTTTCTTTGGTTTGGGGCTCTGAAGTGGATTCCTTGGTTGAGATAATGTTGATCAAGAATGTTATATTCTGGTGATCATGGATGTTGGCAGAGTCACCGTAGGCAAGACAGAAAAACCTAGACAGCTGTAAAGATTTTTATTTCAGGCCACTTTTCTCTATATATAAAGCAAACAGGAAGAACACTCTTCTAAACTCCGCCAGCTGGAAAGATTCCCCTTCACCTTTGTTCTTTAGAGCCATTCCTGAGTGGAACTGTAGTGCAACAACAGTCCAATTTTGCCTACCTACCAACATAATATTTCATCTATCTGTGAACCAGATTTAAGTTTTTGATTCTTTGTTAGGTGGTCATAGGGACCTCCCAGAAGGTCATAGGAGTGAGTTGATAAACAGATGTCAGTGCTGTAGAAGTGCCAGGGGTCGAATTTACCCAGTCATGTAGTTTGCTTGTGTCTCCTGGATCTGCTCAGGCTCGATCCCATACCATTTCCATCCTTCATACATTCCTGCTATCTCCATGTGCTTATGACGTGGTAGATCTGATTCTATGCAGCTCATGAAAAATAGCTCTAGTTTTGGGGCACCTGGGTGGCTCAATGGTTGAGTGTCTGCCTTTGACTCAGGTTGTGATCTCGGAGTCCTGGGACTGAGTCCTGCATCAGGCTCCCCACAGAGAGCCTGCTTCTCTTTCTGCCTATGTCTCTGCCTCTCAGTGTGTCTCATGAATAAATAAATAAAATCTTTGAAAAAAAAAAAACCTTTAGTTTTTCCAGTGACTGGTTCTCTGGCCTTGCAGAACATGAAGGACCTGTACTGCAACTCTTTTATCAGGGACTTTCCAGAAATTTCAAAGTGTTTTTTTTTTAATCTATCAGAGATCCCTCTAGCACCATTAGATCTGCTCAAACAAATGACCTGAGCGTTAATTGACTTGCATCATAGCCCTTGTGGCAGTATATCCAAGTGATGGGCACTTTAGTTTTACAACAAGTTCATTCTAACATCCTTACTTCTGAGAAACATTCTAGTGGTGGTTCTTCAGTCTCATGATCAATTCATTCTAACATTGCTATTTCTCTGTCTTCTGATTCCTTTCTCAATATTCATTCAAAATTGTCCAAACATCTCATTTAGCACAGGCCATCATCATATCCAAGCTTTATGAAGACATCAAGGTTGTGTGTTAGAACTGACTCCATGTGTCTTTGCCAAAACATTAAATCCAGAATCACAGATGAATGGCCCTATGATATAAATTCTCCCCTATTCAGCCTTACAACCTTTGGTTTAACACTCTAAATATTCACTCTCACAGATACTTCCCTGGTTCAAATCAGTATGTTGTAGCAGTCCTGCAATTCTTTAAGAGTTAGTCTACACCAGTTCTATATCTAGGGGACATTTAGTAATGTCTGGAGACATTTTTGGTTATTAGACATTATTAGAAGGGTTCTGCTAGAATCTAGTCGGTAGATGCCAGGGATACTATAAATAGTCTACAATACACAGGACAATCCTCCATAGCAAAGAATTATCTAGCCCAAATGTCACAAGGGCTGAGATTGAGAAATCCTAGTCTACTTATCCTTAGAGCAGGGATTGCAATCCTCTATATATTTATTGTAACTGAGGTTTGACCATTGTTACTGGCTTGAGGTAATGAGAGCAATAGGGGTGGATATTGAGGGAAATAAGATTAGGAAGCACTTGCCTCAGATATGTTTGCAGAATTTCTGGACAAGGAGAGACTGTTTTCCTTTATCAGGAGGAAAGAGACTATTGGCATAGAAGATGAAAAAAATCTGAAGATTTAGGAGTATAAGGCATGTCCATACAAATGTCCCCATTCTCGATCTCAGGGTTCCATTATTTTCCTATTAGGGCCTGGCTTTGAGACAGGTAATGTTTCAAGGCTGTGCATTCAGACTTCTTTGTAGCTCTACCACACTTATGATTATGTGTTGGAGCTGATTTTTAGTACAGTCTGCTCTGTGGCTACACTGCCCTAGAGGATTTATGGCTTTCACAGTGTACCATGATTAACTGAATACAGCCTGTCAATTTCTTTTGTTAAGATCCCAAAATCAGTTAACAGTATCAGGCCATCTTATAATTATTATTGCTTTCACAATGCTGAAGTACCATGTGTACCACGTAATCCAGTGCTTCATTTTCTGTCTGCCCCTTATTCCAATCTATTCGAGTTGGTTAGAGTTGAGAGTCTTGGTAATTGTAATGTCACTGTATGCCAGAGGTTATCACTACTTGCAATTTACCATCACCCACTTACCACCAGCAGAGGTCCTTATCGTCTTGTGATCAGTGTTATAGGATCAGTCTCTAAAATCCCATATTGAAGGTTTCCTTTCTAGAGCCAGGTTTAGTGCTCAGGGTTGCCCTGAAAGCAGAGCCCAAAAGGAGGGCTTACATGCTTGTAGTTTATTTGAGAATATGAGTTCAGGGAACAGAATGAGGGCACAGAGGAAATAAAATAGAGAAGGAATAAAAAACAGTACAACTGTACATTATTGAGGTGACCTATGCCATGGGCAACTTTGAACAATCTTATGGTTACCTTCTGCAAAGCCTAATGGAATATCTTTCAGAATTCTTCATTGGAATGAAGGAGAAAGAGGAAAGCATGTATCCATCACTTCCTGTCTCCCATTGGTCAAGACTGAGCTACATGCTTCCAGTCACCTGTGGCAGTGGAGGGCTGGTTTCTGCAGGTATGTCATGCTATAGGCAGGGAGTGAGAGAGAAAAGGTGCGGCTATATTGCTGTTGAGAGAAGCTGGTGATGCCTGCACAGAATTGGTCACTGCCTAACATTTAGAAGAGGAAGAGAAGTTGGAAGTATTTAAAATGATGTGTAAAAAGTTTCTAAACACAGCTTCTCCCTTGGTTTTGTCTATTTGGGTTAATGGTATCTCTTTCTTCTCTTTCTCTTATATTCCATATCCAATCTTTCAAGAATTCTTATTGGCTCTACCTTCAGAGTACATCCAGAATCTGACCACTTTTCACCATCTCCATGTCTGCTCTTTCCTTGATTATTGCCAGTATCATGTCTCTCCTGAATTACTGCTGCCCAAATAGTCTTTTACAGCCTCCTCTGCTCTGTTTCTACCCTTATCTCCTGATAGTCCATTCTTAACACAGCCTCCAGAGTGATTCTTTTTAAAACACGACTCAAATTATGTTACCCTCTGCCCAGATTCATCCAGTAGCTCCAGAGTAAAAAGCAAAGTTCATACAATGACCTACAAGGCTCCTTTCTCCACCCACCAAGATTTCATCTTCCACTACCCTGCTTGATCACTTTAGTCTAGTTGCTCAGACCTCCTTGTTGTTCCATGAAAAGTCCAAGTAAACTGGACCTTTGGGTATGCCTTTTCCTATGCTTGGGATAATTTTCCATTAAATATCTGCATGGCTTACTGCTGCATCCTTTTCAAGTCTTTGCTCAAGTGTTACCTCAGTGAGGGTTTCCATGATAACCCTATTTGAAATAATGTTATAGGATGTGCCTGGCTGGCTCAGTCAGTAGAGCATGTGACTCTTAATCTTGGGGTTGTGAATTCAAGCCCCACATTGGGTGTAGAGATTACTTTAAAAAGATAAGTAAAATAAATAAAATAATAAAATAAAATAGTGTACCAACCTAGCATTCTTTATCTTCCATTTTTGCTTCATTTTTCTTTCCATGGTTCTTATTACACCCTGGAATACTGACATTACGTCCTGACAGATATGTTATTGGGTTATTTGCTCTTTCTCTTTCTCTGGAATGGAGCTTTATGAGGGGAAGTACTTTTTATCTGTTTGGTTGTGAACCAAATATATCCCCAGTTCCTGAAACTCATACCAATGCACTTATTATGTTCTATATACTATTCTAAGCACACTACATGTCATAACTAATTTAGTCTTCACAACGATCCTGTGAAGTAAGAATCTTTATTATCCTCACTTTAAAGACTAGAAAATGAAGGGACAGATTAATTATTTAGCCAGAGGACAGAGAGTAAGCACATAGTAGTATTTTGATGAATACTTCTTTATGTCACTAAAGTCCTCTGCAACATAAAATGGTGGAAATATGTCATCACTGGGTCATGCAGAACTGGGTTCAAGTCTGGTCTTACCTGGTTCAATAACCACAGGGTAAGTCACTTAATTAACTCTTTCGAGCCTTAGTTTCCTCATCTGTAAATTCACCATAATAATCCCCATATTTTTTTAAAAGATTTTATTTATTTATTCATGTGAGACAGAGAGAAAGACAGAGAGGTAGAGACACAGGCAGAGGGAGAAGCAGGCTTCATGCAGGGAGCCTGACGTGGGACTCGATCCCAGGTCTCCAGGATCAGGCCCTGAGCTGAAGGCTGTGCTAAACGGCTGAGCCACTCGGGGCTGCCCAATAATCCCCATCTTTTGGGAGTCTCATGCAATTTGCTGAGATATTTCTCTTTTTTTTAAATAATAAATTTATTTTTTATTGGTGTTCAATTTGCCAACATACAGAATAACACCCAGTGCTCATCCCGTCAAGTGCCCCCCTCAGTGCCCGTCACCCATTCACCCCCACCCCCCATCCTCCTCCCCTTCCACCACCCCTAGTTCGTTTTCCAGAGTTAGGAGTCTTTATGTTCTGTCTCCCTTTCTGATATTTCCCCACATTTCTTCTCCCTTCCCTTCTATTCCCTTTCACTATTATTTATATTCCCCAAATGAATGAGAACATATGTTTGTCCTTCTCCGATTGCTGAGATATTTCTTGTAAAGCACTTGGCATAGTGCTTGGCACATAGTAAGCATTCAATAACTGATAGCTGTTATGACATGCAGGGTGATTCAGAAGATTCAATTGGGTCAATTGATGTTCTCAAAAAATGTATGATAGTCATGCAGGCTCTAAGATCCTGCTTCCTTTTCATAGACAGAAGGCTATATATATTAACATACATCACATATGAGGCAATCTCATGGTTGGATAGCATGAAATAATTTTTCTGCTGCTAAAAAGGAAAGGGAAGGAGGGAGAAGTTTCTTCCAAATAGCCCAGAGGAATGAATATTGATGACAACACTGGCAGGATTATTGAAGTTAATTGCTTCCTCAGAGAAATCTCTCTTGATACCTTGCTCCAATAAAGCAGAGGTGTGAAGCTTGTGGATTCTTTTTTTTTTTTTTTAAGATTTTGTTTATTTATTCATGAAAGAGAGAGAGAGAGGGAGAGAAGAGAGAGGCAGAGACATAGGCAGAGGGAGAAACAGGCTCCATGCAGGGAGCCTGATGTGGGACTTGATCCCAGGACTCCAGGATCACACCCTGGGCCAAAGGCAGGCGCTAAACCGCTGAGCCACCCAGGGATCCCCAAGCTTGTGGATTCTTAATGAACTCAGAGCACTTAGAGTAACCAGCACTCATTTCCCACCTTTTGGAGGCAGAAAGGGAATCTCTTTTCCTCTGCTTGAAAGTCCTGAGGGAGGAAGAACAGACGTGTCCAGCTGTCTCCAGGGCTCTGCTAGATGAAGCACCAATGGGTAGATAGCACAACTGATTTTGTGGATTTTGTTTAGTGAGAAACCATAGGGCTCACAGAAATGGACTTTCACATAACCCGCTAATACTGCAGTCCAACTGTCCTTTAATTTAAATCTGATTGATTTTATTGAGTACGAGGCCAAGAGGTCTTTATATGTTTGAAGTAATCATATGAATCTATACAATTTCATTTTTTCCTTATTCCTAACTTGGGGACTTTTATTATGTCAGTTACTTGGATTTTTATCTTTTCTTTTTCTTAGCACTGTTTTCTCATAATTCAATTATGCACATTTCTGTCTAAGGAAGGAAGAACAATTAATTTCTCAGAGATGTCAGATCATTAGTATGAATACAGAGAAAACCAAGGAAAAATTTTTGGAACAAAGAATCACAGTGCTCCACCTTCCACATTCATTCTTTCTTTATAAATGGCTTTAGAAGTGTCAAGATGACAGAATAATGTCTCCCTATTATGCACATAGTAATTGGTGTTTGTTTTAGGCTTTATTAGAAACAGATGTAAATATCAGATGATAATACTTTTCATTTCTTTGCAGCTTTATAGAAGGAAGTTGGGGAGCCACTAAATGAGAATGATAACTACCTGTGTCACTATTAATGAAGTAAATATCTAAAATGAATATTAGCTAGGTAGCAGATGCACATTTGAACAACATAGAAAGTAATACAGTAAGATGTACAGATACCAGGAAGGTGAAGGTTGGCTTGCAGAATCACGTGTTTCGAGTTTTTTTTTATGCAGCTGTTTTATTCAATGTACACATTATGGTTTTTAAAAAAATTTTATTTATTTATTTAGATTTTATTTATTTATTTATTTATTTATTTATTTATTTATTTTAGGATTGAAGTATGTTTATTTATTTATTTTTTTCAATTTACTAACATACAGAATAACACCCAGTGCCCGTCACCCATTCACTCCCACCCCCCGCCCTCCTCCCCTTCTACCACCCCTAGTTCGTTTCCCAGAGAAGTCCTAGCCTCAGCAATCAGACAACAAAAAGACATTAAAGGCATTCAAATTGGCAAAGAAGAAGTCAAACTCTCCCTCTTCGCCGATGACATGATACTCTACATAGAAAACCCAAAAGTCTCCACCCCAAGATTGCTAGAACTCATACAGCAATTCGGTAGCGTGGCAGGATACAAAATCAATGCCCAGAAGTCAGTGGCATTTCTATACACTAACAATGAGACTGAAGAAAGAGAAATTAAGGAGTCAATCCCATTTACAATTGCACCCAAAAGCATAAGATACCTAGGAATAAACCTCACCAAAGATGTAAAGGATCTATACCCTCAAAACTATAGAACACTTCTGAAAGAAATTGAGGAAGACACAAAGAGATGGAAAAATATTCCATGCTCATGGATTGGCAGAATTAATATTGTGAAAATGTCAATGTTACCCAGGGCAATATACACGTTTAATGCAATCCCTATCAAAATACCATGGACTTTCTTCAGAGAGTTAGATTTTATTTATTTGAGAGAGAAAGCGCACTAGAGAGACAGAGCAAGCACAACCTGGGGGCAGGGGACAGGGAGAAGCAGGCTCCCTGCTGAGCAGGAAACCTGATGTGGAGCTCTATCCCAGGACCCCTAGGATCATGACCCAAGCTGAAGGCAGATGCTTAACCAACTGAGCCACCCAGGTGCCCCTCAATGTACATATTGTGGGGTGATATTACAATAGAAGTCATGGTACTAAGTTACCTGTACACATTCAGAGAGATTCTCTCAGAAGTACAGAGATCATCTCTCATCTAATTCTGAATCTCTTCTGAGAATTGGCCACCATGGACAAAAATATACATAATTTTGCTTGAAGTTGAATTTAATGATCCTAAGCATGACTTTGCTAATATACTTGGGTCAAGCACCGGACATAGGATTTTTCTCTTCTCTGCACTTGGGGAATTCAGGAGCAAGGCCACTGGCAAGACAAGACCTACACCCTAAAAGTGTAAGCAAATTAAGATAGCTATAAATGAATACATGGGCTTGACCATATTCATTTTTGCTAAAAATTAGATTTAATGTTGAATTCTCCAACTGCTTCAAACTTACATCCCTCCTTTATTACAAGACATTATTAAATTGTTTATTATTTATATGGATTAAATCCAATGGAAAGATCTATTTTCACATATACTAAGTAATGTATTTAAGCAACAGTCATGTATTTAAGCAACAGTCAATGTGTAACTTCTAGTAAGTAGCACTTTCACTGTACAGTGTAAGTAGCTAGAGGTAAACAGCTGCTTTTAAGGTAAGGTAAGACTGTTGTTACTAAAATTATTTACTGGCAGGGAGTGTAGATAATTAATTTTTACCATTAATGAAGTCCCTTGAAGATCAAGAACTTCCCAAGAGAGGCATGAAATGAGTCCCCAAGACTGTTTTTCCCTTAGAAATGTATATAAAATCTGGAGTAAGCTCATAACCTATTTTTTTTCAGTATCTTCAGTCTTTTGGGCAGAATATTTAAAATTGGTAGTAAGCAAAAAAAAGGATGGTCAAGCCGTGAAATAGGAAAGCACAACTATTACCAGAAATTCAGTAACAGTTGCCTACAGGAAGTTGTCCAGCCTGGAATGGTTATATAAGAACAATATACAAAAACTTGGTATTTGACTACCTACTAGTAAAAAGTTAGCTCAGCTGGAATACGTTTCCATCAGCATGGTTGAAATAAAAGATTCATTCCTGAAATCTGTGGATGCCTACAAAATTTATTTTATATTTTCTTGACAGTAAAACAAATGAATCTGTTAATCATTGGTGGAGAACTGCAAGTATTTTTACCTGATTTAATATTCTTATCAGTGATATATTAGGACAGTTTGTGGTTTTTATAGTATCTGGTATTCTTTTAAAGGCAGGAAAAATTTTGAAAGCACAGTGGATTACTCATTTTTTAAACATTTTCAGTGTTTTCTTTTTTCCCAATATTTAAAAATGTGATAAAAATATACATAATATAAAGATTACCATCTTAACTGTTTTAAGTGTACAGTTCAGTGGTATTAAGCACATTCATACTTAATATGCAACCAACACCACCATCTATCTCCGTAACTTTACATCTTGCAAAACTGAAACTCTATATCCATTAGACAATAACTCCTTAGCACTTTCTCCCCTAATCCCTGGCACCCTGTCTCCCAGTCCCTGACAATCATCATTATTCTTACTGATGTTTTCTTTTAATAAGATTTTTTAAAATAGAGAATTAGGTGGTTAAAATATTACATAAGATTAAAATGTGTCTCTTTAAGCACCCTTACATGTAATTTTTGGAAAATAATTATGTTGATAAATAATTTCCTGGCTCAGACTTTCCCAAGAAGAGAAAAGTGGCCACTTTCATATCATAAATAAGCTACTCTCAGAGGTTGTAGAAACAAGTGGCAAAATGTCTATCAGTTCTTTTTTATCAGGACTTGGCTCCAATTACTCAAGAACTCAAAGTTTCCAAGTTTCTCCCACAACCAACCTTCAAGGGTAAGGATCATAGACTTATTTGCTACTTGCTTAAGGATAAAAAAAAAATGTGTGTCATTTGCAAATGGGAAGTATGACAACAATCAATCAAATAAATACCTTTAACTTTTAGGTCTCCTTGTCAAAAAAATAAATCTGGTTTTCCAAATAAAATCTTACTTTTATATTTATAAAACATCTGTGAGGGCAGACACTTTATTATGTGCCATGAGGAACACAAAGATTAATAGCTTTTATCATGTCTTCAAGGACCTTGGAATGAAAACTGATGACCATTGGGCATATACACCCTGTGAGGCCATCACTTTCTCACCCATGCAATGCCTTGATATGAGCTTCATTAATAAAGCACACCTTTAAATCTTTTTAAAGAAAAAAATTAAAATTTAAGTAGTATATGGGGCACCTGGGTGGCTCAGTTGGTTAAACATCCGACTCTTGATTTCAGCTCAAATCATGATCTCTCTGTGATGAGCGTGGAGCCTCCTTGAGATTCTCTCGCTGCCTCTCCCTCTGCTCACCCCACTCCCTGCTTTTGTGCATTCTCTCTCTGAAAAAAAAATTGAAAAGAATTTAGGTAGTATATTATTGTACAACCTGAATAACTTCCCCCAAGACAGATTTCCAGAGCCCAGGCAGGCAGAAGGCATACTGTGCTACCATCCATCCTTCCAATATCCAGCTAGATGAGGAAACAAAGCCAGAATGGCTCAGGCTTCTAAGGGAAGAAGGTGAGCAGGAAAAGCAGCATGAGCGGTTTGTTCGATTGGGGTATTGGTCTCTATAACCACTTTGCATTCCTCTTACACATTTACATTCTTGATATGATCTCATGGTGAGTGGAGTATATTTTCCTGCACTTTGACTTTGGACTTGGTCTGGTGACTTGCTTTGACTAGTGGTTTGCTAGTGGATATTATATGAGCAGAACTTTGGAATGTGCTCGCACTATTGGACCTGCCTTTTTTAAAAAAAATTCAAAGATTTCCTGTCTTTGACCGTAAGAAGAAAAAGTTTTGGGTAGTCACTGTCCCAAGGAAGAAGAGGGATGTGGAACAAACCTGAACTCAGTTTGAATCTTGGAGACCACCTTGGCCCGGTTCAGACAATCCTAGCCTCCATCAGCCTTATTTCTGTAAACCTAGAGATGTATGAACAAGAGCTGAATACTTGTTGTTTTAAGCCATTTCAATTTATAGTTGTTTGTTATAAAGCATTATTGTGAAAATAGCTATTGCCAACTGATGCTCAGAAGGTAGTCAAGAGTAGAGTGTGTGTTAGGTAATCTCCATGAGTACAAATGAGGGTTTATGGAGGAGGGAGCTCTCCCCCACTGTGCCAGAACTCAGCTGGGTGATCCAAAATTCCCCTTTAGATGTGGTGCTCTTGTGTACTGTGCAAACTGAATGCTTGTCTGGGTGACTCTGCTGGTCTTGGCAACCGGGTTCTGGGGGTTTCAAACTGCTTACAGTGGCTAAAGAGGAGTACAAGAAAACATATTTAAGAACAGAATATAGAGAAATAAGACCTTTTGGCCTGCAGAGTAATTAGACTAAAAAAGAGTTGGAAAAGAGAACACAGAAAAGGCAAAGGGGAGAAAGAAGAGATAAAATTATACTAATATGATGAGGTTTTCAATAAGTACTTAAGGAATCAGACTGCCTTTATAAGGATTACATGTCAAGAAAATAAATACATATATCTTGAAGGCCTCCTGTGTATATTCCAAAAGTGAGTAAGATACTATCTTTATTCTCTCTATAAAGACATCACTCCAAGTAGGAAGTGGTCACTTTTGTTAACCACAGTCTGAACTCTTTACCTGAGAAGCAAGCATGTGAGTTATATGGATCGGTTTTTATTAGTTGGAAAGGGCAACGTAAGACTTGGCATGGGATATATGAGATTTCCCCAGCATATCATCATTTGAACTGCCTGCTTTGATTAAAAGGTATACCCAGCTAGAGGGCATTTCCATTTTCTTTTTTTAATTTTAAAAATTTTATTTATTCACGAGAGACAGAGAGCGAGAGAGAGGCAGAGACACAGGCAGAGGGAGAAGCAGGCTCCATGCAGGAAAGCATGGGAGCATGGGACTCCAGGATCACGATCTGAGCCAAAGGCAGATGGTCAACCCCTAAGCCACCCAGGCATCCCTGGCATTTCCATTTTCAACTCAACTAGATAACTAAGTAACTTGATTTCAGGGAGTGAGACACCATTTTTCCACATTTGATGTTGTCTGTATATGATAGCCTTGTCATCTTTTAGCTACTTCATAGAAATCAACTCATATAGAGCTTAAAAAATTTATTTTGGAAAAAAATTAGACTTTCTAAGTAAATGCAAAATAGTACAAGGAGCTCCATACTTCTTGTCTGGCTTCCCCCGATGCTCACCTCTCACACAATCATAGCACAATTATGAAAACTAAGAAATTAACCTTAGTATAATATGACTAACTGAATTATAGATCTTATTCAGATTTTACCAGTTTTTCCACAAATATCCCTTCTCTGTTTTAAAAGATATTCTAAGATATCTATATCTTAGAATATCCTACAATGCATTGAGTTGTCATATCCCTTTAAGCCTTCTCCATCTGTTCGTCAGAGTTATCATGGGTTGAATTTGTGTCTCCCTTTGTACCCTGAATTCATTTGTTGAAGCCCTAAATCCCAGCACCTCGGAATGGGACTTTATTTGGAGGTAGAGTCTTTTTAGAGGTAATCAAGTTAAAATGGGATCATTAGATTAGGCCTTAATCCAATATGATGACTGTTGTTTGCATGAAAAGAGGAAAAGTGGGCCCAGATGTGTACAGAAGCAAGATGATAGGGAGACAAGAGAAGGTGGCCATCTACAACCCAAGGAGAGAAGGCTGGAACAGATCCTTCCCTCATAGCTCTCAGAAGGAGCCCACCTTGCTAACACCTTGACATCCAAGTTCTAGCCTTCAGAACTATGGGATGATAGATTTCTGTTGCTTCCCTCAGTTTGTGGTACTTGGTTATGGCAGCCCTAGCAAACAAATAGACTCAGTCTTTCCTTATCTTTCGTGACCTTGACATTTTTGAAGAGTGTTTGGATTTGTCTAATGTTTTCTCATGATTAGAATAAGGCTACGGATTTTGGATAAGAATACTGCAGAGGTTATGTGCTTTTCTCTGTGCATCATGTCAGGGGGTACACAATATTGATACATCCCATTACTGCTGGTGATGTTCACCTTGATCCCCTGGTTAAGGGAGTGTCTATCAGGTATCTGCCACTGCAAAGTTACTACTTTTCCCCCTTTTTTAGTCAACAAATATTTTAAGGGAAACACTCTGAGGGTATGAAAACATCGTATTTCTTTTTAAACTTGAACTCACTAATTTTGGCTTCCATCTGTTGATCCTGCCTGTAGCAATTATTACTGTGGTTTTTTTTTTTTTTTTTTTTTTACTGTGAGGTGTTTTAATGGTGATTTTTGATTTCTCTCATTTTTCTACATTTATTAGTTTTCCTCATTCCTTCTGCTTTTATTATGTGGAATTATACTGAAAGGAAGAGTCATCCCTTCTCCCCTCACTCATTCATTTTTATCAGTATGTGCTCATATTTACTTCATTTCTTTTTTTTTTTCTGGTATTTATTCTTTGGGTTGTGTTCCAATACTTCCATTATTAGTTTTGCTCAAACTGTTCCAGCTCTGGCCATTGGGAGCTATTTCAAGTTGTCTCCTGAGTCTTTTCCCTCATCTGTGCTTTTTTTTTTTTTTTTTTTTTTTTGAGTGCTTCCTTATCCTTTAGCACAACAAGATGTTCTGGTCTTATCTAGTATTTTCCCTGCCCAGCCCTTCTCAAGGAACTCTGGCTTCTTTTATAGGACAATGGTATTTCAAAAGGATCTTCAACTTTTGTTTCAGGATGATAGATGCAGGTATTTTTAAATGTTTCATTATGAAAAATTAAAAATGTACACAAAAGTAGACTGGTATAATTAACTCTCATGGATTCATCATTCATTCTTGATAATGACTGTGCCAAACCTATTTTTTATTCTGTTTTTTTCTCCTTGGAGTATTTGAAAATTAATCCATACTTAATGACATATTACCAACAAATATCCCAGAATCTATCTTATCTAATTTATGTTTTTAATAAAACATACCCACCACATCCTTATCACACTTAACAAAATTAATAACTCACTCCTTAATATCTAATACTCTACAAATTCATATCTCCCTGTTTCAAAACTGTCTTTTTATATTTGGCATATTCAAATCAGGGTTCAAACCAGGCCACATACAGTATTTGGATGCTTTGCAGTCTCTTTTAAGAAATAAGATAATAATAAACAGTGCTCCTCCCCACCCTCCATGCTTTAAAAAAAAAAATGATTTGTTAGAGAAACAGAATCACTGGTGCTGTAGAATTTCGCATTCTGTATTTGGGTGTCATTTAGCTTATTCCTTCATTCTCCACATTTCCTGAAACTCAGTGGTTAGACCTAAAAGATTGATTAGGTTCAGGTTCATTTTTTAGTAAGACTCCTTCATTGGTGGTGCTGGGTGCTTACTTCATCACCTCATGAGCACTTCAAGCTGGCTGACTTGCTTTTAGTGATACTAAGATTGCTTGGGTTCAAGTAGTGTCAGCCTGGTCCTTCCATTATAAAGTTCCCCATAAATTTTCCCCTAATGGTTTTAGCATTTGCTGACAATTGTTGCTTAAATCCATTATTTCATTGGAAATTGCCAAATGACAACTTTCTAGTTTTATCATTCCTACTGCATTTGTTATTTGGAATTCTTCTTTAAATCTTCTCTGGAATAGAGTTCCTACAGAATAGGCAAGATACATGCTTGAGTCTTTCTTTTATTTATCAATTTTTAGATGTTCCAGTGATGACAAATGAGATTTTTAGTATTATGAAATTCATGGACTTATGTATATTTGCTGTGTTTCATTCTATAAGACATTTTCTTTGTAATGCTTGGATTTCTCCATCTTAGGCATGAGAGCTACTTCAAATTGGCTCCTGTGTCTTTTGACGGATACCAATCAACTTTGATAGCTTCCTTTCTTCTTGGTATCTGGGGATGTCCCATGTTCATCTTGTACATTTTCTGCCGCAGGCCTAGAATCAGTAATTTCTCTAAGCAATCTACATTCTTTTCAATAAAGAATAGCATTTATAGATGACTCTTGAAAGCTCAGATGCTTGTTGCTCATGATGCATGCTTATTTTTTAAAAGGCGAGTTTATATTAATATTTTCAATTAAATTTACTCCTTCAAGGCGTTAATTTATTTGATTTTATTATTGTGTATTCTCTCTCTTAAACCTGAAATCTCAGTTTATAATGACATCAACATGATAACATATGCTTTATCTTACGATACATGATTTAATTGTGTCGAAATAACATTACCGATACTATTAACAACTAAACTTCAGAATAGGGTGTAAGTTCAGTGGATTTTTGACAAGAATAGCCATGTGACCACCACCATGATTAAGATATTTCTGAATATGCAAATGAACCGTGACCAAACTACATGCAGAGAAAGAACTCTGACCCACAACCTGCAGCAGTCAGCTTAGGAAGCCAACCTACTATGTGCAATAACCAATCCAGGAAGTCAAACTACTATGTGTAACAATCAGCCTAGAAAGTCAAATAGCTTGGACTATTTAGCACCCCGTCTAGAAAGTCAAATAGCCTGGTTCAAATGGCCTGGACTTGATTAATAATTGACAACTTCCCTAATTTTGGCCCCCACTTCTAACTTAGGACCTACTGGAGAAAGCCAAATGTATATCTTTAACCAATCACCTAGGATACCCGACTTCTAGTTAGCCCACCTACAGCTTCCCATGCCAACAGCCTCCAATCGGGGCATACCTGGCACCTTCACTATTTTCCATTTTGTACTGCAGCATGGTACTCTATTATGTGTTTGTGCTATAGATTATTCCATTCATATATTATATTATAATATATATTATAATATTCAAATGAGGAATATTTGAGCTATTTGAAATGTTTTGCTCTTATAAACAATGTCACATGCCTGTGCATGTGTCATTCTATATTTTTGCTAAAATATCTTTGGATAGAATTCTAGGAAAAAAATAAATTGCTGAGTCAAAGAGTAAATATATATGTAGTTTTGCAAGATATTGTCAAATTCCTCTCCTACAGGATTTGTACCCTTTTGCATTTCCAATAGCAATGAATGAGAAGACCCATTTTTCCACTTCCAGTGAGATATTGTTAAAGTTTTGAATTTTTGCCTATCTAATAGATGAGAAACAGGGTTATATTGTAGATTTAATTTAAATTTCTCTTATGGGCAAGTTTAAATATCTTTTCATATGTTTAAATGTCATTTGCAATTCTTTTTAATGACATGTCTGTTCATATCATCTTAATTTTTTAGCAAATTGCATTGTTGGTCTTTTTAAAAAAGATTTATTTATATATTTTAGAGAGAGAGAGCAGCGGGGAGGAGCAGAGGAAAAGAGAGAGGGAGAGAAACTTAAGCAGACTCTACACTGAGCATGGAGTGGGATGTGGAGCTCGATCCCATGATCCTAAGATCATGACCTGAGCTGAAACCAAGAGTTGGATGCTTAACCAACTGAGCTACCCAGGTGCCCCTGTATTGTTGGTCTTTTTAACCCCTCAAGTTAAAGAGAACTCCATTTATGAAAAATATTAGTATGTTTGCGTGTTTTCCAGGTTTGTCATTTGTTGTTTGATTCTTTATAGTATTTTTTCATGCAAAGTCATCTTATATTTACGTAGTTAAATTAATCACTTTTTTCTTTATTATTTCTCAATTTAAGTGATAGGTAGCAGTTTTTCCCAATCTCAGTTTATAAAAAAATTCACTCATGTTTTCTTCTAGTAGACTTCTAGTAGATTAAATGTAGTCCTTTTTAACAGCTTTATTGAGATATAATTTACATACCATACAATTCATTCAAAGTGTACAATTCAGTGACTTTTAGCATATTACATTATTATTACTTCTCATGGTGGTAAAATATATATAACATTTTTTTGATCATACTGTAAACATACAATTCAGTGGTATTAATTATATGCACAATGCTGTGCAGCCATGACTACCATCTATTTCAATCTTTTTCTTCATCCCAAACAGAAACTCTGTAAACCATTCAGCAACAACTCCCCATTTTTGCCTTCTTCCAGTCCCTGGTAACCTCCTACCTACTTTCTGTTTCTTGATTTGCCTATTCTATATACTTTATGTAAGTAGAATCATGCAATATTTGTTCTTCTGTGTCTGATATTTCACTTAGCACATTTTCAACATTCATCTATGTTGTGGCATGTATCAGAACATCACTGATTTTTGCAACAGAAAAATATTCCACTGTAGGGATAGACCACATTTAGTGTCTCCATTCATGTTTATGGATATTGGGGTTGTTTCCATCTTTTGACTGTTGTGAATAATGCTACAATGAATGTTGGTGTGCAAACAACTATTCAAGCCCCTGTTTTCAACTCCCTTGAGTATATACTTAGGAGTGAAATTGCTGGGTCATTTGGTAATTCGGTGTTTAGCTTTTGGAGGAAATGTGAAATTATTTTCTATAGTGACTGTACCATTTTACATTCCCACCAACAACATATAAGGGCTCCAATCCTCTGCATCTTAGATAGTACTTGTCATTTTCTGTTTTTATTTTTGTTTTTAAAGCCATCCTAGTAGGTGTGAAGAGGTATCTCCTTATGGTTTTATCTTGTATTTCCTGTGACTAATGATGCTGAGTATCTTTTCTTGTGTTTATTCTATACCTTCTTTGGAGAAATGTCTATTTGAGTCATTTTTGAATTGGGTTGTCTTTTTGATACTGAGTTGTAGGAGTTATTTACATACTCTGGTTATTAAACTCTTATCAGGCACATGACTTGCAAATATTTTCTCCCACTCTGTAGGTTTGTTTTTTACTTTTTTAATAATGTCCTTTGATACAAAAGCAATTTTGATGAAGTCCAATCTGTTTTTTTCTTTTGTTGCCCATGCTTTTGTTATGATAAAAATCCATTGCCAAATCCAAGGTCCTGAAGATTTACCCCTGTATTTTCTTCTAGGAATTTTATGGTGTCAGGTCTCACATTTAAGTCTTTAATTCATTTTAAGTTGATTTTTGTGTATGGTGTAAGATAGGGGCTTCATTCCTCTACTTGGGCATATCCAGTTGTTCTAGTACCATTTGTTGAAGAGATTATTTTTTCCTCTTTGAATGAATTTGGCACCCTTGTCAAAAATAGATGTTTAGATTTATTTCTGAACTCTCAATTCTATCCCATTGGCCTATATGGCTATCCTTATGCCAATACCACACTGTTTTGATTACTGTAGCTTTATAGTAAGTTTTGAAGTTGGGAGATGTGAGTGCTTCAGCTTTGTACTTCTGTTTTAAGATTGTTTGGCTATTCTGGCACCCTTGGAATTCCATATCATTTTGAGGGCTGACTTTTCCATTTCTGCTAAAAAAAAGCTGTTGGGATTTTAACAGAGATTGCATTGAATCTGTAGATTGCTTTGGGTAGTACAGACATCTTGACAATATTACTTCTTCCTATCCATGAATGCAATATTTGCATTAAAACACATTTCACTGCAATTCACAAAGCATCACTTTATTGTCATATAAATAATAGTCATTGATGAAGGAAAAAACGAAATCATGACTATTGATATTTATCTAGGGAACCATTTTCATAGAACACTGATGAAGGAACATGGTATACATCTTCAGAGTGGCAGGGGACACAGGGACAAGCACACCAGATTGAAAGCATAAAAGCATATTCTCATAAGAACCAAACAATCTTTGTTGTTGGAGGACCAAATAGAATCATCATTAATGTAAGTAGAATCAAAATTCACAATCTGTAAGTCCTTCTTAAGATATGCATGATTCAGCTTATTTACAGTTCGAGCAAAGGCATATTTAGAAGCACAACTATATGCTTCCAAACTGTACACTTTCTTGAAGTGCAGATCAAAAAATGGATTGTCCTAGAAAAAAAAGAGAGACATGATTGTTTGTAGCCCGGAAAGTAGCTAAATTTCCTGGGGATTCTCTCATATTCTCTTACATATGCTTATTGATTGTAAAGTATCAGTATCAAACAGATTTCTAAAATCTACAAACGAACTTTCTAAAGCTATTTGATTTAAACATATTGCTTTTAAAGAAAACAATAATATGGAAGATTACTTTGGAAGCATCTGTAACTTTTCAATTATCCAAATAAAACATGCCTCAGAATGCACAGTTATCAAGTCCTCCCAGGGTAGTGAGTTTGAGAGGATACATGGGGATGGAAAAAGAAAATAAATCCCCTTACATACTTCTGGAGTGGAGAAAAGATGTCTCCATTTCTTTCCTAGGAAGTTGATCCCTTGTGCTATTCCAATGGTAGCAGGGGGAACAAACCATAAGAGACTCTTAATTATAGGAAACAAACTGAGAGTTGATGAAGGGGAGTGGGGTGTGGTGACAGGGTAACTGGGTGATGGATGTTAAGGAGGGCACAGGATGTAATGAGCACTGTTGAATCACTAACCTCTACCTCTGAAATCCATAATACATTATATGTTAATGAATTGAATATAAATAAATAAATAAATAAATAATAAATAATAAATAATAAATAAAAGAAGGGGGAAACACAGGATGGCAAGATTAGCTTTTGCCATACTATATCACCAGCTTGCTGGTTAATAGCAAGTTGATAGCAAAGAATTACCTTTGAAGTTAATAGCTGGGATCATTAAATCATTTGACTGAAAGTGTCAAATTACTCAAGACTGCCTCTATTGATTGCTCTAGGTTGTTGCTGTATTTTTAGTGGAGATGTTTTAAGAACAAGTGGACATCAAACTTCATCTAGGTCCTATCTGCTAAAATAACAATAATTGCTGTTACTAAGAGCAGTAACAACAATGCCTTGAATTTATAAAATGCTTTTCAGTTTACAAAACGCTTCCACATTCATTAACTGCCTAACCCCTAACTCTTTTTGAGGCCAGAGGTTTTGAATTATTTATCTTTGTGTTCCTAGTGCTTATCTATGGCAAATACTAAGTTCTCAACAAATGTGTGTTGAACTGATCAGAAGTAATCCTATAAAAAGAGAAGTGGAGGTAAACATTGCCGTAAATGACAAGGAGGGGGAGAGAGGTGAAACGAGACTATTAATAATTTGTTACCATGTAGTGTGTAAACATTATACAGAAACAGCTTGCACATTTGCATTTTTCTTTTAAATGGGAAAATTCTTGCAAGAGGCAGGAAAAAGAACATGAGTTTTGAAGTTAGATAACCATTTTGACTCTCTGATGTTAACCATGGGCAAAGTACTTATCTAATCTGATCTTTACTTTTCCCCCCATTTTAGGTATGGTTGCTATGAAATGTATATGAGAATAATTATAAAAACTGCATAGTGTAGAGTTTAATAAATAATAGTCCCAAAGCTGCCCTCAAAGGTTGTGATACTGGTGTGAATACTACCTTGCTTCATATCATTAAATAAAAAAAAACAACACAATGCTTTCAAACAAGAATGTACAAAAGTTACATGATTTTAAATGCAGTGTTCCCATGAGCCACACCTTGCAAAATTTTTCCTGGCTGTCATAATTGCAGCATTAACGACACTTCTGCAGGAAATCTCAGTAAAAGGAAATCACACCCATTCCATCACCACAAAGTAATCATGCTCTTTATATCGTTTTCTCTAAAATATTTTATCCTTATCCTGTAGAAAATATCCATTATCCCTTTGGGATACTCAGAGGGGATTATTTTTCTACTTTAAGCCTAGTAATTGATGCCTGAGCAGACATGTACATAGAATACAAGGGCCTCTTTCCCTCTCTTTCTCTCCCTCTCCATTCTCTTGTTCTTTTTTCCATAGAATCCTAGACCTAGAAGAGGGTCTCATGGATCATCCAGTGACCTCTTGCTTAGCTGGGACAATAGTTTCCAGGGAGGTGGAGCCCAGGTCACACTTGTAGTTGGCAGAGCCAGGATAAGAACCAAGATCTCAATCAGCTCAGTCGAATGTTTTGCTATACTGTTCCGCCTCCTGGTACACCATATCACTCTCCAAATCCCCAGTCCTTATGATTTCTGCTTTATAGATTGACTTCAATTTCAATTCCATTGCATTTTAAAGTTGACAATTCTCTGGCTCAAAATTATTCTATTTAAAACCATGTCATTGCTATTGAGAAAAATATAATAAGTGCTGACTTCTGAGGTTTCAATTCCAAGAAAGAAGAGAAGTAGAAATTCTCAGAACAACTGGGATATTTTCATTTCATCCACAGAAAATAAATATTTAAAAGAACTGATTTTTGGATATTATAGGTTTTTTTTTTCCTGGCACTTTAGTATTTTAGGTCCTAAAATGATGAGAAAATTAGAAATACTCAACTTCTCTTTTGTTTCTAGTTCACAATCAAAGATGATGATCTTCAACGGGAAAGGGAAGAATCAACAAGGTTGAGATAGAATTAAGGTCAGGAAGGTGAGGAGAAAATAGAGCACAGAGAGCTGCTTCCAGGGAATCTAAGTGACAGGCTTGCTGAATACAACCCCAGGCACTGACCAAGCTTGTAGAAAATCATTATGCCATCAGTAATATTTGAAAACTTGAGAGAAAAATAAGAAAAGAAAAATGAGTGAAAATAGAGGGAGGGATGATTAATTCCTGAACATTGATTTCTTTTTAAAAAATATTTCTTTTATTTATTAAACAGCACAGTAAGATTTTTGTTTTTAGAGAGTGAGAGAGAGTACATGAGTAGGAGGTGGAGAGGGGCAGAGTGAGAGGGAGAGAGAATCTTAAGCAGGCTCCACACTCAGTGTGGATCTTGATGCAGGGCTCAATCTCACAATCCTGACATCATGACCTGAGCTGAAATCAAGAATCAGACGTTGGGATGCCTGGGTGGCTCAGTGGTTGAGCATCTGCCTTTGGCTCAGAGTATGGTCCTGGAGTCCCAGGATCAAGTCCCACGTCAGGCTCCCTGCATGGAGCCTGCTTCTCCCTCTGCCTGTGTCTCTGCCTCTCTCTTGCTCTTTGTCTCTCATGAATAAATAAATAAATAAAATCTTTAAAAAAATTAGATGCTTAACCAACTGAGACACCCAGATGCCCCTTGACATTGATTTCTGATAAAATTCAATGCAGTATAGAAATTTTGGCAAGTACATAAAGGTATAAAGATGAAATAATAACTTAGAATATGTAATCTTATCAAATAGAGATAATTATTGTCAAAATACTGCTTTCTTTCATATATACATATTCATGCATACATATACCTATGTATATTTTTTGTATTCAAATTTAAGGTTTAGATTTCAGTTTTCAATAATATGAAATATTCTAAATATGCAAAATGAGATAATAGTACAGAAAAGTTTTGTATTTGGCTGACTTTAAAAAAACTTACTAAATGATGAACAATTGTGTCCTGAGCCATTCTTATGGATACATGATTTTTAATGACAGTGTCACATTCTACCATATTGATGTGCAATAGTAACTATTTCCTAAATGTTCAACATTTAGGTTAAATGTATTATCAGAAAAATGCTCTGTGAATACTCAGGGGAAAAAAAGCAATGAAATCCAGCATGTTTTCACCAAGAAGTCATGCCAAACATGCAAAATTTTAAAAATAGGATTGATTCCTAGGTGATGATATCAAGACAATAGCAAATAGCATATATTGATTTCAGTAAAGATCATAAGGGCAAAATACAGGTATTCAGACTAGATAATTAAGTAAGTATATAAGTAAGTATGGCAAAAGTAAGTGCTTATGTCTGTCTGTTTCACCGCTGTATCTTCAGAGACTAGTAGAATCTGGTATACCACAAATTCTGGATGAATGAATGAATGAACGAATGGATATATGAATTTGTAGAGATGTTAAACAAGCAGCTCAAAGAAGGCAAATTAATAGATTTCTGGGTAAAGTCTAGCTCCACCCCTGAATAGCTTTGTGACCTTGGGCAAGTCAATTAACTCTTTGAGTTTCGTTTTCCTCATCTGTAAATTGGAAGTAATAACTGAATCTAATTCTATAGGGTTTTGTAATGATTATGTGAAATTATATAAGAAAAGAGCTTCATGTGGTTCCTGGCATCTGATAAGAGTTTACTAAGTGTGAGATGGTAGCAGGGAGCGTTATTACAAGCGGTGGTAATAGTAACTCATCAATTACCTACAGGTTACCAGATGGCACTTAGCTCTGCCTGTCTCATCATTTTTATTATTGATGAATTAAGTCCTACATATTGTGCTCATTAAATCTGCATCATCATACTACAGTGAATATTTGACAATTTGATAGGTGGGAACAATAGGCCAAACTAAGAATATGGTATTCTCTAGGATTAAGAATAAATAAGCTTAAATTCTAATTTATCCAGCAAAACCACAAATACTTATTGAATGCTTAATATCTATAAGGCAGAAGGCTATGATAAAAGATGAAAAGTCATGGTCTCAGTTTTTTAGGTTTCCATCCGGAGGGGAGATAGAGTAAGCCAACTGCAGTTTGTAGAATTATGTCTGTAACACATTTATTCTTCAATGCAAGGGGGGTTTGGGGGAAGGGAAACAAGAGTAGGACTTTACCCAATGGGGAATCTGGGAATGGGGTGAGAGATGGAGGTGACTGGGCATTTTAAACCTTGACAGTCAGCAGTTAAGCACTGATGATATATACGGTTTAAGGCGGAATGACCAGAAATAATGGAGCCAGATCACCAAGGGCCCTAATTTAAATTTTATTCTCTGTAAGTAGAAGCTATGGCAGATCAGGTTAATTGGTAATTCATGCACAAAAGACTTGGAGTTTCAGGTAAGCGTTTAATAGAAATAAAGAATTCAGAACCAAGGAAATACAAGCCAGTCTCACTAATTGTAAAGTATTGTATTTAATTTTGGGAAAGCTGGAGCATTCCAGGGAAGAGAAAATAGTGTGGTGAGGGTGTTGTAGCAATGTCATGGGAAAGAAATCACAACAATGCTACTATTTCTTAGCATTTGTATTGTCCTATCATGTTATCTTATTTGATCTTCATAATGAAAGTTATTTAAAGAATAAAATGAGTACCTTTGACTTAGAAAACCTGAGGGAACATTATAATCATCTTCAAATATTGGAAAGGCTGCTATGTGAAAGGAGGACTGGATTTTTTCTAAGTTGCCCCAAATGGCAAAACCAGAACTGATGGGTGGATGTTAGAGTGAAGCAGATTTTTGGTTAAACATAGCAGGAAATTAAAAATAAAGTATGGCAATTCAGAAATTGAATGGATTTCCTCACATGATAAAAGTTTCCCATCAGTGGAAGAATTCAAGGGGAAACTGAGAAAACCACTCTTCAAGTGGTCAAAGTGAAAGATTGTCATGTAAACCTCCCACACCACCTTTCAAATCTAAGGTTGTAGGATTTCTGGAGGATCAAGTGGCTAACTGACAGTAGTTTGAAGACAATGAGGAAGGAATCTTCAAAATTTAATGGAGGAACTTGGGGAGAGGGTGGTGGTGGAAACATCACATAAAGTTTTAGGATTGACTGGCAGATTGTTCTTTTTTTTTTTTAATTTTTATTTATTTATGATAGTCACAGAGAGAGAGAGAGGCAGAGACATAGGCAGAGGGAGAAGCAGGCTCCATGCACCGGGAGCCTGATGTGGGATTCGATCCCGGGTCTCCAGGATCGCGCCCTGGGCCAAAGGCAGGCGCTAAACCGCTGCGCCACCCAGGGATCCCAGATTGTTCTTAATCTGTTAAGAATCTCTTGGGAAAGATGCTTTTAAATTTAATAGACAAAAATTCAAACTTCAACTTAGAAAAACGGAACAAAAAACCCAGTGGATTATCCCAGCAAAATAACCCATACCACTAAAGAACAATATGTCATCTTAACAGTATATGCCAAGAATAATATGAAGTAGGACATTGAACATAAAGATTTCTAGCATATTGATCCCACATCTCCCTTACAAAACATAACACTTACGGTATCTGCTTCTTTTCCATCAATCATCTGCAGATCGTTCAAAGACCACTTTTTTGTTACTTCATATTTTTCATCTAAACCTATTCTGTAGTGTTTCACCATAATTATTTTTACTTCTTCATTTTTCGTCACTGTAGGACAGAAAAACACTTAGTTTACATGAACTCTTGGAATAAATTATTCATCAAGTTATTTTATTTTTTTGTACTTTTAGGGATTTATGTACCTTCTTTTCATATAATGAGTTTAAGCCTACATCCTATCTGTACCCCAATTATAAAGCCTGACATATCTAAACCTTCATGAGTATGCTCTCTAATTTGCTCCATATGTTAATTTAATTTTTACTACAACTGTGTTTACATGCTGCCGTCGAAATTTCTGTCAGATGGAACACTGAGCTATGTGCTTTCAGCTATGAGCTTTGTGGTGGAGAATGGGATTCGACTCATGGCAGGAAATAAGAGGCTTAGTGTTAGCATACAGTCAGTGCCAAAGTATTTACCAGAACAAATTGGAATTTTAATTTATGACAATATGGAAAGTGAGGTCAGGAAAGCAAACAGTTCTGCTCACACAGCAACACAGGGTTGAAGAGTGATCATACAAATACAGGTCTGTATGTCTTCTAAACATACTGTACTGAACTGTCTTCTAAAGTTGCTGTGAGAATTTTGACATACAAGTACTTGCATCATAGCTACCATTGACCTGTTTGATTTTGTTTGAGATTTTTTTTGTTTGAGACTTTTAATCTTCTTTAGCATGTCTCCAAATATTAGCATTCAAAGTGTGCCATCAAAACAAAAAGCTTTAGTACTATACTTTGAAAGGCAAGAGAAAACCATGGCTTATTTGATGTGAACAAAGTGAGGGAAATAATTTCCCGGCCTTAAAATCCTTAATCTCATATGAACACATCAGAAGAATCAATATTTGATGTTAGAGCTCCTGAAATGAAAATTATCAGTGAATAAATAAAGGGGGTATTTACTGAGAATCTGCTATTTACCTGATAGAACTATTACAGATGCCAGAGGTGATACAAGGATGAAACATGGTCCCTGCCCTCTAGAAACTATGATTTTGTTGAGGAGACAATGCTAACATGCATAAGTCACATAAAATATATAGTTATGACATACAATGCTATATAAGTATATTATAAAGTAGTGGCAATTGGAATTGAATATCTGGAAACTTCTTTCAAGATGGATGATGTCACTTAGAGAGTTGCAAGCCAGTTCTGTCCTCTAAGAGTGAGACTGGAATTTGAGGAACTCTCTTTTCATTCTGGAAAGTACCACTCTGGCATGTCCTCTTGGTTAAGAAGATATAAAGCAATACATTATGATATAATGCTAGATAAGCAATGTGCAACAAACTATATGCTCACCAGGAGTTCTGAGGAGGGAGAGGATTGGAATAGTTAAGGAAGGAATAGTGGGAGAAATAAAATTTGAGAGAGGATTTAAAATGAGTCCTGTTTGTGAAGGCAAGGATGATACTGAGAGTGTTTCCAGGTGAAGGACAGCATGAGGAAATTAATGACAGAGAAGCTGAGACTTATCAAGAGAATTAGAGAAAGTGGACTATATAGATTGGTGGGTGTTAGGATATGGTGGGCAATAGGACTGCCTATGTCGAGAAGACTGTGAAAATGTTTTGAAAGCCTCTGGATTTGCAAAGGGACAGAAACCACTGAGGAGTTGTGATATTTGGATCCTTCCTCTAGTAGAAGGGATGGCTTGCTGGTCTGGACTGTGAGGGCTCCAGAATTGGGGCTGGTGAATGGAGTAATTATCCTCTGAGGGCGGAAGTGATACTGAAATTAAGGCCACCAGTTGATCTTAGAGTTGCTCAGTGAGTTTGATCCCATAGAGAAGGAATCTGATCAGGCTGACAAATCTAAGAGGTCATTCTGTCAAGTGTTCAGTGAAAGCTCATACAGTGATACATATTCAATAAATCCTCTTCCCTCCCTGAACAGGAGGCTAGTACAGTGGTGCCCTGTTAAAGGAGTGTTTTTTTTTGTGGGGGGGGAGTAGGGATGCACAAGATACACTGAAGAAGGAGAAAAGAAAGGAGGACTGGAGATCCCTAGAAAAGGCAGTGAGGCTTACTGGGCTCTGGCTTTAGACATTTCAGATTCAAATCATGGACACCACTACTTAGAGTGTGGTCTGAGGAAATGACTTCACACCAGAGAGATTAAGCCTCCTTCTGCTCACGTTGGAAAGCACATCAGACTTCTACAAACTCAGAGGGTTTAAAGATTAAAGATAAGCTAGATAAATGAGGTAGGATAGTGCCTGGTTTGCAGTAAGTGGTTAAGTGTTTTATCTCATTTGTTTTAAGAGACTGTTGTAATCTAGGCATAGGATGTGAGCAATGGAATAGACATGGCAAATCTAAGTAAGATTTCAAATGAGGCATTGACAACACTTGATGGAAACCCATACAGGAAAGTATGGAGGGTAAACTGGTTGGGAACAATGATGATTGGTTGATTTATATCTTTACTTTTCATTTATTTTTTAAAAAAGGATTTTATTTATTTATTTGAGAGAGAGAGAGAGAGAGCATAAACAGAGGGAGGGGGATGGGAGAGGGACAGAGGGACAAGAAGACTCCTGCTCAATGCAAGGCTTGATCCCAGGACCCCCAGATCATGACCTGAGCCAAAGGCAGATGCTTAACCCACTGAGCCACCCAGGTGCCCCTATTTCTCTTTTTAAAAATATTTTATTTATTTATTTATTTATTTATTTATTTATTTATTTATTTATTTATGGGAGAGAGAGAGAGCATGCATAAGTGGATGAAGGGAGAGGCAGAGGGAGAGGGAGAAGCAGACTCCTTGCTGAGCAGGGAGTCCAATGCGATGTGGGTGCTTGATCACAACCTGAGCTGAAGGCAGACACTTAACCAACTGATCCACCCAGGCACCCCATGAGTTTACTTTTTGACATACAGACAAGGTATCCATAAATGATCTCAGAAGAGAAGGAGGTGGAAGTTTATAATTTAGGAGTAGAGATACAGAATAAGGCTTTTTCTGTGTGAACAGTTTTCCAAGACAAGTTTATAGGGAAAAGAGCAGAGGAAAGAGGCAAGATGGAGCAGAAAAGAAAAAGGTGCCAGCAGAGAGGTCTGGGAGGAGACAAACCCAACAATGCAGTGCCATGGAAATCAAGAGGACAGAGAATTTTAAAACTTGGAAACCATCCTGTGAAGTCACTTTGTTGGAGAAAGCAGAGTTCAGACCTGGCACTGAATCTGACTTAGGGAATACCATTTATTTCTTTCCTGAGGGCAGTTTCTCTGGAATGGTGAGGGCAGAAGACAACTTGTAGACGACTCCTTCTGCACGAATACTGAGTGCATACTGTGTGCCAGTTCCAGGGTTAGGTAGGATTGAAACAAAAAATAGGAAAAGACTAAAGGCTATGATTTAGATCACATACTCCAAGAGTTTGCAAGAGGAGGGATTGTATATTCTGGGGGACAAAGGGAGTGACTGAAGGGCATGTCCTTGAGAGGACCCGGACAGGAGATCTTAACTCAATCTCAAAATACTGTCCCAGAGTCTGTGAGACTCCTAAAACTGTCTGCAAAAATTGGTGGGTTTCTGCCTATGTGCTTTTCTCCAGCTCTAAGAAAGGTTCATTTCCACTGGTCTAGATGTTAGCTTTGGGAAGAGGAAATGATTAGAAAGGAAGCTATTAGGAAGGAAGCATGGAATGTCGAAGTGGAGGCGGAGTTGATTCTGTTAGACTTATTCAGGACAAGATCTTGAGGGCAGTTCCCTCCATTAAGAGGCAGTTGTATCTGTTCAGACAAAGGCTCTACCTCAGAACCAAAGGACAATGTTCTTGTTCTGACTAGCTGTCTCACTTGCTACTTAGGGTGTGGGAGAGAATGGGTATGGGAAGAAATAACTGGATACTATGTGAAAATGTAATCTGAAGCAAATTCCTCTGCTTCATCTACATGTTATGATAGTTAGCCAATTGCCTATAGGCTGATTCATTTCATTAATTTGATAAATATTAGAGTTCCCCTTTTGTACAAAGCCCTGTGCGAGGCATGAAAAAAATGAATTCCCATAAGGCACCAATCTTGCTCTCACTGAGATTACAGGGGGTATGGACTCAGAAAAAATGCATAATCACAGTGCCATGAATGAGGCACAGACAGGGTAATATAGGAAAATGGAGCAGGGACATCTTCATCCAACTGGTGGGGTCAGAGAGAGCTTCTTGAAGGGGGGTAATCTGAGTTGTAAGGGGCAGTGAGAGCAGAATAAAGAAAGGACTAGAGGAACTTCTGGAACAGCATGTGTACAAAAGCATGAAATACTTGACCCTTTTGAGTCATGACAGGTATTTGGTATTGTTGGCATGAAATGTGAGGGTGGGTAGATTGTAGGAAGCAGGTTAGGCAATAGGTCTGGAAGGGTCTAGAATCCTAGGCTAAAGAATTCAAATATTATCCTGAAAGGTGTGTGTATGGAGGGGTAGCTTGGGAGGAGGGTTGTCCCTGAAGAAGTTTAAGGGATAACTGAGCTTTAAATTCTAGAAAATTTTCTTGAGGAGTTCTATAAAGGATTGAGAGAGATGTTAAGAAGGTAGGATCTACCAGTTATCGAGTTTTTTTACATTAATGATTACTGTCCTAACTAACACTGAACTAAGAAAATAAGCACACTTTAAAAGTTAACCTTTTGATACAATGATGTAGCAAGAAACAGTACAGACTCCGAATTTGGCAAAAGTAGCCTCCTTTGGAGTCAAGGAGACTCCAAGAATTTTCTTTCGCCAAGAGTCAAAGAAGTTTACTCATGCTGGAGTGGACCCAACCCCTGATTTTCACACCTGGGCTCTGCTGCCAGCTAAAATTCAATGGCCATATCCACACTAACGCAGCAGCAAAGTGGAAACTCATCACATTGTCTTAAAACAGAAATGTGTTTATATAGTCAAAGTGTTAGAGAGGTGATTTTAGTAACATCAGAGGGGCCATTATGTAATTATGATTTAGTGAGTAATATCTATAGACTCATGGAATTTCAGAATAACCTGCTCAAGTATTAATACTTTAGTTAGCGTTTTCAGAATTACAGTCTTAACTTTATGCCAACCATTTATTTTCACTTTTAATTTCAAAAGAAACACTCATTAATAACTGCCTCTCTTACCATGGCAAAATAGTCACTGTAATTCATAAGGCTAGATGGAAAGAAGATTGGCTAATTCCACCAATATGATTTTGCAGAATAGAGGAAAAACGATAGCTCACAAATAAACTACATAGAAATGCTTTAAATAAACAAATGACTGTTATTTTATAATCTTAGTATTACATAATTGTTTTCATCATTGAAACTAAATAATATGAAGAAACCACCATGAGATATCAAAGATAGGAAGCCTCAGTGAAAATGTTTCAATATATTGATGATGTCTTGGGGTCATTGAGAACACTATTATTGATTTCACTAACAAAGCAATTTTCAAGGGACACCTGGGTGGCTCAGTGGTTGAGCATCTGCCTTTGACTCAGGGCATGATTCCGGGAGCCTGGGATCGAGTCCGCCATCGGGTTCCCTGCAGGGAGCCTGCTTATCCTTCCGCCTGTGTCTCTGCCTCTGTCTCTGTGTCTGTCATGAATAAATAAATAAAATCTTTTAAAAATTCTCAAATATATTTTTTCTAGAAATATTTTTATAACATCAATTCTTGGGCTATACTGAGTACTATAGATTGAATGTTTATGTCTCCTCCAAAGTTTATTTTTGAAATCTTAACCCCCAAAGGTGATGGTATTAGCAGTTGGGGACATTGGGAGGTGATTTGGCATCAATACACTTATACAAAGACTCCAGAGAGATCCCTTGCCCTTTCCACCATATAAGGTTACAGAAAGATGGTGATCTCTGAGGAGGTGGTCCTAACCAGACACTGAATCTACTAGAGCTATGATCTTGGACTTCCCAGTTTCCAAAACTGTGAGAAATAAATGTTTGTTGTTTATAAGGCTTGTTAATTTATTCTTATTTGACACTCTCTCATTGTTACTATTCTTACCATAAATAGCTTGACAAAATTGTTAGATTCCCTGGTTCACAGAGAAGTTCTGTTCTGACATTAAAATGTAATATGGGGGCAGCCCGGGTGGCTCAGCGGTTTAGCGCTGCCTTCAGCCCAGGGTGTGATCCTGGAGACCCGGGATTGAATCCCACGTCGGGCTCCCTGCATGGAGCTTGCTTCTCCCTCTGCCTGTGTCTGTGCCTCTCTCTCTCTCTTCCCGTGTCTCTCATGAATAAATAAATAAAATTTTTAAAAATAAAATAAAATGTAATATGTATGGATAATTTATAATACCATTCTCATAATTCTAGAAAATGCTATTTATTTTAAAATTAATATTTATAAACAAAAATGTTTTCCTAAGTATATGAGAATATTTAAAATAATCTGTATCTGAATATGCATATAATTTTATTTATAAAATGTATAACAATATTTCAATTTTCATTATGTATTAAATATAATGCTTATATATGTTTAGTGTGTATTGTTTTTATTATAAATATATATAGTATATACTATTTATACAAATATATTTCAGCATGTTATCACAGTAAATTAATTTTTCCATATATTTAAAAATATAATCCTACCTCTTATTTTATTTTTTTTAACATAATTTATCATATTTGTTTTTTTCCTAGTTAGGATTTAACAGGAGAGCACTATGTGCCTATGTGGGTGTTATTATCTCCATTTCAGAGATGATAACACTGAGGCCAGAGTGGTTAATTACCTTGCCCCAAATTTCACAGCTGGCAGGTGGACAAAGTAGAGCCAGGTTTTATACCATGTATGTCTGATCTCGAGCATTCTAGAATCCATTCTAGCATGTCCTGCTACTTCCCTATTAATTATGGTGAATGCTGGATGTACTATTTCAATCCTTTGGAATATCTTTAATTTATTTGCACCCATCATTGCACAAGTGACTTTTCCCTTTCTAGTGCCTGTGTATAAAAGGGCTCCTCCATCCTCTATAAGAAGATGCCTTTAACTGATAGGGATAACGATGTTCGAGGCTAGGGGAAGCTAATCTCAAGGAGAAATGACCATGCAAACTCTGAGTTGGGAAGAGACTGAGGTGCCAGGAAATCCTCAATGTAAATCCTAGTAAATACATAAAGGGAGATTGGGTTTAGGACATCTGATTTTTGACATCAATCAGGTAAGGTATCAAGATACAGTAAATCACAGTCATTTGGTTAAAAGACAGATTCTAATCAGATAAATAGAAGACAGATTCTAATCAGATAAATAGAAATTTTAACTTATCTAAACATACTTTTCTTTAGTTTGAAAAATGCCTGATGGAATTCAGCTGCTCTAGCCTTTGGTTCTTAAAATTTAGAACTGCTAGATTGTAGGATATAAAGAGAAAATTATAACCATCAGTCTCTACTCTGTGAAGGTGGCCAACATTCAAAATCGGGAGTTACCTGCCTTAATAATTGTAATATGACCTGTTGGATTCATATCAATAGAAATCTACTGAGTAAAGCATGATCAAAGATTAAAGTCTATCAGTCATCACATTGACTTCATTTTCAATTACCATTCTGCCTCAATGTACTTGAAATGGTCATAAAGAGATGTTACATTTAGGATAAGTGCTCTCAAATTGATGGATGTGATATAGAGGAGAGTTATGAAAAATTAGTGAATAAGTATCAGTTATAATGTTAACTTTTATCTGAAATATCACAATCTTGCTTTCTCTTCACATCTGAGAGGACCTTGTTTTTTTCTTCCTTACTTCTTACAGAAGAGAATCGTTGAATTTTACTAATTAAAATGATCACCTACTCTCCTTGGTCATTTTCCAGATGAGAAAATTGAACCCTAAAGAAGTTGCTTTCATACATGCTAACAATGTTAACCCCTTGACCTTCTGATCCGTGTTAAAATGATTCAGGTCATTTGTGAAAAAAGATAGCAGGTAACCCCCGTGCACAGTATCTTTCTTACAACTCAGGGATAACAGAAAAAAAAGACATTATCCATTTCCAAAAGTTTAATTCTAGGGGACTTTTTTTTTATAATGCATATAGGACAAGTTTAATTAATTATAGGGTTGAAGAGAGGAATTAAGATATATTTGGTTAAAAAAAGATATATTTGGTAAGTTAGATTTATACATTGCTAGGATTTTATTTTTATAAGTTTAAAAAAATTACTTGCATACTAATGTTACATGATGAGTAACTAACTTTATAAAGAGGATCATTATTAGTAACAAAATTATTAAATATTAATGTTGGAATAAGCATCTTCTCTAATATATTAAGTCAAAATACTTAAAGATATAGTGATTTCATGGTTAGGATGCAATATAGTTTCTAAAATTATTTCATTTGACTTTTTTCCATAACTTGCTTTCTTTCTTTTTCCTGGCCAGTTAAGTTTTTTACCTTGCTAGTACGCCAAGTTCTCATACTTTGTATTTATATAGCAACATATGCTAGGTAAAGCATTAGGTAAATATTAGTATGCTTATTATTGAGTAAATATTATTCTTATTAGGATTGATAGAATTTTTGAAAGTTCTTATCCATTTTATTTAAAGCTGTTTTGCTTCCCTTACAATACTTCATCTTGACAATTTTAGAGTCCTTCTGAGGCAATTATCAGGAAAAGAATTATAATAAGTTGTTTTCTGAAAATGCTGAGGTGTGTGCCTTAAAAAAGAAAGTCCACAAAGAACACTTAGAGTTTCTGAGCTCCTTCCTCCTAAGCCCCTGAGAAGTAGTAAAAGGCATGGATTGGGAAAAGGGAAAGCTATATATTAAATTCAGTAATGGCATAAACATTTCTGTCTAAATTCAGCACAAACATTGCAGGTTAGGCAAATCATAATTAAATGCAAAAGCCTATTCTCACATATGGATAATTTTTGTGCATTTTAAGAACATGAGGGAGAATCTGTATTTAGTTAAATAGTTTAGAGAGCAGCCTCTTATCCCTAAAGTTCCCACTTCATGAACTAATTTCTATGATTAAAGTATTGTTTCTGCAAGCATACTTCCTAGAAGAGAAAGAATTTTTAGAAGATCATTTCTCTTTTCAAAATAAACCACTAGGAAGTCTAAGTAAGCCCTTAAAAGAAAATCTAAGGTCTTTTTTTCTTTCTTAGCATGAAAAGACAGAATCTTAGTTATCCAGGCTGGTTGGAAATAGAGCTGTATAACTCAATTCTCCAGTGTATTTAAAAACATACAGAAAGCTCTCTGTTGAATTTTTAAAAATGGGCTCTTACACATTAAGGTTGCATACCATGCAAGTGAATTAAATAAAGGCTTGGAGACAAAATAATCAAAGCAGGAAAATACATACCCAGTTTTCTTCTGAACAATCCACCAAAATATTCTTAATACAATATTATTTTTCTGTCTTCAATTTTAGCACTGAAAATAAAATGCAGTGGAATCCAAATTCCCAAACTTGGCATAATTAAGCTCTATCACCTGAAGATACACGTGTTGTTACCATTCAGGAAAATAAATACAAAAATGTCCTTCTACCACCCAAGGCTCTTGTGGAGTTATTTACATTTTGAAGTGATAACAGAAAGAACAGATTACCTGACACGCAGAGGTAATACCTGTCCTGGACCGAGAACTCTATTTCAATAAACTCGTAGAGATTCTGTGAGAGTGGCTTAAACAGTTTCTTCTCCAAGTCCTCCTTCACCAATGATGACATTTCCTCCAGTTCCACTTGGCCTGATGTCTTGGCTCCAGATCACCCTTTGCTCTCCTTTGGCTCCCTAGATTTCTTGTTTGGGTTTGCACCTCCCAGCCCTCACTCTCTTAACTTCTCATTCCCAGCCAGACCCAGGCTCTGGGAGGCGGTCTGCGTGGTCAGACCCCTCACTGCGGTGCGTGCCCAGTGGCAGCGGCAGCAGCAGCCCAAATCCAGCTGCAGCACTCGCCCCACCGGCAATCCTCAGCATCCAGGCTCAAGAAGGCTGCTCTCTGGAGCTCTCCTGTGGTTTGCTGATGGGGAACACATTTCTGAACACCAGCAGCTATACTTGTGGAGTCCCTTGCTTTTTCTAGTCTAGTAGCGTTTTCCCCTTTCACATCACTCTGCAGAGGAAGACCAACGGCTTCAGCTTGATTCCATTATATAAATCAGCTGTCTGGCTCTATTGATTGGGATCATCTTCCATTAAGAACTTCGCTATCATCGGCAGGAGACAAAGCACCAGGGCTTGCTCCTGACACTTCCAACAAGTCTCTTGCCCTCCTTCTTTCCCTTCCTGCAATTCATCAGACCTTTGCTACCATGACAGTCAGCACCAATTCCTGTGTCCAAATAATTTTTTAAATGGGCTCACTTTGATGTTGTTTATTCTCATACGCACAAATAAAAATTTATTAAGGTATCTACGGGGGCAAAGCTTTATATTTGTTTCTTGGGAGGGTGAATTTTCTATCCCCAAGGAGCTCATAATCTAATCGAGATGACTACACCAAATAATTAGCATGAATGTTTAATTAGCATAAATGGCACAAAAGAAAACATAGAAAAGATATTTGTACCTGAAAAGTATCAGAGGAGGTGCTATGGGAGAAGCTCTGGAACTTGAAGAATGAGGGGAAAGTATCAAAGTGGAGGGGAAGGAGCCTATTCCACAGACCAGACACTGAGCCAAAGCCCTGCATTAGAAAGCTCAGGGAGTGTTTGGGAGGACAGGAAATAGTTTTCCTGAGTAGTAGCATATGTGAAAGTAAAAGATAAGACTGGAAAAATAGATTGGGGCCAGATCAGGAAGGGCATTGAATGCCAGATTAATCCTTTGGATTTTATTCCGTAGGAGTAGAGAGCCAGTGAAGGTTTTGGGGACATTCATCCATTCAAAAAATATTTCTCAAGGGCTGATTTTGTGCCAGGCTCTGTTCTAGGAACTGGGAAGACACAATGAAAATAACAGGTCAATTCTCTGCTCCTGTAGATCTTAGAGGGAAAGAGGGAAAATAAAGAAATAAAGCAGCGGCCATTCAGGGTGCACTCAGCTGCAAGTTACAGAACACATGACATAAAGTTGTAAGTAGGGAAGACTTCAAATAATGTCTCAGAATAAAATGTCTGCAAGTAGGCAGTTTCAAGGTTAGCTCAGGGCTCATAGAGGGTCCCAAGTCGTTTTGATTCTTCTGATCCTCAGCTGTTGGCTTTTTGTCCTTAGGCTGCTGTTGTTCAGCTCCAAAAAAGGAAGAAAGGGAGTCAGGGATTGGTAGCTCTTCTTGATTTCTCTTTATGTCAGAAGCAAACTCTCAGAAACCAGCCAGAGACTTCCCTCTATATCTTGGTGCCCAAGACTGGGTCACATGGCCATCCCTAGGAAACAAGTACTTGTCATTTTTGGTTCCTACCATGGGAAACAGGATTTTCTAACAAGGAGGAAGAGGCTGGGAAAGGCAGGCAATTAATAATAGTGTTCTATGGCTTCCAAATTAGCTTCTCTAAAGAAAAATTAATGGCATGGCTGTGGCTAGACTGAACTATGGGGTCCTGGGTGGGACATTTATCTCACTGAACCTCAGTTTCTTCATCTGAAGAATGATATCTAGGGTCTTTTCCTACTTTAATATCTCCTGATCTGTTTGTGATTCTGGGGCTCTAGTAAAACAACTTGGTAGACTACCAGAGAACTAGTATTATGCTTTTGGATATAGAAATGGAGAAGAGGGTGGGGCGCCTGAGTGGCTCTTTTGGCTCAGCGTCTGACTCTTGATTTCAGCTTAGGTCATGAAGTCAGGATTCTGAGAATGAGTCCCTGTCAGCCTCTACGCTGGGTGTAGAGCATGCTTGAGATTCTTTCTGTCCTTCTCCTTCTTCCCTTCTCTAAAAAAAAATGGGGAAGAGGACTTGAATGTAAGATATATTTGGATGATAAAATCAATAAGCCATGGTACCTAATTGGATATCAAAGGTGGAAGGTGGAGGTAATGACATAACTACTTTCCACTTCCATCTAGGGAATGAGATAATGGACCTACAGGGAGATTTTTAGAAGACATTATATACAGTTTATTAATTATTTCCTAGGTGTTTTAGTCCTCTATGGAGAACAATAACAACAACAAAAAACTGGTATGAGTCAGAATGCTTATCAACAGCATTGTCATTGAAATTTAATAAGATGCTTGTTTATGGAATTAAAAAAATTTTTTTTTCTCTCCTGTTAGAGTGTAAGTTTTATGAGGGCAGGAACCATGTTTCTTCTGCTTACCATACAACCAGGATATGTGATATGCAGTGTCTAGCACATTATCAACATTTTTGCATTCATTTATTCACTCAATTTATTTGTAAATATTTACGAAAAGAACAAAAAAGTAAATCAAATAGTCTTATAATAACTTTCTTTCATTTTTGCATAGCTGATTTTGCAGTTATATTTCCTCATAGCTGGAGTGGACAGTTATTAGTCTTTACCAACGACGTATTCAGTATCAATATCCATTTGCTCTTGTTGCCATGAATGCATGCACTTTAGCTGTGAAAGTCTCAACTGCACTTCCGCAGGAATACTACAACTTTCTCTGAAAGTTCTTAAGAGAAGAGTGGCTATATATTCCAGGATGGCCTTAAGTAATGTTGAAATGAGATGTTCAGAAGCTGACATAGTTCCAAATTGAAATATTTGCTATCAACAAGTGTGTTCAGGAATGATTTGCCAATTGGTTAGAATATTCTTATTGTATTGATTTGTTTGACAGTCTTAAGGGAAAAGTCATATTATAGTGCTAATAAATATTTTTTAAGGTCCTGAATCTTTCTGTAAGACCAATCTATCAAAACATTATCTACGTTATAAAGAATCAAAGGATTCAGGCTTAAAAGAATTACAAATGGCAATTCATCAAAAATGGAAACAAGCAGAATCTCCAGAGACCCTAATTTCTTTGTCAGTTGATAGGAATATAGTACAAAACTTTTGGAAACTAACATCAACAGAAGAGGTGATGGAAAAATAATGAAATAGACCCCCATAGTGTTCACTAAGATATTTAAGAGAATTATAATGGGTGTCTGGCTGGCTCAGTTGGTAGAGCATGTGACTCGAACTCAAGGTCATGAATTCAAGCCCCATGTTGGGCATAGAGATTACTTAAGATTTTTTAAAAAGATATTTTATAGAGCTATAAAAACATTTTTTCCTCATGGCCAAAGATTATTCTAGTCTGTAAATTTGTTTTCTGAAATGCAATGGAATTGTCAATGGGGAATATGATAAGGAAACCATTGGGAATTAATGGCATTTTTCTGGAAACCCTTATTTTTAAAACTCCAACATCCCCTAAATGTATTTCCTATGGAGAAGGAAATAAAAAAAAAAAACCACATTTATTTATTTATTTATTTGGGAGAGAGATAGAGAGACAGAGAGAGAGTGAGGAGGAGGGGTAGAGGGAGAGGTAGAGAATCCCAAGCAGACTCCACGTGGATCATGAAACTTGACTTTGGGCTTGATTTCATAACCCCAATATCATGACCTAACCTGAAATCAAGAGTTTGACACTCAACCTATTGAGGCAGGTGTCCCTGGAGGAGGAATTTTTAATACCTTACTGATGCATTATGAGGTCCCGCCAGTCCACCATCCTGGGTAAAGTAATGAAACTTATGTGTGTGTAGATATAGCTTAGCTGGTGTACAGGGAGGCAAATTACTCAGAAGAAAAGGCCTCCTTGGGAGTCCTATAAAACTCACAGATTAATTCACTTTTGTGTTAACTCCAGAACTGAAACCTGGATTCTACACAACCCCCAGCTGGAAGAGGTGACTATCATTTCTAAGTCTGTAAACAGTCCAGATCTTTTTTATTCTTAGATTTTTTTTTTTTTAGAGACCAAGGGACTACTTCTTTTTCAATTTTCAGTTTTGGAATTTTACTTTAACCATTTCTCAACCTAGTCTTTAAAAATTTTACATTTTCTTGTCACCATAGAATTACTTACTTGTGTAAGGTATCTAGGAGTAGGTGTCCTACTTGTCCATCACTAACAGGATAATGATGTGTAGGGCAGCCCCGGTGGCTCAGTGGTTTAGCCTGGCCTTCAGCCCAGGGAGTGGTCCTGGAGACTCGATCCTATCAAGTCCCACGTCAGGCTCCCTGAATGGAGCCTGCTTCTCCCTCTGCCTATGTCTCTGCCTCTCTCTCTATGTCTCAAATAAATAAAATCTTTTGAAAAAAAGGATAATAATGTGTACAAGAGATAATATTTTTTCCCTTTTGCACATTCATAAATTATAGGAGTGTAGGTTTGCCCTGAGCTCAGGGATAACGTAATTGTTCCTTGAAATTACAGAGTTGGGGGATCCCTGGGTGGCGCAGCGGTTTGGCGCCTGCCTTTGGCCCAGGGCGCGATCCTGGAGACCCGGGATCGAATCCCACGTCGGGCTCCCGGTGCATGGAGCCTGCTTCTCCCTCTGCCTGTGTCTCTGCCTCTCTCTTTCTCTCTCTGTGACTATCATAAATAAATAAAAATTAAAAAAAAAAAAAAAAAAAAAAAAAAAGAAATTACAGAGTTGGCCTACTTGGGAATTTGTTGACCAAAGTTCTGCTCTTCTTAAGGCTGCTGTGTAGGTGTATGATGAAATAGTAGTAAACATGGTGAATACAGGTTAGACCCCCAACTCTGTGTCTTCTTTCCAGATCTACATCCCAAAGCCCCTTTGCAAAAGGCTGTGGTTGTGTATGTCCTCACATCACTAAATCCTGGAATGGCCTCCAGGAGAGAAGAGAAAATACTGTTTATCAGCACTAATCAATGCCAGGCTCTGAGTGTTGGTGTTTGCAATACACATTGTTTATTTAGTCTCCAACAAAGCTAAGGGTAGATAAATGTATGATTGTTCCCATTTTTCTTATGAGGAAACAATATTCTGTGGAAACATGGTAGCCCTCCTTAATGCTTGACAAGGAGGGTAATACATCTGTGTCCCACATTTACTGCTTCCACCTTTGGTAAGAATGTCTTTAGTAATAAAATGTTACTAAAACAATCTTTTTCGTTATGAAAGTTTTGAACATGATGTCTTTTTATGTTAGTTTACACAGAGATTGAAAATGGTCAGTTCTGTGTTTTATTTCTTAAACTTTTATTTGTAGGAATCAGGACAATGTTGGTATCAAAATATTTCATCTTTTTTAAACATAAAAAATTATATTTCTGTATCATATTTTACTTAATCCAGGAAATATTTGTTCTTTAATCAAAGTAGTTCTTGGTATTTCTAGTCTAGTATGTTCATGTGTATGTGTGAGTGTGCAATGCTCTAGAATGTATGCCCTTCCCCCTAAATTCTTATGTTGAAATCCTAACTCCCAATGTGATAGGATTAGGAGGAACAGCCTTTAAGAGTTGATTAAGTCATGAGAATGGAATCTTCATGGATGGGATTATCATAAAAGAGACCCTAGAGAACTTCCTTGTTGCTTCCATGAGGAGGACACAGGAAAAAGAAACAGGAAGCAGGCTCTCACCAGACACCAAATCTGCTAGTGTCTTGGTGTTGGACTTCCCAAGCCTCCAGAAATGTGAGGAATAAATGTTTTGTGTTTGAGCCACCCAATATATGGTATTTTGTTATAGTGGCCTGAATGGACTAGGTCAGTGTGTATGCATGTGTGTGTGTGTGTGTGTGTGTGTGTGTGTATGCACACTTTGATGATCTAGGGAAAATGTATTTAGGATAGATGATTTAGTATCGATTCCAAATAGATGTACTTTGGTGTTTTCTCTTGTTTTCTTCCAGTTATGGATGCTCCACCTAGTCCCATAGCTCTGTTATAAGAGTTATTAGAGAATACAGCCCTATCCCTGAGAGGAAAAGAATGCAATGTCTTCTTTTGTGCCTGCCCTTCCCCGACATTCTAACATTCACTGATGAGGACTTGCTGAGATACTTGATATCTCGGACTTCAGTTTATCACTAATATTGCAGAATATGTCACAATAGGAAGGCTTCAGTGGTTCACAGTCAGTGCCAGAGTCCTCATTAAGAAAAGGTTTCTCTGACTCAGCCAGAGATGGAGTACATTTCTTGCTCAGAATGTTCTAGTGTCATTTTAAAACATTGGACTTATAGAAGCAGTCTCCTTTTAAAAGTGAAAAAGAAAAAAAAAAGAAACTCTAAAAGCACTCTTATAAAAATATTCTTTTGACAAGATATATACACTAATTTAATTTCATGGAAGATTTCACCTTTGCACATAATTTTACAAACCTTTAAAGAAAGGGTATAAGGAAAAGTTTTCTATTTTCTTCTGTATGGTGCAGAATAACACCAAGAACAAGTTTTTGTTTGGCTTTATTTGATTCCATGGAATATATGATTTATATTCATAAAGAGGATATCTCAATGTCATAAGGTATTGAAAATAATATTATTTCTATAGAATGGGTGCTAATATATATATATGTATATATGTAGCAGTTAGATTTTTTCAAGCAAGTTTTTTTGTATTTTGGAGAGAATGGGTTTTCAAATTAGTTAATAGAGAGAAACTCACATTACTTCATGTCCAACTATGTGCCTACTGTGTGCCAGGTGCTGTTCTAAGACCTTTATAGATGTTAGCTTATTTTAATCTTTCCAATAGTCCTATGAGGTGGCTATTATTGTTATTCCAGTTTTACATATGAGAAAACTTTCACACAAGTTACCAGTTACTTGCCCAATCTTACTTTGTAATGGAGCTGGATTTGAATGCAGGCAGTCTTACTCTATAATTTGTGTTCTGAACCACTTGGCCATACTGCCTTATTGCAACTTGACCATGAGTAGATTTTAAAACTTTGCTAGTTGTAGATATATTTCTTAGGACATATTAATCTGTAAATAAAGGTACTCTTTTCTTGTTTTAATTTGTTTTTCAACTGCTTTTACATTTTTAGACTTTTCAATTCAACTTGTGTCCACAAAGATACCAGTAGTTCAGGACTAGTAAGGATGAGCTCCTCTCACAGCAGATGCATAATTAATATGTCTTAAATGAATTAAAATGCAGTTGTCAGTCCTAGGGAAAAGCCATGGTTTTCCTTTTCCTCTAAAAATGGAACTGGACCTACACAGGTCAACATAAAACATACAAAGGATATCTACTTTTTCTTTTTTTTTTTAAGATTTTTTTGTTTGTTTATTCATGAGAGACACAGGAAGAGAGAGAGGCAGAGACACAGGCAGAGGGAGAAGCAGGTTCCATGCAGGGAACCCGATGTGGGACTTGATCCTGGAACTCTGGGATCATCCCTGGGCCAAAGGCAGGTACTCAACCGCTGGGCCACCCAGGTGTCCCTCTACTTTTCCTCTTTGCCTAGCACTCTCCTTTCTTCTGGTAGAAGAATCCATCTTTTCCCCTGCCACGTGCTTGACCACTGCAGAGGCGTGAGCATATGAGTCTGGCCTAGTCTTAGCTAATGAGAATACTCCTTCCCCTGGTCACAGTGAGTGGTTCAGGGCTGTGCATATGATCCAAGCAGAATAGTGCCTAACCAATTGTCTCTCAGCATCAAATCCACACCTTGCTCTGTAATCTTGAAGCTGGGCCCTGTGAACATCTCTTTCACCTGCCAGCTAGTAGAATGTTAAACTTTGTCAGTAGAGGGCAATGAAGTGACCCTGTAAAGCAACAGCAGCAGAAAGAAGTCCCTTCCACGTTCTGGTGATCCATTATTACTGTTATTTAGGGTGGAAGCCTAGTGGTTACACAGGGGAATTCTAGCTATACCCTGGGCCCATACTCTCTGGCAACAATAGATTTCTTCCAGAGACCAGTTGGAGCCTGTCCATACCCTCCCATGATGGCAAGCTGCTTCTGTAGACTGGCCCTGGCTAGGCTGGCCCTGGCCAACACCCTGTGGAAAGTTTCTTTTATTACCAGTAAGCTTCTGGTTCCTGTATTAGCTAAGCCTTTTTCAAAGGCCTGAAACTCATTCTTGCCAAGGAGGGGACTCCTTTAGTCCTTAGTTATTTATTGTTCACCTGTCCTCAGTCTAAAGTTAGTAACTGCTGTTTTGTACCTACCCCTGTTCAAGGAACCAGTGTAGTTTCTGTCTCCAGACTGGATTCAATAGTTTCCTCTGAAATTTATGTAGAGTTTCTAGAAAGAAAAAAAAAAAAAAAAAAAAGATGTTCTCCCCTCTCCCCACTGGATCAAGAGCTATAAGTATAAGGCAAGCTGGAGCTGTTTGAGGCCATTGTCCCCAGGCACAGAAAGGCTATTTTCAGTTTAAAAAAAAAAAGATGAGGTCATACATAGAGATAAATAGATATGAGAGACAAATGAACATGGAGAGCAGCCATGACTGAAGAGTGTTTTTCAGTTATATTACCAATAAACTCTCTTTTTCTTTCTTTAAGCAAATTCAAGTTGGGTTTCTATCTCTTGAAATTGAAAGAATGCTAACCAGAATACAAAGTAGCTTTGCCATAAAAGAAATATTATTCACTTTTCATTTTTGGTTTGAATAGTATCTTTAATTTTTAAAAGGATCATTTATTTATTTAACTTTGATTCACAGTCTCCTGAGGGCAATCTCTGAAGGCTGTCTGCTATCAGCCCTCCTTTGCTGGAAGGGGATTGGGACTAGGCATTGCAGTATCCATTACAGGGGTGCCCAGCTTAGTCCGAGGAATCTAAAGAGGTCCTCCAGAACAAGGTGGCCACTGAGTTGATGCTCAATGAAGTGTTACAGTTTTCCAACTTCAATAAAGTTCAGGAGTCAAAGAAGGGAAATACATATATTTTTTAAGATTTTATTATTCATTTATTCATGAAAGACACACAGAGAGAGGCAGAGACATAGGCAGAGTGAGAAGCAGGCTCCCTGTGGGGAGCCTGATGCGGGACTCCATCCTAGGACCCTGGATCACGACATGAGCCAAAGGTAGATGCTCAACCACTGAGCCCCGCAAGGGCCTCAAAGAAGGGATATCTTAACCTGATTGTTCAACAAACATTTATGGAGTCTTTCTGTATCATATAGAAAGTATTGTGGTGGATGCCAGTGATAAAAAAACCTAAATAAACTCCCCTACTTTTTAGGAGATTTTATGAACCATGAGTTTTACTTCTCTGTATTCTGATGCTTTGATATCTGGAGGCTTTTTTTTTTTTTTTTTTTTTTTGAGGCTTGTTGACCCTGGAGGGGTCATACCTCCATCACTTTCCTTATCAGGCTCTCTTACACAGGGCTGCCTGCCATAATCAACCCACGGCCAAGTACCAGGCATCTGGGAACAGCTCCTAAGTCCCAGAGCCCACTGAAATTAATCAAACTACCTAATCCCAAACTTGCTTACCCTGCCTCACCCATTTCTTCCTGTGAAAACCACAATATAGATTCTTGTCCATGCTTTCCTCCCTTCCTCTGCCTCGTGACAGACCCTGGAGCTTCCCTGTGTGTCCCCCCTATGGTGTGGCATGGGTGTCCCCTCCTCTTGGGATCTGTGAATATAACAAACCATGTTTTCAATGGCAATTATTTCCTGATCTGTCAACCTCACTGAGCTTCCCATGTTGTATTTCTAAACTATATTTTCAAACAGAGACAAATATCAAGGAACTTTTAAAATTATTTATATTCCCAGCCAAACCTAAAGTACCTTGAAAACAAAGGCCACACCCACCTTGTTCACTGTTGTATCCTCAGCCATAAATCTCAGTTACTATTATAATTGTCCTATGTGGATTTCCAAGCATGGTTCATCTAATATCACTTATATTCATTCCTTCTCTCTGATTTCCACCACCTCCACTCCACCTCAGGCTTTAATGACAGCTAATTGGGCTCACTCTTTTAGTCATTCCCTTCATTTTTCTTCTTTCAGGTTTTTGTTCATGGTCGGTTCAAATGGCACCAGATCCACCAAGCCCCTCCTGATTTGTTTCAACTTTTCATTGCCTGCTCTACCTCTTGTTCTAGTTATCTGTGCCTTTGTTTTTATCTCTCTATCATATTATAAGCCCTGTGAAAGAAAGAACTGTATTTTAGACATCTTTATATTCTTAGTTTCCAGTACAGTGCTTGATAGGAGGGATTTCACAACTGTTTGTTAAATGATAGAAAAATACTGGTTTATCAGCTTCTTGAGGGCAGGGAACATGTTTCACTTCTCTTCATATATCATGGAATGTCTAGCATAAGACCTTACTGATAGATGATCCATAAATATTTGGTGAATTGAGTACGTTTATAAAGTAGGTGGAGTAATTAGTGTTAATAATCCCATTTGACAGTATATGTGGGCAAATCAAACTTCAATAAAAAAAATTTAAAAAATAATGCCATTTGACAGATAAAGAAACCAAGACTTAGAGCAGTTCATGCTTTTCCCAAGGTTATTGAGTCAGTATGCAGTATGCAGTAGTATACCTGGATTAGAACCCAGGTACTTGGCCACCTGCTCCAGAGTGCATCTTTACCCTATCTGAAAGTAGAAATTCCTATACAAACTTTTATAAGCCTAAATGGAGAAGAGCAATGAGGCAATTTTTAATTTATAGGGAAAAATTTTTGAGCATTCTCAAACCCCAAAAATAACCTCTCTTAGGCATTCTTATACTTTAGGACACATCTTGCTGATAGATACACAAAATAAATAATGATAAAGTGCAGATGTCACAGGCACAGTTCAAAATCATGGCAGCTTGAAACTGAGATGCTGAATGTAGTTCCTGGGGAGGGGGCTTGGTTGTTCCACTTTTGCTTCTTGGGGTGTACTGAGCCTCTGTAATGGCTCAGTGCAGAATGCTATTTTTGTTTTTCACCCCCTCTTCATAACAGTGAAAATATTCTTTGGATTTCTTTCAGTTAGAAAAAACAGGTAATAATGTAGTTCTCTCATAGAAAGCAAAGTGGTTTAGTGCAAACTTTTGATAAGCAAGGAACTCGTGTATTTCCCATTACCCATCATCACAATAATAGGCGGCATAACTGAGCAATTATCATGTGCTAGGAACATGAGGATATAATTGAGAAGTTTGTCACCAGGAAAGATCTTGTTCTTTATTATATACGTTGCTGTGGATTGAATGTTTATGTCCCAAATTCAGATGTTAAATCCTCACTCCCAATGTGATGGAGGTGGGGTCTTTGGGGGGGGGTATTTTGGTCATGAGAGTAGAGCCCTCATGATGGGAATAATGCCCTTATAAAGGGAGGCTAGAGAGATAGTTCACTCTCTTTCCTCCATGTGAGGATGCAAAGAGATGTTTGTAGGGCTCTGCAACCAAGGGCTCTCACCAGAACCTGACCATACTGGCTCTCTGATCTCACATTTCCAGTCTCCAGAACTGTGCAAAATAAGTGTTTATTGATAATCCACCCAGTTTATATTATTTTGTTACAGCAGCCCAATGACAAAGTCATATGTTTTTGAAATCCTCTGTATTTTTCATAAGATTAGAAGTGTACCATGACCTTTGTTGACAACAGAGCCCTGGATATGTCTTCTGTATTGATTTAATAAAAGGTGAAGATTTAGAATATCATCGCTACATAAGATGAGGAATTGGCAAGTATGAGGAATTTAGTATTATTTTCTTGAGAATGACACATCATAAGTTGATCTGAATCTCTTTGATTTCCCAGAATTTTTACTGGCTGGGCTTATTCCATATACACCTCCCCCCTCCCTTGGCAATATCTCATGAGCTATTGATAAATTATTAAGCTCTGATGCAAACTCAAATGCCAGAATTAACCATAAAATTTTGTATTCATCAGGGTCTAGTCAAGAGGCAGAAAACACAAAAGTTATTTTGACAGAGAAAATTTAATATGAAGAACTGTTGACTAGGTAAGAAGAATCTTTAACTGAAAGGCTAAAAGAAGCCCGGTGTCCTGGATGAAGCAGCTGCAGAAAGCAACAACCCCACCCTCTAGGACCGGGGAAGCAAAGGAAAGAGGTTGAAATTGTTAAGACTTAGAAACTTACAGAAGAGGCCCCATGCAACTGAAAGACTGAAAGTCAGGTCTCTGAGATGGAGTGCTGTTTAGCCTGTGTCTTGAGAATGTAGTTGGGATTGTTTTTAATCAAGGCATGGTAAATCACACAGACACAGACATAGCTTTCATGAAGGAAGATGTTCACATTCACAGACCTCTGGAATAAGGAGACATAGATCCCATGTGGGACAACGTGAGGCATCAGCGTGGGTCAGGAAGCAGAAGAGGAGGAAGCATGGGTACAAGCCTCTGCCGTGGTGTCTTCAGGAAAGGCAAGGGAGGGCATGTTATTAGGATCAGATGGTTTTGAATAGTTTCTATAGGCTCTGGGCTATGGAAGTGGTCTCTAACTATCAAGTACCAGATTTAGGATAGGGGGAATACTGACTTGGTGAGTGAGAGTTTGATAAAGAAAGTGATAGGGGGGGTGGGGGTGGGGGGAAATCCCTGGGTGGCGCAGTGGTTTAGCGCCTGCCTTTGGCCCAGGGCGCGATCCTGGAGACCCGGGATCGAATCCCACGTCGGGCTCCCGGTGCATGGAGCCTGCTTCTCCCTCTGCCTATGTCTCTGCCTCTCTCTGTGTGTGACTATCATAAATAAATAAAAATTTAAAAAAAAAAAAAGTGACTGGGGGCAGCCCGAGTGGCTCAGCGGTTTAGCAGTCTTCTGCCCAGGGCTTGACCCTGGAGTCCCCGGATCGAGTCCCATGTCGGGCTCCCTGCAGGGAGCCTGCTTCTCCCTCTGCCTGTGTCTCTGACTCTCTTTCTCTCTCTGTGTGTCTCATGAGTAAATAAACAAAATCTTTTTTAAAAAAAGAAAGTGATTGGGGTGTGAGCTTTGAGTTGATTGGTTTGCGTATAAGGGCATGCCCCTGGGTGAGTTGTTTGCTATCTTTAGAAATTAGCTAATCTGGGGGATCCCTGGGTGGCTCAGTGGTTTGGCGCCTGCCTTTGGCCCGGGGCGCGATCCTGGAGTCCCAGAATCGAGTCCCACGTCGGGCTCCTGGCATGGAGCCTGCTTCTCCCTCCTCTTGTGTCCCTGCCTCTCTCTCTCTCTCTATGTCTATCATAAATAAACAAATATTGAAACAATTTTTTAAAAAAAGAAATTAACTAATCTGAGGATGGCTCAGTTGGTGGAGCATGCAACTCTTGATCTCAGGGTTGTGCGTTTGAGCCTCATATGGAGTGTAGGGATTACTTAAAAATAAAATCTAAAAAAAAGATAAAGAAAAAAAAAAGAAAAAAAAAAAAAGAAAAAAGAAGAAGAAGAATCCTTAGAAATCAGCTAACTCCAGAAGGGAAGTCTGTAAGGTCCACACAATGTCAAAACATTATAAAATATAGAAAATAAAAACCATGATTAATACAACAAGGCTGGCATTTTTGAGTTCTGAGGGTTGCCAGCTGTTGGGCCTTTCTTCCCATAAATTAAACTTCTTTCCTCCTCCAAGATTAGAGGGGCTGGCTAACATCTAGCTTTCAAAGGGAAAGGAGTTCTGGCCCTTGTCATTGAATTTAACAGCAATCCAAAGAGTTCACAATAGCCTAGATATTCTAGATATTTTAGAGGAATGTACACATCCATTTCCTCACCTCACCTGAAGATCTTCAAGGTTCTAGGTTCATTAATAAATGTCAAATATTTGCCGATAGCAAAGATATTTAACTGCTTTTAAAGTGGAGATAAAAGTGAGGCCTGAGGTGAACATTTCCATCACCTTCTACCTCTACTGCTTCCTTCTGTATATCTCCTCTCCCCATTGCCAGGACTCAGGACATCTCAGAAAAAAGTGTTCATCTAAATAATTGCCAGCTGAATTTGTGAAGGGATATTTTTAGTTTGTAAGAGTTTTGTTCCTCCAAAAAGTAGCTTTCATAATATGAATTGGATAGAAAACAGAACCTGAGACAAAGTGTTCATGAGAATGTTTTATTGGGGAATGCAACACCAGGGCAGCGAGAGTGAGGGGAAAAAGAGTGTGAGGGCAGAGAGGGAGGGTGGAACATTACGCACTGGACAAAGCTTCAAAAGAAAACACAGCTTGTACTTGGTCAAATAGGATGTCTTCAGAATGGCCTTATGGAACCACTGTATACGGAGGCAATTCATTGTAGGAAAGAAAGAAAATAAATTTATCTCTTGGTTCCTTCCTAACTTCTGACTCTCATTGGTAAAATGTTTACCCCATTTTTAAAAAAAGATTTTATTTATTTATTCATGAGAGACACACAGAGGCAGAGACATAGGCAGAGGGAGAAGCGGGCTCTCTGTGGAGACCCAATGTGGGACTTGATTCTGGGACTCGATCCCGGGACTCCAGGATCACATCTTGGGCCGAAGGAAGGCGCTCAACCGCTGAGCCACCCAGGCATCCGTATTTGCTCCATTTTTGTTATGTTAATTGACCATTTTGGACAGCTAATCCATATTCCATGCTTTGCAGCACAGAGTTTCTCTTTGGATCTACTAAGATTGGATTTGGTATCGGAGCTGCCATGGCTGCTGCCATTCTGAGCATAATGAAAGCCATGCCAGATCCAGTCTTTCCCCTTGGAAGAAGGAGAACTTCTTCAGCAGTGTTAGGAGGAGAGGCAGTGGTGGAGGTAGCCAGAATTTTCCACTGAGCAAGTGGCAAGTGGCAAAGAGCTAATGTGAGGATGAGCATAAATTAGATCTGATACAGAGAGTATTGGGTAAGGAGTAAATCAGAGATCAGAAATATTTGTAAATAGAAATGAATATCATTGAGAAGTGGAAAGTTCCAGAAGGATATGTATAGAATATGGATTCATAGATCATGGACCTCACAGATCTCTGCCAACACATGGAACCAGAATGTGTATGCGGAGCAGCCCTGTGTTAGGAGGCAGGAAACCTGATCTTTCCTTAGCTTCCTTGTCTTTCCTTAGCTGTGGCATTTTGGCATGGTCTTAGATTACTTTCTTCATCTCTCTGAGCCTCTGTTGGTTTATTTAAGAAATGGAAGAGAATCAAAGCTGATGTTTTCCAGTCTAAGATACACATTTCAGAGAAACAATTTTGCAGGAGTAATATACACACGTATAGTCTTCTCAAATTTCACTATATAAAAATAAGGAATTATAGTCAAGAATGTCAGCAGACAGAAATTCATTTTTAACTTAGTATACCCATTAGTGGATCTGACAATGAGCTACTGTACTGGGCAATCAGCCAATCTGAAGTCTAGGCCTGTCAGCAGCCAGCCATAAGATCTCATGTAAATCAGTCAACATCTATCTCTGTGCTTCATCAAAGCAGAAACTCTGGTCTCCAGTCACCTTGGTTTGAGTCCCAGTGTTAGCACTGGCCAGTGTGTAATCCTGGTCACATTACGTGAAGTCTCTGATTCTCTCTCTTTATCTGTTTAGTGGGGCTGCTGTGAACAAATGCACATGAAATGTCTGACCTAAGCACATACTCAAAAGCTCATTAGAATTTCCTGATTATAAAAAGGAGTAGTTAGACCCAAAGATCCTTGGGACCCATTCCAGCTTCAACATTCCATGATCCCATACTCTGATTCATTACTTAGTTATTACAATGCTTAATAAGCATTTATTATGTATGTAATCCTGTGCTACCTTGACCTCAGGAAGCACACAACCTGATTGAGATAGTCACATAGATTAGAATCCATACATAGTAATCTGTGCTACTGTGATAGGGAGTGTTATCTTAAAAGCATAATAAATCTCATTTAGAGCTTTAAGATTGATGACTTGTCAAGCACATTATTCTGGGAAAAAGCACCTTGTCAGTGTTGAAGTATACGCTTATGACAGGTCCTTGTAGTTCTTTAAAAAATTATTTTATAAATGCTCAGTATATGTTCAACTGATAACTAATGGAGTATTATTGGAAGAAGATGTCCACATTGGGTTTTATTCTAAAGTCTTAAGCATGGTAAATTATATATCATTATTTCGTCTAACTTCTCTTTATAGTGATATCATATTTCTAAGGGAAAAAAATAACATTAAAATTAATATTAAATTGGTGACTTGCATTGAATTGAAATGGAAATGCTTTCTGTTGCCACAAAGGTTACCATGGTAAGGCTTTTAGACGCAATACAAAATCCCGCACACAAGAAATAAAGAACAGAGTCTTCTTCATGGATAGCAAAGACTCTCCAGCTATTTACACAGCAAAAGTGCTTGACTCAAAAATTCCATTCATTTCGAATTATGAAGATAGAGAAGAAAATAAGGAAAAATAAGTTATTGCAGAAGTGTGTTTAGATTAGAAAAAAGTTCATTTTTAACGAATAGTGCTAGGCAAAATGGAAAAAGCTGTAGTATTATTAGGCATTTAATAAAACATGAAGAAAAGTAATTTAAGAAGGCTTAAGGCAGGGCTCCCAGAAGTTTATTTTAGGACATTCAGGAAGATGCTATTATGGGGTGCAGTATGTTGTGGTAAGATGCTGAACTTTGATTTAGAACATGTTGGTTCGACTTCTTAATCTGCTACTTACTGTTTTAGATCATCTTGGCCAACAGCCCTACCCACTCTATGATTCAATTAGCTATAAAATTGACTTAAGTAAAATTATTTATTTATTTTTATTATTTTTTAAATATTTTATTTACTTATTCACGAAAGACACACACACACACACACACACACACACACACACACGGACACAGAGAGAGAAAGACAGAGACACAGGCAGAGGGAGAAGCAAACTCCATGCAGGGAGCCCGACATGGGACTCGATCCCTGGTCTACAAGATCACGCCCTGGGCTGAAGGCGGCGCTAAACCGCTGGGCCACCCGGGATGCCCAAGTAAAATTATTTAAAATGTATTTTGATTGTTATTGGTTTATAGTGTTATCAAAATTTTACATGCACATAGTTTAAAGAGATAAGTAGTTTAACAAAGCTTGTTTGAAAACCAGCGTCCCCCTTCCCCTATCATTTCCTATGATTAGAGGAAAGCATTTCCAATCCCTTCCCCTATCATTTTCCTATGATTAGAGGAAAACATTTCCAACCCTTAGGGCTGTTACTTTTAATATTTGCCTCTGTATCTCTAGGTTAGATGCTTGAATTGTTAGTTTTTAAAAATTGTGATAAAATATACATAGCATAAAATTTACCATTTTAACCATTTTAAGTATAGAGTGAAGTGGAATTAAGTATATTCATATTGCTGTGGAATCATCCTCACTACCTATATCTCCAGAATTTTTTCATCATCTCAAACCGAAATCTGTCGCTCATTAACAGTAACTCCCTATTACCACTTATCCCCAGGCCTTGGTAACTTCCATTCTGCTTCTGTCTTCATGTATTGGACTACTCTAGGTGCCTCATGTAAGTGGAATCATACAATATTTGTCCTTTTTCTCCTATTTATTTCACTTGGTATCATGTCCTCAAGGTTCATCCATGGTGCTGCATGTGTCAGAATTTCCTTCCTTTTCAAGGCTGAATAATATTCCATTACATACACATACAATGTTTTGTTTGCCATTTATCCATTGACAGTCATTTGAGGTGCTTTTACATTTTGGCTATTGTAAATAAAGCTGCTATGAACATAGGTGTACAAATATCTGTCTGAGTCCCCGCCTTCAATTCTTTGGGATATTTACCCAGAGGAAGAATTGCTGAATCATATGGAAACTCTGTGTTTTTTTAATTTTTATTTGTTAAAAGATTTTATTTATTTATTTGACAGAGAGAGAGAGAGAGAGAGAGAGAGAGAACACCAGCAGGAGGAGGCACAAAGGGAGAGGGGCAAGCAGATTCCATGCTAGGTGGAGCCTGACGTGGGACTAGACCCCACAACTCTGAGATCATGACCTTAGCTGAAACCAAAAGTCCAACACTTAACCAACTCTGCCACCCAGGTGCCCCATGGTAACTCTATTTTTTTGAGAAACTGCAAGACTATTTTCACATTTAAATGGCTGCACCAAAAAAAAAAAAATAAATAAATAAATAAATAAATGGCTGCACCATTTAAAATGTCTGCCAGCAGTGCACAAGGGTTCTGATTTCTCCACCTCCTCACTAGTTCTTGTTGCCATTATTATTATTGTTATTGTTGTTATTATTGTTATATGGGATGCTTCATGAATTTGTGTGTTGTCATGTTTGTGAGGGGCCATGCTGATCTACCCTACATTTAAATTTAAACACATTTAATATATGTGTTGCTGAAGTGAGCACTCTGTGTGTTTTTGCTTTATACTTTGTAGAAAGTTTCTTTAATTTTATCTCCCAATCCTTCTATTGAGTTTTAATTTCTGCTCTTATACGTGTAATTTTCAAGAGCTTTTGATTTTCTGGATGTTCCTTTTTTAAAAGAGCATATTACTCTTTTTTTTTTTTTTTTTTAAAAGATTGCTTTTTAAAAAGATTTTTTTTTTTTTTTTTAGGGCAGTTTTAAAAGTCCATGACAAAACTGAGAGGGAGGTACAGGGATTTCCTGCCCCCATATAACTCCTGCTCCTACATATGCATAGCTTTTCTTTTCTTTTTTTAATTCTTATTAATGATAGTCACAGAGAGAGAGAGGCAGAGACACAGGCAGAGGGAGAAGCAGGCTCCATGCACCAGGAGCCCGATGTGGGATTCAATCCCGGGTCTCCAGGATCGCGCCCTGGGCCAAAGGCAGGTGCTAAACCTCTGCGCCACCCAAGGATCCCCTATGCATAGCTTTTCTCTCATTATCAACACCACTCGCCACAATGGTGACTTTTTTTATTTTTTATTTTATTTTATTTTTTATTATTATTTTTCTTTGGTGACTTTTTCTAAAATCAAGGATGAGCCTACATTATCACATCATAATCACCCAAAGTCCATAGTTTACCTTAAAATTCATTCTTGGTGCTGTGCATTCAGTGGGCCTGAACAGATGTGTAATGACATGTATCCATCATTATAATATTGTATACAGTCTTTTCACTGTCCTAAAACCCCTCTGTGGTCTTCCCATTCCTCTCCCCACCCACCCCAACCTCCACCCATCCCAAACCATTTATTTTTTATTGTCTCCATTTTTTTCCCTCCATTTTTCCGGAAACATCATATCATTTGGCCTTGGAATGCCATGTCATTGGAAGGATATAACCCTTTCAGATTGGCTTCTTTTACCTAGTAATATGCATTTAAAATTTCTTCATGTCTTTTCATGGCTTGATAGCTAATTTCTTTTTAGCATTGAATAATATTCCATTGTCGGGTTGTACCACCCACCTACCTACTGAAAGATATCTTGGCTGCTTACAGGTTTTAACAATATGAATAAAGCTGCTGTGCGAATGAATCTGCAGCGTGTGGATTTTTGTGTGGACATATGCTTTCAGCCCCTTTGGTTAAATGCTAAGGAACACAATTGCTGGATTGTATAGTAAGAACATGTTTAGTTTTATAAGAAAATGCCAAACTGTCTTCCAAAGCATTCCTACCAGCAATGTATGAGAGTTCTTGTTGCTCTACATTCTTGTCAGCATTTGGTGTTGTCAGTGTTCTGGATTTTGGCCATTCGAATAGGTGTGCAGTAGTATCTCATTGTTTTAATTTACATTTCCCTGATGACATATGATATGGAGCATCTTTTCATGTCCTTATCTGTGATTTATATATCTTCTTCCGTGAGGTGTCTGTTAAGGTCTTTGGCCTATTTTATAGTTGAGCTTTTTGTTTTCTTGTTGTTGAGTTTTAAGATTTTTTAAAAAAGTATTTTGTATAACAGTTCCTTATGAGATTTGTCTTTTGCAAATTATTTTCTCCCAGTCTGCGGCTTGTCTTTTTTGTTCTCTTAATCTTGTCTTTCACAGAGCAGAAGTTTTTAATTTTAATGAAGTCTAGCTTATCAATTATTTCTTTCATGGATTGTGTCTTTGGTGTTGTACTTAAAAAGGCCTCTCCTTACCCAAGGTCATCTGGGTTTTCTCCTGTGTTATCTTCTAGGAGTTTCATAGTTTTGTCTTTTACATTTAGGCCTATGATCTATCTTGAATTAATTTTTGTGAAGGGTATAAGGTCTGTATCTAGATTCGTGTTTTTTTTTTCCTTTTTTTTTTTTGCATGTCAGAGTCCAGTTGTTCTAGTACCATTGGTTGAAGAGACTATCTTTGCTCCATTGTATTATCTTTGCTTCTTTGTCAAAGAATAGTTGTCTATATTCATGGGGGTCTATTTCTGGGCTCTATTTTGTTCTATTGATCTATTTGTTTATTCTTTTGCCAATACCACATTATCTTGATTACTATAACTTTATACTAAGTTTTAAAATGGAATAGTGACTTGTTCTTTTTGTATGGGTAAAATAACTTTCCCTATTTGTATGAGCACACTAATAATTATTCAAGGGATTATTTTGCCTACATGGTCTCCAAATTGTCTCCCTTTTCTTTATTTTACTCTGTAGTTTATGCTACAGGCTTTCTTTCAGATACCTGGTGATGCTTGGCCATCTGTTCATATTTGAGAGCCCTGAACTGATTGGAATATCTGGGGTTTTGACTATGAAATTCACTGACGGGTGATTTGGCAGGAAAATTTTGTGGGCATCTTTATATATATATTGATTTGGATTACTCATGTTCCCTAAAGAAGTATTTTCCAATTCCCTGCTTGAAAGATTAGCCCTGGCTCACTTCATTCCAGAGCTCATTAAAAAAAAGAGAGATTGGACAGGAGTGTAGGGGGATAATATTCAGTATATAAATATTTTGTTAATATTTCTGGATTTAGTACAATACTTCTGTCCTTATCTGTGCCTGATGTCTCCTAATTCAGAAACTCTGCTTCCTATTTCCAGAGAGTTAACTTCCAGTGTTTGGATGGGGTGGTGGAGAAACATTTGATCCACCACACAGAGTGGGGAAAAAGTGATGTGAGGATCCAGCAGCTTCTTAAACAGACATTATTCAGTCCTTCAATAATCTTATGTTTGCCCCCACTTTCAGAGGTAGCTGGTGCTGCCAATTCTAGATCTTTCTGGGGTTCTATAGTGGAACTGGGTTGTTGCTTCTGAGCTTTCCCTCTGCAGACTTAGTTCTAAGTCAGCTCTCCGAGTGAATTATCACTCATTCACTGTTTTACAGCTCCTTATATCTTGTTGTAGTGTTTCCTCTCTCATTCTTTTTGTCTTGTGTGTTTTATTTATTTATTTATTTATTTATTTAAAAGATTTTATTTATTTATTCATGAGAGAGAGAGAGAGAGAGAGGCAGAGACACAGGCAGAGGGAGAAGCAGGCTCCATGAAGGGAGCCCGACGTGGGACTCGATCCCAGGTCTCCAGGATCATGCCCTGGGCTGAAGGCGGCACTAAACTGCTGAGCCACCCAGGCTGCCCATATCTTGTGTGTTTTAAAACAACCTTTTTACTCCCATTTTTATAGACATCAGAAGAAGCAAAATTAAATATATGTGTGCTCAATTTTCTCTTTTTTTCCAGAATGCTAATGTATTTTCTACTTCTAATAGTGTGTCTATCTCAGATGGATGATAAATTGTAAGAAAAATCTAATCTCAATTATCCAAGGCTGTGTTGTGCAGGATACAGATTTTCCTGACTACTGAGGCTTCTCATATGAACTGCTCACTTGCTTGGCTTGTCTCACTACTGTCTTGGTAGGTGAGGGCAGAAAGTGTAGTGAAGGGATCCCTGGGTGATGCAGCGGTTTAGCGCCTGCCTTTGGCCCAGGGCGCGATCCTGGAGACCCGGGATCAAATCCCACGTCGGGCTCCCGGTGCATGGAGCCTGCTTCTCCCTCTGCCTATGTCTCTGCCTCTCTCTCTCTCTCTCTCTCTGACTATCATAAATAAATAGAAATTAAAAAAAAAGTGTAGTGAAATTTCCAACAACTTGTTTTACAACTTTTCTTGTCTTTTCTGGTATAAAGGATACAGGAAGGAAAATGTTAAGAGTCACGGCTTAAAGTGAGGGTTTGCTGTTTCACATTATTTATGGTCTCTTAGCCCCCAGCTAGTTTCACTATTTTAATGTCCTAAAATCACATTGCTTTTGAGAAAAAATGGGGAAAGGAATATGCCATTTCAAAATGCTGTATCTGCTCAAAATGCTTTCATCTCTATCCTATGATAATGCTAATTACACATGTTTAGATAAAGAAACTGAAGAATGAAAGGTCAAATAACCTCTGTAAGTATATACAACTAACAAGGATTTTGGAGGGTCAGGAAAATCATAGTTTCCTTCTTCCTCTCTCTCCACTTAGTGGTGATAAGAAGGTGTCCACTCTTGTGAGAGGAGTTCAGTCTAGGGAGGATACTTTGGGACAGAACTGTTGCCATTTATAACTCCTCTTTAGTGAGCATCTACTAATTGCCTGGCTATATGCAAATGCTTCACATGCACTGTCTCAGTAATCTTTATAGTGATCCTCCTTCTTTACAGATCAGAAACTGACACCAGACAGGTAAGAAACTTGCTGAAGGGCACACAACTTATGAGTGCAGGAACTGGGGTTGGAACCAGATTTTTGGACTTGAAAGCTCAGGTTCTTTACAGGTATGGCTTCCTTTTGGGTACAGGATAGTAGCTTAGTCTGGTGATGAAATAGGGGGAAATGGCCAGTTACAATACTGCATGACAGATGCTGTGGTGAAGGTATGGTGTGGTTATAAGAGCCTATGGGGGAGAGCCTGGGAAACTACCTGGAGAAAATTGTCTAATCAGAGACCTGATGGAAGAGTAGAGCCAGCGAGGGAAAAAAGGGCCAAAGAGCATTTCAGGCTGAGTGATCAAAGAGGCTTTCCTATACGTAGAGGAAATCAGAGTATTTTAACAAGAGCCTTTGGGAAGAAGATGTGGCAGGAGATGGAGTGGCAGGGAAGGTTTTAAAAAAAAAGTGAGGCTAAAGAAATAAGTGGAAGGAGTGAGGCCAACTATAAAGAGCCTTTAAAATCTAATGAGAGAGTTGGGAGTTTATCCTCAGACCAATGAGGAACCATTTCTGGCACCAGGCTCATAAAATCCGGTCAATTCCTAGGTGTTAAGACCACCAAGAAGCATTTTCTGTTTTATTGAGGTGACTCTGAGTAAGCTCCTAGATGGCTCCTAGATGGGGGCTGGTCCCCAGAAAGACTAACTCATAATTAGAAGCTTGGAATTTTCAGGCCTGCCCCCCACTTCTCCAGAGGGGGGAAATGGGAGTTGATAATCGACTGTACCTATATGAGGAAGCCTCCATAAAAATGCCAATAACATGGGGTTTGGAGAGTTTTCAGGCAAGGTGATGCACCCCAACTCCATGGGAACAGAATCCCCTGTGGTCAGCACCCTCCCAGACCTCCTGTGCCACCCTGTACTTCTTCATCCGGCTGTTTATCTGTATCCTTTATCATATCCTTTAGTAAACGTAAACATAAGTTTCTCCCTAAGTTCTGTGAGTTTTTCTAGCAAGCAATAAAATCCAAGGGAAAAAATATCATGGGAAACTCCAATTTGTAGCCAAATTGGACAAAGTTGTTGGTAATCTACTGTTTGCAATTGGTATTTGAAGTACGATGGGAGCAGTCTTGTGGAACTGAGCCCTTAACCTGTGGGATCTGACACTATGTTCACACAGATAGCGTTCAAATCCAGTTAAATTGTAGGTCTCCCAACTGGTGTCACAGATAATTGCTTGATGTGGAGAACCACTCCTTCCCTGCTCCATTTGGTGACCAGAAGTGAAGTGTTTTGTGTGGGTCCCAAAGGAGAAATGCAGGAGGAAGACATAGGGGAGAACTGAAAGGTTTTTCCAGTTCACTGTGTTTCTCTCCTAGGGCCCTTCACACTTGGAGGATCTTCCAAAGACAATTTAACTTTTTATAAAGCTTTAAACTTGCTACTCTTTGCTGCCAAGGAAACATAAAAAGGCAACCTTCTACTTTTGTATTTTCTCCCAGTTATGCACATTGCCATCGAGATTCCCTAGAATTCTGGCATAATTCTCTTTTGAGGCCTTTCTCATGGAACAACCGGCGAACACTGTGGAGGACCAGCTCATCATGTGACCACTGCTAGATGACATTCTAAGTACTTAAAAATAACAAAAGTGTATTTAACTTTGTTTCCCATGAAATTGAAAGCAAATGGGTTTATTTTGTTGTTAAGTTGCCCCACCAAATTGATAAGCAATCACTTATAAACTAGCCAAGGAAAAGAACTTCCAGGCTTCCTTTGAGCCTTGAGTACTGTTTACCCTGGAGCCAAAGTGGAGACGCTGGCTTTTACCGCCCACTTCCCTAAAGTTCTGCCTATGGCTTTTTATCCCCCATCATTTGAGGGTTTTCCACGAGGGCTCAGGTGCGAGATCCAAACTTCTCCCGTAAAGGAGGTTGTTTAGGGGCAGGTCTGCGGTCCTCTCCGGACCTGGACCTGGGCTAGTGAGGTGGGGACCAGCTCAACCAGGAGCGCAGGCCGAGGGCGTGTCCTAGAGCCCGACCCGCAGCGCAGCCCGCAGGCGGGAACTCGTGCTCAAGAGCAGCCCCCGCGTGCACAGCGAAGCTTCTCAAACCTGCACCTAAGGGCACCGCCGTCCTGGTCGCCACCCTGAAGGTCTCCCTCCCTCCTGCTAAATTTCTTTTAGAGTCACATTCTTTTAAGAACGAATGTAAATATTACGTCGACCTGCACAGCTTATCCTTGGGAGTTTGCAAATAAAAATAGAAGTTCGTATCCCCCACCTCCATGCACGCAGTTTCTTTTTCAGCTGCATTATAGCACCTCCTTCCCTAACCCCAGCTAACCCGTGGGCTTCCGTTTTTTAAAAAAATTTTAAATTTTTAAAATTTATTCATTATGAAAGAGAGAGAGAGAGAGAGACAGGCAGAGACACAGGGAGAGGGAGAAGCAGGCTCCCTGCGGGGAACCTGATGTGGGACTCGATGGGGACCTTGGGATCACGCCCTGAGCTGAAGGCAGATGCTCAACTATGGAGCCCCCCCTGCCCCGGGTGCCCCAAGCTGGATACTTTAACAACCCACTTTCTTTTTTTTTGTATATTTTTTTTATTGGAGCTTGATTTGTCAATACATAGTATAACACCCAGGGCTTCCTAACTTAAGGAGCTTGTACGCGGGAAGACCTAAAGCGCTGCTCACTCAGGCCGAGGGGCGGGGCCAGAGGCGGGGGCGGGGCCAGAGGCGGGTCAGGCCGGCGTCCCGCCCCCTCCGCGAGCCCCGCCCCTCCGCGAGCCCCGCCCCCTCCTGAGCCCCGCCCTCATCCCGCCCCCGCAGCCTCGCGGGAGTTAGCGGAGCCCCCGGGGCATCCCCGGAGAGGGCGAGCCCGGGAGGCTCCCGGGGGGCGGCGGCCGGTCCCAAGCCCGCGGCGGCGAGGGGAAGGCCCCTGCTGGCGGGCGGGGTCCTGGCGCTCCCTTGCGGACTGACCCGGTTCCTCGAGAAGGTAACGACAGCGTCTCCGGTGTCCGCTCCTCGGGCCGGGGCCGCCTCCCCCGCGGGGGCCGCCTCCCCCGCGGGGGCCGCCTCCCCCGCGGGGGCCGCCTGGGGGCGCTGGTTCCGAAGCCCGCCGGGCCGCGGAGCGCCTTCGCCAGGCCCCGGGGTGCAGCAGCCGCGCCGCGAAGCCCGCCCCCCCCGCGAGTGTGCTCGGTGACCTACGCGGGAAGATCGCTGCCTTCTCTCTGCCTAGGACCGTGTCTGTGGCCGCTCACCCAGCCCGCCCTCTTCGGCCCGCTGGGACTGACAGGTCCCTGAGGTCTCCAAAACTACGAGATCGAAGAGGAGGAAGAGTCTGCATTCTCTACATTTGCCTTTGGAGAATGCAGGAATCAGAGATTTGGCCCCTGCGACTGATTTTAAGTGTCCCTCCGAGTGTCCCGGGGTGCAGCTTTGTGGAGACTCCGGAGGAAGACTCTGGTCTTGGGATTGGGGTCCCACAGCGTGGGTGAGAGAGGGGTTTGCTTTTTTGGTTTTGGTTTTCCTCTTCGGAGCTAGGCGAGGAATCGCATCTAGTGAGGGTCTGCCGCAGAAGCAAATCTCAGCCAATGTTGAGGTAATACCCACTCTTCTGTTATTCAGCTACCCTTTCCTTTTTTTTTTTTTTTTTTGATTATTTATTTATTTATTCATATATATATATAGAGAGAGAGAGAGAAAGAGAGAGAGAGAAAGAGAGAGAGAGGCAGAGACACAGGCAGAGGGAGAAGCAGGCCCCACGCAGGAGCCCGACGCGGGACTCGATCCCAGGTCTCCAGGGTCACACCCTGGGCTGCAGGGGGTGCTAAACCGCTGCGCCACCGGGGCTGTCCCCTTTCCTTTTTTATTAAAAAAAAAAAAAAAATGGAGTTTATAACTAACGTCCAGTGTTATATTACTTTCAGGGGCACAGTATAGTAATTCAACTATTCTGCACATTCCTTAATGCTCATCAAGATAAGTGTACTCTTAATCTCCTTTATCTAGTTCACTCATAACCTCCTCTTACTTCCCCTCTGGCAATCACCAGTTTTTCTCTGTTTTTAGGAGCCTATTGTTGTCTTCTTTAATTGTTTATTTCATTCTTTTTAAAGATTTTACTTATTTATTCACGAGAGACACAGAGAAAGAGAGAGAGGCAGAGACACAGGGAGAGGGAGAAAGAAGCAGGCTCCATGCAGGGAGCCCGAGCGGGACTCGATCCCAGGTCTCCAGGGTCACGCCCTGGGCTGCAGGCGGCCGCTAAACCGCTGAGCCACCCGGGCTGCCCTAATTGTTCATTTCTTAAATTCCACATAGGTGTAAAATCATATGGTATTTGTCTTTCTCCATCTGACTTACTTCACTTAGCTTTATACCCTCTAGGTCCATCCATGTTGTCACAAATGGCAAGATCTCATTATTTTTTAAAACTGAGTATTATTCCTTTGAATAGATAAACCACATCTTTATCCATTCATTTATGGATGAACACTTGGGTTGCTCTTGTAAATAATGCTGCAGTAAACATAGGGTTACATATAACTTTTGGAATTAGTGATTCTTTTTTTTTTTTTTAATTTGGGTAAATACCCAATAGTGGGATTACTGGGTCATATGGTAACTCTGTTTTTAAGTTTTTGGTTTTTGAGGAACTTCCATACTATTTTCTACAATAGCTGCACAATTTGCATTCCCACCAACAGTGCACAAGGGTTGCTTTTCCTCCACATCTTTGCTGATGCTGCCCCCTCCCCCGCCCCCATCTTTTTGATTCTTGCCATTATAACAGGTGTGAGGTGATAGCTCAGTGTAGTTTTGATTTTCATTTCTCTGATGATGTTGATCATCTCTTCATGTCTGTTGGCCATCTGTACATGTTCTTTGAAAAATGTCTATTTAGTTCTGCCCATTTTTAAAATCAGATTTTTTTTGATGTTGAGTTGTGTAAATTCTTTATGTATTTTTGATACTGACTCCTTATCAAGCATATCATCTACAAATATCTTCCCCCATTCAGTAGGTTGCCTTTTGTATTGTTGATGGTTTCCTTTGCTATGTAAAGCTTTTTATTTTGGTGTAGTCCCGATAGTTTTATTTTTTTATTTTTTTATTTTTTTTTTTATGATAGGCACACAGTGAGAGAGAGAGAGAGGCAGAGACACAGGCAGAGGGAGAAGCAGGCTCCAAGCACCGGGACCCCGACGTGGGATTTGATCCTCGGTCTCCAGGATCACCCCCCCGGGCCAAAGGCAGGCGCCAAACCGCTGCGCCACCCAGGGATCCCGCTGATAGTTTATTTTTGCTTTTGTTTCCCTTGCCTGAGGAGATATATCTAGAAAAATGTTTCTATAGCTGACATCAAAGAAATGACTGCCCATGTCTTTTTCTAGAAGTTTTATGGACTCAGACCTCACATTTAGGTCTTTAATCCATTTTGAGTTCATTTTTGGGAATAGTATAAGAAAGTGGTCCAGTTTCATTCTTTTGCTTAAAGTTGTCCAGTTATCCCAACACCATTTGTTGAACAGACTTTTTCCTATTGTGTATTCTTGACTCCGTTGTCATGGATTAATAGGCCATATATGTGTGGGTTTACTTCTGGGCTGTCTATTGTGTTCCATTGTTCTATGTGTTTATTTTTGTGCCATTACCATACTGTTTTGATTACTATAGCTTTGTAGTATATTTTGAAATCTGGGATTGTAATACCTTCAGCTTCATTCTTTCTAAAGATTGCTTTGGCTACTCAGGGTCTTTGTAGTTCCAATCAAATTTTAGTATTATTTGCTCTGGTTCTATGAAAATGCTGTTGGTATTTTGATAGGGGTTTCATTAAATCTATAGGTTGTTTTGAGTAGTATAGACATTTTAACAATTTGTTCTCCTGATACATTCATTTGTGTCATCTTCAATTTCTTTCACTAATATTTGATAGTTTGAAAAAAAATATTTGATAGTTTGTGGAGTATAGCCTCATTGGCTAAGTTTATTCCTAGATATTTTGTTCTTTTTGGGAAAATTGTAAATGGGATTGTTTTCTTAATTTTTTTCTGCTACGTTCTGCTATATTAGTGTATAGAAATGCAACAGGTTTCTGTATATTAGTTTTGTGTCCTGTGACTTTATTGAATTTATCAGTTCTAGTAGTTTTTTGGAGGAGTCTTTAGGGTTTTCTATATATAGCATGTCATCTGCAAATAGTGATAGTTTTGCTTATTTTTTACCAACTTTGATGCCATTTATTTCTTTATCCTGTCTTGTTTCTATAGCTAGGATTTCCAGTATTATGTTGAATAAAAGTGATGAGAGTAGATATCCTTGTCTTTTTCCTGTTCTTAAAGAAAACTCCCTGTTGTTCACACCCATCCCTATTCTTTAATGACAAACACAAAAAAGGTTACCCTTACTTGATTTTGAACTTTGAGAAAATGTCAGATAAAAATGATGTGCACATTTATCTAGGCAGTCACCTGGATGTGGAATCTTTAGATTGCCCTTAACTAATGTTTGAATAGAAGTCTCAGTTGTGGATACCTTACAGCACTTGGGCAATGAGACACCTGATATAGGTACTTCTGAGGACACAATAATAGTAACATAACATTTATTGAGCATTTACTATGTGCTATGTGTAATTCTAAGTGAATTATATATATTATGTAATATAAAATGCTATTCTGAATGCTTTCATCCATTATTACTAAGTTTTGACAAGCATATAAAAGAGCTGCTATCATTAGTCCCACTTTATGGAGGAAAACTGAAAAAATTTTTCAGGTAGGTCGGTGCCTCCATTTTCCAGGTGTTATGAGTATTGGCTGCCAACAGCTCACAGCTGTACCTTCTCTCAAGAATTGCCTCTTGATGAAGCTGCCCTGCCAAGAAATGCCCAGGAGGGTGAATCCCAAGACTCCCAGGTGTGGCCTGTGTGAAAGGATGACAGATATTGGGGGTACCTCCTGCCTTAAAGAGGAACCCTTTTGCCATGTCATTTCTGCTCTACAGCAACCAGTGGATCAAGCTGGGGTGGACTGCAGCTGGACCCACATCTTTCCCTTACTTCTTTCCTTTTCCTCATCCTGTTTACTTCACTTACAGTTTTTACCTGAGAACCTCAAATCATTTGCAAAAAAATCCTCATCTCAAGCTCTGTTTCTGTGAAACCCAGCCTATACAACTACTCTTTTACATTGGGTTGTGAGGTTTTCATAGTTTTATTCCTTATTCACTAGACATATGTATTTCTATGAGAAGACCGACAATCCACTGTTTCAAATATGTGTCAGATGGCTTTCTCTTTTTATTAACATAATGAAATATATTACAGGAGCTTTGCTGCTAATCTAGTGCTTTACTGTGTAAAGAAAATGATAGAATGACTTCTCTTCTTGGTCACTCCTGACTGTGGGAGATACACCTTTCCATCGTAACCCTTCAGCCCAAGATTGCTACCTTGTGGTGTAGCTCAGACATGGTTAGGATATTCGGAGGCACTGTCAAAAGCTCTGGCAAAAGCAACTCAGAGGGAACACAATGAGAGCAATAGTTTTATATGATCTGGCATTCAAAACATAGTTTTGTCAGCTTTGCTTTATGCTCCTGCTCAGCCTCTATAAATCTCTTTCATCAATGTCTTGAGATCCTAGCCAGACCGGGTTCACAGGTATCTTTCTCCTCTCACTCTTTGGTACTTTCTGGAGGATTCTTAGGGCACAACACTGATGGCTTAGCTTCATATGGCCCTTGATCTCAATGGTCTAGATCCTCTCTGCCCAATAGAAATATAATACAAGCCACAAATGTGAGCCACTTATATAATTTTAAATTTTCTAGTAGCCACATTGAAAAAGGGGAGAAAAAAAGGTGAAATTATTTTTAATAATGAATTTTTAGGCCATATCTCTAAAACGTGATCATTTCAACAGGTAATCTATATGAAAATTATTGATGAGATATTTTACATTCTGTTTCATACTAAGTCTTTGAAGTCCAGTGGGTATTTTACACTTCTAGCACACCTCAATTTGTACTAGCTCTATTTACATTTTGGACAGTGCCAGTCCAGATATAGCATCATGGCTTGCATCCAAAATTAATTAAGTGTTCTGGGGATTAGAGGAGGAATATTATTTTTATTCTGGACACACTGAGTTTGGGTAAGCATTCCTGTGGACAGTGACAGTAGGCTTTTGGAAATGTAGTTCTAGAGCAGCAAGACAGCATTTTCCAACTTAATTTGTCAGAGCAACATATAACTGCCTTCATAGTAGGCTACCCATTTCCCCTTGTTTTTTGAATCCATACCTTAGAGTTCTTTCCCAGACCTAACTTGCACATGAACCTGTATATGATCTACTCCAATTTATCTCCATGTTAGATTGTTTTCTTATACATGTACTCTATACTTACTTTTATTTTTTTTTAAATATTTGTATTGTCTTCCCTTTGGGTACATTGAAAAGAGTTGAGCAGAAGAATGAGCATTGTTTTACTTGAACATAAAGAATCATTCAGCATGAGCAATCATTCTAAATATAATTTGGTTAGTATTTTTTATCTATTTTAATAGCTATGTGGTTTTAAGAATAGCAAAATCTGTAATATCTTAAATTTTTTTTCTAATATAAAAGTGATGACTAGTAATGTTATCTCCTTCACAAAAGTGTGTTTTTTTGTTTTGTGTTTTGTTTTTATGGTGGCAATACTCAGTGTTTCAAGGATATGGGGAAATGGACACTTTCATCCATTGCTGGTGGAAATGTAAATTTCTTCAGGGATTATGGAGGGCAATTTGACAATGTATATACAATTCAAAATGTGCATACCTTTGTCTCTGCAGTTCTAGTTTTAGAAATTTACCCCATGAGAGTAATTGGATTAGTGCACAAAATCATATGTGTAGGAATGCTGATCCTATTATAATTTATAATTTTTAAAGGAAACAACATAATTTCAACAGCTATTTATTGGGTGCCTACCTCTGCTGGGCATTGTAGTAGGTACGGGCTATAGTAATTAATCAGATATAGTTAGTCCCTGCCTTCATGTAGTTTATGGTATAGGAAAGACGACAGCCAATTAAACATTCATTAGCATTAGCATTCCAGTGCTAATGGTATGCACTGTGGTTGAAATGCATATAAAGGGAACTGAATGCAGACATGGTGAAGCAATGAATAAGAGTTAAGTGGACTTTCATTAGATTTTCACTTTTAAATGTAAGCATAAGACTTATATAATCAGAAAATTGTAGCTTTTTAAAAATTGGAAATAAGATAATACAAGTTAAGTGTAGGAAATTTGGCAGTTATAGAAAGGTTACAAAGAAGAAAATAAAAATGACTACAAATTCCATCCCTAAGATGACAGATGGTCAGTTGTAACAATTTGGTATATATCCCTCCATTATTTTTTTCTTTTTCGATTTTATTTATTTATTTGACACAGAGAAAGAGAGTGAACACAAGAGAGGGAGCAGGAGAGGGAGAAGCAGGCTCTCCGCTGAGCAGGGAGCCCAATGCTGGCCTCTATCCCAGGAATCCAGGATGATGATCCAAGCAGAAGGCAGATGCTTAACCCACTGGGCCACCCAGGTACCCCTCCCTCCATTTTTTTATATGCATATGAATGTATTGGCTCTTTTCACAGTGATACATGTTTCATAGATCTGTTTGAAAATTTAATATATTTAATATTGAAAATAATTTGAGCTTACTGCTTATATATATATTCTATCATAAAGTGAAATTTAGTTGTGAAAATTACAGTTTATTATGCTTCAGAGAGCTAAATTCCTATATTTAGCTCCTATATATTTGGGGAATATGTTGGCATCAAATAATTCACTTTTCTCTGTTCTTAAAAAATTTTGATGCAATTAAATTATTAATCATATCAATAATATTTTTCTTCTGGTTGCTGCATTCATTTGAGATTATAGGGTCAAACTGGTTAAAAGTTCATTTTTCATGAGCTCATGTGAATAACATTCCATTAGAACCGTGCTAGCCAAGATGGGAGTGTTAATTTGCTTTACATTATATGATGTAGTTCCCAATGTCAGCAGGAGGTATGGTGGAGCAAAGTTACTTGACTTAATTATTATGTATTGTATCATCTTTGCTATATTGCTTTGTACACTACGGTGCTGCTGTCATTGATTCTTTTTTTTTTTTTTTTTAAAGCTGCTAAAAACCAGAAGAATTAAGTTAGCAAATTCTGTATGTCATTCATAGGTATGTTAAATAACCAAGAGAGTCTCTTGCATATATAGGAAGCCTACAGATATAAACTACTTTCATGAGTTAATACATGTAAAATGTTTGGAATAGTGCCTGAAACATACTAAGTGCTCAATAAATTATTATTATTATTACTACTACTGTTAATAGCAAAGAAGTTAACAGAATAAGTCTTGGAGTATGTTAGATCTATGTTCAGATTCTCATCATTGAGTATGGAGTGTGAAGAGTAAACTGATATCAAGATAATAGAGGGTGATCATACTTTTTATGTTGATGCCCAAGACCTGGAATATAATGTTAAAGAAACATAGTCTAGGGCAGCCCCGGTGGCGCAGCGGTTTGGCGCCGCCTGCAGTCTGGGGTGTGATCCTGGAGACCAGGGATCGGGTCCCACATCGGGCTCCCTGCATGGAGCCTGCTTCTCCCTCTGCCTGTGTCTCTGCCTCTCTGTCTCTCTCTCTCTCTCTCTCTGAATAAAATAAATAAATCTTAAAAAAAAAGAAACAGAATCTATTGGGTATATAAACTCAACTGAACTGAGTTGCATTTTACCTTAGAGCATAACCCTTAGTCTGTAACACTATTTTGAAACTGAATTCCCTAGATGAAAAGGATTACTGAAGCTCTTGAATAGGTTTATGAAGTCTTTTTGATGATTGTGATCTCTAACTGAGTTGACATGAGATTGAACTAGATTTATGGGGTGACTCATATTCATAACTCAATAAATAGCTTTTCATCATGTAAACAATTCTCAACTTGTATAATGATTTTATTATCTTACTTATAAGTGAACTTGTCTATCTGTAACATCACCAGTGAATTCCATACTTGGCACTTCAATTGTTTTAAGTAAATCTATTTCTTAAAGTTATTTCAGCAAAGTTTATGTGTAAAGTTAAAATTACATAAAAATAACATGTTCCCTAGGCTATAAATCCTATCCAAATTTTTAGAAGAAATTGTGTATATGGGTACAGGAAGAATGCATTCAATGTAAATACACTTTGTTTTACAGAGCAAAGATTTCAAAAAGCTGAAAGTACTGATGTTCATTCAGCCCAAAGAAGCCAAGAAAAATCTCAGAGAGGTAAAGAAATAAAAAAGATTTTTTTCTGATATATGATTATTCCAATATATGAAACATATTATTCTAATATGTTATCATTATGCTTTTCTGTCATTTTAAACAAATACAGGTTAGCACTATAAAAGCATAATGCCAAATTATTTTTCTTATATTTCTATGCTCCTAATCCTTGTCTTGATTTTTAGATTTTAGGAAACAAAAAGAGGGTTGGAATATTTATATTTTCTTTTATATTTATATTTTCTTTTGGTTTGGTGAAGCTGTTCTTTTCTTTCATTTATTTTATCCATTGATTAAAGAAATATTTATCTTTGGGGTAATACTATGTGTCACATTTGAGGTATGTATTTGAGATCATTGATTTTGAATAAAAATAAATTTATTTAAGCCTATTAAAATGTTTTCTGTAATTTTAACTTACTAATCTTTGAACAAACTTCAGTGATCTGTTATATAGATATGTATTTCTGCCTCTGAGAGAGTAGGTGGACCTTCTCTGCTTCTATTAAAATTTTAATATACTTAGGTAAATTGGATTTACATTTGTCATTTTTTAGCCTTTAAAGGATGTTTTGTAAACCACCTATAAAGTAAAAAGAGGTATTGATTTTTAAACATTTTAAGATTATGAAGCATTTCAGGGTATCCTAAAAAATAAAGTGCTGTATTATAAGTATTCATCATCTTTGGCATCAGATGGTTCTAAAAGTCAATATTTTCTGTGCTTGTCAAATTGTCTTGAATCCACCTATGCCGTTTTAGCTTGGGAAAATCTAACCCTAGTAAATATCACAGCCATGGAAGTTCTTACTAAGAGCTGAAATTCTTGTGTGGGTACAGATAGTTCTCAACAGTGAATTTATAACTTGGAAAAAGTAGTATAAACAAACATGATGGAGGTTAAATTTATCTTTCTCATGGAAACTATTTTAAGTAGAGAATTATGTTCCTGAAGGTATAAAAATAGATGTATTTACTCAACTCTTTATGAATCATAGACATACTATGAAGTATATAGTTTCTTGACTATGCATAAGGCAATAAAGATGGTATTAAATTACCAAGCACTTGTAATGTACTGGCAGACATCACCAGAAAAGGTATTCCAGGGTAAACAAGTGCTGAGGGGATTAGAGGATTCTGATGGCGGGATGGCTTTCTAGGGTCAAGAGCTGAGAGCAGGGCATCTTATCCAGTAAGTAGCACCCTGGCTTCTAATTATTGTCACCCCATGAACCCTTTGTGGGTTTTTTTTTTTTGCCTATTAACAGAAGTCATTTATTAATAGTTAATTTATCTCCCTGCTTTTACAAATAAAAAAGATGTCTGTCAATCAGCACTTTGGTTCATGCTGAGTTGCCATGATTCCAGCTATAGCAAATGAAAGTTATATTATTCTGGGCAGCTTTATTACAGGTAAATTAATGTACTCATTGATTTTTTGGAAATATTCAAAGTTCAAAAATTCCTGCTCACCCCTCGACCTCATTTAATTCTTTATGTAGTCCTAGAAGTGACACTTTGGAAATCCCTGTTCTAGATGTTGTAAAAAAGAGACTAGTAGGGATGTATAGTTTGTATATAATCAGGTAGGAATAATTCAGGGAATAAAAGGACTGTAAACCAGATAATATCCCCTGCATTGTCCTAAAGATAGTTGTGTACCTGAATGCTACATGCATTTTAGGTAAGGAGAAAGTGCTGAGGTGAACATAACTGCATTCTTTATGCTTTAAGCATCTTTTTACAAAGTGCCAATTACCAACTTCCATTTGCTTCATCCCACTTCCATTTGCTTCATCCCACCTCAGTCATCCACCCACCAGTGCTAATCTATATCCATGATGCAGTGGCTAGGAGGAGGAAGGGATTGATTCTTCTTTGTGTACTCTGGGGTCTGCAGCTGGTTGTGTAGGGCCATCTCATAGAGCAACAATGAGACAGATAACCTAACCAAATTCCTGGGAGATTTTAGTTTGGGCAACTTATATGTTCAAACTGCACAGGTGAGTTACAACTGGTTAATACCGATATGTTTTTATTTTTAGTTTAAGTCATCTGGGAGTGAGACCCACTGATTTCAAGTACTGAGTGTAAGCCCGTAGTTTTACCTGAAGCTAAAAAAAAAATTAAACTTTTTATTTTGATAATTTTAGATTTACAGAAGAGTTTTAGAGATGCTACTGATAGTTCCTATATACTCTCTACCCAGCTACCTGTTAACTACATGTTAACATTTCATGTAGTCATGGTACAGTGATCAAAACTAGGAAATTAATTTTGGTTCAACAAATGCAATTAACTACAGACTATTTGTATTTCTGTTATTTCAGAGGTATTTCAGGCTTTTTTTCTGTTCCACAATTCAGGTCAGAATACCACACTGCCTATAGTTGTCACATCTCCTTATTCTCCTTCAATCTGTGACAGCTCCTGAGATTTTTTTTGTCTTTAATTACTTTTGAAGAGTACTGGTTAGATGTATTGTAGTGTGTTCTTCAGGTTGGGTTTGCTTTTTTTTTACATGGTAAGACTGAGGTTGCAGATTTGGGGTAAATGAAATCAATATCTTATTAATGGTGATCTTAGCCTTTATCACTTGGTATAGGTTGTGTGGCCAGGTATCTCCACTGTAAAGTTTCAATTTTTCTCTTTCCATACTTGGTTCTTTGGAGCAAGTTGCCAAGTCTAGACCACTGGAGTTATTAAGTCCAGTCTAGGGGATCTAAGACCCATCTCCTAGAGGGAGTATTTAAGAAATTGGAGACATATGTTAAAAGCACCACAGTTATCACAGTTATTAATAAATATTTGATGAGAGATATTATGAGGCCATGTGGATACCCTGTTTCTCTCTAAAGTTTCACTTACAAATTTTAGTATTCATCAGTGGATGTTGCCTGTAGCAATTATTACTTTGGTACTGTGAAAACAAATAATGGAAACCTCATTAAAGATGGAGTCCAAAAATCCTGAAGGGGAAGCTCTCACACACTATCACTCAGACCATAATCAGGAGGAAACTTAGATATGTAAATACCCCAGTACAAGGAAGAGTTTCACCTTGTCCAGCAACAACCCAGCCATTGAGAAACTGCCACATTCTGCTGTTGAAAGGTGTTGCTACCCTGAATCCTTTGAAAACAGCCCCTTCTAGCTTCTTCCTTTCCTCCATAAAAGCAGACCCCCCTCTTCTGTTCTCTGGACTTGCCTATCATTCTCCATAGTTTGCTTGTCCCGCACTACGATTCTCTGCTATTCTTGAATAAACTCATTTTGCTAGTGCAATGACTGGCTGTTTTTTTATTTATTGGTTTGTTTTTTTAAAGCCAACAGCTAATGATGATGTTCCATTTCCCCCTTTCTTCCTGTAATTTAATTCTTCTGTAGGAAGAATTGCCTCTTTTCATTTATTCACTCACTTGTGTATTTGTATCAGTATAGTCTCAGGGATATTTATTGACTTTTGGATATTTATTTATTTATCTATTTTTTAAAAATATTATTTATTTATTTATTCATGATAGTCACAGAGAGAGGAGAGAGAGGCAGAGACACAGGCAGAGGGAGAAGCAGGCTCCATGCTGGGAGCCTGACGTGGGACTCGATCCTGGGACTCCGGGATCGCGCCCTGGGCCAAAGGCAGGCGCCAAACCGCTGAGCCACCCAGGGATCCCCCAGGATATTATTTTATTTTTTGGGTTATAATTATTATCATTGTTTATTGCATTGTTCAAATTATCCCAGATCTGACCATCAGGTGCTCCTAAGAGTTAGTTCCTGTGTCACTTCAAGGAACCCATATCTTGTTTTCTTTTTAAGCACTAACTTACTTTCTGGCACTCTAAGATGCTTCTCCTGGCTTTTCTCTTGTGTTTTCTGTGCTCTAACCCAAGAATCTATAATTTTTTAAGAATTGTGGATCCTTTGATTGGAGAATGATATTTAGAAACCCGAATCTGGCCTTTTGGTGTTCTTGTTGCAACTAGAGAGTCATTATTTCTAGACCCTCTCAGTGTGTAGAGCTAGCATATATGTTTGTATGTATTTTAACCCTGTATCTATTTCTTTATATATTCATCTGTGTATATATATTAAAATAAACATTGGTTCATACTGGTATCTTTAATTCCAGACTGTTACCACGGGGTTTATTCTGGCATTCCCCTTTGCTTGTTTGTAATTTCTTTCTTTCATAGATAACAAACCTGGCTGTCATTGTCTGCAATATATTTACTTACTTGTTCAATTCTAATATGTGTGGAAAGTAGTTTTAGAATTGCTAAACTGGACCTGTGTGAGATACATATTTACCAACTAGAGTGCAGTGTTTTGTTTTTAGCCTTCTGTCTTTTTTTTTATTTATTTTTTATTAGCCTTCTGTCTTTAGCCTTATAGTATCAAAATTCTATTATACAAAGGTATTTATCCATGAAATCAGGGATCAGCAGGTAAGTGGATAAACAAACTGATATATACAACTAGGCAATAAAAAGAAACCATTGATTCATGTGAGACAGGGAGATCTTAAATGAATTTTGCTTAGTCAGACATAAGAAGCAATGTATTGTGTGATTCTATTTATATGATATTTTGGAAGGCAAAACTGTAAGGAAAGAAAAGAAATCAGTGGTTGCTAGAATTGAAAGTTGGAGAATGGGTTACCTAGGAGTGGAATTGCTGGATCATATGATAATTTTATAGCTTTTTTAGTAACTGCCTAAACCGTTTTCCACAGCAGCTGCACCATTTTACATTCCTACCAACAATGCCCAAGGGTTCCAGTTGTTCCAATTTCTTCATGTCCTCTCCAATACTTGTTGTTTTTGCTTCTTTACTTTTTTAAATTATATCCATCCTAGTAGGTATGATGTAGTAACTCATTGTGGTTTTTATTTGCATTTCCCAAGTGACTAAGAATGCTAAGCATCTTTTCATGTACTTATTGGTCAATTGTGTATCTTCTTTGGAGAAATATCTATTTAAGACCTTCACCTATTTTTGAATTAGCTTGTCTTTTGTTACTGAGTTGTAGGAATTCTTTATGTACTCTAGATATTAAATCCTTGTTAGATCTATAATTTGCAATTTTGCCTCATTCTATATGTTATTTTCCTTTCATTTTCTTGATAATATCCTTTGATACAAAAAAGTTTTTAATTTTGATGAAGCCAAATGTATTTATTTTTTTGCTGCTTGTGCTTTTGGTGTTCTATCTAATAATCTATTACCACACCCAGGGTTCAGCCCTATGTTTTCTGGTTTAATAGCATTTAGGTCTTATATTTAGGTCATTGATCCATTTTGAGTTAATCTTTCTATATGGTATGAGGTTATATGAGCATATATTTATTTTTAGACCTTTGAAAATGCAAACATTTTAAAGATTTAGGAGTCACATTATAGTTTTTTCTTAAAAATAGCAGGCAGAAGCAACATTAACCTATATTAAAACTTAATCTTTGGGAAGAGGGAAAAAGACATGTTTGAATTTCTCACTGTTAATATCTTTCAATGAAAGACTCCCAGGCATTATCAGGTTTACTTTTTTTCTTTTTTTTTTTTTTTTTTTTTTTTTTTTTTTTTTTACTTTTTTTCTGACCTGTGATTTATTCTGATTGCTTTGTTGAGCAAGCTAGGTTCTGATGAGTTCCTTACCAGTTTCATCACAGAGGTAGGGAGCCTAACAGCATGGATTTTCATGAGTATTTGGGAAGACCACTTCCTCACTATCAATGTCTCCTTCTCCTTCTCTTCCACAGGAGAAGTTTTGCTCTATTAGGATCATGCCAAATTCTCATGAATCCAGATAAGGAAGATGTTTTTTTAAAAGATTTATTTATTTACTATTTTAGAGAGTGAGGAGGTGTAGAGGGAGAGAGAGAATCTCAGACTCCCCACTGAGTTTAGAGCCTGTCATGGCGCTTGATCCCACTACCCTGAGATCATAACCTGAGTTGAAATCAAGAGTCAGATGCTTAACTGACTGAACCACCCAGATGCCCCCCAGATAAGGAAGATTATAACTGCCAACGTCTACCACATAAAAAAATGGCTACACTTTGGAGAACATATAAAATCAACTCTAGTTTTTGTTATCAGAGGCTTTGCAGGGATCTGAGCTAATACAGACCCTCATAATCATTTTCTTTTAACTCTTCTCTAAGCTATTATTTGTTTATTTTCTTTTTTTTTTAAGACTCAACTATATCTAAAGAAGAATAGGTCATTTCGTAGTTTGCAAAATGAAGTGCAGCTCCAACTTTGCCAGACAACATTCTATCAAGAGTAAGTGATGCAAAAATGTTTTATCTAGGACTGCTAAGAAAAACAGTGGCAGATAGTTTGTACAGTTTAACAATACTTAAAGACAAAAGACATGTTACAAATTCAATATTGATCAAGAGAAATATGTAGTAGTTTGGGATTTGTACTTGGAACTCTGTAATGTAATGATGAATTTTCAAACCACAAAAGGAGACTAAAACTGAAAACAGGATGAAGCCCAAAATTTATTCTAAGCAAGATAGCAAAACAATAAAAAAATGACTGGACAACTATAACAGTCCTCTTATTTATCTAGAATGAGAAAACATGCAAAATGTGTTAAGTAAAGTACTCTAAATTTTGTGATAAAAATCTGAAGTTGACACACAATTTGAGGCTGTCCAGTCTTTTGAACTTGACTGCATTTTGAAATGGTTACATTTTTGTTGTCCCCAGTAATGTAAACCCAACCATCATAATGAGGAATATAAAACCAAACCAAAACAATAAAACAAAAACCTACCCTTTCCAGTCCCTTTCCTCACCTTTCTTGTAGGGTCTGGATACATGATTTAGATTCTGACAGATGTATTTTCATGAAATTAATATATATGGGGGAAAAGGTAGGACATGGGGCATCCATTTTGGTGCTGCAGGAATTGGCAAAAACCACATGATTCTTTGTTCAGATGTGGTGGCTCCAATTTCCTGACTGTGATGGCAACAGTATGTTTCTGGGGTCTGTTTAGCATCTTCACCAAGTTGTTCCTGGAAGGTTGGCCAGAAACTATTTCACTAACCTTTCCAAAGATTCTGTAAACTAACTGATAGCTGTAGTAAATCCTTTCTTTCTTAAACCAGTCAGAGTGGATTCTGTTGTCTGCAATCCAGGACCCTATTTAATATAAGATCCACTGTGTATGTGAGTCTTTCTTGGAAAAAGTTAAATAATGTCGCATTAACGGAAAGTCTCATTTTATAAATCATGAATATTTAGAATGGAAAGTCACTTTTATTAAGTACCAGTTCTTTTTCTGTCTCTCAAGTAAATGTATAAATAAATAAAATCTTTCACCAGTTCAATGAATATTGATATTGATATTTATTCAAATTTACCCTTTTAAATGGAGAATAAAACAAAAAAATCCATGTATCTAAGACTAGTTAATGATGCACATAGATTCTTCTTATAGTGCAATATACAATATACATATATGGCCATATGTATATTTTTATAAACATTTTGATTTCCAAATGTGAAAGTATTAAATCTTTCTTTTTGTATTTCTAACAAAAATACTCTAATTTTTGTATTTGTTGAGTTAGAGCAATTGTTCATTTAGGCCTAACAAGACAAAAATTCTTAAGGAAGATGATGATTCCAATAAAACTGTAAATATTCACATATGCTTCAAGTATATGCTCTGGAAGTATAAAATTAAATGTTTTAGCATGAGAAACCTATTTAGTATTGGCATTCTTTCACATCACTCAACCAGGCTATTGAAGAATCATTCTGGAGTTACTGTATAATATAAAAGTAGAGTACAGACCCATGTGAATATTTTATAGTTTATTGTATGGGTGGGTATTCTTAAATTTTAATGCTGCAAAAGAAATAGGTAGCCCTGGAATCCTTGTGTCAATGAGATATAGAGGAGGTTGGTGATCCAATTAGTATAATGGGCATCTGGCAGCCAAATGATGCACTTCAAAACCTGGCTGAGAAAGACTGGCCCTCATCCACACTTTCGTAATATAGAGGAGAGAGAGAAAACAGGATGTGGAATCCTCTTGTTCTTTCTGTGCTGCTTTAAATCCAATAGAGTCCTTGAAAACCAGATGTTTTCTATTATAATGCTTTTCATCCATATATTACTTCTCCATTCCACATGACTTCTCCTTCCTTTTTCATACTTATCCTTGGCTTTACTTTAATGATTCCATGGTGGTCATGTTGACTATTTTCCTATTCTTAGTTCATAGAAACCACCATTATCTTAAGGATATTTCTATGATATGGCAGTTACTTCAGCAATTTTTAATCATTTTTCCAATCTGCAGATGCAAGTAGTGGTTTTTCAAATTGTTATCTATTAACATAAACACTAGAAAACCAGGAGTCTTCACATTTTAATCTTGTGGTTTTCTTTCCAAAGACAGTGAAAAATATAACATGGTAAAATTTCCTCCTTGCATTTTCTTCCTTTGGAACTAGAATCATAATTCTTTAAATAAACATGTAACCTTACATTGAAATTTTATTCATTTGTATCATTATGCCCTTTATGTTGGATACAATCAGATATGAGCCTCTTGCGCTCCTATGTGTCTTGCTGAATGTGCCACAATCCCAAGGTTTTGGCTGTTCTTTAACCTGGGCCACTTCTCAGGATTGATTACATAGCTGGCAATCCTGAGAAGATAATACATTGTAGTTTTTGTATTACACCTGGTCTTCTTCCAGGCAAACATACTTGCTTACTGCTTGTTATAAAAGCAGCAGATTCCCTAAGCTTAGGTTCTCCTCTGTGAACCACCCCTCTGCATATGCAGGCTCCATTAGGCCCTCCACATTTCCCTGTGGGACTTGGGCACTGATACAACTATATTGCTACTCCTGTTACTCCTTTTGCTGTAACTAGTAACATCCTTTGTCTCTGACTCAAGAGTCTCATATCTTCTGTCAGCATCCATAAAACTGGCAGGCTTACTTAGTTTGAATAGTTATTTTGGTAAGAGCTTTTCTGCTTCTAACTCTCCTTCACGGGATCAAACTTATTGAAGTAGGGCAAAATCCATGTTTTATAAAATACCTTCCTTTTGAACAATTCAAATCACTGTTATATATTATATTTTTCCCCTAAAACACTTTTATGAAGTATATAGATACAAGTTAATCCCATTTGATAAATGAGGAATTGGCGATAAAGTGATTTCCTCAAGATCACTTAATTCGTAACACATTAAATGCTGGAATTCAGGCTTTCTCACTGATAACACAGGGATTGGAGAGTCTGTAATATATAATACTGTCATTTTCCTTCTCACTAACATTCTTTGTAATAGTACCTGTCAAATTTAGAATACGGAATTTATAATTAGTATTCTTCCAGAAAGGAAGAATAATTGGTAGTATAATTACTAACTGAAAATCTGAAATTATTTAGACTTCCTAATATTTCATAAAACATATTCTGTTCCAACATTCATAAACATAACTCATATAAAAAACTAAATAATGTTTGCTCTTAGCCTCAAACACAGTGTTTCTCACAGTGCAATCCTCATCAAAATGATCTGGAGAGCGTCTTAAGACTATAGGTTGCACCCCAGACCTACTAAATCTGAATTTCTAGAGTATAAAGGATTTTGAGTATTTTTTTAAAAATCAGATCTCCCAGGTGATTTTTTTTATGGCCATTAAAGTTTACCATGCATTACAATCAGGGAGAGATTGTTTCTATAGACTAGGGGTGGGCAAACCACCATCCTTTAGCTAAATACCTATAAATAGAGAAAAGTAGCAGATTTACAAAACTGTTTCTGAATATAGTACTTATGAAAAATCTTGATAAAATAAATGCAAATCAACACCAAATTTACGTTTCTCAGAAAGCCAAATGTCTTCCCTTACATCATCAATTTAGCAGTAGTGGTTTAAAAATGCTTATATTTTGTGAAATAGCGGGTTTATCTAAGGAATTCATTCATCTAGAGATCTTAGTTCTGTGGTTGTGCAACACCTCCTTTTGCCTATTCATAAATCCACTCAATATATATTCATTGAGTACCTACTTTCTGAGCCAAGCGCCATTCTAGGCACTGATGTTACAGAGTGTACAAGTTGGCTAGAATCCCTGCCTTTAAGGTCTGTATTAGAAGAGGATGATAACTGCTTCTTAACAAAAAGTAAGATTCTTTATGGAGGAAGATAAAAGGATTTTGTTTGCGATCAGTGACTCCAAACTTGCCATTTTGCAGAAGAAATATGTTTTTAAAATATTTTTTCTTTCCAGATTTGAAGTTGAAAGTATGGTTCTAAGATAAGGACATGTACCAAAGGAATGCTGCTTGATTTTTGCTGGACACTTAAAGGTCATGTCAAGTAATACAAGCAGGAACAAAAATACCAACTCTGAAATTTTAAGTGACTTTGAAGAAGGTGACATTATAAAGTAAATATTGTCTGAGTTTCTCCGTCTCCCAGTATTATTTATTTATATCTTTTTTTAAAAGATTTTATTTATTTATTTGAGAGAAAGAGAGAGAGTGAGCATGAGTTGGAGGAGGGGCAGAGGGACAAGCAAACTCCATGCTGAGTGGAGCCCAAGGCAGGGCTCAATCCCAAGACCCCGAGATCATGACCTGAGCTGAAGTCAGTTGCTTAATTGATTGAGCCACCCTGGTGCCCCTCATCATTTTTTATTTAAAAGAATTTTTAATTATATGTGTCATTGCATTAAAGTAATTTACATAGTACACTATAGTATTGAAATACTTCCGTATGAAATATTTCAGTAATTGAAGTCCTTAGACAAACCATATTTTTCCTCAAGGAAGAGCCAACATATAGCCTAATGTATATTTTGTCTAATATAGGATACACAAGATTCCTAAGTGGTTGTTATATGAATGATTGACCGGCTAAATGAGTGAGTTACAAACCATGTCACTTTAGAGGCTGAGTAGTATTAAAAAGTAAAATGTGCCAAAACAGTTACTGATTAAAGGAGCTCCTTTTGGTTTTTTAAAGAAACCCAGTGCTTGCAAAAATTTTTATGCAAAGGGATAGGACTTAGGATAAGAGAGCAGTTTGTGTGTAGTAATAAAACTTGCTTCATTTTTTTGTTGTTGAGGGCAGATTGGATCTGAAGATTTTTTTTTTTAAGATTTTATTTATTTATTCATGAGAGACACACAGAGAGAGGCAGAGAGGCAGAGACATGGGCAGAAGGAGAAGCAGGCCCCTTGCAGGGAGCCCAATTGTGGGACTTGATCCCGGGACTCCAGGATCATACCCTGAGCCAAAGGCAGATGCTCAACCCCTGACCCACCCAGGCATCCCGGATTTGAAGATTCTTAAATCCAAAAGTCTCTAAGTGTAAAGGTTTTGGGAGGTGAGAACAGTTGCTGGGATTGATTTTGGAAAAGTCACTTCAGGTCAGATATGACACTGAAAACAATGCTAAAGAATCTGGACTACAGATTCTACAGGCAGTAGAGCTCTTTGATGGTCTGTAAGTAGGAGGGAGATGGATCAGATGAACATTTATATAGGTGACTGGTGTGATGATGTGTGGGCTGTATTAGAGAAAAGACAACATGGATTTGGAGAATAATTGCGAGATTAATGAGCAGGTCTTGGACCAAGGCACTGGGCCTGGGTGTACCAATTAAGAGATGGATTCAAGATGTTTTACTGGCAATAAATTCAATGAGAAGGGCAAAGGAAAAAGAAGAGATGCATTTCTAAGAATTTTCAATAAAAATTAAATTTTATTTTTGCATGGCATCCCCATTTTTAAATGTATGAATCATCATTGATGGGTCAAAAATTTCTTGATACACTAAACACTGGCCAAGGAGTTAGCCAACCTGTGACTGGCTGAACATTCTAGTGCTGGAGGTGCTTTGGAGACATTCTTAGAACCTATGATCTCCAAGATCTTCCCCAGGATCAGTGTTAGTGATAGATGGAACCTCAGAGGTCACGTAACAGAAAGCTCATATTGACGGCTAGTTAGTGGCAGAAGTGCAAGCAGAATCCTGATTTTAGTGCCCTGTTCATTTTACCGTGCTGCCTCAACTGTGTGTGGATCAAATAGAGCCACCGGTGTTTCAACTAAAGGGAAGAAACTTAGATCATCTGTACTGGGGCTTCTCAAAATGTCTATAATCATTAGGGTTCTCCAGAAAAACAGAACTAAGAGGATATATATAGATATATATGAGATTTATTGTAGGAAGCCAAGCCAATGCTCATGCTATTATGGAAACCAAGCAGTCACACAATCTCCTGCTTTCAACCCCGGAGAACCAGGGAAGCCAGTGGTCTAACTCAGTCCAAGTCCAAGGGCCTGAGAACCAAGAGTGCTAAAGTCCAGGGCAGGAGAAGATGGATGTCCCAGCTCAAGCAAAGAGAGATTTTATTTTTATTTATTTATTTTTTTTTGAGAGATTTTAATTTTAAAGTCATGCTACTCTTCTCTAATTCCACCTTGACTCTTTATTACTACATCTTTTTCAATATTAAAGTCATAAAATAGTGTAATTCTGTATACAGTCACATGAACACCATCCTCCCTCACTGAGCATCATGGATCTAGGTCAGTATCTTCATTCCAAGTCTGCTGTCCTGAGAACAAAGTACCTCCCCCCTTTTTAAAGCATCTTTTTCTCATAGTAGTAAGTTGTTGGATGGAGATAGGACACAGCATTATGTATGTTTATGGATCATGCTGCAGTTTTAGCATGTAAAATATTCCAGACTAAAGACTCATTTGGCCTGGAATTCTTTCTTATACTATAGTTGGTACAAATTAATTCTGCTGGAGCTGATAGATTATCCAAAAGGAAAGTCCAGGCCAATCCTTATTTATTAATTCTGTAAGTTTAAGATTTATTTTTTAAAATCATGTGCTTAAAATGGTGCATACTTATAATTCCACAGGTTCCTAGAATTTCATTGTAAGAATAATGTCAGAGCTAAAATAATTCTAAGAGATGGATTTGTTTTTATTTTCCAGGAAATCTGCCTTATAAGTAAATACCAATCAGCCTACTTCAATTTTATGTAAAATAGATGTAAAATTTCTGATAATGAGTGAAGAAGTATTTGATGATATTCATAAAAATGATTACTGTTTTAAGAAAGTCCTTTTGGAAAGCCTACATAAACCTCAAAGCCCAAAATATTTACATTGAAAATGAATACTAAGGAAAATTAAGTATCTCTATTTAAATGTTAGCTATTAACACGTTGTGCTCATGGATCAGTAGCCTTGATTAGATAATAAACCATCACAGATGTAGGGGAGGCAAACTTTGCTCTCTGCCTTCTCAGGATTTTTCATCTGGGGCAGAAAATTAAACTGACATACAACAGATTACCCAGAGAAAAGCATACAAATTTATATAAGGTTTATGTGATATAGGAGCCCTCCTCATGACATGAAGACCCAATGAAGTAGCAAACTTCTATAAAGTGCCCGTTAAGAATTATTATTATTTTTTTAAGAATTATTATTTTTTTAAAATGGCGCTAAACCGCTGAGCCACCCAGGGATCCCAAGAATTATTTTTAATAAGCTTTGTATAGAATTTCTCGACTTTGCCTCCCTGTTGAAGAAAGTTTCTTTGTTCCTGATAGAGGGAAGGCATCTGTCACATGGGAGTTCTTAATCTCCCATTTTCAGGAAGAAAAGAAGGATATTAGAATGCTCTTCTTACAGTCTAACTCTCTGCTGTTTCCTAAGTGTCTCTAGTTGAAAATAATCCTTATGCCAAAGTGGTATATTTTGGGGTGGTGTACATCCTGTCACCCATCTCAGACCAGAGGAATTTTTCAAGGATTAAATGAGAAAATCCTCATGGAACTATCAGATCCGTGCCTGGCAGAGCAATACTCACTACATGGTATAGTCTTTACTCCTGTTGCTAATTGTAGTTAAAAATAATGATATGTCATTGACGGATACAACCCTTCAAATTAACTTTTTAAAAAGTTGTGACTATAAATGCTGTGTTGCTTAGGAAAACAGTTGGCTGGTTCATTGCTAGGTTTATAATTTGAAGTTAAAGCGCCTATTCACGGGGATATTCTGTGATGTTGCAGAAATTCTTGATGAGGCAGGAGCTGTGTGTGATTCTGGTTGACAATTGAAGGGCATTTTGTCACAGAATCCTGGGACAAGTGAAAAGCAGTTTTTCATTTTCATTATTTTGGAGGAATGTGATTTATAAGTGTTTAATAGTTCTTTTTTTTTTAAGATTTTATTTATTTATTCATGAGAGACACAGAGAGGCAGACATAGGTAGAGGATGAAGCAGGCTCCCTGCAGGGAGCCTGAGGCAGGACTCAATCCCAGGACCTTGGGATCACAACCTGAGCCCAAGGCAGATGCTCAACCACTGAGCCATCTTAGGCAGGCTCCAGTGTGTATTATAATTTACTTTCTTTTAAAAAAATTTCCTTTTTATTTAAAACATCTTTCTTGGGTAAATCTCATGAGTCACATAGCCTTAGTTTCAGAGTGATGGTGATTTAACATTAGTGGCCCTAAGTTTTTTTTTCTTTCTTTTTTAATTTATCATTACTCGAAACAAATGGCTTTCCAAAGCTATTTAGGCCATGTGTTCCTATTCTGCCTTATAAATCTTGATGTGCCAGGTACTGGAGCGATTGCTTAGTTGATCCCTTGGGAAGCCTGAAGTGAAAGCATTGATTAGGCTCTTTTGGGCTGAGAGCCCTATTCAGCTATTTAGCTGGCAGAAAGTCTTTGTTTTTTTTTTCATTAGGAAAACTAGTGGCAGCAGAATCTTGCCTGGAGATATTTATTAGTAGTAGTAGTCATAAGCACTGTCTACTGTCTACTCACAAGTACTGTTGGTTGGTAAGTCATTCTGGAAGCAGAGGAAAGTGCTTCAATCTGTATTTATTTAGAATTTTTTAAATGGATACCTTTGTCAATGCTTATCAGATAAAGCTCATGAGATTTTCTGTATATTTGCCAGGATAAATCATTCTGTGATATGCTTCTCGAATTCAGAGTGGAATGTACTGTAATCTGATTTGAAAGTGTCATGGGAAATTTCTTCAACGTTTTAGTATTGATGAATATCAATTTAATAGATGCATGCTGTATACTTCTTTACTGAACCAGTGCTGTGGGAATTTGATGGACAGCAATGATTATGGCCATAGTAAGTGCCATGTACTCAAATGTCCTATGGAAAAAAAAAAGCATCACAAATACAGTGATATGCAGGATGTGGTTTCTTTTTAAATATTATATTTGATTTATTATTTATGGACTAAAAAAGAGAGGTGAGCTCCATTAACCCAGTGACCTTTACTTTTTCCCAAGAAGGATAATTGCATTCTAATGGAAATATAGGAACAGTAGGTATTAAAAACACAACCCTCTGAAAGAATGGGGCTGCTTGCTTCAGCCTCTGAAAGCATCCAACGGGGCTCAGCATAAATTTATAAGCAACTCAAATTCTTTACCAAAGTAGAAAAATACTGCCAAGTGTGTTAGCCTTGGGAAAATCTAATAATGTTCTGGTGTTAATCTTATATTTTCTTCAAGCATATTATGTTCTTTTTAAAATAATAGTCATCAGTTTCATTCAAGACTGAAATTATAGCCTTACAGTGAGTGTCACTGTACTGTTTCTCAAAGATTGCAGTGGTTTGTTCATATGTGTGAGTGCTATGTGCATCTTGCATGAAAATCGTAAATTGAGGGCTCCCACTCTGGTCATTTTCCACAGACATTCTGTGTTTTCTGATTTCTGGTTCTTAAGAGACTTAATTTTGAGAGCCTCTAAAATCCCACCAGGAGAAGGATGGAATCTCAGTTCTACTTTTGGGTCCATGCTGTTACAGGGTCACAGAAACTCCACAGAGACATTTTCAGGGGATCTCAAATGCTAGTTATGCACCATTGGTATTCTGTGACTGTTTTTCAGCTGTCAGAGGCAAGTGAGAAAGAGATAGATGGTGTACATTTTTTCTCACAAAGCTGAATTTACTCACATTTTTAAAACAAGGTCCTCTGTGTTTTAGGGGGTGCTCTTTCTTTCCTTTTTTTGGTGCTGAAGTATTATTATTTCATAAAATGTTGTTCACTATTCTTGGTACTTACCATTTTCATGTTCTTACTCGGCACACACAAACAAAAAAGTTGTCAGCTCTATATCATGTTCCTCCAGCCTTAAAATTAAAAAAATTTTTTTTTTCAACTGACCTGGGACATCCCCAAATCAGAAAACTAACTCCTTTGTCAAACCGTATTGTCATTTTGAAGGCTCAGATATCAGTGTTAGGAAATGCTTCCTCTAAACTGCTGGTTTGCTATTATTTGTGTTATGTTGTCTCTCAAAACAAAATTGCTTAGTCTTTAAGAGCCTGGGTGACGAACCCACGCAACCAGCATTCTAGATTCAGTACTGCCATTTATTTAACCTTCAGAGCCTCAGTTTCCCATCTGTATAAGTGGCAACGACAAAACACCAATTTATAGGGATCCCTGGGTGGCGCAGCGGTTTAGCGCCTGCCTTTGGCCCAGGGCGCGATCCTGGAGACCCGGGATCGAATCCCACGTCGGGCTCCCGGTGCATGGAGCCTGCTTCTCCCTCTGCCTGTGTCTCTGCCTCTCTCTCTCTCTCTGTGTGTGTGACTATCATAAATAAATGAAAAAAATTAAAAAAAATAAAATCTTTAAAAAAAAAAACCACCAATTTATAGAGGTGCTGTGATCATTAAGTGAGTTCATATATATCAAATGCTTAGCACAGTGGCTAGCATATTGACATATATGAATTTTGCTGTTGATCATATTTTCCTTCTTTGTTTTGGCAACAGGATATTTATAAGATTTGCCCATATCTAGCCCAGGATTGTCTGGGACATGATTAGGTAAAATTATATAGCCAGCCTGCTATTTCTCTGTAATCTCTCTTCCCTCAGCTGTTTATTTTTCTCCATTGATTATATGCATTAAAAAAAATCCCACCAAATAATAATACGACCTTCCTTAGAGTATAGATATGAGGATATACAAACTCAGAATTTCTGGGAGTGGGGCTCAGAAATTTAATTTATAATAAGCATCCCAGGCAATACTTTAAAAAAAAACTTTTTAAAAAAGATTTAATTTATTTGACAGAGACAGAGAGAGAGCACAAGCAGAAGGAGCAGCAGGCAGAGAGAGAGAGGGAGAAGCAGGCTCCTCGAGGAGCAGGGAGCCTGACTCGGGCCTCCATCCCAGGACCATGGGATCATGACTTAAGTTGAAGGCAGATGCTTAACCAACTGAGCCACCCAGGTGCCCCACCCCAGGCAATACTTCACATTCAAACATGAAGATCACTGGCTGAGTAGAATGTGTAACATTTTATACTGTGAGAAATTTTTGTATAAAATATAAATCAGTAATGCCAAAGGTATAAATAAATAAATATCTCACTAGCATTTGGGATTGGGATAAGCTATAAATTAATTTATTAAATCTAGAAGTCGCATTTCATGCTCCAAGCCTTCACATGCCACTTCAGGTGAAGTGACTTCAGGGTCTTCTGACTTTAGAGCTGCTTTCATTGTATAACTAGCTTGGCCACTCATAGACTCCTAGAATATTATAGCTGGGAACGTAGAGAAGGTGGCTGTGGCCATGAGGCACTAGGGCACTCCAGGGAGCTGGCTGCAAAGAGGCCATCAGCTAAGCAAGATAGGCATTAGAGGAACCAATGCTGTTGTCACTCACAATATCAAACTCTACCATTTACTGAATCCCTTTTTTAAAAAAAAGAAAAAAGCAAAATAGATTTGTACTAAGTATTTTCCTTGTGGTATTTCATTTAATTTTCATAATAACTCCATTAGCTATTATTTTATTCCCCCTTCATAGATTGAAGAAAGAAATCTAAAAGATATTAAACAAGATATTCCAGGGACCAAGACTAATAACAGTAGAACTGGCTCTCACACCCAGAGTTCCTGACCCTACCCTAAAACCTGACTCCTAACTACCATGGTTTCCTGCCTGCTGTTAATTCTCACAGAGCCATGTAAGGAAAGGCAGAGGCCTCCCATAGAGTTCCAAAAGATTGTACTGGCAAGCATGGAGAGATAGTTGTGAAACTTCCTGACTTCCAGGATAATAAAAAAAGGGCTATTTATTCATTTGTGCCAAGATTTACTGTACAGTGGCCCATCCTCTAATATGCCACGGGAACGTTATACAAACCCAGCCTTGTAGCCTGACTCACTATCTTAATCACAGACTTGTGCACTCAGAGCTTACTGTCTGGTTGAATCGTGGGTAGGAGTGTTTACTTGCTATTGTGGATACCTCAAATTTGTCATAATAAAAAGTGATGTTGGGTACTGAGGAGTAAGCAGTTGGCACTCCTACACCACCTGGCACTTGGCAGCCTAGCTGCTCTCCTGAGCAGTGGAAGTTCATCTCAGGACAATAGCAAGCCTCAGAAGTCAACAACTGCTGGTTATTATTCCATGCTGGTGCATCTGGTACCTCGATGGGTGCTGTGGTCTAGCCCAGCAGTGGAGTGGTTCCAGCAGTGTTCACTATTTGGTGGTCTAGCCCAGCAGTGGAGTGGTTCCAGCAGTGTTCACTATTTGGAGAAAACAAATACTGTGACAGAGACTGAGTCACCAAGGAATCTTGGAAGTCTTCCTTTTGCCTTCTGAGCACATGCATTACAGGTTGGACCTCAAATGGAGCAGTGGTACCTGGTGTGGTTGCCTAAGGAAGTTTTAGTGTGCAATACAATTTCAGTTTTCTCTCACTGGTTTGTTTTGTTTGTTGTTTGCTCAGGAACTTGGCACATCAAAACCATTTCAGGTTTTGCTGGATTGGAGTCCTAGAAAAAAAGGATTCTCATCACTGAGAAATAGATATTCCTCTGAGAACAGTGATTAAGCCTCTCAATCAGCACATTGCTGATTGTTCATCCAAGGTCCAGATTTTGCAAAAACTTGTCCCCAACAAGTTTAGCAAATAGAGCAATTTTGGGATGTATTTTACACTGTTATTCACAGAACACTTACAATTTCCAGTTTTGCTTTTATTTCTAATTTTCTCAGCAGGAACAACTCATTTGATATGAACAACTTATTCAAGAAGTTCAAAGGCACTGTAGTGTATAGTAAATACAGTTTTGCCATCAGAGAGAATGAAGTTCGGATCCTGGCTTGGCTACTTACTTGCTGTGGACTTAGAATAAGTGACTTAGCCTCTCTAAGTCTCTGTGGGCTAATTTTTAAATCTGATAATGCTTGTCATACAGAGTGGGTGCAAAATTAATTCAAGAAAGCAATTACAGTGGTTATTGAGCCCTTACCCTGTGCCAGGCACTGTTCTAGGTTTTATGGATACAGTGGTGAACTTGACCTTGCCCTCGTGTTCAAAACGGAAAGCCAAACTAACAACTGATTACAACAAAATAAGATGCTGGCTAAGACAGTGAGGAGCTTGAGAGGCCTCAGGTGCTTAAAGGGAAAAATAACTCAGTTTAGGTCAATGGTTCTCTGCTTTGACTATTCATTAGAAACCCCTGGAGAGTTTTGTTGTTGTTGTTGTTGTTGTTGTTGTTTTAAACTACCAACACTCTGGTCACACCATAGACTAGTTAAATCAGAATTGCTAGGGGTTTATCTTGGGGACCAGTAATTCTTAAGTCTCCCAGGTGATTCTAATGTGGAGCCAGGTTTGAGAAACTCTCAGGCTGGGATCAGGGAATTTTTCAGAGGAAGCTGAGGTCTTGAGGCTGAAGTCTGCAGCATGATCCAGAGTTGGCCATATGTAGAGAGGAAAGAACCACACATAGAACAAGGAAGGGTAGGTTTTGTGTGTGTGTGTGTGTGTGTGAAGATCTGCAAGGGTAAAAGAATGTGATACCTTCTGGGGAAATGCAAATAATTCTATGTGGATTGAACATGGAGCCCAAGAGGAGTAAGGCAGGAGAGGTAAGCGGAGGCCAGAATACAAGCGTCTTTGAATTACCTTCTAAAGAAATGAATTGTGTAAAGGGATCAGCGCAAGCACATAAGACACCTTCACTAAATGATAATGACGGCTATTAGTAGTAGATGCTTGAGTTCTTAGAACATTTACTTCCAGAGTGGCAAAGGTCATTCTAACTATGTTCACTCAGGGTCTTAATGGAAGATTAATTCTTAGAACATTTCAATATTCCAGCCATGTGAGTGGGAAGAAGTGGTTGCCATGTCTGGGTTGCTGGTTTTGCTCCATTCAAATTGTGCCTTCAGAGTCTAATGAGTAAGTAATTTCTCCCTGGACTTTTGTGTGTGTGTGTGTGTGTGTGTGGTAAAACATGCATAACATAAAATTTACCATTTTAACCATTTTTTAGTGTACAATTGAGTGGCATTAAGTACAATGTGTTGTTATGCAACCATTGCCACTGTCTTTCTCTAGAACTTTTTTTGTCATCCCCAAATGAATCTCTGTACCCATTGAACACTAACTCCCCATTCCCACCCCATCTTCCCCTTTCCCTGGCACCCTCTATTGTACTTTCTGTCTCTATGAATTTGATTATTTCAGGTAGCTCATATCAGTAGAATCATAATATTTGTCCTTTTGTGTCTGGCTTATTGCACTCACATAATGTCCTCACTAGATTTTAAAAGTCTTAGCCTCCTTTTGCTAAGGTCTTAGATCTTTTACTTGGACCTTAAACTCTGACATTTTAAAAGCATAGAAATAGCTTTGATCTTAGGGAGTTCATAATATTTCAGCACAGCATAATATAAGATGACAAAGCAGCATACAGTGTGTGCAGAAGTCCTGTCTAGTCTCCAGGACAAAGGTATGAATGTCCTGGATTATTTGCTGTGGTTTATCTCGCCCTGTTCCCTCAGATGATGAGGATAGCATAAAGGTAGTCATTTATCCACCTTTTCATGGGTTATTATTTTTTCTTTCTATTCATTCTATTCAAGCTGGATAGTAAATATAAACAGCAAGTGATTTTTAAATAATCTCAGTTTATCTTTATATTAGAGCAGGTTCATTTGCAGCCTTCTTTGGAGCTTCTCCCGTGTGATCCAAAACTAGCCCCCATACACAGAGGGCAGGAAGACTGAAGATAGAGGCAGGCCACTCCTGATGGAGAGGTGGCTGGTTTAATAAGCAATAGAACTTCTATACAAGGGGATCCCTGGGGTAGCTCAGCGGTTTAGCGCCGCCTTCACCTCAGGGTGTGATCCTGGAGACCTGGGATTGAGTCTCACATCAGGCTCCTGCATGGAGCCTGCTTCTCCCTCTGCCTGTGTCTCTTGCCTCTCTCTCTCTCTCTTTCTCTCTCTCTCTCTCATAAATAAATAAAATCTTAAGAAAAACAACAACAAACTTCTATACGAGGCCTGTCTTGGGTGGTCTTAAGATGTAGATCTCCATACCTGCCTGCCAAGTCTTAAAAGCTTACATAAAGGCGTTAACTAGGTGCAGTCACAAATTTTCCACACCACATTACTGTCCTCAAGGCTATGCTTTTGAGGGCAGCTTCTGGGAGCAAGAAAGGCAAGCAGGATGCACAATCCGAGGACAGGGGACAGGTGAGGAGCTTCTGACCGCTGCGGTCCAGCTCATAGATCACGTTCTCTCAATGATCTCCCCCAATAAAGCAGGAAGAACTCGAATCTTCACAGCCTCTTATTATAATGAACAGGCCAATCACATGACTGACCTATATTAATGGTTTTCTCTGCATCCAAACATTTTTATGAATAGTTGCTCTGAAGGATGGAGCCACTTGGTAGAATAGTCATATGAAAAGTCATCACATCTCACTCAGCAGCTTCATCTGGAAAGAACCTGAATTTCCCACCCACTCTATTATCTTCCTTTCTTAAATACTTATTTGTTCAAAAAATATTTCTTGAGTTCCTAATTACATGTCAGGCAATGCATTAGGGCCCACAACAAACAAAATAGGTGTGGTATCTACTCTTATACAACCTAATGGGTTTAATATTGGTTATTGATTATATAGTTGATTTCTGGTTCACATAGTTGCTGGTGCTGAATTCACAGGCTATTAAGTGGATCAGATATTCTTTTTTTTTTTTTTACATGGGGTATTTCCACTTAAAGGGGGCTAACCAACTGGCTGCCAAGCTGCCCCCACAAAGTGATAAAATTCCTGTTGGGCAGGTCTGATGGTTGACTTGCAGTTCTAGAATTTTCCATGCCATTGCCTCCTGAGACAAGAGGAGAGGACAGACTGATGCTAACTTCCAAGAGAATGGAGTATATCTGAATGTTGATTTATTACTTTTGATGGGGACTGTCCCTTTCCTTTTTAAGTCACTAAAATATTCATTTTTATCATTTAATGAATCCTTCCTGGATCAGGGTGCATGAAAGGCTGAATCCACAGTCAGAGGGATGCTAAGGGAAGACAAAATTGAAGTAATGTTATGTAAATAGTCTCAAGGGATCTTTTATCCAGGCCAAGGGGATGCCTGGTATAAATCCAAGTCCTGTGGCGGAGAGCATCTCTAGAGTGAACCAGTCGTATCCCGCAGGTTCTGTGTTCTGAGTGACATTCTTTCATCATGTCTGCCAGATAACAAGATTGAGTTAGTCAGATCATACGCTTAACTTAGCCATACTGTCTCTTTAAAGTGATTGTGTTTATCTCTGATCTCATCTGTAATGGATTATGATCACTGGCCAAACTCTTAGTGTTCTTGGACTTTTCTTGTACCCCTGTCTAATCAAATTGTTCTCTTTGCCTCCATCTATCACTGGATTCCAAAAAGTGCTCTTTAAAAAAAAAGAAAAGAAAAGAAACACTATCTTTAAATAATCCATGGATTTTTCTTCAGTTAGGCCTTTCCATTCTTTCATCCATTTAATCCATTCTACTATATTTGCTTATTGACTAAATTTTAGGGAAATATTTTGAACTGAATTCAGACCCAAGCTTTCAGAGAAAGAAATCTGGTTATTAGTCACAACCTAGACTCCAACTGCTTAGTTTGGAATGACATCCATAATACCCATTTTTCACTCTCTCCTTTCTCAGGGATTTCACTCTGCTCTGTGACTGGGTCTGTTTCCCTGGTTCTGGGTTCTAGTCTCCTGCCTTTTTCCTTGGGTTCATTCTAGAAGCATCTTGACTTGGCTTTTTTGAGTCGTAACCATCTTGGGTTTATGTGCCCTTTTTCTGAAAGTCTTTGAAATGTGAGAAGGTAAGCAGCTACCTGCTTTGTCTGTAGTATGAGTCTTGGCCTTTACTTGGATGGCTGATTTTTTTTTTTTAATAATGCCTACCTAAACTTCCTACTTTTATATTATATCCCTGATAATTTTACATTACTTTTTGTAACTGCACAGAATTGAATTTCTTTTGTTCATGGGCTCTCCTGACTCCATGCCCCTGGACCTCATCATCCATTTGTCACCATCTGTTGGCAAATGCAAGCTGTAGAGTTGAACTGTTCAACTTCCCTGCCAGGAACCTAGTGTGTTAGTATACCTTTGTCATCACTTTTGCTATTGTTTACTTCAGGGAAATTAATGTGCTGGCTAGTGACATTTTTACTTCCCATTTTAGGACTTTTGGGTGTGATGTGTTTTTAAAAAGCCTATCTAGTATATTAATAATGGACAAGAGATGGCGTCATACAAGCACACGGGGACTTGAAGACCAAGGTCTCAGGGGATTCAGAAGAGCAAATTATAGAGTACATTTTATGTCTTGGAAAGGGAACAGATACTATAATGAATTTTTAAGTTAGCAATTTGTTTAGTCTCCTGAGGCCCTGGCAGCTTGCTGAGGTTATGGGGGTAAAAGCACCTGCAGAGAGGAATTTCTCAGTCAGAACCAACATTTAAAGTAGTGCTGTGTTAATGCTTAAAAAGAAGTCCCGCATACATTTTTTATAGCTTCTAGCTTTTGAGCAGCTGGATCTAACAAATGATGCTTTGAGAGGTTGAGCCAGCTTGCCATTGTCTAGGCTTCACTTTACATTATTTATGTTTTTTTCCAATAAAGCCTATGACACATTCTTAAATTAATGACAGGTTTGCTATAAGTACTAGGACCTTAGAATGGAGGCATGTGGCAAATGCCATGGAGTCTACTTTTTTTTTTTTTTAATCTTGCTATTCTTATTTAGGAATATTCAGTGATTTAACTTAAAATTAAGTATACTTTCAAGGATTCTGATTTCATGGTAACTGTTCTTCAAATAATAAACCCTTATGTGATTAGTGTTTGATTAAATGTTCAAAGAGGACAGTTTTCATCACAATGTCAAGTGGAGATGTGTCATAAAAAATTAGATCAGAGCTCAAAGGTAAGTTGGAGATTCCATGAATTTTTATGATCTGGGCACAGAACAATTTGAGTTTAAAAAGAGAAACCAAGTATTTTGGCAGTCTTCAGCAATAGACTAAAGAAGTTATGACCTGAATTCAAATGTAGTCCTGTAGACCGTGGTTTTCTATGGCACTGGAAGCATGGAAATAAACTTATACTGGAACTCTCACAGGGCTTGAATGCAAAAGCAGCCCTATTAACATTGTTACCCAAATCATGGGAAATCTTGGCCTCCATTTTATCCCTTCTCTGAAATGTTTTTCCTTACTTCAGGCATCCCCAAGGTGGTGTCTGCTTGTGTTAAGAAATTTATCCACTCAAATTTTTCTCTTGCTTCCTCACCAAGCTCCTTCTGCTGCTCTGAAACATTGCTGGGCACAGAACCATTCCACACCATGGTCTCTCAGTCCACTGTGGGATGGGGAGGGCTTCCTCTCCCTGCCCTACAGGTTCATGGTTAAACTTTTTCTTCATCACAATTTGAAACCAGAGCTGTGGACTATGAAGGGGGCAGATTCCATCCCATTCTATTCATCTCCTTGTCTTCCTCTTTTTTTTTTTTTTAATTTATGATAGAGAGAGAGAGAGAGAGAGGCAGAGACACAGGCAGAGGGAGAAGCAGGCTCCAAGCACTGGGACCCCGATGTGGGATTGGATCCCGGGTCTCCAGGATCACGCCCTGGGCCAAAGGCAGGTGCCAAACCACTGCGCCACCCAGGGATCCCCCTCCTTATCTTCCTCTTTTGGGCACTTCTCCTAACCTGGAGTTAGTTTCCCATCAGAAAATAATCTTTTTGAATGCTGACTCCTGCTGATTGATTTTCACAAAGATCTCTAGGTCACCAATTCTGCAAACTAGATTGCAAGCAATCTAGTTTGGATACGGGACACCCTGCTGCAAATGCAGTTTTACTTGAATAACAGGAAACGTAAGGAGCTACGGAAGAACACTAGTCAGTATAATAGTGAATTTTCAGACAAGCTTAAATGACAAACAGGAACATGTTCTGAGGAACATGAATGAATACATTTTGATCGACCTTTGAGATTTTCTGCTGGGCATGATAGGTAGACCATTTATTTATTTATTCATTCCTCTTTCCTCTGTGCTACAGCTGAACATGTAAAAAAGATAAAGATAGAAGAAACTTAAAAATGGAACGTTCAGTATTTCTATTCTAAAGAAGTAACCCCTAAAAAATTTATCATATGTAAGTCTTTTTCCTGTGTGTATTCTTTCTGTCTTTCTCTGTACACACATATACAGTCAGTCTGTATATTGTATAATAGATCTTTCTATTTCTCACTTTTTGGCATATATAGATATGCCTCATTTTTAATGGGTATGTTATATGATATATTATGTAGTTGTATTTTAATCTCATCAACTAGCCACTCATTTGTGGACATTTGAATTATGAAATATTATACCTAGAAACAAAACAATATGTCATAAGATTATCTGTCATAAATAACAACTGAATACTCACCAATGTCACAGTGCATTTTTCAGCAGAATCAAGTCTAAATACTTTCTGTTCTGGTGATGCTTATCAATGTTCACAACAGGAAAGAACCCCAAAGAAGGACCTTACTTTTGCTTATTCCATATAAGTAAATCATTTGTGTGTTTTAAGTCTGGATTCATTAAGTCATTAGTGTTCAAGTGCAGACAAGAGCCTAAGTTCATTTCAAAAGCTTGCTTGGGATTTTGCAATTTTACAATTCATAGCAAGAAAGAGGCTGATTTAATACTTTCTATTAACTAATAATTTAAATCACTGTCCTATTTAAGCACGTAAATGATTATTCTCTGTTACACAATAGAAGCAGAACTATGATGAATTAAAATTGTAATTATTTTTTTCCCCATCTATTGTGCCTATCTTGCTAGGTCATCATATGTCTGGACAGATGAAAAAGGCCTCATGGAAGCCACGATGGTGGGGCTTCCATCGTGGGCCACCACCACGGTCAGCAAGGACCGATGCTATAATCTCATGCTGTTTGGCCTGATGTGGACACTAGGCTTATTAGGACTAATTTCATCATGCCTCACATACCCCCAGAAGGCCCCAATCCCCAGGCTTCCATATTGCCTGTACCCTCTGCTACTGTACCCTCCACTCATCTGACCCAATTTCTTGCTCTCCTCAACCTCCCAAGCTCTTCTCCAGGACATTTGGAATTTTGGGGCTATCACAGCAAACCCTTTAGATCCCCAGCTACAGCTGGGAATGTCTTAATCACTTGCTTAACCTGACTGTAACCTGGGCTCTTGCTGTGGACATCACCTCCCTTGCAGTCCTTTCCAGTGGAAGCAGCTTATTATTTGATGTTCTATCATCATCATCATTATTATTCATAGTGCAAGTACTACAGGCCCTGGATATTGGGGTGAGTGTCCTTCTAGCACCCAATTCATATCTATTCCTTCTTCAGATATTGAGCTCCTTTGGATTTTATGCCTTCACATTTTTACCACCTCTCTCTTTTGCTGTATCTACAGCCTGTAGACCCTCCTCACTCACTGTCTTTCTGTCTCAAGCCCTTGGCATCTTTTCTGAAGGTTTTGACTCTAGCACTTTGACTTATTTGATCTTGGATTATTCTTCCTACCTCAGCCACCACTCCTGCTGTCTTAACTTTGACGTTCCTGGTGCCCATTACTGGACTATATACAATCTTGACTTCAAGTATCCGTCTTGTGACCAGCATCTCCCATGCTTCCAGCCTGTTCTAGTCCTCCCCAGTCCAGCAATCCTTCAGATTCATCTGGCTCTTTAATTCATTGAATTTCCTCTCATTTTTTTCTTCTACTATTATTCTTTCTGCTTTTATTGTTGGTTCCCTCCATATCTCCATATCCAGCTTAGATCCTTTGTTCTCACTACAGTCACACCCCTGCAAATATTCTCACCCTCTCCTGTCTCCGTCTCTCTCTCAAGCCTGAACCCAAACAGCTAAAACACATGGAGAAAAGGCACTCAAGTGTGTTAGCCAGTTTCTCTTTAAATTTCTTGGCTACTGCACCATTATGCTACTTTATTTCCTCAGTGTATTAGCTTCCTTCCTCCCTAATGTGACTACTTCACTTCTTTTCCTCTCTCCTAAATTCTTCTCCTCACTTACATTCATTTGATAATCTTGCCTTGGGTACTGCTTAATAAAGATACAAGATAAAGCAGGAACCCCCTCATCAGACAGCTATTTGTAATCAGAGTTTCCATGCCACTCCTGTCTCTGCAGATGAAGTATTCCTGAGCATGTTGAACACCAAGCTCTCTTCCTGTGCTGTTGCATTTCTTGGGGACGGGGCTCCCACAGTAGCTTGCCTTCATGGCTAAGTACACAGCCACCAGACAGACTACTTGAGTGTGAGTCTTGGCTCTGCTACCTCCTCCTAGGTGCATGACCTTAAAGGGATTATGTAACATTTGTGTACCTCAGTTGTCCCATCTATAATATGCAGTGTTAATGTTACCTACTTCCCAGGCTCACGCAGATTAAAAAGGAGGATTCCCTGAGCCTCTTGGGACAGGGTGAGGCTCACAGCAAGGGCTGTGCCTGCACTAAGTGCCCCTGGCACAGTCAGCCCTCCCTCTCCTGGATCCTTCTCTTCAGCATACAGACATGCTCTAGTAATTTCCTGTCTTCAATAAGCAGATAAACAGAACCTTTCCTTCTCTGCACATTTCCCTAGCCCTACCCACTACAAAGCTTCTTCTTTTTTTTTTTTTAAGATTTTATTTATTCATGAGAGACGTACAGAGAGAGGCAGAGACATAGAGGGAGAATCAGGTGCCCTGGGGGGAAGCCCGATGTGGAACTCGATCCCAGGACTCCAGGATCACACCCTGAGCCAAATGCAGAAGCTCAACCACCGAGCCACCCAGGCGTCCCAACAACAAAGCTTCTTGATTCCATCCCCTTCTCTTTTCCTTCAGTTGTTTTACCTTAGTGCAAATCTCTATGATCCACTCACTGTAAATCATCTGATGCCATTGAACTCCCTTAAAAACCTCTCTCAGAAATAAAACCGACACTAATTCTGGCATACAAAGCTCTACACCATCAGTGTTGGTTACATATTCCCGGGGTGATACTGAGTAACAAGCCACCCTAAAAAAAAAAAAATCTGCCTTAAAACAACTCTTTTCCTCACAGATCTACTAGCTATCCAGGGCAGCTCTGCTGATCCCAGTTGGTTTGCTCACATGTGTGTGGGTTGGCAGGGGGGCTGGCTTATCTAGGTTGCATGGACAGGGCGCTCTGCTTCACACAGCAGGTTTGCTTGGGGCCGTTCTGCTCCAGGGGCCTCTCATTCTTTTGGTGGCACAGTCACCAACAGACAATGGCAGCACAAGAGGGCAGATCTAAGCATGTCATACAGCTGACATCCCATCAACTGAAGATAATCTCAGGGCAAATTCAGGAGGTAGGGAAATACACTTCCTCTTTGAGGGGAATTAGTGATTTGTCAAAGGAAAGGACATGAGTGTGTGTGTATGAGTGAAAGACAGAGAACGCGCGAGAGAGGGAGACATTGGGGCTCATAAGTCAATTTACCTCACCATTCTCTGACCTCTCACATCAGTGACTGCCTCACCCACAGAGCTCCAGCTGTAATGGTGCCTTTTCTGTTCTTCGAACACAGCAAATTCCTTCCATTCTAGAGCTATTTGCATGATGTTACACCGTGCTATAAATTTACTGGTTGCCTTACTATTAAAGTTTGCTTTCCAGAGAATTCCAGCAACATGACAAGCTATTCCTTTTCTTCATTTTTTTAGTCCTTAATTCTATTTTTGATGATCTATACCCTTAGAGCATTCATTGACTTGAGGATAGATCTGAAAGCCTTTCATATTCACTATCAAGTCAATAAAACACTTTTGTTTTCCTCTAATAATGTGAAACCTTCCAAAAGATGAAAAACAAATTAATTTGCTCTCCATTTGCTCAGCAGGAGTAATGAGCAGTAGGTAAAACTCTGAGGAGAAAACAAATTCACTGGAACTTTAGAATTTGGGAGTTGAGAGTACTTGGATTTTTGTGAGCCCCTGAGTTTCACGATGCGATTTTTATCAGCATGTATAAGCTAATTTTGTTTTTCTTTAGGCACATTGCCACATGTTTACTGATCATGTGGATGCAAGTGTGTCTAGTACCTACCAGGCAGCTTGTGGGTGTTCTGCAACTCTGAGAGGCAGAGTCTGCAAGGATGGAAGGAGGGGGGCTGTGGGCTGGCCCAGGAGGTGCTTTGGTGCAGTTTCATGGATGGAAAGGACTCATGGAGGTGGAATTCAAGATGTTGTACTCTGTGCTTCTGAGAGAAAAAGGAGAGGGGTTTGAGGTCTGGGGTTCAAGGCATGCTGCCTCTTTATTCTGCTGGCTTAGGGAAAGCAGCCACCTTCCTGGCAAAGGAACTGAGGAGGGTTTATATCAGCACTTGGTGAATCCTGGCCCAATAGCAGTGTGTGTGTGTGTGTGTGTGTGTGGCCTGCGCAGCTAAATAGCACATCATCATCACAATCATAATTAACATCATAATAGGTAGCATAGTTGAGGGCTTTCTGCAGGTCAGATAATATGATAAATGCTTTATACCTGAACCCATTTGACTTTTACAATAATAACTCTTGGTAATAAGTACTATTTATCATTTCCATTTTAAAGATGAGGTAGTGGAGGGGCAGAGTTTTCAAAGGACATCTGACTGACAAGTGATACAGTCAGATTTTTGCTCAGGCCTGTCTGTGGTGGCACCTGTGTGCTTCACCACTGTACCACACTGCCCAGAGCAGAGGGGCAAAGAGTCCAGGTAGGAAGCACTGGGACCTGCTACAGCCCTGTGAACAGGGAATGCAGTGTAATAATTGCAGCTCCAGGATTGTGAAAGCAGCCCAGTAGGAATAAAGGGACTCAGTCTACAAGCTGCTACTTTCTGCATTTCGGCCACTGGAGGAAGGAAAGGTTTTGTGACTGTGGTGACCAGAAGTGAGGAATATATCTACGACTGTGGCAGAAGCAGTGAGCATATTAACATCTGGGTCAGAAACAACCTCTGGGTCACACAGGGGGCCTCTGTTGGAGACCAAAGAGTTTAACACCCTTGAAAGCCCTGGCTGAGTTTTATCAACTAGGAAGCTCATATACACTGTTGCCTATCACAGCACATCATTTATTAGCATTCATCCAGAAGGGTTCACCTGCAGCAGGCACCCTGCTTTCTTTTTATGTAATACTTCTATCACTCTCCAGGGACAAAGCTGCACTCTGGTGGTAGCTCCATGTCCTCAGATTAGATGACCAGGCTTTACTACCCTGGTGAGCCTCCTTATTTCCCATGGCAGCTCTGTCCTGTTGGTCATCACCTCTCTAGCCCTACCCACCGACTCCATTCCAGGGAATTGCAGAGAATAACAAGGAACTGGGAACACTCAAAAGGCAGGAAGTGGGATACATGATGCTAGTGGGCAGCAGAGCAATTTGGAAGGGGCCTGATCTGGCCTGTCCTACCCTTTGTGCCAGCCTGATTGGCTGACATGGAGTACCAGAAATAGCAGAAGCAATGAGTATTGATGAGTTGGTTCTGCTGAAATGTATGTCTTTGTAGCATACCACCCCCAAGTTTCCTGTAGCTTATCTCACTAGGCGTTGTCATCAGGATCAAATGAAATAAAGCAGAGAGCTTATTTTACATTGTCCTAGGCATAGGGTACTTTTAGAGCTGGTGGCAAACTGTATTACTTATAAACATTCAGTCTATCTCTTGGGGGAAGAACTGTTTATCCCTACCCTGTTGATACTGGCTTGGTCCTGTGATTTGCTTTAGCCAATTGCCTGTGAGCAGAAGTGATGTATGTCATTTCTGGGCAAAAGCTTTAAGAGCCAGCACGTGGTTCTCCACATTGTCTTTCCCTCCTCTGCCTTTGTTGGGATGCAGCCTCTGTCAGCTTAGGTTCCCAGTGATTGCAAGAGCAGGCAAAGCCCACTGCTGATGCAGGATATGCACGAGTGAGGAATAAACATTGTTTTAAACTGCTGAGAGTTCTCGGGTTGTTTGATACTGCAGAATAGCCTCACCTTGCCCAAATGATATGTAGCTAAACCATGAGGTGTTAGGGTGTTTCTGGAAATGAGCTACTGGAAATGTAAATGCTACTATTTATAACCAAGATTGAAACACTTAGGAAAAAGCCAAGGAAAACTTGTTGGTTTCAGTTTGAGCTGAAGAGAAAGACTCCTTTTTACTCTTTGTTATAATTTTTTAAAAAGACTTTTATTTATTGATCTATTCATTAGAGACACAGAGAGAGAGGCAGAGACACAGAGAGAGAAGCAGGCTCCCTGCGGGGAGCCCCATGTGGGACTCAATCATAGGACCCTGGGATCACGCCCTGAGCCAAAGGCAGATGCTCAACCACTGAGCCACCCAGGCTTCACTACTTGTTATTATTTCAAAATTTTTCAAAATTTTTCTTTGTATCTTGTGCTTTGGTCTTTAGCTTGAGTTCAGTATTTAACTGGCATATACTACACGTCCCACTATGCAGAAAATACCATATATACAGTATATTTCTTTACCTTCTATGCACAAATTTGGGTTTATATTAGTGTTAGGAGATGTGGAAAACCTGTTATTGACTTAAAAATCATCTTGTATATTTGAACTTCACTATCTTTTTATGTAGCATTTGCAGCTTGTTGTAAAATATCATCTATGAAATAGAACAGCCTGTTTGAAGGGTACTTAGTAATGTCACCACTGCTTATATGACAAAAATTATATAATTGAAAAATTAAGAAATGGTCTAGTTTTTAAAAAATTAAGTCTACCTGAAACTATCAGGCATTTATTTTTAAGTGAAAAGAGAAATACTTTAAAAATATTATTGCCATGGAAATTTATTTAATGAAATAAATAATAAACTATCTTTTAAATGAACCTTTACTCTAGGAGAAGTATCTGATATTAAAAAAATATATATAGTCATGTGATTTGACCAGGGAGAAGCAGAGCAAATGACTTTACAAGTTTACTTCATAAATATGTATGTATAGTTTTCTGTGTGTGTTTAAGTATTATATATATATGTGTGTGTGTGTGTGTGTGTGTGTGAGAGTGGTGAGATTTTAATTTTGTTTTTAGGATTTTTGCTGTATTCTTACACAGAGTACAAGCACAATACCAGGAAACATGCAGTTCTCTAAGGTACACATTTTCTCTAGACAATTCTTCCAGTTTAAAAGAAAGTCATTAATAGAGTTGATATTTTTTATTGGAAATTTAAGATAATCTGCTATAAATGTTTAGTGAGGTTGAAATTAACAGGATATGTTGAAAAGTGCATGGGCCTTGATGACATACAGACCTGGATCTGAATCCTAATGTTATCCTTACTACTTATATGTATTTGGGCAAGTACATATATCCTTTCCACCCTCAGTTTTTTCACATATAAATGGACATATTGGGACAGTCTTCTATGCTGTTGATTAAAAAGATAAGAGAGGATTGTCTTATCTCTTCTTGTTGCATCTGTTTTCATCTGGATACTTAGAACAGTACCCAATGTCAGATATTCAATACTTGCTGAATGAATGGATGATTCAATGAATGCACAGCATAGGTCAAAATACTAAAACGGGTATATAAACTTTATGAGTTTGTATCAATTTCTGGATCTCTTATTCTCTGTACGACTTTCTAGAGTACCACCAAATCAGGCAGTGCAATCATCTATCAGAAATCAGTGGCATATTTTTTGTTTGTGTGCACACATGTGTGTTCTTTAGAATACTGTTCACTTTACAATTTTATGACACAAATGCATCCAAAGAGGTAAATATATCATCATGCTTTTAATTTACATATGATTCATGTATTCACCACAGCTGATATAAGACCAGCAATATGTTATATTACCTATGATTAGATGTATGAATTAAACTAGACTAAGACAAAAGGTAGAAACATTTTTAAAACCAAGGATAGTAATCACCAACCATCAGAAAGTCATATAGCTTAAAAGCACCTCAATTGATTTTTAAATTTAATTTATTTTCGGTTTTGTTATAGTACTATTCTGATAGCTCATTTATGCTCATGCCTCCCTCCTGTAGCCCAGACATTTATATGGAGGATGAAGCCTCAGAGAAAGAGAAGAAATGGAAATTTGGCATACTTTTGCTAGTAAGAAGTCTGTGGTTTAAAAAGGAGAGACCAGACATAAAAAAATGTATTGTCTAATCAGTGCTCTAATAAGGCACTGTATAAAGTCTCAAAATGTGCTGCACAGACAGTGGGAGCATGAAAGTATGTAACAAGGAACCTAGTGTGTCTAAGTGCAGTGGATTCAGAAGTCAACGTGGGGAGAACCAGGGTGAAAGAGCATTTTCAGCAGTGGCTTCACCTATCAATTTTGAGGTAAGGGATATTGATCCTATAGTGGCATACTCCGATCACAGTCTTAATAGCATCTGAGAAACAGGAAAACCGCTATGTATCTTTGCAAAAGACTAACCAGGCCATGACATTCAATATCAATTCCAAATGACAGGTAAGTGAAAAATGAGCCATTGATGTTCTGGATAGGTGTGAATTCTGTGTTATTGCTTAAAGAGAACAGTGCTATTTTAGCTTGAGAGTTTGCTTCCCAAAGTTCCCTTACACAAAGGATCAAAATAATTTTTCGAGTAGGGTTTTGCTTTTGCTACTGGAGTCTGAGTCCCCCCCCCCCCCCATATCCTGCAAAGAGACTGGAAGCCCCAGGGCAGCCCCAGGTTTAGTGAAAGCACAACAGAAGTAGTGTGGCGTGTTAGCGTGTTAGTTAGCAATAACTAATAACTTAATTTCATCTTGGTGTTGCCTCTAATTAGTCCTGCAACTTTGGACCAGTTCCTGAACCTATTTTAGAGGATATTTGGATATAAGTGTATTAAGCATGTTTCTAGTTTCTGTAAATTTGATGCTTTAACATCTGACCTACATGCATATACTGAACATGCCTTGTTCTGGATAACCCAATACTATGCCTGGGTCTCCTGTCTCCCTCATTCCCTCCGCAGGCTCCTCAGGAGTCCTCTCCAGGGGCATGTTTTTCCAATATGGACCAACTGATGCAGAGTCCACATTCCAACCATCTTCTTTATCAGACTCTTATACCCTGGGCCATTCCACACTTGCCTTCATGAGCCCAAGGGCAAGTACTAGGCAACTAGGGACAGCTTCTGTGTCCCACATCCTGCTGGAATTACTCGGATAATCCTAGACCTATTTACCTACTTCACCTGTTACTCCCCATGGAAGCCACAATAGAGGCTTTTGCCCACAGTTCCCTCTTCTTTCTGTTTCACAACCAAGCCCAGTGCCTCCTCATGTGGTTTCCTCCTCTTGAGAGTTGTGAGCAACAAACTAGCTTTGCAGTGGCAGTTGTCTCTTAATCTGTTGGAGTCAGATTTTCTATTAACGCACTATATTTTATTTTCCTTTAAAGATTTTATTTATTTATTTTAGAGAGAAAGAGTACGAGTGGTGGGGGGGAGCAGAGGGAGAGGGACAAGCAGATTCCACACTGAGCACAGAGCCTGACTTGGGGCTCTATCTCATGACCCTGAGATCATGACCTGAGCTGAAACCAAGAGTTGGATGTTTAACTGACTGAGCCACCCAGGGGACCAGTGCACTGTATTATATTTTATTTTATTTTATTTTATTTTATTTTATTTTTATTTATTTATTTTTAAAGATTCTGTTTATTTATTCGTGAGAGAGAGAGAGAGAGAGAGAGAGAAAGAGAGAGGCAGAGACACAGGCAGAGGGAGAAGCAGGCTCCATGCAGGGAGCCCGACGTGGGACTCGATCCCGGGTCTCCAGGATCACACCCTGGGCTGAAGGCGGCTCTGGGCCATGTGGGCTGCCCTGTGCACTATATTTTAAAGCAGTAAAGAACTGATTTCACTCTAAGTCTTCCTAACTACAGTGGATACTCAGACGGATGGGAACTGGGAACCATGGAGAAAGTCTTTCTAGGTTGCAGGAGTCTCTTGTCTTTGCTTTGCTCTATACACCTGCTCCATCCTGCTTACTTTCTAAGGGCTGGCTTCCTTTGCTGTTGGGTTATGACTCATCAGAGTTGCCCTCAGTAGTACTCTTGGGTGACAAGTCTGTTCAAATCCGACATCCATATTTTAACTGCCTGAGGCTTTCTCTGTCTCTCTTCTGAATTCTTGGGAGAAAAAAAATTTGATCAGGCCAGTACAGCCTTGAACAAGCTGCCCATGAACCAGCTGCAGCCAGTGGGTAGGACAGACATGGCTGCGAGGCATTCAGAGGGGAGGTGGGAGGAACTGAGTACCTGAGGGCATCTCTCAGTATTATTTCAAAAAAGTAAAGAAAGGGGTTCCATTTTTAAAAATTACAAATAGCTGAAAATATTACAAGTTATTCTTCAAAACCAGACTTGTTCAGTCAGGTAGCTCATTTCCCAAAGCACAAAGGTGAAATCAAGAGGTCTGCAATGTTACTGAGTTCAGTCTTCTAGTAGAAATGATAAACTGATGACTTCTCAGAGAGCTCTAAAGAAAATGCTGATAAAAGCCATACCTGTTGTTCATCTTGTAAGTGATGCCTTAGGGTACTGTGGAAAGCTGAAACTTGGAGATTATTTAACAATAGAGGAATAATTGTTTCAGAGACTTAAGTTGAGACATTATGAAAGCCTAGTGAATGTAAAAATTAAACACTGTTTATTAGAGTTTAAAAGGACTGTAGGTCAGGGTAAGGGTTTTAAAGTAATTTAGTTAAAATAAATCCAACATTAGGACTTACAACTTCTTTTTTTTTTTTTTTTTAAGATTTTATTTATTTGACACACACACAGCATGAGCATGAGCATGAGCAGGGGGAGGAACAGAGGAAGAGGGAGAAGCAGACTCCCCTCTGAGCAGGGAGCCTGACATGGGGCTCAATCCCAGGACCCCAGGATCATGACCCGAGCCGAAAGCAGGTGCTTAACTGACTGAGCCACCCAGGCACCCCAGGGCTTATAATTTTTAAAAAGGAGATGCTTTAATTATTTAGTTTCCATAGATGCATGCAACAAGGAGAAGCCATGGAGGACAGGTGAGGTGGTGGCTGTCAGCAAGGAGAGCCCTCATCAGCACCTGAGTCAGCCGGCACCTTGGTCTTGGACTTCTGATCTCTGACGCTGTGAGGAAATAAATTTCTTTTGTTTAAGCCACCCAGACTATAAAGTCTAAGCAGACAGATATCCTTCAAGTCTTTTTGGCCATGAAATTTATTATTAAAATATCACTGTTACAACCCCCCTCCCCCAAAAACCTGCACTGTTTCCCAGAGAATTCTGAGGAGAAAAGCTAATGTTTTTCTCTTTAAAATGTGTAAATGATGTCTTTCTCAAGGGATCTTTCTCAAATTGATTAGCAGTGAAGTGCCCCTGGTTGTCCCAGTAGGGTGTGTAGAGATGAAGATGGTCAAAATTTGAGCTAAGGCATTTTAAAAAAAATTTTTATTTATTTATGATAGTCACAAAGAGAGAGAGAGAGAGAGAGAGAGAGAGAGAGAGGCAGAGACACAAGCAGGCTCCATGCACCGGGAGCCCGACGTGGGATTCAATCCGGGGTCTCCAGGATCGTGCCCTGGGCCAAAGGCAGGCGCTAAACCGCTGCACCACCCAGGGATCCCCCGAGCTAAGGCATTTTTAATTTAAGTATTTTTTAAAACTTACTTATGAATTTGTTTGGAAATGCAATGCAACTTCAAGCCCCTAAGCCTCACAGCTGTTTTTCCTAGCTCTACTAAAATGTTTCTAGTTGGAGCCAAAGTCTGAACCTGGGTTATTTCAAAACATGTGGACAGTCACAGGGATGAAGGCTACTTCTAGGACATCCTAATTCCCCATGATCCTGTAGTCTCTGTGAAGTAACGGGGGATAATGACATAGACTTACTGATTGAGAGGTGGTTAGAAGTCCTTAGTCATGGCAAAAGTGATTTATTTGGGATCTCAGGCAGATTTTAGATGCAGACTGCTTATTCACATTGTATCATCCAGTGAATGAAGTGCAAATTCCCACACTTTTTAAAAAATTTATTTTTAAAGTTCAAGTATCATTAACACAGTGTTATATTAGTTTCAGGTGTACAATATAACAATTCAGCAATTCTATATATTACTCAGTGCTCATCGCAATAAGTGTACTCTTAATTCCCTCCACCTGTTTCACTCATTCCCCTGCCTCCTTCCTCTTCATCTACTTGCCATCTGGCAACCATCAGTTTGTTCTCTGTATTTAAGAGTCTATTTTTTTGTCTCTTTTTCCTTTGTTCATTTGTTTTATTCCTTAAATTCCATATATGAGTAAAGTGACATGGTATTTGTCTTTCTCTGACTTATTTCACTTAGCATTATGCTCTCTAGACCTACCCATGTTGTTGAAAGTGGCATTTCATTTTTTATGGGTAATATTCCTGTGTGTGTGTGTGTGTGTGTGTGTGTGTAGCACATCTTTATCCATTCATCAAAGAAAATGAAAACACTAATTCGAAAATATATGTGCACCCCTATGTTTATTGCACCATTATTTACAAATTCCCACCACTTTTTTGAAGTAGGGCTACATGTCCAGTGCAGAACTCAGTGTGGGGCTTGAACTCATGACCCTGAGATCAAGAACTGAGCTGAGATCAAGAGTCAGACGCTTAACTGAGTCACCCAGGCACCCCCATCCTACAACTTTTAATCAGAGTTGGCCTGTGGGCCCCTGCAGGTTAATCTACAGGTGTTTTAATGAAAATTTGCTAACATTTAAACACATAAAAATCTCTCATAAAAATCAAGCTTTTTGGCTTGTTTTTAAAAACTGGAAGAACTGGCCAGATCAGAATAATGTATATTATCATACACTATTACTCATGTATCCCTGTAGACAAGTCATGAAGTCTCCAGGTCCCTAGTCTTTATGACTTTTCTTGATGTCTTTGATCTGTCTTTTCTACTCATTCATATTATGGGTCATTTGAAATCAGAGACCTTTAAGAAGATTGCTCTACACTGGCCTCTTTCTCAGAATCCATTGGCTGCTGGATCAGAACATTAGGCTAAATAAAACACTGTAAATGAGTCAACTTTAGTCATTATGTACACATAAATTATGAAAGAGGGGTTTCATTAGAATGATTGCTTCTGTCTAAATCAATCAAACAAAAAAAAAAACCCCTCCTTGGGGAAACACAAACCCATCCCTGGGCAGAAAGAGTTGGTATCTGGAGGAAAATCCAGTTTTGCAACTTCAAATAAATTTGCTTTTCTACTTGAATTTTAGAAACATCTTAGATTTTATTAAATCAGGCATAAGTGGGACGCCTGGGTGGCTCTGTGGTTGAATGTCTGCCTTTGGCTCAGGGCGTGATCCTGGAGTCCCGGGATCGAGTCCCACATCAGGCTCCCTGCAGGGAGCCTGCTTCTCCCTCTTCCTATGTCTCTGCTTCTATCTCTGTGTGTCTCTCATGAATAAATAAATAAAATCTTTAAAAAAAAAAAAAAAAAACAGGCGTAAGTAAGCATACTTCTTATTTCCTCCAAAGACTCAGCAATACATCTAGGTGGCATGGACAAACTTAAAGTAAACAGAGGCAGGAGAGACTGGATAGGAAACGAAAAGAAGGAGATGAAAAGAAGGAATGATTGCTGAAGTAAAAAGAAAAGGGATGAGCATCATAATTTCCATTACCTTTTGTTTCAGAGCCATTTTGATTCACTTTTGTTTTGGACTGTTATTGTTAATTAATCCACCAGGTGGTGCTCTGAAATACCAAATAAACTTCAGTCCTTAAAAATGTATGTCACCTGGACCTTCCAGTGTTGACATACATCAAAACTGAAAATGACACGTCTGATCACTCCTTATTTGAAAATATTTCTATTCTATAAATACATGAAATGTTAGAAAGATGAAATTTAGGATAAAAATTGAAGATTCATTTAAATTGTTATTTTTCACCATGAAAGACTCTTAACTATAGGAAACAGAGGGTTGCTGGAGTAGGGTAGGGGAGGGATGGGGTAATTTGATGATAGACATTAAGAAGGGCACATGATGTGATGAGCACTGGGTATTATACGCAACTGATGAATTATTGAACACTACATCTGAAACTAATGGTGTACAATATGTTGGCTAATTGAATTTAAATTTTAAAAAAAGAAAGTGGAAAAATGGTTATTTTAATTTTCCTTAAAGGTGTCTTTATATTTATAAAGTATAAATTTTAAAAATCAAGAGAATTGCAATGACTTTTTGTACCCCTAAAAATCTATGTTTACATATTCTCCTCCCAGTTTCTTAGTTGGTCCCCTGTTAGAGCCTTCTGTCCCCGTTGCATCTGTAGATGCTATGAGATGCAGAGTGAAGTTAATTGGAGGAGTCTAATTTTCTACATTCCACCTAGAATCACCAAACACACTAGCTCTATACTCCCAAGTTTTGGTCTCTGCTTTTGGTACACCTCTGTCTTCTGGGACCCCTCAGAAGCTGAGGTCCAGCTTGTCCATCTAGTACCCTGGTTTCCTCTTGGCTGCCTCCAAACACAAATTCCCAGATAGGTCTGACTCTACTCCCCCTTTCATAGCCACTGGAGGTGAATTTAGACTATTTTTTCAAAGTCTCTATGGCACAATATAATTTAAAGAGGAAAAAATAAGTGACAAGAGGAACTACGCATTGGGGGCTGTGTTCTCAAAGATTTGCATTAAATACTAATAATTATGACAAATGACATTGTGAATATAGCAACAATATCCTTGGAGTCAGACTGTCCTGAGTTCAGATCCTGACTACTCTACACATCACCTATGTGATTATGGCAAAACTTTGAACCTCATTTTTCTCTTCTGTATAATGATAATGATTCCTACTTTCCTTGGTTGTTGTGGGGATTAAATGAAATCTCAAACTTAAGGCACCTGGTTTAGTAGACTATCAGCTTCAATGCCCTTTCTTTTCCCTTTCTTACCCTAGTCCTGTGTTCCAAATTAAAATTTTTTCAGTGCCAGTAACAGGGGCACTTCTATGCTCCCCTAAGCCTTGTCTTGCCTTGGTAATTGGTTTCCAAATTTTCCTGATGTGACCACTGCCTGGATCTTCACTATCTTGCTACTTCCAGTTCCTCATTGCCTCGAGCTTTATGCTGCTGGAACAATCACTAGATGTAGTTTGCTGTCTGTAGCTTGCCTGCTTTCTAGAATGGCTGTTAGTGCTCGCTTCGGCAGCACATATACTAAAATCTAGAATGGCTGTTATCCCTAACAGCCTGCTCTCTGGGTACATCCTCCACTCCCATAGCCCAGTGAGATCCCCATTCCTGCTTTGGGGTTAACCTCCTAAACAACTGCCCTATTGTGAAGGCCTCATTTAAATCACTGGGCTTGATGATTTAGGAAAAGTGTTGCCCAGCTGCACTGTGCACAGCATCTTTGCTACCTATGCATGTGCAGAAAGGTGGTGATTTTTTAAAAATTTTATTTATTTATTCATGAGAGACAGAAAGAGAGAGAGAGAGGCAGAGACATAGGCATAGGGAGGAGCAGGCTCCATGCAGGAAGCCAGATGTGGGACTCAATCCCAGGTCTCCAGGATCACACCCTGGACTGAGGGCTTGCATAGGGCTTCCTGTTCAGTGGAGAACCTGCTTCTTCCTCTGCCTCTCTGCACCACCATGCATCTTGCTCGTGTTCTCTCTCTCTCTCTCTCTCTCTCTCAAGCAAATAAATAAAGTCTTTTAAAAAATTGCTTGCATAAATAAATAAATAAATAGGATGTGGAAGATGGTCTGTATGTCCTGACAGAGAGTGCTGACCTTTGCTAGGACAGCTTGAGGATCTGCAAAAGTTTCATCTGAGGTGTTGTATCACCATAAAGCATGGGTCCTTTCAAGACAGGAGTCCACTTAGTGGAGCCCCAGGCAGCAAAGTCAAGGCTGTAATATGAAGTCTGAAAGATGAAGTGAGGTCATCAACAAAAGACCAGATAAAGACCTCAGAAGCTGTGTGTCCTCAGAACAGGTGGTTCAGGCCCAAGGCCAAATACACTCACAGAATGAGTTACAGGGGCCTTCGAAGGCAAAGCTATCAGCTGGGAAAACGCATTAGGGCATGTTACTATTACTCTAGCTGCTTAACAGTGCACTCCTGTTTACATACATTTAAATACCAACCCAGTAATTCATGGGTATAATTTTCTATCATACTTCTTAAACTGTTTTTATGCTAAAAAGTGCCCTTTAGAAAGTCCATTTATCTGAATTATTTTTTTTTCCCACACTGGTGTAATAAACACAAATGCTTTTTCTGCTATGAGGAATTGACTCAACTTATATAAAATATAGCCTCATGCAGATTTTTACATTCAGTGCTTAAAATCCAAACATTTAAAATTCTGAGAGAAGTAATAAATAAATTTTAATAGAAACTCTGCAAATGCGCCACTTAATTAATGGTGGAAATGATTGTGAAAATCTGCTAGTTTTCATAGTGTTCCTAATTATAGACACAGAAATATTCTAGTAATTGGCATTTGGTCAAGCTCAGGATTATTTGAAATTGGTTCTCAATGCAAATTTTATCTCCAAAACTTGAGTCTGCTCTGCACAAACAGTAACACTGAGCAATAACCCAAAATGCATATGGTCCCAGTGAACCGACTGTCATAGTTTTAAGGAGTCCAAAATAAGACGTTTCAGTTTCCAAAGCCATTTCTTCTTTATCTCCTCAGAAGAGTAACACCATTGGCAGCTCTGCAGTTCATTCCAAGTTGTACACACAACCATTCTCTCTAAAAAACAGAACCAAAATAAAAGACTGATTATTCTGAATGCTTTTTTCCCCCTGATCCAGTTTCGGTCATAAGGTGATGTTGGTTAACTTTAAATTTTGCTTAACAGGATCTTTAAAAATCAATGTAAAGGATGGATCTTAAGGGCAAGCTCAAAAAGCCAATCTCAAATGGTTATATACTGGGTGATTATATAATAGCCTCCAAATGACAAAGTTATAGTGCTGGAGGAGCAGACCAGTGGTTGCTGGGGCTAGTGCTGGGGCCCGGGGTGTCACAATTAAGGATTAACATTGGGAAGTTTCTCTGTAGTGGTGGAACCATTCTAAATCTTGATAGAAGTACTGGTTATTCAAATCTACACATACAATAAAACTTCATAGACTAGAAAAGAGGAAAGGGAAAAAAAAGTGTTTATAAAATCTGTGAAATCTGAATAAAGTCTACACCTGAGTTAATAAAATTGAACAATATTAGTGTCCTGTTTTTGACAATGAGCTAAGGGCATATAACATTATTGGGGGGGAAAAAAAAAAACATTATTGGGGGAAGCTGGGTGGAGGGTACATGGTAGCTCTACTACTTTTTCAGTTCCTTATAAACCTTAAACTATTCAAAGATAAAGTTATTTTTTTTAAATCAGTAGAAAGTAATTAGGTGAAGGGTTTCTTTATTTCTTTTTAAAATTTTTTAAATTAATTAATTAATTAATTAATTTTTTTTTATTGGTGTTCAATTTACTAACATACAGAATAACCCCCAGTGCCCGTCAACCCATTCACTCCCACCCCCCGCCCTCCTCCCCTTCCAACACCCCTAGTTCGTTTCCCAGAGTTAGCAGTCTTTACGTTCTGTCTCCCTTTCTGATATTTCCCACACATTTCTTCCCCCTTCCTTTATATTCCCTTCACTATTATTTATATTCCCCAAATGAATGAGAACATATAATGTTTGTCCTTCTCCGACTGGCTTACTTCACTCAGCATGATACCCTCCAGTTCCATCCACGTTGAAGCAAATGGTGGGTATTTGTCATTTCTAATAGCTGAGTAATATTCCATTGTATACATAAACCACATCTTCTTTATCCATTCATCTTTCGTTGGACACCGAGGCTCCTTCCACAGTTTGGCTATCGTGGCCATTGCTGCTATAAACATCGGGGTGCAGGTGTCCCGGCGTTTCACTGCATCTGTATCTTTGGGGTAAATCCCCAGCAGTGCAATTGCTGGGTCATAGGGCAGGTCTATTTTTAACTCTTTGAGGAACCTCCACACAGTTTTCCAGAGTGGCTGCACCAGTTCACATTCCCACCAACAGTGTATGAGGGTTCCCTTTTCTCCGCATCCTCTCCAACATTTGTGGTTTCCTGCCTTGTTAATTTGCCCCATTCTCATTGGTGTGAGGTGGTATCTCATTGTGGTTTTGATTTGTATTTCACTGATGGCAAGTGATGAAGAGCATTTTCTCATGTGCATGTTGGCCATGTCTATGTCTTCCTCTGTGAGATTTCTCTTCATGTCTTTTGCCCATTTCATGATTGGATTGTTTGTTTCTTTGGTGTTGAGTTTAAGAAGTTCTTTATAGATCTTGGAAAGTAGCCCTTTATCTGATATGTCATTTGCAAATATCTTCTCCCGTTCTGTAGGTTGTCTTTGAGTTTTGTTGACTGTATCCTTTGCTGTGCAAAAGCTTCTTATCTTGATGAAGTCCCAATAGTTCATTTTTGCTTTTGTTTCTTTTGCCTTCGTGGATGTATCTTGCAAGAAGTTACTGTGGCCGAGTTCAAAAAGGGTGTTGCCTGTGTTCTTCTCTAGGATTTTGATGGAATCTTGTCTCACATTTAGATCTTTTATCCATTTTGAGTTTATCTTTGTGTATGGTGAAAGAGAGTGGTCTAGTTTCATTCTTCTGCATGTGGATGTCCAATTTTCCCAGCACCATTTATTGAAGAGACTGTCTTTCTTCCAATGGATAGTCTTTCCTCCTTTATCGAATATTAGTTGACCATAAAGTTCAGGGTCCACTTCTGGATTCTCTATTCTGTTCCACTGATCTATGTGTCTGTTTTTGTGCCAGTACCACACTGTCTTGATGACCACAGCTTTGTAGTACAACCTGAAATCTGGCATTGTGATGCCCCCAGATATGGTTTTCTTTTTTAAAATTCCCTGGCTATTCGGGGTCTTTTCTGATTCCACACAAATCTTAAAATAATTTGTTCTAACTCTCTGAAGAAAGTCCATGGTATTTTGATAGGGATTGCATTAAACGTGTATATTGCCCTGGGTAACATTGACATTTTCACAATATTAATTCTGCCAATCCATGAGCATGGAATATTTTTCCATCTCTTTGTGTCTTCCTCAATTTCTTTGAGAAGGGTTCTATAGTTTTGAGGGTATAGATCCTTTACATCTTTGGTTAGGTTTATTCCTAGGTATCTTATGCTTTTGGGTGCAATTGTAAATGGGATTGACTCCTTAATTTCTCTTTCTTCAGTCTCATTGTTAGTGTATAGAAATGCCACTGACTTCTGGGCATTGATTTGTATCCTGCCACGCTACCGAATTGCTGTATGAGTTCTAGCAATCTTGGGGTGGAGACTTTTGGGTTTTCTATGTAGAGTATCATGTCATCGGCGAAGAGGGAGAGTTTGACTTCTTCTTTGCCAATTTGAATGCCTTTAATGTCTTTTTGTTGTCTGATTGCTGAGGCTAGGACTTCCAGTACTATGTTGAACAGCAGTGGTGAGAGTGGACATCCCTGTCTTGTTCCTGATCTTAGGGGAAAGGCTCCCAGTGCTTCCCCATTGAGAATGATATTTGCTGTGGGCTTTTCATAGATGGCTTTTAAGATGTCGAGGAATGTTCCCTCTATCCCTACACTCTGAAGAGTTTTGATCAGGAATGGATGCTGTATTTTGTCAAATGCTTTCTCTGCATCCAATGAGAGGATCATATGGTTCTTGGTTTTTCTCTTGCTGATATGATGAATCACATTGATTGTTTTACGAGTGTTGAACCAGCCTTGTGTCCCAGGGATAAATCCTACTTGGTCATGGTGAATAATTTTTTTAATGTACTCTTGGATCCTATTGGCCAGTATCTTGTTGAGAATTTTTGCATCCATGTTCATCAGGGATATTGGTCTGTAATTCTCCTTTTTGGTGGGGTCTTTGTCTGGTTTTGGAATTAAGGTGATGCTGGCCTCATAGAACGAATTTGGAAGTACTCCATCTCTTTCTATCTTTCCAAACAGCTTTAGGAGAATAGGTATGATTTCTTCTTTAAACGTTTGATAGAATTCCCCTGGGAAGCCATCTGGCCCTGGACTCTTGTGTCTTGGGAGGTTTTTGATGACTGCTTCAATTTCCTCCCTGGTTATTGGCCTGTTCAGGTTTTCTATTTCTTCCTGTTCCAGTTTTGGTAGTTTGTGGCTTTCCAGGAATGCGTCCATTTCTTCTAGATTGCCTAATTTATTGGCGTATAGCTGTTCATAATATGTTTTTAAAATCGTTTGTATTTCCTTGGTGTTGGTAGTGATCTCTCCTTTCTCATTCATGATTTTATTAATTTGAGTCTTCTCTCTCTTCTTTTTAATAAGGCTGGCTAATGGTTTATCTATCTTGTTAATTCTTTCAAAGAACCAACTCCTGGTTTTGTTGATCTGTTCCACAGTTCTTCTGGTCTCGATTTCGTTGAGTTCTGCTCGAATCTTTATTAACTCCCTTCTTCTCTTGGGTGTAGGATCTATTTGCTGTTTTTTCTCTAGCTCCTTTATGTGTAAGGTTAGCTTTTGTATTTGAGTTCTTTCCAGTTTTTGAATGGATGCTTGTATTGCGATGTATTTCCCCCTTAGGACTGCTTTTGCTGCATCCCAAAGATTTTGAACGGTTGTATCTTCATTCTCATTAGTTTCCATGAATCTTTTTAATTCTTCCTTAATTTCCTGGTTGACCCTTTTATCTTTTAGCAGGATGGTCCTTAACCTCCACGTGTTTGAGGTCCTTCCAAACTTCTTGTTGTGATTTAGTTCTAATTTCAAGGCATTATGGTCTGAGAATATGCAGGGGACAATCCCAATCTTTTGGTATCGGTTCAGACCCGATTTGTGACCCAATATGTGGTCTATTCTGGAGAAAGTTCCATGTGCGCTTGAGAAGAATGTGTATTCAGTTGAGTTTGGATGTAAAGTTCTGTAGATATCTGTGAAATCCATCTGGTCCAGTGTATCATTTAAAGCTCTCGTTTCTTTGGAGATGTGCTTAGAAGACCTATCGAGTATAGAAAGAGCTAGATTGAAGTCACCAAGTATAAGTGTATTATTATCTAAGTATTTCTTCACTTTGGTTATTAATTGATTGATATATTTGGCAGCTCCCACATTCGGGGCATATATATTGAGGATTGTTAAGTCCTCTTGTTGAATAGATCCTTTAAGTATGAGATAGTGTCCCTCTTCATCTCTCACTACAGTCTTTGGGGTAAATTTTAGTTTATCTGATATAAGGATGGATACCCCTGCTTTCTTTTGAGGACCATTCGAATGGTAAATGGTTCTCCAACCTTTTATTTTCAGGCTGTAGGTGTCCTTCTGTCTAAAATGAGTCTCTTGTAGACAGCAAATAGATGGGTCCTGCTTTTTTATCCAGTCTGAAACCCTGCGCCTTTTGATGGGGTCATTAAGCCCGTTCACATTCAGAGTTACTATTGAGAGATATGAGTTTAGTGTCATCATGTTATCTATTCAGTCCTTGTTTTTGTGGACTGTTCCACTGAACTTCTTCTTAAAGGGGAATTTTAAGAGTCCCCCTTAAAATTTCTTGCAGAGCTGGTTTGGAGGTCACATATTCTTTTAGTTGCTGCCTGTCTTGGAAGCTCTTTATCTCTCCTTCCATTTTGAATGAGAGCCTTGCTGGATAAAGTATTCTTGGTTGCATGTTCTTCTCATTTAGGACCCTGAATATATCCTGCCAGCCCTTTCTGGCCTGCCAGGTCTCTGTGGAGAGGTCTGCTGTTACCCTAATACTCCTCCCCATAAAAGTCAGGGATTTCTTGTCTCTTGCTGCTTTAAGGATCATCTCTTTATCTTTGGAATTTGCAAGCTTCACTATTAAATGTCGAGGTGTTGAACGGTTTTTATTGATTTTAGGGGGGATCTCTCTATTTCCTGGATCTGAATGCCTGTTTCCCTTCCCAGATTAGGAAAGTTTTCAGCTAGAATTTGTTCAAATACATATTCTGGCCCTCTGTCCCTTTCGGCGCCCTCGGGAACCCCAATTAAACGTAGGTTTTTCTTCCTCAGGCTGTCGTTTATTTCCCTTAATCTATCTTCATGGTCTTTTAATTGTTTGTCTCTTTTTTCCTCAGTTTCCCTCTTTGCTATCAACTTGTCTTCTATGTCACTCACTCGTTCTTCCACCTCGTTAACCCTCGTCGTTAGGACTTCTAGTTTGGATTGCATCTCATTCAATTGATTTTTAATTTCTGCCTGATTAGCTCTAAATTCTGCAGTCATGAAGTCTCTTGAGTCCTTTATACTTTTTTCTAGAGCCACCAGTAGCTGTATAATAGTGCTTCTGAATTGGCTTTCTGACATTGAATTGTAATCCAGATTTTGTAACTCTGTGGGAGAGAGGACTGTTTCTGATTCTTTCTTTTGAGGTGAGGTTTTCCTTCTAGTCATTTTGCTCAGTGCAGAGTGGCCAAAAGCAAGTTGTATTGGAAAAAAGAGAAAAAGAGAGGAGAGAAAGAAGGAAAGAAAAGAGAAAGAGAAAAACAAGGGAAGAAAAAAAAAACGAAAAAAAAAAAAAAAGAAGAAAAAGAGAAAGAAAAAGAAAGGAGAAAAAAAAGGGGGTGGGGGAAGGAAACAAATCAAAAAGCAAAACAAAACAAAACAAAAAAAAGAACCACCGGGGAGTATCTTCTGATTCTGTGTACTTTAAGTCCCTTGGCTTCTCCTGGAAGTTGTCCGTCTAGCTGGTGTTCTGGGGGAGGGGCCTGTTGTGCTGGTTTTCAGGTGTTAGCAGTTGGGGGAGCTGCTGTGCCCCTGCCTGGTGCAGGGCTCAGTGGGGGTTATTTACCCCGTGAGGCCGCAGGAGGAACAGCCCCAGTGGTGGGGCCAGCTCTGGGAACCTGGATTCAGCTCAGGCAGGAACTCCGTCTGCAGGGCCTGGAGGCTCCGGGGCGGGGCCGCTGCTCTGCTCAGCTGGGGCAGGGGCGTCCTTGCTGTCCTGGGCCCTCCCGGTCTCTGCCTGTCCCGGGGGAGGCGGGATCCTGGGCTGTGTCCCGGCGCCCTGTGCTCCGGGGCCTGCGCTGGTGGATTCGCGCTCCCGGGCCGCGCAGCCCCCTCCGCGGAGCCGCCGCCCGAGCCCCTCCGAGCTGCTCCTGAAACCGCGCAGCCCCCTCCGCACGGAGCCTCTTCCTCTGCCCGAGCCCCTCCGAGCTGCTCCCGCCCCGCAGCCCCCTCCGCGGAGCCGCCGCCCGAGCCCCTCCAGCTGCTCCGGTCCCGCCGGTCCCGCCGTGCGCGCTGCAGCCCTTAGGGAGCTCGGCGCACTCTCCCGGGGCGCAGGTGTCTGTTAGTGTCCGTGGGAGCCCGAGGGCATCCCCGCCCTCCTGGGTCCTGCTCCAACTCCCCGCGAGCCCCTTTCCGCCCGGGAAGGTCGGTGCAGCTCCTGCTCCTCCGGGTCGGGGCTCTCCTGTCCTGGGGACACTCGCCCCGGCCTCAGCCCGGCTCCTCGCGGGCCCCTCCCCCTTGGAGGCCTTTGTTTCTTTATTTCTTTTTCCCCGTCTTCCTACCTTGATAGAAGCGCGAACTCTTCTCACTGTTGCATTCCAGCTGGTCTCTCTTTAATTCTCAGGCCGAATTCATAGATTTTCAGGATGATTGGAAGGTTTTCTAGGTAATTTGGTGGAGACAGGTGATTTGGAGACCCTACTCTTCCGCCATCTTGCTCCTCCCCCCCTTTTAATTTATTTTTTATTGGTGTTCAATTTACCAACATACAGAATAACCCCCAGTGCCCGTCACCCATTCACTCCCACCCCCCACCCTCCTCCCCTTCTACCACCCCTAGTTCGTTTCCCAGAGTTAGCAGTCTTTATGTTCTGTCTCCCTTTCTGATATTTCCCACACATTTCTTCTCCCTTCCCTTATATTCCCTTTCACTATTATTTATATTCCCCAAATGAATGAGAACATATAATGTTTAAATGACAGCATCTAGGTTCTTGGAATAAAGTATAAAGTAGAGACGTTAAATGCTTTAGGGAAAAAGGAAGGTTTGTAATAATTCATAGCAATTTCCCAATAATAATTTCCTAAATAGTATTTCCTTTTAGTGGTAGTTTCTTCTCCCCCTCCTGTTTGTCCAATTTTTAAAAATCTCCTATGCTCCTTTGTAACACATGAAAACTGTGCTTCCTTCTCTCCCACTATCTTCTATTTCTTGTGCAAAATGTCATCTCATTACCCTACAAAGCCAAAATCCAGGTCAATAACTTCCATCATTGTTATAAATTTAGTCCCTAGTCTATATGTACTTCTTTGTATTTCTGGAGAGAGGATAGGGTGTTGGAAGAACCTTGACTAGCTAGGATAGTGAGGTAGAGAAGAGAATGTCTCCTTATTTAAACTTTACTAAGGGTAAGAGTCTCAGCATTCAAACCTCTGAATTATTTTTTTTGCATGGCAAGAATGTGTCTAGATTTAAAAAAAATAAAACTACAAGTGAGTAAAAGTACTTCCAGCTGTCTCCAAATCCCTATATAACTCACTTTTAGAAATGATCTTTAGGAGGTACCTGGGAAGGGACTAGAGTAAACAAGAAATAAGTTGGTAATATTTTCTGTCACACTGGCCTGGTCAAAATGTTGGCAAAATGAGGTGACATTCAAAATTGCTAATTTTCTCATTCCAGTGCAAAATTTCTTGGTACTGCAGAGGTCAAAGTCGATTTTCCAGAATTGTTTTAGGGTTCACGTTTACCTGAATCTTTAGGTCAATATGATACCAAAACTCAAGACAATAATCTATAATAGACTTATCCTATCTTTAAAGGAAAGAAAAAATAAAATGAAAAAAATGTGGGTACAGAAGTTTTCTGTTTGATATTCAAGAATGATTCTACATTGCTCAATTATATAAACAAACTTTGGAGATTCTTGGAAATGGCTTGCCAAATTCAATTTTCTTTATAGTTTTGACCAGTCTAAACTCTTCTCCAAAGCCTTTGGAAATGTGGGGGTCAAAGGAAGGCCAGAGTAAGAATTGCAATTGCAGTTACATGGAGTGTCTGTGTGGGATGAAGAATATGACTTCTTTTATTAAATATGACACAAGAAATAATTACCAAAGTGAACCCTGGTGTCTACTGGTGTATAATACATTTTGGTGTTGTGGAGTAATAGTGGTAGCAGATGAGTCATGAAATTAACATTTATAAGATACCAATCAGATCCTTTCAAATATCATCAGTGTCTGCATATCTTCTCTGCCCTTCATTGATTTTGAAATATAGAAAAACAAATTACCCTGGTTCTAGAGAGCCTTATAAAAATGAATACGAAAATCTCTGGGATGGGGTTCTCATTGACTTAAAACTTGGCTAGCATTGTCATTCCTTTCTCAGTGTCTCTCTGGACAGTCTAAAGATATCTTAAATATCCTGAATGACGATTTGGGAATCCCTGGAATGTAGACTTCCAAAGGCAGTGACTTTGTGTTCCATGCCATGTCTCCAGTGCTGGAACAGTGCCTGACATAAGCGCTCAAGGGCCATTTGTTGAGTTGGATTGGTAAATTGTTATTGGGAAAAGAACTTTGTTTCTTCACTTAGACCAACCTTGGTTAGGAGCCTGACTCTGCCACTGGGGGACCTGGAAAATACTTCACTTCCCAGAGCTTCAGTTTTCTTGTGAATAGGGTGCTGACCAGATTAATCAAGATAGCATGCACAAAGTATCAAGCATGGAGCTTAGGAAGTACTGGGTTTTGGTGGATGATTGTTCCCTCAATAACTCATATCCATCCCATCCTTTTTCTGTTAGAGCTTTCTATTTTTCAAAATGCAATTAATTCAAAAGGAAGTACATCAGAGAAGACTATCCTGATTTCTAAAAGGAGTCTCCAGAAGCTGAATTCTGGGCAAAGGAACTCACTTCTTCCTGATTTCCTTTGCTTTACTAATCCTAAATTAATAACTACTTCATATTGGACCTATGCCAGTGTAAACATGGAAAACACACCACATTCTAGATTTCCATCAGACTTCACATTTGTTATTTTCAGATGGGATGGAGGTGGGGGAATTTGGGTCTAGTTGTGTGTTCTATTTTATTTTCCATTTATCAAGTAGGTTGTTACATGGACCTTTTGGATGTCTAGGATGACCCAAGAAGCTAAAAATGCAGAACTTTCTTCTTTCTTGACATCTCATGGTTGACATATTAAATTCCTCAAACAGGTGATTTCTAAGCATTCTTGTCTTATAGATTGATCACAAGTTCTTACTATCATTCAGTTCTAGTGTACCTTGAATCCCTCATTTACTTTACTTTTTTTTTAAGATTTTATTTATTTATTCATGAGAGACACACACACATAGAGAGAAAGAGAGAGAGGCAGAGACACAGGTAGAGGGAGAAGCAGGCTCCATGCAGGAGCCTGATGTGGGACTCGATTCCAGGTCTCCAGGATCACACCCTAAGGTGAAGGTGGTACTAAACCACTGAGCCACCCGGGCTGCCCCTTCATTTACTTTATTAACTAATACTGTAATGGATTATTGGTTGCTGATTGTGTATCTGTGCATTCTAATGCAGTGAGGAATAACTGAAAATAAGAAACAAATTGAGGATATGGAATCTATTCTCAGGAAAAAATAACTATAAAGAAAAATTTAAATATATTTGTTGTGTTAAATGTATTTACAAAATGGATTGGATAAATACAGGTAAGCTATTATTATTATATGTGATTATTATTATAATTACTAGTTAAACTGAAAAGTCAAACCTTGTATACATTAGACAACTAGGAAAAATTATTTGGGAATATAGGCAAATGCTTGAGAATGTGGTAGAGCATTTATTTACATACTGGTGGGATTTTATTTTATTTTTTTATTTTTTTTAATTTTTATTTATGATAGTCACAGAGAGAGAGAGAGAGAGAGGGAGAGAGAGAGGGGCAGAGACACGGGCAGAGGGAGAAGCAGGCTCCATGCACCAGGAGCCCAACATGGGATTCGATCCCGGGTCTCCAAGATCGCGCCCTGGGCCAAAGGCAGGCGCCAAACCGCTGCGCCACCCAAGGATCCCACTGGTGGGATTTTAAAAAAGATTTATTTATTCATTTGAGAGAGACAGAGAGAGAGCATGAGTGGAAGGGGCAGAAGGAAAAGGAGAAAGAACCCCAAGCAAGCTCTGGGCTGAGCTCAGAGCCGAGGCAGGACTTGATCTCACAACCCCAGCCAAAACCAAGAGTTGGGCACTCAACAAACTGTGCCACCCAGGTGCCCCTTATATATTATTTTTAAAAAGTTTTCACTCTTGAAATATAGTTGACACACATATATCATACATATATAGTTTCAAGTGTACAACTTGGTGATTTGATAATTCTATATGTTACCGCAACAAATGTAGTTACCATCTGTCACTATACAACATTACTGCAGTATTAATGACTATATTCCCTATGCAGTACTTTTCATCTCTGTGACTTATTTATTTTATAACTGAAAGTTTATACTTCTTCCTCTTTATTTAGCCCATTCTCCCACCATCTCCCCTCTGGCAATACCAGTTTGGTCATATTTATAAGTCTCTTTTAGTTTGTTAATTTGTTCTATTTTTGAGATCCCAGATATAAGTGAAATCACATGGCATTTGTCTTTCTCTATCTGACTTATTTCAATTAACACAATACTCTCTAGGTCCATCCATGTTGTCACCAATGGCAAGATCTTTCTTTTTGATGGCTCAGTAATATCCATTGTATATGTATACACACACACACACACACACACACACACACCACATCTTTTTTATCCTTTCATCTATTAATGGACAATTAGCCTATTTTAAATAATGCTACAATAAAAAATGGAGGTGCATATAACTTTAAACTTTGTATAATTTTAATTTTAATATGTAGTGTTATATTAATTCCAGGTGTGCAATATAGTGATTCAACAGTTCTATACATTACTCAGTGCTCATCATGATATGTGTCCTCTTAATCCCCTTCACCTATTTTACCCATTTCCCTACCCACCTCCTCTGATACCCATGAGTTTGTTCTCTATTAAGAATCTGTTTTTTGGTTTATCTCTTTTTTTCTTTGTTCATTTGTTTTGTTTCTTAAATTCCACATTTGAGTGAAATCAAATGGTATTTGTGTTTCTCTGATTGACCTATTCACTTAGTATTTTACCCTCTTAATTCATTGATGTTGTTGCAAATGGCAAGATTTCATTCTTCTTTGTGGATAATATTCCACTGATATACATATATATATATGTGTGCATGTGTGTATGTGTGTATGTATATATACACACATACACACACACACACCCCACATCTTCTTTATGCATTCATTTATCAATGAACACTTGGGCTAGTTCCATGATTTGGCTTTTGTAAACAATACTGCAATAAACATAGGGGCACATACATCTTTTCAAATTAATGCTTTATATTCTTTGAGTAAATACCATTTAGTGGAATTAATAGATCATGTGGTAATCCTATTTATAAGTTTTTGAGGAACCTCTATACCATTTTCCATTGTGGCTGTACCCATTTGCATTCCCACCAACAGTGTAGAAAGGGTCTCTTTTATCCATATCTTTGCCAACACCAGTTGTTTCTTGTGTTGTTAATTTTAGCCATTCTGACAGGTGTGAGATGCTATCTCATTGTAATTTTTTTTAATTTTATTTATTTATGATAGTCACACACACAGAGAGAGAGAGAGAGAGAGAGAGGCAGAGACACAGGCAGAGGGAGAAGCAGGCTCCATGCACCGGGAGCCTGACGTGGGATTCGATCCCGGGTCTCCAGGATCACGCCCTGGGCCAAAGGCAGGCGCCAAACCGCTGCGCCACCCAGGGATCCCCTCATTGTAATTTTTATTTGCATTTCCCTGATGATGAGTGGTGTTGACCATCTTTGAATATGCCTGTTGGCTGTTTTCTTTAGAGAAATGCCTATTCATGTCTTCTGCCCATTTTTAAATTGGATCATTTGTTTTTTTGGTGTTGAGTTGTATCAACTTTTTATATATTTTGGATACTAACCCCTTATCAGATATGTCATTTGCAAATATCTTCTCCTATTCAGTAGGCTTTTAGTTTTGTTGATTGTTTCCTTTGCTGTGAAGAAGCTTTTTATTTTGATATAGTCCCAATAGTTTGTGTTTCCTTTTGTTTCCCTTGTCCATGGAGACCTATCTAGAAAAATGTTTTTACAGTTAATATCAGATAAATTACTGCCTGTGCTCTCTTCTAGGCATTTTATGGTCTCACATTTAGATTGTCAATTCATTTTGAGTTTATTTTTGTATATGGTACAAGAAAGTGGTCCAGTTTCATTCTTTTGCATGTAACTGTTCCATTTTCCCAATGCCATTTGTTGAAGAGACTGTCTTTTCCCCATTGCACATCCTTGCCTCCTTTGTCTAAAATGACCATATAATTGTGAGTTTATTTCTGGGCTCTGTATTCTATTCTACTGATATCTAGGTGTCTGTTTTGTGCCAGTACCATACTGTTCTCATTACTACAGTGTTGTGGTATATCTTGAAATCTGGGATGATACCTCCAGTTTTGTTCTTTTTCAAGTTTGCTTTGGTTATTCAGGGTTTTGTGGTTCCATACAAGTTTTAGGATTATTTGTTGTAGTTCTGTGGAAAATGCTGTTGGTATTTGATAAGGGTTTCATTAAATCTGTAGGTTGCTTTGAGTACTATGGACATTTTAACAATATTTGTTCTCCCAATCCATAAGTATGGAGTATCTTTCCATTTGCCCATGTCATTTTCAATTTCTTTCATTAATGTGTTATGGTTTTCAGAATATAAATCTTTCACCTCCTTGGTAAAGTTTATTTCTAGGTATTTTCTTATTTTTTAGTGTACTTACGAATGGGACTGTTTTATTAATTTATCTTTCTGTTACCTCATTATTAGTGTATAGAAATGCAATAGATTTCTGTATATTGATTTTTGTATCTTGTGACCCTACAGAATTCATGTATCAGTTCTAGTAGTTTTTTTTTGGGTCTTTTGGGTTTTCTATATAAGTATCATGTCAACTCAAATAGTGAAAGTTTCTTTTTCCTTGCCAAATTGAATACCTTTTATTTCTTTTTCTTGTCTGATTGCTGTGGCTAAGACTTCCAGTACTATGTTGAATGAAAGTGGTTAGAGTGGACATCTTATTTTATTCCTGATCTTGGGGGAAAAGCTCTCAGTTTTTCACCATTCAGTAGGATATTGGCTGTCTGTTTTTCTTATAAGGCCTTTATTATGTTGAGGTATGTTCCCTCTAAACCTAATTTATTGAGGATTTTTATCATGAATGGATGTTGCACTTTGTCAAATGCTTTTTCTACATCTATTGAGATGATCACATGGTTTTTATCCTTTCTGTTATTGACTTGATATATCATATTGATTGATTTGTGAATATTGCATCACACTTGCATCCCAGAAATGAATCCCACTTGATTGTGATGAAAGCTTTTTAAAATGTATTGTTGGATTTGGTTTGCTAATATTTTGTTGAGGATTTTTACATCTATGTTCATCAGGGATATTGTTCTGTAATTCTCTTTTTTGGTAGTTTTAAATTTAGTTTTGGTATCAGAGTAAATACTGACCTCATAGAATGAATTCGGAGGGTTTCCTTCCTCTTCTATTTTTTTTTTTTTTTTTGGAACAGTTTGAGAAGAATAGGTATTAACTCTTCCTTAAATTCACAGGTGAATTCATCTGGCCCTGGGCTTTTGTTTGTTGGGAGATTTTTAACTACTGATTTTGTTTCTTTGCTGGTTATTTGCTTTTTTTGTTGGTCTGTTCAAGTTTTCTATTTCTACTTATTTCAGTTTTGGTAGTTTATATGTTTCTAGGAATTTATCCATTTCTTCCGGGTTGTCTGATTTGTTGGCATAGTTTTTCATAATATTCTCTTATAAACTGTACTTCTGTGCTGTTGGCCATCATTTTTACTCTCTCATTTATGATTTTATTTATTTGGGTCCTTTCTCTTTTCTTTTTGATAAGTCTGGATAGAGTTTTACCAATTTTATTATTTTTTTCAAAGAACTAACTCCTGGTTTCATTGATCTATCCTATTGGTTGTTTTTAGTTTACATTTCATTTATTTGTGCTCTAATCTTTATTTACTTTCTTCTACTGATTTGAGATTTTGTTTGTTCTTTTTCTAACAGGTATTAAGGTTAGGCTGTGTATTTGAGATTTTTCTTACTTCTCAAGATAGGCCTGTATTGTTATACACTTCCCTCTTATAACAACCTTTGCTGCATCCCAAAGATTTGGGACCATTTTATTTTCATTTTCACTTGTCTCCATGTATTTTTTTATGTTGTCTTTGATTTCTTGGTTGACCCATTCATTGTTGGTAGCATGTTATTTAATTTCCATGTATTTGTGGTCTTTTCATATTTTTTTTTCTCATGGCTGATTTCTAGTTTCATAGCGTTGTGATCGGAAAAGATGCAAGGAATGGCTTTGATCTTTTTGAATTTGTTAAGACTTGTTTTGTGGCATAATATGTGATATATTCTAGATAATGATCTATATGCACTTGAAAAGAAATGTGTATTCTGTTTTAGGATAGAATGTTCTTAATATATCTATTAGGTCCATTTAGTCCAATATATCATTCAAAGCCTGTTTCTTTCACTGTTTCTTGTTGATTTTCTGTTTGGATGATCTAGCCGTTAATGTAAGTGGGGTGTTAAAGTCCCCTATTATTGTATTACTATTTTTTTAAGATTTTATTTATTCATGAGAGACACACACACAAAGAGAGAGAGAGAGGCAAAGACACAGGCAGAGGGAGAAGCAGGCTCCATGCAGGACCCATGCCTGGGTCTCCAGGATCACGCCCTGGGCCTAAGGCAGGCACTAAACTGCTGAGCTACCCAGGGATTCCTTTTTGTACTACTATTGATTACTTCCTCTGTGTTTGTTATTTGCTGCTTTATGTATTTGGGTGCTCCCATGTTGGGCGCATAAATATTTATAATCATTATATCTTCTTGTTGGATTGTCCCCTTTATCACTATACAGTGTCCTTGTTTGTGTCTTGTACAGCCTTTGTTTTTTTTAAATAAATTTATTTTTTATTGGTGTTCAATTTACCAACATACAGAATAACACCCAGTGCTCATCCCGTCAAGTGCCCCCCTCAGTGCCCGTCACCCATTCACCCCCACCCCCATCCCTCCTCCCCTTCCATCACCCCTAGTTCGTTTCCCAGAGTTAGGTGTCTTTATGTTCTGTCTCCCTTTCTGATATTTCCCCACATTTCTTCTCCCTTCCCTTATATTCCCTTTCACTATTATTTATACTCCCCAAATGAATGAGAACATATAATGTTTGTCCTTCTCCGATTGACTTACTTCACTCAGCATAATACCCTCCAGTTCCATCCACGTTGAAGCAAATGGTGGGTATTTGTCGTTTCTAATGGCTGAGTAATATTCCATTGTATACATAAACCACATCTTCTTTATCCATTCATCTTTCGATGGACACCGAGGCTCCTTCCACAGTGTGGCTATCGTGGCCATTGCTGCTATAAACATCGGGGTGCAGGTGTCCCGGCGTTTCATTGCATCTGTATCTTTGGGGTAAGTCCCCACCAGTTCAATTGCTGGGTCGTAGGGCAGGTCTATTTTTAACTCTTTGAAGAACCTCCACATAGTTTTCCAGAGTGGCTGCACCAGTTCACATTCCCACCAACAGTGTAAGAGGGTTCCCTTTTCTCCGCATCCTCTCCAACATTTGTTGTTTCCTGCCTTGTTAATTTGCCCCATTCTCACTGGTGTGAGGTGGTATCTCATTGTGGTTTTGATTTGTATTTCCCTGATGGCAAGTGATGCAGAGCATTTCTCATATGCGTGTTGGCCATGTCTATGTTTTCCTCTGTGAGATTTCTCTTCATGTCTTTTGCCCATTTCATGATCGGATTGTTTGTTTCTTTGGTGTTGAGTTTAATAAGTTCTTTATAGATCTTGGAAACTAGCCCTTTATCTGATAGTCATTTGCAAATATCTTCTCCCGTTCTGTAGGTTGTCTTTTAGTTTTGTTGACTGTATCCTTTGCTGTGCAAAAGCTTCTTATCTTGATTAAGTCCCAATAGTTCATTTTTGCTTTTGTGTCTTTTGCCTTCGTGGATGTATCTTGCAAGAAGTTACTGTGGCCGAGTTCAAAAAGGGTGTTGCCTGTGTTCTTCTCTAGGATTTTGATGGAATCTTGTCTCACATTTAGATCTTTCATCCATTTTGAGTTTATCTTTGTGTATGGTGAAAGAGAGTGGTCTAGTTTCATTCTTCTGCATGTGGATGTCCAATTTTCCCAGCACCATTTATTGAAGAGACTGTCTTTCTTCCAATGGATAGTCTTTCCTCCTTTATCGAATATTAGTTGACCATAAAGTTCAGGGTTCACTTCTGGGTTCTCTATTCTTTTCCATTGATCTATGTGTCTGTTTTTGTGCCAGTACCACACTGTCTTGATGACCACAGCTTTGTAGTACAACCTGAAATCTGGCATTGTGATGCCCCCAGATATGTTTTTTTTTTTAATTCCCCTGGCTATTCGGGGTCTTTTCTGATTCCACACAAATCTTAAAATAATTTGTTCTAACTCTCTGAAGAAAGTCCATGGTATTTTAATAGGGATTGCATTAAATGTGTAAATTGCCCTGGGTAACATTGACATTTTCACAATATTAATTCTGCCAGTCCATGAGCATGGAATATTTTTCCATCTCTTTGTGTTTTCCTCAATTTCTTTCAGAAGTGTGCTATAGTTTTGAAGGTATAGATCCTTTACCTCTTTGGTTAGGTTTATTCCTAGGTATCTTAGGCTTTTGGGTGCAATTGTAAATGGGATTGACACCTTAATTTCTCTTTCTTCAGTCTCGTTGTTAGTGTATAGAAATGCCACTGATTTCTGGGCATTGATTTTGTATCCTGCCACGCTACCAAATTGCTGTATGAGTTCTAGCAATCTTGGGGTGGAGGCTTTTGGGTTTCTATGTAGAGTATCATGTCATCGGCGAAGAGGGAGAGTTTGACTTCTTCTTTGCCAATTTGAATGCCTTTAATGTCTTTTTGTTGTCTGATTGCTGAGGCTAGGACTTCCAGTACTATGTTGAATAGCAGTGGTGAGAGTGGACATCCCTGTCATGTTCCTGATCTTAGGGGAAAGGCTCCCAGTGCTTCCCCATTGAGAATGATATTTGCTGTGGGCTTTTCATAGATAGCTTTTAAGATGTTGAGGAATGTTCCCTCTATCCCTACACTCTGAAGAGTTTTGATCAGGAATGGATGCTGTATTTTGTCAAATGCTTTCCCTGCATCTAATGAGAGGATCATATGGTTCTTGGTTTTTCTCTTGCTGATATGATGAATCACATTGATTGTTTTACGAGTGTTGAACCAGCCTTGTGTCCCAGGGATAAATCCTACTTGGTCATGGTGAATAATTTTCTTAATGTATTGTTGGATCCTATTGGCTAGTATCTTGTTGAGAATTTTTGCATCCATGTTCATCAGGGATATTGGTCTGTAATTCTCCTTTTTGGTGGGGTCTTTGTCTGGTTTTGGAATTAAGGTGATGCTGGCCTCATAGAACGAATTTGGAAGTACTCCATCTCTTTCTATCTTTCTAAACAGTTTTAGTAGAATAGGTATGGTTTCTTCTTTAAACGTTTGATAGAATTCCCCTGGGAAGCCATCTGGCCCTGGACTTTTGTGTCTTGGGAGGTTTTTGATGACTGCTTCAATTTCCTCCGTAGTTATTCACCTGTTCAGGTTTTCTATTTCTTCCTGTTCCAGTTTTGGTAGTTTGTGGCTTTCCAGGAATGTGTCCATTTCTTCCAGATTGCCTAATTTATTAGCGTATAGTTGTTCATAATATGTTTTTAAAATCGTTTGTATTTCCTTTTGTTGGTAGTGATCTCTCCTTTCTCATTCATGATTTTATTAATTTGAGTCTTCTCTCTCTTCTTTTTAATAAGGCTGGCTAATGGTTTATCTATCTTATTAATTCTTTCAAAGAACCAACTCCTGGTTCTGTTGATCTGTTCCACAGTTCTTCTGGTCTCGATTTCGTTGAGTTCTGCTCGAATCTTTATTAACTCTCTTCTTCTGTGGGGTGTAGGATCTATTTGCTGTTTTTTCTCTAGCTCCTTTATGTGTAAGGTTAGCTTCTGTATTTGAGTTCTTTCCAGTTTTTGAATGGATGCTTGTATTGCGATGCATTTCCCCCTTAGGACTGCTTTTGCTGCATCCCAAAGATTTTGAACGGTTGTATCTTCATTCTCATTAGTTTCCATGAATCTTTTTAATTCTTCCTTAATTTCCTGGTTGACCCTTTCATCTTGTAGCAGGATGGTCCTTAACCTCCACGTGTTTGAGGTCCTTCCAAACTTCTTGTTGTGATTTAGTTCTAATTTCAAGGCATTATGGTCTGAGAATATGCAGGGGACGATCCCAATCTTTTGGTATCGGTTCAGACCCTATTTGTGACCCAGTATGTGGTCTATTCTGGAGAAAGTCCCATGTGCAGTTGAGAAGAATGTGTATTCAGCTGAGTTTGGATGTAAAGTTCTGTAGATATCTGTGAAATCCATCTGGTCCAGTGTATCATTTAAAGCTCTCGTTTCTTTAGAGATGTTGTGCTTAGAAGACCTATCGAGTATAGAAAGAGCTAGATTGAAGTCACCAAGTATGAGTGTATTATTATCTAAGTATTTCTTCCCTTTGGTTATTAATTGATTTAAATATTTGGCAGTTCCCACATTCGGGGCATATATATTGAGGATTGTTAAGTCCTCTTGTTGGATAGATCCTTTAAGTATGATATAGTGTCCTTCTTCATCTCTTACTACAGTCTTCGGGGTAAATTTTAGTTTATCTGATATAAGGATGGCTACCCCTGCTTTCTTTTGAGGACCATTTGAATGGTAAATGGTTCTCCAACCTTTTATTTTCAGGCTGTAGGTGTCCTTCTGTCTAAAATGAGTCTCTTGTAGACAGCAAATAGATGGGTCCTGCTTTTTTATCCAGTCTGAAACCCTGCGCCTTTTGATGGGGTCATTAAGCCCGTTCACATTCAGAGTTACTATTGAGACATATGAGTTTAGTGTCATCATGATATCTATTCAGTCCTTGTTTTTGTGGATTGTTCCACTGAACTTCTTCTTAAAGGGTAATTTTAAGAGTCCCCCTTAAAATTTCTTGCAGAGCTGGTTTGGAGGTCACTTATTCTTTCAGTTGCTGCCTGTCTTGGAAGCTCTTTATCTCTCCTTCCATTTTGAATGAGAGCCTTGCTGGATAAAGTATTCTTGGTTGCATGTTCTTCTCATTTAGGACCCTGAATATATCCTGCCAGCCCTTTCTGGCCTGCCAGGTCTCTGTGGAGAGGTCTGCTGTTACCCTAATACTCCTCCCCATAAAGGTCAGGGATTTCTTGTCTCTTGCTGCTTTAAGGATCTTCTCTTTATCTTTGGAATTGGCAAGCTTCACTATTAAATGTCGAGGTGTTGAATGGTTTTTATTGATTTGTGTCTGTTTCCCTTCCCAGATTAGGAAAGTTTTCAGCTATGATTTGTTCAAATACATACTCTGGCCCTCTGGCCCTTTCAGCGCCCTCGGGAACCCCAATTAAACGTAGGTTTTTCTTCCTCAGGCTGTCCTTTATTTCCCTTAATCTATTCATGGTCTTTTAATTGTTTGTCTCTTTTTTCCTCAGTTTCCCTCTTTGCCATCAACTTGTCTTCTATGTCACTCACTCGTTCTTCCACCTCGTTAACCCTCGTCGTTAGGACTTCTAGTTTGGATTGCATCTCATTCAATTGATTTTTAATTTCTGCCTGATTGGATCTAAATTCTGCAGTCATGAAGTCTCTTGAGTCCTTTATGCTTTTTTCTAGAGCCACCAGAAGCTGTATAATAGTGCTTCTGAATTGGCTTTCTGACATTGAATTGTAATCCAGATTTTGTAACTCTGTGGGAGAGAAGACTGTTTCTGATTCTTTCTTTTGAGGTGAGGTTTTCCTTCTAGTCATTTTGCTCAGTGCAGAGTGCCCAAAAATAAGTTGTATTGGGAAAAGGAGAAAAAGAGAGAGAGAGAAAAAGGAAAGAAAAGATAAAAAGAAAAAACAAAAAAGGAAGAAAAAAAGAAAAAAAGAGAAGAAAAAAGAAAAAGAAAGGAAAAAAAAGGGGTGGGGGAAGCAAACAAATCAAAAAGCAAACAAAACAAAACAAAACAAAAACAAAAACAAAAAAACACGGGGGAATATCTTCTGATTCTGTGTACTTTAAGTCCCTTGCCTTCCCCTGGAACTTGTCCTTCTAGCTGGTCTTCTGGGGGAGGGGCCTGTTGTGCTGATTTTCAGGTGTTAGCACTTGGGGGAGCTGCTCTGCCCCCTGCCTGGTGCAGGGCTCAATGGGGGTTGTTTACCCGTGAGGCCCCAGGAGGAACAACCACAGTGGCGGCGGCCAGCTCTGGAACCCTGGAGTCAGCTCCTGCAGTAGCTCCGGAGCTCTAGGTCTGCAGGGCCTGGAGGCTCCGGGGTGGGGCCGCTGATCTTCTCAGCTCGGGGCAGGAGCGACCTTGCGGTCCTGGGCCCTCCCGGCCTCTGCCTGTCCTGGGGGGAGGCCGGATCCTGGCCTGTGTCCTGGCACCCAGTGCTCCCAGGCCTGCGCTGTTGGATTCGCGATCCGGCTGTGCAGCCCCCTCCGCATGGAGCCTCTTCCTCCGCCCGAGCGCCCCCGAGCTGCTCCCGGCCCGGCAGCCCCCTCCGCTGAGCCGCCAGCTGAGCCCCTCTGAGCTGCTCCCAGCCGCGCAGCCCCCTCCGGGGAGCTGCTCCGGGTCCCGCAGTGCGCGCTGCAGCCCTTAGGGAGCTCGGCGCACTCTCCTGGGCGCGCAGGTGTCTGTTAGTGTCCCAGGGAACCCGAGCGCATCCCCACCCTCTTGGGGTCCTGCTCTAACTCCCTGCGAGCCCCTTTCCGCCCGGGAAGATTGGTGCAGCTCCTGCTTCTCCGGGACGGGGCTCTCCTGTCCTGGGGACATTTGCCCCGGCCTCAGCCCGGCTCCTCGCGGGGCCCCTCCCCCTTGGATGCCTTTTGTTTCTTTATTTCTTTTTCCCCGTCTTCCTACCTGATAGAAGCACGAACTCTTCTCACTGTAGCATTCCAGCTGGTCTCTCTTTAAATCTCAGGCCGAATTTGTAGATTTTCAGGATAATTTGAAGGTTATCTAGGTAATTTGGTGGGGACAGGTGATTTGGGGACCCTACTCTTCCGCCATCTTGCCCCTCCTCCCACAGTCTTTGTTTTAAAGTCTATTTTGTCTGATATAAATATTGACACCCCAGCTTTATTCTCACTTCCCTTTTCCATCACTTCACTTTCAATCTGCATGTGTCATTGGGTCTGAAACAAGTCTCTTCTGGGAGCATATAGATAGATCTTGCTTTTTTATTCATTCCATCACCCTGTGTCTTTTTATTAGAGTGTTTAGTCCATTTACAGTCAGAGTAATAGGTACATATTTGTTGCTACTGTGTTAGTTCTTGCTTCAGTTTTGGTAGTTTTTTTTTTTTTTTTAGATTTTATTTATTTATTCATGAGAGACACAGAGAGAGAGAGGCAGAGACAAGGCAGAGGAAGAAGAAGGCTCCTCACAGGGAGCCCGATGCGGGACACAATCCCATGAATGGGATCACGCCCTGAGCCAAAGGCAGATGCTCAGTCACTGAGCCACCCTGGTGTCTCTAGCTTTGGTAGTTTATGTTTCTAGGAATTTATTCAGTTCTTCCAGGTTGTCCAATTTGTTGGCATATAGTTTTTCATAGTATTCTTTTATAAGTTGTATTTCTGTAGTGTTGTTCTTTTTCCTCTCTCATTTGTGATTTTACTTATTCGGGTGCATATAGATAGGTCTTGCTTTTTTATCCATCCCATCACCCTGTGTCTTTTGATTGGAGCATTTAGTCTATTTACATTCAAAGTAATTATTGATAGGTATATATTTCTGCCATCATGTTAGTTGTTTTATGGTTGTTTTTGTAGTTCTTCTTTGTTCCTTTCTTTTGTTCTCTTCTCAAATGGTTTATGGTTACCATTAGGTTTATATACATTATTATGCATAATAATAGTCTATATTGAGTTGATGGCCACTTAAGTTTGAACCCATTCTAAAAGTAGTAAATTTTCATTCCTCTCTCTGCCATATTTGGGGTATGTATAGTGTCATATTTTACATCCTTTTATTTTGTGAATCCCTTGAGATATAGATATAGGTATAGATACTTAATTTTACTGTTCTTGTGCTTCCTACTTTTTAAAATTCTTCTTATTGTCTTTTCTTTCCACTCAAAGAGTCCTCTTTAATATTTCTTGTAGGGCTAGTTTAGTGCTCATAAATTCATTTAACTTTTATTTGTCTAGGACAAATATCTTTTCTGAAAGATAACCTTGCTGGATAGAGCAGTCTTGGTTTCAGGTTTTCACTTTCAGCACTTTGAATATATCATGCACTATCTTCTGGCCTACAAAGTTTCTGCTGAAAAATCAACTGATTACCTTATGGGATTTCCCTTGTATGTAACTGTTTTAGTTTCTCTTGCTGCCTTTAAAATTCTCTCTTTATCACTGCTTTTTAACATTTTAGTTACTGTGTGTCTTGATATGGACCTCCTTAGATTGATTCTCGTGGGGAATCTCTGTGCTTCCTAGATCTGGATTTCTGGATTTCTCTTTCCTTCTCCAGATTCAATAAGTTATCAGGTATTATTTCTTCAAATACATTTTCTGCCCCCTTTTCTTTCTCTCCTTTTCCTGGGATCCCTATAATGCATATGTTATTACAGTTGATGGTTTCATTGATTTCCTTTAATCTATTTTCATTTTTTATTATCCTTTTTAGTCTTTCCTGTTCAGTTTGTTTGCTTTCCATTACTCTGTCCTCAGATTGCTGATCCGTTCTACTTCCTGTAATCTGCTGTTTATACTCTTCAATGTATTTTTAATTTCAGTTATTGATTTCTTCATCTCTGGTTCTTTTTAACATTTTCTATTTCTTTGTTGAGGGTCTCACTGAGGTCCTCTACTCTTTTCTCAAGTCCAGGGATCCTCTTTATGACAATTACTTTAAATTCTTTATTAGGCATATTACTTATCTCCATCTCATTTAGCTGTCTTGTTATTTTGTCCTGTTCTTTTATTTGAGATACAGTCCTTTGTCTTCTCATTTTGTCTAACTCTCTGTGGATCTGTTTCTATATTTAGGAAAGTCAGCTACATCTCTTGAAAGTAGTGGCCCTATGAAGAAGAGGTCTTGTTGTGTGTGCCTGGTAATGCAATATTCCCTGTTTACCAGAACCTAGTACTTCAGAGGTGTCTCCTGTGTACATTATGTGTAACCTACTATTGTGGCTGAGCCACATTTGCCTCCAGTCCAGTCTGCAATGGCTGTCTTTGCCTGTTATGGGCAGAGTTTCATCCTTATGTTGTTAGTGGGCCATTTTGGGGCCATGCTGGACTTGAGTTGGGTCAGACCAGGCATTTGTCAGAGCAGTGGTAGCACTGAATCATTCTCCCTCTGTTATATCCTGAGACATTTTCACTGGTGGGTGAGGCCTGCAGTCAGACAATATGTCTGACCCCAGCCCACTGCTGGAGCTGCAGTCAGACTGGGGAGTGTGGTTATCTTCCCTCTCTCCAGGGTAGGAATCATTTTATAATTGTGCTGGCCCTGGTTGAGGCTGCTTACACACTACCAGGCTTGTGGCACTATTTTGGATGGAGGGGATGGGATTATAGGAGGACAGGGAAGGATGTGCTGTTTAGAAGCTAGGTGAAGTGGTGTTTGGGCTGCTGTGGTTCCCACAAAGGTCTATGTATCTAGGCTGGGGTGCAGGAGAGGAAAATGACACCCACCAACTCCTTTGTTTCTGGAGAAGTCTCCCAAAGATCCCTGCCCCTCCAGCACATGCTCTGATATTAGTAAACAAATCTCCTTCCTACATACCCTAGGTATTTTTCAAATTGCTATTTCTGTGCTATATCTCTGCAGAACTGCTTGTCGTGTTGTCTCTTGAAGGATGGGGACTCAGCTTCCGGTTGCTCTCTGATTCTCCCAGAGCCAAGCCCAGTGATTTTTAAAGTTCCAGATGTTAAATCCCATTGATTGTAAGAACTCATGAAGTTTGGTCATTCTAGTCTTCAAAGCTAAATGTTATGGGAATTCATCTTCCCACTGTGGACCCCCTGTGCCTGGGGTACCCAGTATGGTCCACTCCTCTCCCCTCTCTATATCCTTGGTGTCCCTCCTGCAGACAGTTTGACAAGTGTCATTGTCAGGGTGACCTTGGCTGTAAGACATACTGGTACTATGTAAAAAAGAAAGGTGTGGTGGAGGTTGGGACCAGAGAAATTAATTGGGACAAAAGTGTTGACAAACCTTCTAGAAAGACACTAGAAATTACCAGGTCTACAAAGGCACAGAAAACTCTTTCCTAAATGCCAAAAATTTCTAGGGATCATCTTGGGTATTTGTTAAAAATACATTATCAGGCCCTACCCTAGATATCCTGAACTAGAACTTATAGGAGAAGGGCTTAGAATTTTGTATTTTAAATGAGCACACCTGATGACTATGACTAAGTAATTTTAGGAAAGACTGCTTTAGTCTAATATAGTGTACAATCAGAATTAAAGTTTTCTTACTCATGAGGCAGAATAAGGCTGGGAAGCTGAGCTTTTGAGATTCAGAAGGGTTGTATAAAAAGTATAACAAGAAGGGATCCAGGAAGCAAGATACAGCTTTGAGAAATAAGACTGCCATGTTCTAGATATAGATATTAGGGTTCCAGTGAACTGCACCATTAAACGCAAGGCTCTAGTGCTTGTGGGAAATTAGTGGAGGCAGAATCTTGAGAGATAAGATATCAAACAAACATCCTGGCAACAGATGAGTGTGGTGGCAAAAATCCTACCCTCTTGATGTAGATGAAAGATTTAGGCTTGTGTAGTATACCTGTCTGATGGCCTGCAGAAGTTGTGGGGTATGCCAAATCCTTGTGAGTAAACAGCAGATGATGTCTCTATTGAGAAGGATCTTATACTGTATGGTAGCCACTGGGGCATATGAATAGTCCTTAGGAAACCAAAATCCACTGCCAAGGCTGGACAGGCAGTGAGGAGACTCCAGTTTTTCCTCAAGGCCTTATTCTTTGGGTCTTCATGAAAAGGTGTCTGGTGAAGCTTTTGGTGTAGGTCCTTGAAGCTTCCCCTTGAAGTTCATTAGGGTCATGGTAGGTATAATCATGTGCCAGAACTCCAAAGGTGAAGGCAAATCTCAGAGAACTTGAGTAGTGCTGTTAAGCCTAGGAAATCCTTCTCACAAGACAGCCTGAGTTTTCTGCAACCTCAGAGGATGTCCTGGAAGTGGACATTACTTTCAGGTGAGGTTTGAGCATTTGGTGGAGGTAAGCATGTGATGTATGAAGATGATTTGTAAGTTCTATTGGAACAAGAGTGGGAACTGTTAGACTGGGAAGTAATACAATTTGACTTTGATCATTTTTATAGACTGAATGTTTGTGTCTCTCCCATCCCTTCAAATTCATATGTGGAAACCTAATCCCTAGTGTGCTGGTGTGTAGAAGCCTTTTGGAGGTGATTAGGTCATGAAAGTAGAGTTATCATGGATAGAATTGGTGCCTTTATAAGATGCTCAAGAGATCAGAGTTCCACCATTCCACACAGCAAAAAACATGGCCTATGTGAACAAGGTAGTGGGTCCTCACCAAACACTGAATTTACTGGCACCTTGATCTTGGATTTTCTCATTTCCAGAACTGTGGAAATGAGAAAATCACAACACAAATAATGTGTTGTTTATAAGCCACCCAGTCTATGATATTCTGTTATAGCAGCCCAAAGAGACTAAGACAATTTTAAGATAAATAATAGAAATTATAGCTGCTTTTTTTTTATAGCTGCTTTTTAAAAATTCAAATAATAGCCTGGAGTGTCTTTCTAAATTCTAATAAATTTGTTTTCCTCTCTCAACAAGAGTCTCTCATTATTCTCTTCATGGCCAAAAGAAACAATAGACTTTCTGGTTCGCTATTTTTTATGCTGATCCTCCAGGTTATATTGTCATGTTTTGCATCCTAAGCTTCTCATTTAGAATCAGTAAATAACTGAGTAACACTTCTTGAATGAATTAGAAGACTTGGCTCTCTTCATCTTTCAGAATCCTCTCTGCCAGTCACACTTCTTCCTATTGCTTATAGCCATGTCAAAATCACTTCTTCCATGAAACCTCCCCTGGCTCCTCCATCTGTGTATGAATTCTGCATCTTTTGAGACCCCACAGCACGTTGGTTTATAAGTCCTTTATGGCACTCACCACTTACATTCTTCCTTTTACCTTTAACAACATTTCACTTCTCTTTATTTAGCGTTTATTAATAGTCCTTCCTGTCCCTTCCATGAAGGAAACCTATAGAAGAAATAGAAAATAAATGAGAAAATGGCAATGAAAGGAAAACAAAGATAGGACTATAAGATGAAGCCTACTGCTACAAATATTTAGTGGATACTTGCCATATCTCACATGCTAGACAGTCTCTGCTCTCCTGGAATGCAGAATTGAGTCAGGGCAGATATATGCATTAAAGGACCAGTTCAACTTTCAGAAGTACCCAGGGACCCACTTCAAACCATCAATAGAGATTTGATTTTAGTAATTTAGCCTCCTACCTATCTTCTTGCTAATTTACCCACTCTAGCGTAGAAAATGGGCAACAGTGTATTCTTAACTTGCTAATATTTTTTATTCAAAGACTTCCTTTCTAACTTCATAGATACCTTGGTAGCTTTTCACCAAGTTTTCTTCAAAGTTCAACAGTTTCTACTGCCAAGGCTGGAAGACTGTTCATATAGTTATGTTGGGGAGACAGGGTATCCCTTAATTTTTCCATGGAATTTCCATTCCAGTTTGTGTATACTTAATATAGATTATCTAGTAAAATGAGTCCTTGGCAGTTTTTCATCAAGTACAGCTGCCTCTGTAAAAGAGGCTACAGTTTTAAGCTGTTTTCTCTACATTGGCTAAATGGCAGCAAATAAGATAATGATCATTTTCCAAATGTCATAAGAGCAACTGATGGCACCAACATAGTCATTTATGGCTCCAGGGCAAACTATGGGTGGAATGTTATGACTGTACAAATATGTGAAAATGTAGATTATTATCATAGCAATGTAAAAAGCTACTGATTTTCCCCCAATCAATACCTAGTTTTTGTATTTTGACCAAAATAATTGTAGAGGAAAGTCCCTTCTAGGCCATTTTAAGAGCAAAGCATTTGCATTAGGAACTTTTTTTAAAATATAAGAATATTTAATTTAATTTTTATTTATATCTTTATGCACGAAGAAAGAATAAGGAAAAGTATAATTGTAGTATAATTTTGATTCCAATTGAGCTTTTAAAATAGTATTTTTATTATAATAACTATCACCTTAGATAATAACTAGCAATTAGAATTTTCTCTCACAGGACATATTTCTTCAAAAATGTTGATTTTTTTTCTTGCTCTATTTTCAAAATTTGACTAAGTTGTTAATTTAAGATCATAAGTTTAAGTGCTCCTCCATGAATTAGAATTTTATTTGTAGGCAGCTTTAAGAAATGTTAATTTCCTGAGTCTTTTCCCCTGTATATAGTAAAGTCAGTTACTTTAACATAGAAAGAAGATATTAGACCCTGCCCCGCAAGAGAGTCAGGTGTATGCATTTATGTATATGAGGAGCTTTGCTAGCATCATTTTGGGGCTTTTTCTTGGGGTAAGATTATATCCGGTATAGTGTTGAGGGGGAGGAGGAAAGAGTGTCAAGAGGCATCCGGCAGGCTGGGTCAATGTGGATGGCAGTGCGCAGGCGTCAACCTGTGATGATCCAAGCAGCAGGGAGAGCCGAAAATGGGAGGTCATTTGGTGACACTTGGAACCAAGGAAAATCATAGCAAAAGCCAAAGGGAAATAAGTCAGGAATCTGGGAACAACTGCTAGGGGGATCCAAATAAATTTGTAAAAGGTTTCAGGCAAATATTTATTAAATATCTGACAATGCTTCCCAAGTGTTCTGACCACAGTTAATAAGAACTACATTTTATGTCTTAGCCTAACACACATTGACACACAGCCCTCACTGTGTCAAGAGTTTTACAAAGATCCTTACCTTCACCTTGAGTGAGGCACTCCAAAATTTTCAGTTCTCTTAGGTTCAATTCTATTTCATTTAAAAATGTTGATAGGATGGGTACCTGGCTGGTGTGGTCCATAGAGCAAGTGGTTCTAGATCTTGGGGTTGTGGGTTTGGGCCTCATGTTGGCTATAGAGATTACTTAAAAATAAAACATCTTTAAAAAAATAAAGATGTTGATAGGAGACTTATAAATTTCTTTCATGATCTGTTAATTGATAGGAAGCCATAGTTTAAAATGTACTGTCTTGGGGATGAGGGAGATGGAATAAAGAGAGTTAAAAAAAAAAAAAAAAAAAGGACTAAAAGACTGGAGGACATGGTTTCTGATTTTAAGGAGTTGGAAAGCTCCATAGGAAGTTGGAATGTAACAAGTGAAATGACCAAACATAACACATTTAGAGTAGAATAAATGGAAACAAGCAGATTAACAGGGAAATTAATATTAATACAAGTTGGTTATAGAAGTGTTGGCTTGATATGTGAATAGCTAAGGTCAGCAATTAGCCCCTCATGGATGTGGTTAACATCTTACTCATCTTCATAGCCCTTTACTGCTTGACACACTGCCTTGCACTGATGTTTGAATAGTTTAGCACAATGGGAATACCAAGGCATTGTTGTTATTCCATGTCTCTTCAGGGCTGAAGTTAAAATTCTTATTTTTTATTTAGGAGAATATCCTAAATTATTTCCCATGATAGTTTAGTAGAAATTAGTTTATCAAGTTACTGCGGTTATTTGACCTTGGATTGGCTTTGAGGTTGTGGGTGGTGACTATCAAAGGGAAAACTTAGGAAGGTGAGGGGAGCCTCAGGGACACTCACAGAAAGGAAATACATATCAGAGCACTGAAGTCAAACTTTATCTACTTAAATAATCTTACTTCAAATTATTCTGCTATGCCACTGCAACATTTACTTAAATAATATCTTGTAGTTATGTCCTCTCATTGTTTTTATGGTGTTTCCTCAATCTTGACACCACAGGTAGATTTTATTGTGGCTTTTCAATAGGCATTATGGGTTCTCCCCACTTTCCCACCACGACCAAATCTACAATGTGGATACATAAAAGATGCCCAAAAATTACTTGGGGGTAGAAAATATATAAAACTCTATACAGGGATCCCTGGGTGGCGCAGCGGTTTGGCGCCTGCCTTTGGCCCAGGGCGTGATCCTGGAGACCCAGGATTGAATCCCACGTCGGGCTCCCGGTGCATGGAGCCTGCTTCTCCCTCTGCCTGTGTCTCTGCCTCTCTCTCTCTGTGTGTGTGTGTGTGTGTGTGTGTGACTATCATAAATAAATTAAAAAAAAAAACTCTATACAATTAGAGATTATCTCTCTTGCTCATTTTATCTTTACCCTAATACACAATAGCCATAATTTTTATATGAACAAATACATTTTCTCAGTGGTCTCTGAATTCCACAGCCCCTTTCCTTTAGGGGCTGGAAAAACTATCATCTCTGAGCTTAAATTCTCATTTCCTTGTATTCATCACATGTGTCAGTATACAATAGAAGCATTATCTTTTTTAGTTAAAATTCTGGCAGGGAACTACAATCAGTGATTATATACTCTAAATGACTTTCATATTTGTTGTCAGCTCTAAAGCTAGGAGGCCAGTTGAACCTGACCACAGATTACCTCGTGACCTTAGATGATTCAGTAGTATCAACTCTCTTTTGAAGTTGTAAGTTAAATAATCTTTATATGTCAGTATAGAAGATGATGCAAATTTCTTTTTTTTTTAAAGATTTATTTATTTACTTATTCAGAGAGAGCGAAAGAGAGGCAGAGACACAGGCAGAGAGAGAAGCAGGCGCCATGCAGAGAGCCCAATGCGGGACTCGATCCCGGGTCTCCAGGATCATACCCCGGGCCGCAGGCGGCGCTAAACCGCTGCACCACCGGGGCTGCCCACAAATTTCTTTCATACTCAGCTATCCATAGTCTTTTCTTAGGGTTGTTGTTGGCAATAGCCTGTATCATATGAGGAAATATCTACATGTTCCTGATGTAATTAAGACAAGTTCTTCCCCTGAAAAATTTCCATACCGTTCTTCACCAAGAGCAACTCTTGATGTAGCTGGAAGAAGTTTGGAAAGTAGTAATATTTCTGTGTGATAATGTTGCACAAACATTGGAATATATTTCTGAATTGCAATCCACCAATTCTGCAGTCTACATCTACCACATTATATTTATTTTGATTAATTACATAAAATATTTTTCAGTATAACCATAAAAAGAAACAAATTAAAATGGGCATTCCCTTTTTTTATTAAATATCCTTCTACAACATCATTTCAATAAACGCCTAGTATTCCACCCAAGGAATGGATCACAATGTGAATAAGTTTAAAATAGAATTTACAACAACAAAATATCTTACTCAAGGATCCACAGTTTCTGCCAAGACTTCATTCTCAGCTGCTAGGAAAATAACACTCAACACAAAGAAATGTCAGCTTCAGATAAGATAAATGGTTTAAATTTGATGTCTCATTGAAAGTCTGATTCTTTTCCCTCTAAAATATCAAGAATCTTTGTTCCAAGGGGGTATAAAGACAGATCTTTGTTGTCTTGACACTCACCAAGGAAGTACCTAGAATTCCTGTGTTAACTTTTTAAATTTTTAGATTGTACTTAGATGTTAAACTGATAATTTACTCTTTCAGAAAATTTTTAAGATGAGAGATCCACTCTTTGTGATATAGGGTAGTCTAGCAAGCTAGATAAGATAAATAGCAAGACCTTGTAGGATCTTTCTTGATTATATTTAATAACACTCTTTATTAAATATACTTAGTTTATTAAATATACTTATTTAATAAAGTATTTGTAAGTATATAAATAAATAAGTATAAATAAATTATAAATTTATATTTTATATTATATTTTATTATAAATTATAATTTATACTTATAAAGTATAAATCCAATCATTTCTTAAGAAACTACTCTTTGCTGGAATTGGGGAATAAGTATGAGTAAGACATAATTTTGTAAAGAAGAGAGCTTTTTACTCTTCACTGACAAACTGAATCATCATTTGTAAATGCTTCTGAAGAGTATAAATATTGCAAATAACATTTGTAGGTTTTTAGGAAAAATGTAATTCATTATCATACACATCTGTGGCACAAATGGCCTGGCCTGTATCTTACAGAGCATTAAACTTCTTCTGTCTTGAGGTCCCAGTCCTGAAACTTTGGGTTCCTTCCATATTTGCAAATTATTAGTAATAAATTAACAAAAAGAAACGTATAACAACTACATACAGATAGTTATATTTGATGTCCACATTGATCATCAACTTGGTGTCATTCCTTAATGTCCCACAAAAATACATGCTTTTTCTGATAGAGATTCAACCATTATTACATCATGCTCTATTATCCATTGATGGATGCCCTATCACCTGTTCCTAAGGTTGATGGCTCCCTGTTCAAGAGGGTCTTCTGTTCTCTTAGCAGCATTATCTAGTTCTTTCTTTCATTGATTTGTCAAATATTTATCAAACACCTAATCTATGGTTCTGCTGTTCTCTGTTTATAATACTACATGTCTTGTGCTTAAGGCATTACCCTGCTTTTTTCAAAGTCCTGTTTTGATAATTGTTCCAGCATATATCCTGAATACACTGGGGGTTTTCTCTGGTACTTGGACTAATGGCAAAATAAGGTAACTCAGATTTAATTGAATGTAGTATGTCTTGCTTGATGGAACCAGTGCAAATTACAAGCATTTAAAAATTTGAATTACTTTAATAAGGACAAAGTAATTTCCTAAATTAATTAATATATAATTTATTAACTGCTATTAAGCCCTTGTTAATTAAATAGAATGGAAAGTTAAATAAAAAGATGGATAATTTCCTAAAGGAGATGAAGTTGTGATTTAAATATCTTTCTTAATTGGTTTAATAGACAAGCACAGTAGTGTATAATTCATCTAGGACTTGGAACTTCAGGGTGATGAAAGACCACACAGGTAGAGCATTATAAGAACAGGAGAGAGTAGGGATCATTTCCAGAGAATGACTGTATTCTTTTTTGTTCTATTTCAGTGGTTATTAACTTTTTCTTGGTTAAGAATTCAATATACATAAGTCAACTAATGTTTACCAATTATCTCTTATACCCAGGCATTGTAGGCATAGGAGCTAAGGATTTATTTGAACAAAATAGATCTTTTTGAGAATTTGGTGAAAGCTAAGGACTCCTTCCAAGAGAAAAAAAATTAAATATATACTGCATATTTATAACAGTTTTTGCACACAAACTCTCAAGAGGTATATAGACTTTTGAGATTCATCCATGGAGACCCATGGGTCTGTGGATTTAATTTAAGGACCACTGCCCTATTTGAAGTTATTCAACCTAGGAATGATATATATGTGCCTTTGGACTAGTCACTTAACCTCCCAAGGCTTCCATTTTCTTGTCTGTTAAATGAGAGCAGTAGATGAAAGTTTTCCTTTTCTAAAAATCTGTCTGTGAATGGATACTACAAATATGCTTGTCTATTTATGTCATTTACCTCTCTGTTGCTCATATTAGGGTGTGGGGATAGGAAAGAATAGTATAAAACAGAGCATAACAAAATAGAATAGGAATCAAAGAATCTCCTGGAGTTTAGAGACCATATAAACTCCTCCATGAGTCTGCGCCCTGCTGTCTTCAGGAGCCACAGCCCGGGGAGCACAATTCCAGCAGCACAGGGACCTGGATCCCAAGGTGCCGGGTGGACACAGCCGGAATCCTGTGTTCCCCCTGGGACAGGCGGAGGTGGGGAGAGCACAGGACAGCAAGGACTCTCCTGCCACTGGGTGCCCCCAAACTGTGCAGATCAGTGCACCTGTGCTGCCCCGGGAGCATCCAGGCCAGTGCGGACTGGGAGACTGTGGTGATTATTGTGGGATCTGACTCCAGAGCTGGAGACCTGGCCCCCACCAGTGTTGTTATTCCTTGTGTCACTGTGTGCCTGAGAGAGTGGAGCCACCAGGGAATAGAGGCCTCATGGGGTAAACAGCTCCCACTGAGCCTGACATCCAGTGGGGGGCAGTGCATCTCCCCCAGGTACACACACCTGAGAATCAGCCCAGCAGGCCCCTCCCCCAGAAGACCAGCTAGAGCAAGTTCTTGACCCAGCAACGCTGGAAAGCTCCAGGGGAAGTTGAGGGATTTACAGTATATAAAACCAGTTTTTTTCTTCCTTTTTCCGGTACAATTTGTTTTTATATCAGACTGTGTAAATTTCCATTTTTTTTCTCTTTTCCCACCTTAACTACAATATTTTACCACCTCTTCATTTTTAAGATTTTTCCTTTTTGACTTTCATATTTCTACAACTACAGGTCCTAGATATATTTTCCACTTCTAGATTCCCTTCAACATACTCAATTTAATTTGGGGAGATATACAAGATATGTTTTTTTTTTTTTTTGCTTTGTGTTTTTTGTTTGCCTCATTTTGTTCTACAGTGGTGGAAGTCAATACCTTCTAAAACATGACCAGCATGCACCCAGAACCAAGTGGTACACTGTGCTGGTTCATTCTGTGAGATTCCTTATTCCCATTTTTCCCCTCTCTTTTATCTCATTTATGTTTTGGTGGTCAATGTTGGGGCCCTCTACAAGTATTTCTGGCGTATATAAATTTGGGACTGAGCATCTTGTAACATACAAAACTTAATATACTCAGAACCAAGAGGATCACCCTCTAGAACCCCTCAGGTAGACTACATTCTCTCTCCACTACAACTTCGTCACCACCACCATCTCCCAGTCCCCACCCCCACATTTTTCTTCTCCTCTTTCTTTCTTTTATCTTTTTCTTTTTCTTTTTCTCTTCTTCTTTGGCATTCTTGGCCTTTTATTTTTTACTACTTTGTTTTAAAATTTGTTTTTCACTTTAACAGTCCTTTTGTTTTATTTCGTTCTGAGCTTTGTTTTCAATTTCTGGTCTCTGACCTCATCAGAATCATCTAGGGTGAAATTTACTTAGGTTGTGGTTGATATTATTGACTCAGCCCACTCATACAGCCACTCTGCACTGAGCAAAATGACTAGAAAGAAGAACTCACCACAAAAGAAAGAATCAGAAACAGTCCTCTGCCACAGAGTTACAGAATTTGGATTACAATTCGATGTCAGAAAGCCAATTCAGAAGCACAATTATAAAGCTACTGGTGGCTCTGGAAAAAAGCATAAAGGAATCAAGAGGCTTCATGACTGCAGAATTTAGATCTAATCAGACTGAAATTAAAAATCAATTAAATGAGATGCAGTCCAAACCGGAGGTCCTAACAATGGGGGTTAATGAGGTAGAAGAAAGAGTGAGTGACAGAAGACAAGTTGATGGCAAGGAAGGAAGCTGAGGAAAAAAGAGAAAAACAAAAGACTATAAGGGAAGGTTAAGGGAAATAAATGATAGCCTCAGAAGGAAAAATCTACATATAATTGGGGTTCCAGAGACACCGAGAGGGGCAGAGGGACAGAAAGCATATTTGAACAAATTATAGCTGAGAACTTTCCTAATTTGGGGAGGGAAACAGGCATTCAGATCCATGAAATAGAGAGGTTCCCCCCAAATCAGTAAAAACCGTTCAACACCTCGACATTTAATAGCGAAACGTGCAAATTCCAAAGGTAAAAAGAAAATCCTTAAAGCAGCAAGAGACAAGAGATCCCTAACTTATATGGGGAGAAATATTAGATTAACAGCAGACCTCTCCACAGAGACCTGGCGGGACAGAAAGGGCTGGCAGGATATATTCAGGGTCCTAAATGAGAAGAACATGCAGCCAAGAATACTTTATTCAGCAAGCCTGTCATTCAGAATAGAAATGGAGATAAAGAGCTTCCAAGATAGGCAGAAACTGAAAGAATATGTGACCACCAAACCAGCTCTGCAAGAAATATTAAGGGGGGGACCCTGTAAAAGAAAGAGGAAGCCCAAAGAAAAAATTCACAAAAACAGGGACTGAATAGGTATTACGATGACACTAAATTCATATCTTTCAACAGTAACTCTGAATGTGAATGGGCTAAATGATCCCATAAAAAGACGCAGGGTTTCAGACTGGATAAAAAAGCAAGACCCATCTATTTGCTGTCTACAAGAGACTCATTTTAGACTAAGAATACCTACAGCCTGAAAATGAAAGGTTGGAGACCATTTACCATTCAAATGGTCCTCAATAGAAAGCTGGGGTAGCAATCATCATAACAGATAAAAGTTTTTATCCCAAAGACTGTAGTAAGAGATGAAGAGGGACACTCTATCATATTTAAAGGGTCTATCCAACAAGAAGACCTAACAATCATGAATATTTATGCCCCGAATGTGGGAGCTGCCAAGTATATCAATTAATAACCAAAGAAAAGACATATAATAATACACTAATCGTAGGAGACTTCAACATGCCACTTTCGGCAAATGACAGATATAAGCACAACATCTCCAAAGAAACAAGAACTTTAAATGATATACTGGACCAGATGGATTTCAACGATATTTACAGAACTTTGCATCCAAACGCAACTGAATACACATTCTTCTCAAGTGCACATGGAACTTTCTCCAGAATAGACCACATACTGGGTCACAAATCAGGTCTCAACCAATATCAAAAGATTGAGATTGTCCTCTGCATATTTTCAGACCATAATGCTTTGAAACTTGAACTCAATCACAAGAAGAAATTTGGAAGAAACTCAAACACGTGGAAGTTAAAGAGCATCCTGCTAAAAGATGAATGGATCAACCATGAAATTAGAGAAGAATTAAAAAGATTCATGGAAACTAATGAAAATGAAGATACAACTGTTCAATATCTTTGGGATACAGCAAAAGCAGTCCTAAGAGGGAAATATGCAATACAAGCATTCCTCAAAAAATTGGAAAAAACTCAAATACACAAGCTAACCTCACACCTAAAGGAGCTGGAGAAAGAACAGCAAATAAAACCTAAACAAGCAGAAGAAGAGAGTTAATAAAGTTTGAAGCAGAACTCAGTGAAATAGAGACCAGAAGAACTGTAGAAGAGATCAACAAAACCTGGTCTTTTGAAAGCTGGTTCTTTGAAAGAATTAATAGATAGATAAAGCATTAGCCAGCCTTATTAAAAAGAAAAGAGAAAAGACTCAAATTAATAAAATCATGAATTAAAAAGGAGAGATCACAACAAATACCAAGGAAATACAAATGATTTTAAAAACGTATTATGAGAAGGTATACGCCAAAAAATTAGGCAATCTAGAAGAAATGCACACATTTTTGGAAAACCATGGAACTACCAAAACTGGAACAGCAGAAACAGAAACCCTGAACAGGCCAATAACCAGGGAGGAAATTGAAGCAGTCATCAAAAACCTCCCAAGACACAAAAGTCCAGGGCCAGATGGCTTCCCAGGGGAATTCTATCTAATGTTTAAATAAGAAACAATACTTATTCTACTAAAGCTATTCCAAAAGATAGAAAAGGATGGAATACTTCCAAACTCGTTTTATGAGGCCAGCATCACCTTAATTCCAAAACCAGACAGAGACCCCACCAAAAAGAATTATGGACCAATATAATTATAGATCTGATGAACACAGATGCAAAAATTCTCAACAAGATTCTAGCCAATAGGATCCAACAGTACATTAAGAAGATTACTCACCGTGACCAAGTGGGATTTATCCCCGGGATGCAAGGTTGGTTCAACACTCATAAAACAATCAACGTGATAGATCATATCAACAAGGGAAAAAACAAGAACCATATGATCCTCTCAATAGATGCAGAAAAAGAATTTGACAAAAATACAGCATCCATTCCTGATCAAAACTCTTCAGAATGTAGGGATAGAGCGAACATTCCTCAGCATCTTAAAAGCCATCTACGAAAAGCCCACAGCAAATATCATTCTCAATGGGGAAACACTGGGAGCCTTTCCCCTAAGATCAGGAACATGACAGGGATGTCCACTCTCACCACTGCTATTCAACATAGTATTAGAAGTCCTAGCCTCAGCAAATCAGATAACAAAAAGAAATAAAAGGCATTCAAAGTGGCAAAGAAGTCAAACTCTCCCTCTTCACCGATGACATGATACTGCATGTAGAAAACCCAAAAAACTCCACCCCAAGATTTCTAGAACTCATACAGCAATTTGGCACTGTGGCAGGATACAAAATGAATGCCCAGAAATCAGTGGCATTTCTATACACTAACAATGAGACTGAAGAAAGAGAAATTAAGGAATCAATCCCATTTACAATTGCACCCAAAAACATAAGATACCTAGGAATAAACCTAACCGAGAGATAAAGGATCTATACCCTAAAAGCTACAGAACACTTCTGAAAGAAATTGAAGAAGACACAAAGAGATGGAAAAATATTCCATGCTCATTGATTGGAAGAACTAATATTGTGAAAATGTCTATGCTACCCAGGGAAATTTACATATTCAATGCAATCCCTATCAAAATACCATGGACTTTCTTCAGAGAGTTAGAACAAATAATCTTAAGATTTGTGTGGAATCAGAAATGACCCTGAATAGCCAGGGGAATATTGAAAAAGAAAACCAGAGCCGGGGGCATCACAATGCCAGGTTTCAGGTTGTACTACAAAGCTGTGATCATCAAGACAGTATGGTACTGGCACAAAAACAGACACATAGATCAATGGAAAAGAATAGAGAACCCAGAAATGGGCCCTCAGCTCTTTGGTCAACTAATATTCGGCAAGGCAGGAAAGACTATCCACTAGAAAAAGAACAGTCTTTTCAATAAATTGTGCTGGGAAAATTGGACAGCCACACACAGAAGAATGAAGCTAGACCATTCTCTTACACCATACAAAAAGATAAACTCAAAATGGATGAAAGATCTAAATGTGAGACAAGATTCCATCAAAATCCTAGAGGAGAACACAGGCAACACCCTTTTTGAACTCAGCCACAGTAACTTCTTGCAAGATACATCCACGAAGGCAAAAGACACAAAAGCAAAAATGAACTATTGGGACTTCATCAAGATAAGAAGTTTTTGCACAGCAAAGGATACAGTCAACAAAACTAAAAGACAACCTACAGAATGGGAGAAGATATCAGATAAAGGGCTAGTTTCCAAGATCTATAAAGAACTTATTAAACTCAACAGCAAAGAAACAAACAATCCAATCATGAAATGGGAAAAAGACATGAAGAGAAATTTCACAGAGGAAGACATAGACATGGCCAACAAGCACATGAGAAAATGCTCTGCATCCCTTGCCATCAGGGAAATATAAATCAAAACCACAATGAGATACCACCTCTCACCAGTGAGAATGGTGAAAATTAACAAGACAGGAAACAGCAAATGTTGGAGAGGATGTGGAGAAAGGGGAACCTTCTTGCACTGTTGGTGGGAATGTGAACTGGCGCAGCCACTCCAGAAAACTGTGTGGAGGTTCCTCAAAGAGTTAAAAATAGAGCTACCCTATGACCCAGCAATTGCACTACGGGAGATTTACCCCAACAATACTGATGCAGTGAAACCGAGACACCTGCACCCCGATGTTCATAGCAGCAATGTCCACAATCGCCAAACTGTGAAAGGAGCCTTGGTGTCCAACAAAAGATGAATGGATAAAGATGCGGTCTATTATATACTATGGAATATTACTCAGCCATTAGAAACGACAAATACCCACCATTTGCTTCAATGTGGATGGAACTAGAGGGTATTATGCTGAGTGAAGTAAGTCAATTGTAGAAGGACAAATGTTACATAGTTTCATTCATTTGGGGAATATAAAAAATAATGAAAGGGACTAAAGGGGAAATGAGTGGGAAATATCAGAGAGGGAGACAGAACATGAGAGACTCCTAACTCTGGGAAACGAACAAGGGGTAGTGGAAAGGGAGGTGGGCGGGGGAACAGGGTGACTGGGTGATGGGCACTGAGGGGGGCACTTGACAGGATGAGCACTGGGTGTTATGCTGTATGTTGGCAAATTGAACTCCAATAAAAAAATATACAAAAAAAAAAAAACCCTCCTCCATAAGAAGAGACAATGACAATTGGTAAATGATCTCTTGGTGAGTGAATGTCAGAGTTAGGATCTGGCTCTGTACTTCTTGACTTCCAGTCCACAGCTCTTTCCACAATGCCACAGTATGTATGAAGATTTTATCCCCACTAGTGCCCATAAAGTGGTTACACTAGTAACGTAATATATATAGTGTATTGAGTAGTAGAAGATATAATAGTGGTTGTATTAATAACTTTCTCCTTGAATTGATATGGTGAATCTCAGTTCTTGTTGAATTAAGATATTTGTCTTTTTTTTTAATTTTTTATTGGTGTTCAATTTACTAACATACAGAATAACCCCCAGTGCCCGTCACCCATTCACTCCCACCCCCCGCCCTCCTCCCCTTCTACCACCCCTAGTTCGTTTCCCAGAGTTAGCAGTCTTTACGTTCTGTCTCCCTTTCTAATATTTCCCACACATTTCTTCTCCCTTCCCTTATATTCCCTTTCACTATTATTTATATTCCCCAAATGAATGAGAACATATAATGTTTGTCCTTCTCCGACTGACTTACTTGACTCAGCATAATACCCTCCAGTTCCATCCACGTTGAAGCAAATGGTGGGTATTTGTCATTTCTAATAGCTGAGTAATATTCCATTGTATACATAAACCACATCTTCTTTATCCATTCATCTTTCGTTGGACACCGAGGCTCCTTTCACAGTTTGGCTATATTTGTCTTTAATTAGGTGTATTACTAATAAAAATATTTTATAGACTTGGCATGAAAGATACTTGGTATAAAAGATACTTATGAAATTCAAGGATCTGTGGGAAATCCAGAAAGCTTTACTAATGGCAATAATCCTAGTGTTATTAGTTGAATTGTGTTCATCCCAAATTTATACATTGAAGTCCTAACCCCCAGTACCTTACAATATGGCCTTACTTAGATATAGGGTGTTTATGGTGACAATCAAGTTAAAAATGAGATTATTAGAGTGGACCCTAATTCAATATTGACTAGTGTCCTTATAAAAAGGGAAAATTTGGAGAGAGACTAATGCAGTAAGAACACCATGTGAACATAAAGGCAGAGGTTGAGATGATAGGTATATGCATGAGTCAATATTTAAAATATGTGATAGTTAAGCCTGTTACAAAAGACTAACATGCAAATAATTTGTCCCCATCACTCATTAAATCTTACCATCAGAAATATTGACAGTTCTATAGTAATGTGATTTTTAAAAAGTTCCATTTATTAAGTGTTACAATGTGCTAAATGCTATGAGACATACAAGTATGCTATAAGCTACTTTATTTAACTTTGTAACTTTCTGAAATATTTTGAAAAATTCAATACTGATATGTGCTATACCTTTCTTATTCCACTTAATGACTCATGCACTTACTGATGCCAATAATATTTGAGCTAAAGCTTTTGTTCCAACATTAAATCATTCTACCACATTTCACAATGAATATTTTTAGCAAATATTTTCCAGTAACTATTTTTGTAGAAAAATAGTAAAAAAAAAATTCCACTAACTATTTGCCCTGATCTGAAAAATATTTCTGGCATCCACAGTTAAATATTTTGACAGTCATATGAATCTAATATGAATAAACCAAACTCTGAGGTACTAAGGGAAGGCACCACAGAAAGAGATAAAATAATAATTATTTTGGAGTAAATTATTGTTTACTCCATGGCATAATTTAAGAGTCTCATGCTCTACCGACTGAGCTAGCCGGGCGCTTATGGCATAATTTAAATGCATAAAATGAAAGCATTTTTAGAACAATTACAAAATTTTTTTAGGCATATTTTAAAAATAAATATACTATAAGTTATTGGAGAATATGCTTAGCAATGTTATAAAATGTATTCACTGTTTTCAGTTTGAGATTTTTGTGGTGATGGAATGGGTCAAGACAGCAGTTGGGACTCTGAGGAATGCACTTGTGTAGCTAAATCATTTAGCCAACATTTCATTTATTTATTCATGAGAGACATGTCTCTCATGAATAAAGAGAGAGAGAGAGAGAGAGAGGCAGAGGAAGAAGCAGACCCCCTGTAAGGAGCCCGATGTGGGACTCATCCTGGGTCCCGGGATCACACCCTGAGCCGATGGCAGATGCTCAACCACTGAGCCACCCAGGTGTCCCTTAACCAACATTTTTAAGTTGATAAAAATAACATACCTTATTTTCACATCCAAAATGTGTAATAATGTTTACATGTGATTCACATTTTATTACATTTAATTACATAAAATTATTCATGCAAAGCACCAAGGTCATTGCCTAGCACAAAGAAAAGTGTTCCGGATATTAGCTGCAACCCTTCAACTCCTAATTAAATTTAACAAAGATGTCAGTTACATACTATTGTGCCTAACATTATGCTAGATTGTCTATTTAAGAAAGTATTTTTTGTTTAATTTATTTAAGGTATAAATATATCTCATGGCGTGAGAAAAACTTTAAAGAGTAATATTCAATCCAACAAAGATTGAAGTTTCAAGTTAAAGCAGGTAGGAATTAAAAGATTTGACATTGTCTCTATTCTTGAAGAGTTTGCTGCCACTATTTGAGAATAAGACCACATATAAATAAGTACTCTGTTGCCTTATATAAATGGTAGATAAGTAGCTGTTTAGGGAAGGGTAGTAATGTGATCTGCAGTGGTCAGATAGAATGTGAACTGAATCTTAAAGAATGGAAAAGGTTTGGACAGGCAATGAGGAAAGAGAGAGCCTCCTGGGAGAGTAAATGTTTTCTCACTTATAAGCAGAGCAAGTAGTTTTTAAAACTATTTTAAAATTTACTGTACAAATTATGGTGTTTGCTAATGTCCTGTTAGGTTTGAGGTTGTAAAATCATCCCCTAATATAGGTGCTTTGCTTAGGGTCATTTTCAAAACCTCCTTGAGAAATTTGAGGACTCAGAATAGCCAAGACAATCTTGAAAAAGAACAAAGTTGGTCAAAGTTTGTGGCTAAGCCTTAGCCACTTAGAAGGTTTAACTTTTACCATGCGAGATGTGTGTGGTTTGGAGGCCACTTTACCGTTCAGAGTTTAGGGAGTTAACTTTGTTGTTGTTGTACCTTTTCAGCTGTAGGAGCTGTAGGAGCTAGTAGGTTGGAGCTTCCTTTTTTGATAGCTCCTGAGAGGTCTAAGGGAAATATAATTAAAAAACAAAATCTCCTCCCAACAACAGAAAACCTCTCCACAGACATAGCAGAGAGAGAAAACAGTTTTGTTATTGAATAAACATTAAGCCAGCATGTCATGTGCGTCAGAAGCAATCCGCTAGGACATGGCAAAGACTGAAAGAAATCTCACCCTGATATATCACCAAGCAGGTACAACAAATTATGTGCATGTTTTCCAGGTAAACAATGTCTTGTCAAGTAAGAAGACTTGGCAGCACCTTTGGCACACATAGTTCATACTCGCTTTACCTGGTAATTGGAGTGGCCATCTGTGTTGACTTTATCCAGGAGGAAAACAAACTTCTCTTCATGACAGGATGTAGTTTTGCAACCTGGAACAGGGCCCTACTGAATTTAGACTCCTACCTCCCCGCAGAGACTGGGAGACAGGAGTGCTCTCTCCCTTGATGGCTCCCAGGTCTTTCCAGATGTTACTGGGTCACAGAGCAGAAAAAGGCTGATCTAGTCTCCAAAAGGATTTATATACATTTCAGAGAGGAGAAAGTACTTAGCTTTACGAGTCTCCTAAAGTAAGTGACCTGGGAAAAAATAAGCAAGAGAAGAACTCTCTTTCCTTGTTTTCAACAGGGAAGATTAAGCCTCTTATTTCTAATTGTATTTGCTCTTATGGGGGATGCAAACCTTGATGTTCAGAGGCTGCAAGGGATGCCTGTGGTGTTATTTTTAAGCCTGTTTTCCTAGGAGTTGCCCCTTAGAGTGGCTTATTGTTCTGTCTGTTTGGTCAGAGGTTGTATTTAAGCCCCTTATGCCATTGAGTCTTCTCTCCTGTGTTGATAATTCTGTGTCCAGCTTGAGAAGTGCTTTCAAGTTTGCCCATCTCCTGAGGGCTCCAACGGGGGGGGGGTGGGCAGCCGAGTATATTTGCACTGCCTTCCAGATCCCCAGAGTTGACTCTGACCCAAGACACCCATTAAACTTCAAGCTGCTTTGCTGTTTTGCTGTATCAAGGAGCTGCCAGCCTCTTCTTAATTGCCCTCCACAAAGATCTGTATTATTTTTCAAAAATGCCCTTAGGGACGGAGTTCTGCACTCCCAGTTCCAAATAAAGTCAGTTTTCTCAGAGCTTCAAAGCTCTTTTTCCAAATGGGCTGCCTTTCCTCCAGGACAGAACCCCTGTACCACTCTACCACATTTGGTTTTGGGGACCTACTTTCCCTGGAATGACACCCCTGCTCTGTGAGTATGCACTGTGGTGGGAGGGAGAGGGAATTGGCAGCCCATGGTCTTCTCAGCATACCCCTTCAGGCATGGGACCTCCACCCTATGAGTAGAGCTGGAGTGGAGGTGATTGGGGCTCCAGTATATTTGGCCTCTGTGCCTGGGGTAGAGCTTCTGCATTATGAATAGAGGGCTGGGCAGAGGAGGAGAGACCTGATCCTCTTAGGCACACTTACCTAGAACAGAGCTTCCTAGAATAGATGAGAAACATCTGCACCCTGCCCATCTTGGACTGAAACTGTAGTCCCAGACTGGGAGCTGGCAAGGAGTGGAACTCCCATTTTCTTGGCTGCACATGAATAGAACTTCTGTAAGGAAGAGCTGGGAGGAACAGTGAAGTAGGTTATGGTTCAAATACTACTATTTTTCCTGATATTTAATAGATTTTCTTGAATGAATGTTTCTCCATTTGCTGTATACCCTTAGGACAATTTCTAGAGACTTTAAATAAATAAAAATTTCTCTTTAACTAGTCAAATTGTTTCACTGGCATTTGAGCTCCTTACTCTATCATTCTGGAAGCCCCACTTCTCACCTTCATTTTGAAATATACTTTACCGGATGCAGAATTCTGGAATAATGAGTTGACTTTTGTTACTGTTTTTGTTTAAGTATTTTAAAGACATTTCTATATTTTGGTTTACATACTTTTTGATGATCGTCATCCATGCCTTTGTTCTCTGTATATAATGTTTTTTTTTCTACTTCCCTAAGTTTTTTTTTTCCTTTTGTTTTTAGCAGTTTGTAATTTGGTTGGGAATATTTCTTTTCCAATTTTCCTCACTTGGGGTTCTCTGAACTTTTTGGACTTGTGTTTCTTGTTGTTATTAATTTTGGAAAAATTCTCAGCCATTATCCATCCCTATAGATATTTCTGTTGAACTGTTCTCTCTTCCTTCTCCCTCTGGTACTCCAATTAGATCCATATTACACCATTTGATATTATCTCCAAAACTCTTAGATGGTCTGAGTCTTTACTGTTTTTGCTATTGTTTGTTTTTCCCCCACTTTGTTTTCACTTTGAGTTTTTAAGATTTTATTTATTTATTCATGAGAGAAAGAGAGAGAGAGGGAGAGAGAGAGAGAGAGGCAGAGACACAGGCAGAGGGAGAAGCAGGCTCCATGCAGGGAGCCTGACGTGGGACTCAATCCCGGGTCTCCAGGATCAGGCCTTGGGCTGAAGGTGGCACTAAACCGCTAAGCCACCAGGGCTTCTCTCACTTTGAGTTTCAGTTGAGATAATGTCTGCTGATTTATCTTCAAGTTCACTGATTCTTTCCTCTGTTACATCCAGTTGTCTAATAAGTCTGTTGAAAGAATTATTTAACGCTGATGCTGTGTCTTTTTTAATTTCTAGAATTTCTTTTCTTTTTTTCTTTTTTTAGAGAGAGAACACGTGCATGCATGAGTTGGTGGGGAGGGGCAAAGGGAGAGGGAAAGAAGAGTGAATTTTAAGCCGGCACCACACTCAGCAAGGAGCCCAACACAGGGCTCAGTCTCATGACTCTGAGATCATGACCTGAGCTGAAATCAAGAGTCAGACATTTAACTGACTGAGCCACTCAGGTGCCCCATATTCCTAGAATTTCTATTTGACCATCTCATATATATTCCATCTCTTTGCTAAAATTCTCCATCTATCATTCAATTCTGTTCTACTAGAGGATTTAACATATTAATCATAATTATTTAAATCTCTATTAGTTTTAACATCTGTTTCTACCTCTTGTAGCTGCTTTAGCTTGATAATGACTTGGTTTTATTTTTTATTTATTTATTTTTTAATATTTTATTTATTTATTTATGATAGTCACACAGAGAGAGAGAGAGAGAGAGGCAGAGACACAGGCAGAGAGAGAAGCAGGCTCCATGCAGCGGGAGCCCGATGTGGGATTCGATCCCGGGTCTCCAGGATCGCGCCCTGGGCCAAAGGCAGGCGCCAAACCGCTGCGCCACCCAGGGATACCATGACTTGGTTTTAGTTGCTTTTTGGATCTCTTATTTTTTTTTAATTGAATGTCAGAAATGTGTAAAACAACATCAGAGACTAAGGTAAAAAAGCGGTTACATCTGGAAATGAACGTGTTTCCTTTTCTGTCAGGTTAGTCAGTAGTTTAGCTGTATTTATTGTTGTTGTACTTAACCTAAGTACAACATAGACTTCAGATTCCTCCATCAGAGGGTTACTGATACTTGTACTTGGTGTGGAACCTGGCATGAAAAAAGGGTTTTTCTTAATTTTCCTGCTTCACCCTCAGCCTTCAGTGGGCCCTGCCCACTTGTGCCACAAAGAGGTTTTGTTTTATGCTTTTATCTCCCCACTCCCCACAAAGTGACAAAGTTATTACTTGTTACTTAGTGCCATAATTATGATGGGGACATGGGCTTTCTCAGTTTTTGTGCTCTGTTTTCAGTGAGGAATGAGTACTGTGTGCACTGGGCCTCAGTGCTAAAGCTTTCTCAGTCTTTCTACCCATTCATGCCAATGCACTTTGCCTTGTATTGGTGAGGAACTTTGGTAGGAGCAAGTTTCTCATCTCACCTCCAATAGTTGAAGATCTTTGCTTTATACCAGTGCAGGATCCTAGGCCTGAATAGGTTTCCTTTCCCCTCTTCCAGCAGAAGATAGCCTTTATTTCTGTCTCTTCCTCAGTGGTAGAGAGCATACTCTTGGAATGTGGGAGGGTAGAGGACTTCCTATTTCTCTTCCAATGGGAGGAGGTCTTTGTCTGGGACCATGAGGTAGAATGTTTCCTTTCTTTCCCTAGAACCTAATGGTTTTTGCTTTTTAAGAGTCAAGGGTCTTGAAGCAGATGGGTTTTCATGTCAGTGCATTATCTAGAATAGAGAGGTTCTCCCAATTCTTCCACCCTGACCCCAGTCTTTTTTGTGAGCACACAGTGGATGCCTATGGAAATAGCTGGTGAGAAAGTTCAGAATCCTAGAGATTGTTAGGTATTATGATAGCCCACACTTAGCCTTTAAGTATTCTTTGAAATTTCAGCTGTTTTCTCGTAACCTGCTTTTTGGGTAGCTACCTCTTCCTCCCACACTATGTCAACTCATCTCTCTTTGGAGGGGCTCTTTATCCTTTGGAATTAAGCTTACCTGGTTATCATTTGACCTCACCTTTCTGATAGTGGTGTATCAATCTATTGCAATCATTAGCCTTTTGGTTCTTAATTGTAGACTTTTTTTTTTTTAATCACTTTAACTTCACATTGGTTCTTGTGCTTTTGGGAATAACCTAGTAATTTTGAAGTATTTCCTTTCTTTCTGATATAAATTGAACCAGTCTCATTTGTATCTTTCCTCCTCTAGACCTGGAACTAGATATTTCTGTAAGGATATCTAGTTCCTTTTAGTGACAAATAATATCTAGGAATCATAATCTGAGGGCTAAGGGGGCTCTTTGTTTTTTTTCCATTTATAAACATTTATTTATTTATTTATTTATTTATTTATTTATATTTATTTTTTTTATTGGAGTTCAATTTGCAAACATAGAGCATATCACCCAGTGCTCATCCTGTCAAGTGCCCCCCTCAGTGCCCGTCACCCAGTCACCCCGTCACCCCGTTCCCCCGCCTACCTCCCTTTCCACTACCCCTTGTTCATTTCCCGGAGTTAGGAGTCTCTCATGTTCTGTCATCCTCACTGATATTTTCACTCATTTTCTCTCCTTTCCCCTTTATTCCCTTTCACTATTTTTTATATTCTAAGGGTGCTCTTTGATATTGAATTGTCATTGCTTCTAGGCTTTTACAGTGTACAGAGCTAGAAAATGTGTGCTTTTCAGAGGAAACAATCTCATAATTGATACTGATATTTCTTTTTTTTTTAAAAAAAACAACATCCTTTTTTTAAATTTTTTTAAAATTTTTTTTATTTATTTATGATAGTCACAGAGAGAGAGAGGCAGAGACATAGGCAGAGGTAGAAGCAGGCTCCATGCAGCGGGAGCCCGATGTGGGATTCGATCCCGGGTTTCCAGGATCGCGCCCCGGGCCAAAGGCAGGCGGCCAAACCGCTGCGCCACCCAGGGATCCCTGACACTGATATTTCTAGTTCAAATCTGAGATTATGTAACATGTTTGATTTTATACTTGTATTATTTTATGTTACAGTTGAAATCTTGGTTCCTAATGGCATTAACAAGATATTTATTTGCTTTATCCTATTACATATGTAATGTTTTCAGAATAACGATGCCACTATTATTACTAACAGTAAGATTCTTGAATGCAGTTTAAGATTACTTTGTAATTCTTTTTTGCCATTAGGATATATACTAGTGAAGTACAAAGGTCCAACTCAAAATTCCTTCAAGAGGAATATAATGTCACAAGATAATGTCAGAAAGTAATAAGCTCTCTGACTTTCTGACATTATCTATGCTGACCCACTCTGCCTCATGCTTTTTTTCCCCTTGGAACATTTATAATTCCAATGTTGAATCTCACACTCTGCACCTGACTCAGATGGCCTTGAATTGCCTTTTACTTAAAGACTTTAAATAAAGTTGAGTATAATGCAATGAGATCAATCTTCTTGAGAGATCTATGGAGTTAATCTAATTTATTATCACCACAGTAAACTCGAAAGGGTAGATAGATGCATTTGTTCTTTATATATCAGAAGGAAATAGTTTCCCTTACTAAGCAATAAAAATTTAATTAATTTTTTGGGAACTTGTCTCACAATGACACAGACTGAATAGTTAGATCATCTTCCAGGACCTGGAAACCAGATAGGTCCCCAATACCCAATACCAAATGACAGGTGGAACTTGGATCAGAAAAAAGCTGGGCAAGGTATCTGAGGATCTCTGCTGGTCCATTGAGGCTGGATAAATGAAATAGCTTGATCTTGTGTTCAGAAACCTATACTTTGGAAATCCATTTTCCCTTTCACATTTAGTAAATTTTTTCTTTAAATATGTTTGCTCATCTCAAATAAGGACAGGAGTATTTGCCAAAGAGAAACAAGGGCAGGAATATTTCTTTGTCCATGTATGGACCACCATAGTTTAAGGATTTGGACAAGATGGGAGTGATAGAAATCAGAGCAAAAGAATCCCAGGAAGCAGCCACATCCAGAAAAGCAGAGTGGGGCAAAGATGGGGCATGGTCACCTCTTCTATGCCTTTCAGAGCTTAGTCAGCCTGTGTTTTATGTGGGTGACTGGCTATTCCCTCCCATGCTCCCCACTGAAGCAGAGTGGCAAGGAGGGAAACAGACGAACCGTGAACTGTAAGATCCAAGCTCTGACCCTTACTGTTTTTGTAGCATCAGAATAATCCCTAGAGCTCAGCATGATCTGGTGGCTGCATCCCTTGCCAACGTCATCCTCTACTCACTTGGCCCATTCCCTGTGCTCACTCGCCAGTTGATTCCTGCTTCTGAGCTGACCATTGTACTTTCTGTTTGCTCTGCCCAGATGTTCTTCACACATTTTACACTGGCAGGCCCTTTCTCTTTGTTCCTGACTCAGGCTCACATACCACCTCTTCAGAGAGGCCCTTTCATCAGAATGACCTCTTTCTAGCCAGTCCCTCACTGATCTTATCAAGCCTTCCAGAGAGCTTATCACTTTCTGACATTATCGTGTATATCTCTTTGCTTTCTTGCCATTGTCTGTCTTCCTCCCTCTGGGTTATCAGCTTCACAGGCCAGCAACCTGGTATGTCTTGCTGGCTCCTATGTTACTCACACTGGGGCCTGGCACTTGGTGGACACTCCGTAAATGTTTGTTGAATGAATTGAATGAATGTGAAATGAAAGAGACAAATAGTTATATACGTGTGTGTGTGTGTACATGCATTTACTTATGCTTTATTTCTTGAAAGAGTATGAAGTGACTTACAAGAAGCAACCAGCTTTGAATCTAGGAAGCAATTAATTTTTCATTTTGTTGATACTTACGCCATTTTTCACTGTGATCTGCTTATTCATTTGCAATAAAGGGTATAGATTTCATTTTCTTTACCCATTTTCTATAGCAGAAAATGAAGTCTTCTGGTCCTCTCTGACTATATGAAATGGCTGTTTCTTTTTTTCCTGTCATATTGTTATTAACCTATTGCTACAATTGATAGTTATTTATCAAATCAGCCACTGATTGATACAGCATAAAAATCTAGGAGCAACTAAAAACAAATGATATACTTTATCAACAAAAAGATTAATGAATTTCCTTCAAATATGAGACTATTTGTCAATATTTTGTTGTTGTTAAAAAAAAATTTTGTTGTTGTTCACCCACCAGGCTTATTTCCATAATATGTGAAATTTTAGTTAGAAAATTTGCATCCCTGTCATTATTCATGACCAATCAAGTCATGGAAAAAGAGAGGTCAGATTAAAATTTTTAAATGACGTAATTATAAGGCAGATTGCCAGATCCTAAGTGGCCAGATCTCTGTGAAAATTCCTTTTATCATTCGGGTGTTAGAAAAGATGTATATAATTGGTTTGCTCCTTGTATATAATTGTGTATGGAAAGATAGCAATCCAACATTACAGAAGGAATTAAAAGGTGTGGGACTATTATTTGAGATAGGGTCCAGGAAAATCCATTAATGTGGTTTTCAGTAAGTTGCTTATTTTTTTGTTTACTTTTGCCACCTGTTTTCTCACCTGTAAATTTAGAGTGTTAGACCCCCTTAAGCATCAAATTTTAGCTCTGAAATTCATTGACAGGTCTCCCTTCTTTCTTCTATCTCCTTTGGTCATTTTCAGAGGACACCAGCAGACATCCCTAAACTAATTTAAATTTCTGAGAATGATCTGTTATGAGTTTGGGAGAGTAGAGAAGTTTTCCGAAGAGCTGATAGGTAATACTGCTGCTGCTGGGAATCTCTTCAAGTTCATGTCACAGTCACAGCCATCTTAGACCTCAAGTCTGACCTGTGGGCTCATGTTCAATTTGTGGGCAACCTTGCTTAGAGGATAAATATAGCAAGACGTGGATTTTCCTTTTTCTTAAATTTTATTTATTTATTAGATACAGGGAGAGAGAGAGAGAGAGAGAGAGAGAGAGAGGCAGAGGGAGAGGGAGAAGCAGGCTCCATGCAGGAAGCCGGACGTGGGACTCCATCCGGGGTCTCCAGGATTATGCCCTGGGCTGAAGGCGGTGCTAAACCGCTAAGGGTTTGCCCGGATTTTCCTTTTTGACATTAAAAAGAACCTGGCTATTAAAACCGACCATTTAACAGCTGTATCTGGACATTCAAGCTACATGTGGGATGGGTTGTTTTTACTAATCGTTTGCAATGCAGTTTATCTCAAAGTATAGTTTGTGAATTTCAAGGGTCAGAATCCTCCCCTGCCATCTATACTGTGTCTAAAATGACCTACTGAACCAGAATCTGGTGGAAGGGGATGGTGCCCAGGGATCTGCAAGTTTCACAAATTCTCCATGTGATTCTTATTCACACTCAGGTTTTGAAACCATCTTGTCAATTTATTATTTCTGATAAATTAGAAATAATTTCTAACTATCCTGCTGAAAGTGGAGAAGCAAGGTAGACCCACACAACTTAGTAGGGCAAATCCTACATCATTATACTGAAAGAAAATGAGTTTGACATTTGTAACAGGCTGATTTGCTTGTACTGTAATCCTTATATAACTTCATTTGAATATTTTTCTCCTTAATTTCTGTTCTTGAATTTATTTTCAAGTGATTGTGAAAACACAAAGTATTTGTGGTATTTTTGCTTATTTAAAGATACTATTTAATTTAAGGTAATAGATAAAATAATTTTATTCCCTTCTTAATGTTCCAAAAGTACATACTAGTTTAGTTTAATGTAATATCTAGTGGTAATATAAAAAATATAAAATTTTCTTAACTGAAAACCACTACCTCCCCCAACCAAAAAACACAGAAAAATAAAATCTTCACACTATAATTTTTTTTTTAAATCTACGATAGTCATACAGAGAGAGAGAGAGAGGCAGAGACACAGGCAGAGGGAGAAGCAGGCTCCATGCACCGGGAGCCCGACGTGGGATTCGATCCTGGGTCTCCAGGATCGCGCCCGGGCCAAAGGCAGGCGCCAAACCACTGCGCCACCCAGGGATCCCCTATAAATGTTTTTAAACTAACGCATCCATAAGATGATCATTATTCATACATCTCTTTAATGCATTTTTAATCTATTAATAGTCACCAATATATTTTTAACTGTAGTAAAATATGCTTAAGATAAAACTTATTATCTTAACCATTTCTAAGTGTATATATTTGTTGTAAATATATTCATGTTATTGAATAACCAAACTCCAGAATTTTTTCATCTCGTAAAACTAAAGTTCTATGCCCATCAAACAACAACTCTTTGTTTCTTCCTCCCTGTAGTACCTGGCAACACCATTCTACTTTGTTTCTATGAATTCAAATTATCTATATATCTCATAGAAGTGGATTCAGACAGTATTTGTCTTTTTGTGTATTTCATTTAACATAATATCCCCAAGGTTTATCCATATTGTAGCATGTGTCAAATTTCCTTTTTTTTTTTAAGGAAATAAATAGTTCATTGTATAAATACACCACACTTCATCTATTTATCCATCGATGGATACTGTGACTGCTTCTACCTTTCAGTTATTGTCAATAATGCTCCCATGAATATGGGAGTACAATTATCTCTACAAGACCCTGATTTCAAATTTTTTAGATGTATACCCAGAACTAGAATTGCTAGATCATATGGTAATTATATTTTTAATTTTCTGAGGAACTGCCATAATGTTTTCTATAGTGGCTGCACCATTTTACATCCTACCAACATTGCTTAAGGGTTCCAACTTATTTTCTTTTAAGATTTATTAATTTATTTTTGAGAGAGGGAGAGAGAGAACATGAGTGAGGAGAGGAGCAGAAGGAGAGGGAGAGAGAGAATCCTAAGCAGCAGACTCCACAGTGAGCACCACGCCTGACATGGGACTCCATCCCAGGACCCCGAGATCATGATGTGAGCCAAAATCAGGAGTGGGATACCTAAGTGACTGAGCCACCAAGGCATCCTAAGGCTTCCAATTTCTCCATATCCTTACCAACACATGTTATTTTCAAAGATCATCAATGTTTTGATTTATTCTTTTTATGGACATGTTTTGTTGAGGTAAGAGTTCTAGAACAAGGTAGAGTTTTTATAAGTTTTTTTGGTTATTTATTACAAATTAATTTCTAATTAAAAAAATGCTTTGTTTCATAGGTTTATTTAAATGAACACATAGTTACAGAGAATTCATGTTTTATTAATCACACATAGTCTATAATATAGCAAATCATGACTTTTATTGAACTTAAATACAGTCAAATATTTATATAGTGATTTTATAGTGATCTACAGTTTACAATGCATCTTCATATGTTTTCTTACAGTATTTTCATGCTGATTATTTATAGCCATGATCTTTCTCAAATGCAAATCTGATCATTTCACTCTAACTTGTAGATTTCTAAGATTTCCTAATACCCATAGAATAAAAATAAACCGTCTCAGCATGGCAAATTATCTCTAGCCCCATCTCTAGTTGCATTGTCCTCCCACCCTACATTTCAGCTGAATCAAACTGCATGTAGTTTGTTGATCACACTATATATATCTTTGACTATTTCTTCATGGTTCCCTTTGGCTGGAATACCCTTCCCAACATTGCACCCTAGATTCACTGGGAAAAATTACTTGTGCTTAAGACTCACTTCAAGTGTAACCTCTTTTATAATGCCTGTCCTATCTCTCTCTGGGTGCCAGTGAGATGTCCTTTCAAGTCCATCTCTTACCAAGTAGAAGTAACCTCTCTTTTTCTGCCCAATGTGGACAGATAGGTTTTCTTTACAGGACTCATCACATTTTACTACATTCCTTTATACTCCTGTCAATCTCTCTTTCTAAACTGTGGATTTTATGAATGGGGAGGTTGAGTGTAGTTTAATTCCAGTGTCTGGCACTTAGTAAATGTTCAATAAATGTATGTTGAATGAATAATTGAATTAATAGTGAATATATGGGGGACTATGGCTCTATGAAGTAAGTAGGTAATAATATTTATATAAGATTAAAAGCGATTAATGAGCTTCCCAAGATCATACCATAGTAATTTGAGGGCTACAACTCAAATCCATATTTTTTAGCTTAATGCTTCCCCCACCCAGTGTGGCCTTCCAAATTTAAAATGCCAACATTAAAAATAGTGTATAAAAGAACAATAAAACACACTTATTCCAATTATTGAGTCTTTTTAAATAGGTGGATAAACTAATCTGATTCTTTCAACATATTTAATTGAATCTGTTTCCTGATGCTCCTACTTTGTCTCATTTATGAAATATTTCATTAAAATCCAGTAAAGGCACTATATAGTTGTGTTAGTAAAGTCTTGACATGAATATTATCCAAATCCAAGCAGTTATAAACATTTGCAAATTCTTTCTTTCAAAGTAATCTCATAATTTCTTTTCTCCCATTTTCCATCCCAGTGGTAATGAAAATAGCACGGACATTGGACCGGAGCCTTTGGCCTGTATTGGCTTACTGGTTATATGACCTTATCCCAAGTCATCTTGCCTGTATGCCTTAGTTTGCTTACCTACAAAATGAGAAGAATGATACCTATTTCATAGCATTACTGTGAAGATCAAGTGAGATAGAATATGCCCAATGCCTGGTACATATTAGGTATGCAAAACATGTCAATTCCCTCCTTACATGAATTTAGTTCATTAAAAAAATAGACATTGTATTTTTCAGAATGCAGTGAGATCAATTTGAAGATCATGTCTTCCAAAGCAGCCTGAAGTTTCTTCAAGGCAAAGATCACATGTCATTCATCTTTTCTACAGTCTCTCACACGGTAAATAAATATTTCCCGATTGCTGGTCATTTACATCAGGCATGTATATTTATAAAATACTTTTCAATAACTTCTTTGCT